>NC_133655.1:66517352-67717352 GCF_009905375.1 Apium graveolens
GGAGTTCCAGGAGCAGAAAATTCCTGCTTTATTCCATGATTTTTGCAGAACTCTTCCATTATCAAATTCTTGAATTCAGTGCCATTATCACTCCTCAAAATTTTCACAGAGTCTTTGATCAATTTATCCAGATGTTTGACATGATCAATCAGGATAGATGCAGTCTCACTTTTTGTGTGCAAGAAGTACACCCATGTGTATCTGGTGAACTCATCTACTATGACCAACGCATATTTCTTCTTTGCAATAGACATGACATTCACTGGACCAAATAGATCAACATGAAGTAGATAGTAAGGCTCAAGAATTGATGATTCAGTCTTGCTCTTGAACGAAGATTTTCTTTGTTTAGCCTTCTGACATGAGTCACAAAGACCATCAGGAACAAACACTGATTTTGGCAGTCCTCTCACAAGATCTTTCTTAATCAGTTCATTTATCTTGTTGAAGTTTAAATGAGAGAGTTTCTTGTGCCAATTCCAGCTCTCTTCAGTTGAGGCTCTACTCACTAAACAGATTGCAGAACCATCAGAACTTGTTGAAAGCTTAGCTTCATAAATGTTACCACGCCTGAATCCCTTCAGAACAATTTTTCCTTTAGATTTACTAACTATTTCACAATGTTCTGCAAAGAAATCAACATGATAACCTCTGTCACAGATTTGACTTATACTCAGTAAGTTGTGTTTAAGTCCTGAGACCAGAGCTACATCTTTAATAATGACATTCCCAAGATTGATATTGCCATATCCCAAAGTTTTTCCAATGTTGCCATCTCCATAAGAAACACTTGGGCCAGCTTTCTCCACAAAGTCTGATAGCAGGGCCTTATTACCAGTCATATGTCCTGAACATCCACTGTCCAGAACTAGAATATTTTTCCTGTTGCCCTGCAATCAAAAAAAACCACTAATTATTAGTTTTAAGGACCCAGACTTGCTTGGATCCTTTGGCCTTTTTAGGTTTGTTAACATTTGCAGCGGATTTAACATCAGATTTTATGTTAACAGTTTTCTTATCAGAACTTATACTAGAAGGAACAACATAAACTTTCTTTAAAGAAGGTTTTATTTGATAATAATCATAGTACAAACTATGATATTCCTTACAAGTATAAATGGAATGCCATAAACTACCACAATGAAAACAAGGATTTTGTGGTTTGTATCTAACAGACTGACTCTTAACTCCTGACTTTGTAGATAAGGAGTTAATATTCTTATTCTTCCTGCAAACAGAAGCCAGATGGTTAGAACTTCCACAGTTATAACATGCTTTCCTAGGAGCATCAGGAACAGATTTATAGTTATTGCTTTTATTCACACCTTCCTTTCCATTCCTGTTTTTCCTAGGTGATTTTACCTTGTTTGCATTCTTAACATCTTTCAGCTTATGCTTAAGCTGCTTCTTCGTCATTAAGCCTATGTTAACTTCAGCTGTCTTTTCCTGTTTTAGTTTGTCAGAAGCTAATTCCTTTTTAACTTCTGATTTCTCATTTTCGGATTTTTCAGTTACAAACTTAACAGGTTTTAACTTCGGCTTTTGCTCATCAACAGGCTTAATTTCTACAGTTCCTTTTTTATTTTCTCCATAGCCTAAGCCCTCTTTCCAGTTTTCACTGCTTAGCAAATTTTGAGTTGTTTTGCCAGAGTTAGTCCAAGTTCTGATAATCTCTCTCTCCTTTTCTAACTCAGTTTTTAGAGATTCATTCATTTTTAGCAATTCATCCCTAACATAAAAAGCATCATCTCTATCCTTCTGAGTTTGATGAAACATGACTAACTCTTTTTCTAAGAAATCATTTCTTTTCCTAAAAGCAAGATTTTCAGAAGTTAATCTTTCACATGTTAAAGTTTGATCTCTATAACTAACAAACATGGTTTTAAGATATCTTCTCAACTCATTAATATCATCAGTATGAAAAGCATAAGTAGTCTGAGGTACCTTTGTTTCAGCAGCTTCAGAACTGCTCTCAGAATTTGATTTATCAGCATTTGCCATCAATGCATAGTTCTCCTCACTTTCAGAGTCTGAGGTGTCTGTCCAGCTTTTCTGCTTTGTAACAAGAGCTTTGCCTTTGTCATTCTTGGTCTTCTTGCAATCAGGAGATATGTGGCCTTTCTCACCACAATTATAACATTTAACATTAGCGTAATCTCCTCTGTCAGACTTTCCTCCTCTTCCTTCAGATCTTCTGAAATTCTTCTTATCAGAACTTATGCCTTTGCTGGAAAACTTCTTTCCCTTCCTGAACTTCCTGTATGCAATCTTTGTGATTCCTTTCACCATAAGAGCACACAGCTTCATCATCTCCTCATCAGCATCAGTTTCAGGCAAGCTTTCAGAATCTGAGTCATCATCACTCTCAGAACTTGATGACTCAGTATCAGATTTTATGATAAGAGCTTTACCCTTATCTTTCTTTGAGGAAGGTGGTTTGGGGGATTCCTCTTCAACCTTGAGAGCAACTGTCCTTGACTTTCCTCCTTTTCTCTTGCTTCTTTGTTCCATCTCAAGTTCATGGGTCTTGAGCATTCCATAGATTTCATCAAGAGTTGTTTCATCAAGATTGTAGTTGTCTCTTATTGTTGTTGCCTTCAAATCCCAACATTCAGGAAGAGCTAACAGGAATTTGAGGTTTGTATCTTCAAGATCATACTCCTTATTTACTAATGACAAGTCATTCAAGAGTTTGACAAATCTATCATATACATCAGTCAATGACTCATTAGTCCTAGAGTCAAAGTGTTCATACTCTTGAGTGAGTATTGTCTTCCTGTTCTTCTTAACTGTTTCAGTTCCTTGACACCTTGTCTCCAGTGCATCCCATATCTCCTTAGCAGTCTTGCAGTTGATTACCCTGTTTGACATTACATTATCAATGGCACTATGCAATAAGTGACGTACCTTGGCATCCTTAGCAATAGATGCTATATCTTCAGCAGTGTAATCAGTCTTTTCCTTTGGTACGGTCATTGCTGCTTCACCTGCAACTACAACAGCTAGCTTGGTAGGTTTGTGAGGCCCTTCCCTGATTCTATCAAGGTATTCTGGATCTGTTGCTTCCAGAAACATGGTCATCCTTACCTTCCATATGGGATATTCAGATGGTCTCAATATGGGAACTCTGATAGTCTCATATCGACTCTGAGTTGATATCTTTGATGATTCCTCAGTTTTGGTAGGCTTAGTTGGAGTTTCTGTGTCAGACATGATTGTGTTTGGATCTTTAACTGTATGTGTGTTAACAGATAGCTCTGATACCACTTGTTAGGTCACACTTTCACTGTAGAGGGGGTGAATACAGTGTTTATTACAATCAAATCAAACTTCAAGAACTTATGTAACAGAAAACAAACTTTATTTAAACAATAAACTCTGTTACAATCTAGAACTGTTATCTCTCAGTGATGAACAAAATATCACGAGAGCTTCTAGAGTTATAATAAATAATATTCTCGATAATGATAACACTTCTAGTGTAAACTCTATTTCTGTGTTTATATACTACACAGTTACAAGATATTCACTAATTGATATGGAATATAATTCTGCTTCCTAAAATATATCAATCAGATATCTTCTATTCCAAGTATTCCATTCTTCACAGAATTCCTTCTTCATGCATATCTCTTCTTATGTTTATCTTGATCTTCTTAACTTTAATCAGCTACTGTCCTTATCTGATCGTCCTTCAGCACTTAAGTTCTGATATCTATCTCCTGATAACATAAGTACTGATATCCCTTAAGTTCTGACTTCCAGTATAAGTACTGATCAGTTAAGTACTGATTTGTTCTGTTCAAATAAGATCTGAAATCTAAACATAAAACATATTAGCCATGACATTATCAAATATATCTAACATTCTTAGTGACAATAGTCCTTAACAACCAATCTAGCTTTGTTCCTGACTACTATGCTATTCTCATCCATCTTGTTTCTGAATACCCACTTGGTGTCTATTGGATTTTTTCCTTTAGGCTTGGGTACCAGCTTCTAAACATTATTTCTTTTAAATTGGTTTAGCTCCTCCTGCATGGCTAAAATCCAATCAGGATCCAACAAAGCTTCCTCTACCTTCTTTGCTTCTTCCTTGGAAAGAAAGCTGCTGTATAGACATTCTTCCTTAGTTACTCTCCTTGTTTGAACTCTAGAAGAAACATCACCAATGATAAGCTCAAAGGGGTGATCTTTTGTCCATTTCCTTTGTTGAGGTAGATTAGCTCTAGATGAAGAGACCTCATGGTTGTCTTGATGTGTGAATGAGTTTTGATTGCTAGAAACTCCTCCTGAGTTTGTGGATCTTTGATTTGAGAAAGGGGAACTTTTTATAGGTGATCTGTCTTGACCTCCTGCTCCTTTTGATACCCCAACGGATGGTGAATTTTGAGTACCGACGGATGGGGCAAGTTGTCTCCCGACGGATAGCGCAGATTGCCTTCCGACGGATGAAGTATTATACAACTCGACAGATGTTGAGTTTTGTGCTTCATTTGTAGTAGATTTGTCTGCATTATCCTTAGACACTGCTTCTTGATCACTTTCATCATCACTGTCATCACTAACCATCTCCACATTGTCGAATTTGAGGCTATCATGGTAATCTCCATCTTTCAGTCCTTCAATCTTTTTATCATCAAACACAACATGTATAGATTCCACAACAATGTTGGTTCTTAGATTGTAGACTCTATATGATTTACCAACAGCATATCCAACAAAAATTCCTTCATCTGCTTTAGCATCAAACTTCCCATTTTGATCAGTTTGATTTCTCAGGATATAGCATTTGCAGCTAAAGATATGAAGAACGTTTAGAGTTGGCTTCTTGTTCTTGAACAATTGATAGGGAGTCATGCATCTTGCTTGATTAACCAGAAAAATGTTCTGAGTGTAGCATGCAGTATTTACAGCTTCAGCCCATAAATATGTTGGTAACTTAGACTCTTCAAGCATTGTCCTTGCAGCTTTAATAAGTGATTTGTTCTTCCTTTCTACTACTTCATTTTGTTGTGGAGTTCTTGCTGCTGAAAACTCATGTGAAATCCCATTTTATTCATAGAATGCTCTCATGACAGAATTCTTGAACTCAGTTCCAATGTCACTCCTGATTCTTCTAACTTTGAAATCAGGATGATTATTGACTTTCCTTATGTGATTGATGATGATTTCACTAGCCTCATCTTTAGACTTTAGGAAATATGTCCAAGAGAACTTTGAGAAATCATCTATAATTACTAGGCAAAATCTTTTCCTTGAAATGGACAACACATTGACTAGTCCAAACAAATCCATGTATAGCAGTTGCAAAGGTTCTTCAATTGTTAAATCAAGCTACTTTCTAAATGATGCTTTGATCTGCTTTCCTTTTTGGAAGGCATCACACAGTCCATCCTTAGAAAACTCCACTTGAGGAATACCTCTAACCGGTTCTTTCTTTACCAGCTCATTCATGGTCTTGAAGTTTAAATGGGATAGCTTCTTGTGCCATAGCCAACTTTCATCCTGACTTGCTTTACTGAGAATACAAGTTACAGATTCTACTTTAGTTGAGTTGAAATCAGCTAGGTACACATTTCCTTTTCTCACACCAGTGAGAACCACTTTGTTGCTTCTTTTATTAGTCACAACACAGGCTTCTGAGTTGAAGGTTACTGAATTGCCTTTGTCACAAAGCTGGCTGATACTCAACAGATTGTGTTTGAGACCATCCACTAAGGCAACCTCCTCAATGATGACATTGTCCTTTGAAATCAAGCCATATCCCACAGTATAACCCTTGCTGTCATCTCCAAAAGTAATACTTGGGCCAGCTCTCTCCTTAAACTCTGTGAGCAGGGTAGAATCACCAGTCATGTGTCTTGAACAACCATTATCCAAGTACCAAAGATTCTTTCTGTTTCCCTGCACACATCAAAATCAAATCAAGTTGATTTTGGTACCCAAGTTTCCTTGGGTCCTTCCTTGTTAGCTTTCTTTTTCTGTTTCTTAGGTCTTATCTCATTTGACTTAGGAATTTCAGATTTATCCTTAGTCATTTGGATTGGACCTTTGAAACCATTCATTGCAACAGAATTATCATGCATATTATGACTAACATGAAATGGCATGCTTGGTGTAAACATGTTATTCCAGTAAGGCATGCTAAATGGCATTTGTGGCATACTATATGCAGCATAATAAGAATTAGGTGCAAATGGCATATTAAAAAACCGTGCATTCATGTTTTGTGTAGGCATAGCATTAACGGGCATGGGAGGATGGCATTCATGTTAGGAAATTGAGACTGAACAGACATGGGAGTATGCATGGCAGATTTGCAATTAACAGATAAATGATTTACACTACCACACTTGACACAGATTTTTCTAGGAGCATATTTATTAAGCGTGTAGTTATTTTGTTTGTTAATCCCCACTTTACCATTCCTATTGTTTTTCCTTTTAGTCTCTGTTTTTACCTCAATTTTCTCAAGTCTGTCGCTTAACTGTTTGACAGTCATGGGACCAACATTAGCCTTTTTCCCTTTCTTAACTTGACTTGACTCTCCTGAAACAAAGTTCTTGGAAACAGACCCATACTTCTCATTCAGCTTGATTAGTTTGGCTTTGCTAATGGGCTTACTCACAGCCGACGGATGAGGATTTTCATCATTCGACGGATAACACTTTTTGTTATCCGATGGATAGTACTCATCATCCATCGAGTCTACATCTGTTAGTAGTCCATCTACCAAATTAGGTTCTAGTTTCCCTTTATTCTTTTTCCAGGATTCATCACAGAAAGACTCAATTCCTTGAACTTTGGTGATTTGAGCATGGACATCCCTGGATGTTTTCCATGCTTTAATCACCTCTTGTTCACGCTCGAGCTGCTTCTTTAAAATTTCTTCCTTTTTCAAAGACTCAGTTAATTCCTCCTTGGCAATCTTACACTCAATTCTTAATTTTTCAAAGTCAATAAACTGAGACTCAAGCACATTATTCCTCTCACTTAAAAATAGATTGTTTTATTTGATTTTAGCATTTTCTTTAGTAAGAGACTTAAGTGTAACACGCAAATGATATAACTCTATAGACATGTCATTTATGGCATCATTACACTCAGCTTTAGATAAATGTGCAAGGTTTGTGGTAATTACCTGATTGCTTGAGGAACTTATCTCTGTCTCATCAGACTTGGCCATTAGGGCTAGATTGACATAGCTGACATCTTCATCTTCATCCAGACCATCTGCTGCCCAGTCATTTTCTTGTCTAATGAAAGCCCTTTCATTTTTTTTGAGTAGATTAAAATATTTTTACTTATAATCCATAGACTCAAACTTCTTCTTACTGGAATCTGACTTTCTACACTCATTGGTAAAATGCCCTGCCAAGCCACAGTTGAAACATTTGAATTTTGACTTATCGACCATGTTTCTATTTGGCTTGGCTGCTCCAAAGTTCTTCTTAAACTTGAGCTTGGAAAACCTCCTGGAAAGAAATGCTAGGTGCTCATCATTGTCCTCCATGTCATCTTGGCTTAATGAATCTTCACTTTCTACTGCAAGCCCCTTGCCCTTGTTCTCACAGACCTTAGAAGTTGATTCAACAGCTTCCATCTTCACTTCCTTCTCCTTTTCCAACTCAGCAACTAGTGCAATGGATCCTCCTTTCTTCTTTCCTCTCTCCATCCTTTCATCCTTCTCTATTTCAAGCTCATAGGTTTTCAGGATTCCATACAGTCTCTCCAAAGTAAACTCCTTATAATCTTGTGAGTTTCTTAATGAGACTGTCATTGGTTTCCATTCCTTTGGAAGAGATCTAAGGAATTTCAGATTAGAGTCTTTAGTCTGATAGACTCTCCCATGCAACTTAAGAGCATTTAGTAGTTTTTGAAACCTAATAAAAATGTCAGTGAGAGACTCACTTTCTTCATTGTGAAAATGCTCATATTGCTGAATCAAGAGTTGCATCTTATTTTCTCTAACTTGCTCAGTGCCATCACAGATTATCTGTATAGTATCCCAGACTTCCTTGGCAGTTTTACAGTTGATAATGTTGTCAAACATATCTGCATCAACTCCATTAAACAGAATATTCATGGCCTTTTTATCCTTCCTGACTTGTTCAATGTCAGGATCAGACCATTCATGCCTTGGCTTGGGAACTGATGGCTCGTTTCCTATTGCAGCTCTCACTGGAACATGAGGGCCTCTTTCTATGTAGTCCACATAGGCCTCATCTTGAGAAAGCATATGAAGATGCATATTTACCTTCCAATGATGGTAATTATCTTTATCTAGAAAAGGAATCTTGACTCCAACATCCTTTTTGTTCATCTTACTGAATTATTTTGATCTTTAAACTCTTTGTAGATTAAGAGCTTGCTCTGATACCAATTGTTAGTCCCTTAATAATATAGCAAGAATTATAGAAGGGGGGTTGAATGGAATTCTTGAACCTTTTTCTTAAAATAAAAATGTTCAAACTCGAATACAAATATGAGTGTTTTGATTAGCACAATGCGGAATAAAAACTTACGTGAATCAAAACATAAGTATTTAAAAACAAGAGTCTTTAAAAACTTTCTGGTGGATTTAAACAATTCCACCAGAGATATATATTATATCGAGAGAACTCTGTGTGCAAGAATGCTCACGGCTGCTTACAAATTTGAACTACTGAGAATACAGAGAAATGCTAATAATTCTGCTTACAAATGTTTCTCACTTTTTGTATCTCAGATCTTAGTTTCTATTTGCTACTTCTTGGTTTATATATATTACCAAGATTACAAAGTCAAAAGATATAATCATTATAAAAACTATCAGTTCTAATGCTTTGTTACTTTGTTCTCTATTACCTAGTTAATAGGCTTCCTCATTCCATTTGCATACATCCCGACGCATGTGACCAGTTGTCACTGTCAACTGATGTTTGAATTCTTTATCCGTTGGGTTCATGATCATCCGTCGGGTGCTTTGTAGTTTATCCGTCGGGTAGCAATCAGGCACTTGACTTCATTTCACTTATGCAGAATTACAAGACATCATCTATGTACAATTAATCAACCTATTCTGCATATCTAGTTAAAGTCCACATGACTTATATGCTACTACAGACTCTATACAAAGGTGTATGCAGAAATGTGCTACAGGCTTATTATTACATAAGCTACTCACTCGATGGATAATAAGTCATCATCCGTCGGGACTGTAATGAGCTATCCGTCGGGACTATAATTCGTATCCAACGAGTGCTACATTATTTTACTAAGTAAAATCTACTTAGGTATTTTGTTTATGTCATCATCAAGTACACAACATATACACAACAAATCCCTTTTAAAACCATGATCCTCTCGGATTTTTCACAAAACACAAAAATAAATCAAATATCGACAAGCAACCCTTTTAAACCCTTGTTCTTTTAACTAAAGCTGATTCAATACCTATCTTTTACATACTAATTCATGACAACTTATCTTTTAACCATTTTAAACCTAATTTGCTACATGCAACACCATAACTTGACATGCATTCAATATTTTATCCAAAACTAACTTCAATTCATCTTCATAATCCATTTAAACACAAAATTAGCTTGATTGATTATCTATCTTAGCACATATTTCAACTTAATTTCTTAAAAATTCAACTCATAATATTCAGATTTACCAAGAAACATCACATGACAACATCAATTTTATTCTTCAAACCTCAATTAATCTAATTACTCAATACTTTCTAAAAATAATTCCCCACAATCATTTTAATCAACAAAAATCAACTTAATTTCCTTTAAAATAAAAAAACCCATTCGGTTTTAAACAAAACATCACATGCAACCACAGAAAATCAAGTTTATGCATTCTAGAGTTCAGTTTACACATCATAACTCACCACCGGTTCACCGAAGTTCATCACGGGTAGCGGTGGCTTCACGGTGGTGCCCCCATTCGGGGGGTTTCCATCCTTAAAACCTCTGATTTCAATCCAAAAACATAGCAGCACACACATGCAATACATAATTATCACATAAATTACACAATCTCAAGTCGAACATTCAAAAAGAAACAAGAACTCGGCTCATCACCGAACCCAAACACACACACACTCTCGCATGCAAGCACACACACACATATATCATTTGATGCTTATATAAAGAATAAGAGTGAAGTTTTATGGAGGAATTCAAAGAAATCAAAGGAGAGAGGGGTGGTACTGAGAGAGAGAAAGAGCTTTGAGAGTGAAAGAGAAGAAAAAGAGATGAGAGAGTTCGGTGGTGAGGAAAAAAGAAAGAAGGGGGTGTGGGTTTATATAACTACCATGGAAAGGTAGTTTGGTAAATGGGTAATTGAATTTCTGAATTTTCTTTTATTCTTACTCTAAAAATAAATTTGATTAATACATAGATCTCGAAATTAGCTTTGCAACCATATTTTAAATAATTGTTTGAGCGTACGGTTTATTTTATATGCATTTTACCAGATTACACCCAAAATAGAAATATAACTCAATTAAATCATTTTAAAAATACACCGATCACAAAATAATTCCATCAACTATTTTTAGAAAGTCTCTAGGACTATTTTGATGATAACAAAACAGATTTCATGCCTTGACCATACTCAAAATATTTTATAAAAATATACAAAGGCTCAATAAATCTTATTTAAATCGAATAATTCCTTTTAAAATTATTTAAAAATACTCAGGGCACATAATCAAGCACGTTATCAAGCAATAGCACATTTTCATATATTACGACTCATCTTACATCACAATCAGTCTTAAGAAATTTCCCTTTTTGTTCATAATAGCTATTCGCGTAACGGGTCGCGTCCTGTCTTATGGCCTGACGCTGAGCGTTTTCAAACACGCTTCACAATCAAACCTTTATACCAACTGACACCACAACTGGGTTATAATTTATACTTATACATTCTTATTTCACATAGTAACACATAGTTCACATTTAAATACCTTAATCTCTTTTTAAAATGGGTTTCGTTCAACCTGCCGGCCCGGCAACACAACTTATCCCCTAAGCTGACTCATCAAACTGGAACGGGTCATTTTATGTTCCCAGTTTCTGTTATACAATAAAGAGAATTAACCAACAAAATCATTTAACCATTTATTTATTCATATAATTTATAATTATAACACAAAATTATACTTTATTCATTTAATCACGTTCTAAAATTCCCAGTCGCTATATTGGTTATTGATAATCCTCGTCAGAGTTTATTATACCAAACTCTTACTCCCATTCGGGTCATTGACAAGCCGTAATCGCCAAAATTTAAATTCTCGCCTCTCGGTCTTTATTTTCGATCATGTCGAGTACTTACTTACCTATCCAATGACATCCTTTTTCATATCCGATCATTAATTATATCCTCTTAAGTTTTTAGACATCTCTAATTCTTCTTGTTACATAATAAGGGTCCTCTTCTCATTATCCTTTCTTGTCGCAATCATAGCTTCTCGGTAAATTTTGGTTGAGTTTCATATTCACTGAATTCTTTTGGCCCGCTTTGCATTTCCTTAACTTCAAACTTCATTCGTTCAATCCTTCTCATCAGTTGTTCTGAAATTTATCCTCAGTTTATCTTTTTCTACTTAAAGTGTTGGCCACCACATTGGCCTTTTCTTGATGATAATAGATCCTTAATCATAATCCTTGATAAATTTTACTATAGCCTCTACCTCATGGTCAATGTAAGTATACACATCAGTCTATGGAGGAAAAACAATTTCACCATTTTCCTCATAACATGCAGTCTCTAAATTTTTTAGTGAAAATTCCATCGCGGTTATTCTAGGTCATGATTAGTGATGGAATTTACGGATGAGCGGAAGCGTGAAATAACATTTATTCCGTAAAAACCATATACCGCACATATAGAAAAACGTATAAAAGGGAAAAATTGAGGAATCGTAACCATACCTCGTGAATCAAAGCTTTATAAAATTGGAGTGCTAGCAGTTGCTCCTCAGTGTGTGAAGCACTCTACCGGTATCCACCAAGAACGATCCTCTTCGATGAACCTTTTTATAAAACTGAGCTTTTATAAAATGGAGTTTTGGGGGAGAGAGAGAGAGGCAGAAGATGGAGGCTAGGGTTTTCACAAAACCAAAATTGTGTGTGTCAAATGAATGAGCCATCCATCTTATTCTATTTATAGGGCTCTCCTAGGGTTTTATAATATATCTTTATATATATTAACCCCCACATTTTATCTTCATAAAATACTTTAATAATAATTAAAACTATTTTAATCATTATTTCTTTTTCTTAACTATTTAGAAAATAATTCTCTCTCTCATTATTTCATCAAAGAAAATATTCTTTTATGGTGTGACCCTGTAGGTTCAATATTATGCCGGTAGTAGAAATAAATAATAATAAACTTTTATTAATTATTTACATGAATACTAAAATTCACTAAATATAATTAACTGATTAATTATATTTATTCTACATCGTGAGTGATGCTTCTCAACATATCGTGACTATCCGGATAATATGAATTCACTGCTTAGAATATCAAGAACTTGTCAGTGACTAGTTACTGTACAATGAATTCCTTCTACCCTTATAATATCCCGAATAAATACAAGGCATGGATCTCGTGTCAAGCCTATCAAATTTAATCATATGATTTCTTATTCATAATGCAAAGTTCATATTAATGCAAATTAGAAACTCCTTTCTAATTTCATACACTCTGGCCAGAGATTCCAGAACTCGTATACTAAGAATAACATAGGATATTCTCTTCCTATACTGGAAGGGGTAGATCCTCTATTGACGTTAACTATATCTATACACAAATCCCTATGCCCAGAATAGACCTAATGGATGTCCTTGAGACTAAGGACTAAACCAAAGCACAGTTTATTATATATAAGATACCTTTAACGATCTCAAGTCTAAGGACACTTGTACAACTATCACTCAGTGAATAACTATTGACACATGAGTAATCTCCATTAGTTGTTCAACTTATCGAGTCATGTTTAGTGAACTTATTCCCTAATAAGCACCTACATACTAGCTATAGTGTCACCACACAAATGCCTATGAGAACAGACATCCTCCTGAAGGGAGCAAGCATAGTATGTACCAATCTTTGCGGATTATTAATTACCAGTTAGTAATTCTATGACCAGAAACTATTTAAGTTTAGAGTTATCATCTTTTAGGTCTCACTATTATGATCTCACATAATCCATAAAAAGCTTTACTCTAAACTATGGTATATCTTATATAAACACTTAAATAGATAGAGCCCGTAATAAAAACAAAACAAGTCTTTTATTAATATCAGTGAAATCAAAACAGATTACATAAAAGTTATTCCTAAATCCTCATACGTGATTGGACTTAGGACATATCTCTTTCAATCTCCCACTTGTACTAAAACCAATCACTCTGGTATCTAATACCCATCTTGTCTTTATAACGATCAAAGTGACTTTCAGAAAGTGGCTTTGTGAGTGGGTCTGCTATGTTGTTATGTTTGTCAACTCTCTTTCAATACAATACAAGAAATGTTACCGCGCTCCCACTAACCCTTTTGTAGACACATGGTTCATCTACGTTTTTGATAAAACCAAACTCTTTGATTGTCTCATCAAAATGGATGTTCCATCTACGAGAAGCTTACTTTAAATCACATATGGTTCGCAGCAGCTTACACACTAGGTTTTCATTTCCCTTGGAAAGAAAACCATCTGGCCATTTTCCAGATCTCATAGTCTTAGTAAGCAGCAATCGCAAGCAAAATCCGAACTGATTTTAACAGGGCTACAGGTAAAAGGTTTCATCAAAGTCAATCCATTACCTTTGTTTGAATCCTTTTGCCACAAGCCTGGCTTTAAAGGTCTCCACCTGGCCATCTGCTCTAATCTTTCTTTTGTATACCGTATACATAGATTCCATTTCGGATTTCATGGCACTTTGCCATTTCTCTGAGTCAACACTACTCATAGCCTCATTATAGGTCATAGGGTCGTCATCATCAATGATTGACAACTCATTTTCATTCTCAATGACAAGGCCATAATACCTCTCAGGTTGGCGAGACACTTTCCCTGACCTACGAATGGGCTGTTCCACAGAAGGTTGTTCAGTCTGAACAGGTGTTTCCACTTGATTCGTAGTAGTTTGTGCTTCTTGAACTACATCAAGTTCAATTTTGCTCCCACTATTTCCTTCAAGGATAAACTGCTTTTCCAAGAAAGTAGCATGTCTGGAGACAAACACCCTATGATCGGTGTAAAAGTAATACCCTAAAGTCTCTTTAGGATATCCCATAAAATTACATTTTTACGGATCAAGATTCCAGCTTATCTGGGTCAACTTTCTTGACATAAGCTGGACATCCCCAAATCTTAACATGTTTAAGACTCGGTTTCCTTTCTTTCCATATCTCATATAGAGTTTGAGGAACAGATTTGGAAGGCACCTTATTCAGTAAATATGCCGAGGTTTCCAATGCATAACCCCATAGGAATACTGGAAGATTCGCATAGCTCATCATGGACCGAACCATGTCTAACAAAGTTCGATTTCTCCTTTCAGATACCAATCTGGAGGAGTCCACTAGGAGACTATACCCTTTTCTTTGAGATAATCCAGAAACTCTCCATTCAAGTACTCACCACCTCGATCTGATCGAAGAGTTATAATACTATATTTGGTTTGTTTCTCCACTTCATGCTTATATTCTTTGAACTTTTCAAAGGCTTCAGACTTGTGTTTTATCAAATACACATATCCGAATCTAGATCGATCATCTATGAAAGTAATGAAGTATGAAAATCCACCCATGGCTTGCGTAGACATTGGTCCACATACATCTGTGTGTACCAATCCTAGCAAATCTGCAGCCCTCTCTTCATGTCCACTAAATGGAGATTTGGTCATTTTACCCAATAGACAAGACTCGCATGTAGGATATGATTCAAAATCAAAAGGGGTCAAGTAACCCTTCCTTATGCAATGTCCGCAGTCTATTTTCACTAATATGACCAGGTCTGCAGTGCCAAAAGAAAGTGAGATTTTCATCATCCCGTTTCTTTTATTAGTTTGTTCAATCTGAAGTAAATTATGTCACATACATACAGACCATTATTTAAAATACCACGTCAATAAAGAATATTATCTCTAAGGATAGATCATTCATTATTCTTAATAATAAAATGAAAAACCATCCAAATCCAACATAGGAATAGAAACAATATTCCTTACAATCGAGGAAACAAAATAACAATTATTTTCAACAATAGTCTTGCCCGTAGGCATATGTAAATGAAATGATCCTACATCTTCAGCAGCAACTCTTGCTCCATTTCCCATCAGTAGAATCACCTCCTCTTCCTCAAGAGTCCTACTTCTACTTAGTCCCTGTAATGAATTGCAGATGTAAGAACCACAGGCAGTATCTAATACCCAAGTAGAAATTTGACTTAATGACATATTCATTTCTATCATGAACATACCTGAATCAGAAGTGGTAGTCTCACTCCCCTTCTTCTTCTTCAACTCTGCAAGGTAAACCTTGCAGTTCCTCTTCCAGTGCCCCACCTTGTTACAGTGAAAGCAAACAACTTTGCTCTTGGGTCTTCAACTTTTGGTGGAACCGGCTTTTCTTCACCTACTTTCTTCTTCTTGGAAGGGTTCCTCTTCCTTTTCTTAGGATTGGAACCTTCACCAATTAGAAGAACAGAACTCTTCTTAGGGGGAAAATTTGATTCCGCAGGCTTCAACATGTTGTGGAGTTCATCCAGGCTGACATCCAGCTTATTCATGTGAAAGTTCACAACAAACTGCGAAAACGAACCCGGAAGTGATTGCAAGACCAAGTCTTGGCTCAGCTCCCCATCCATGGCAAAACCAAGTTGTCCAAGACATTCAATCAAATTGATCATCTTAAGTACATGGTCATTCACGGATGATCCCTCAGACATCCTACAACCGAACAGCTCCTTCGATATCTCATATCGAGCTGTCCTCCCTACCACATCATACAACTCTTGTAGATGCATAAGGATAGTGTGAGCATCCATATGCTCATGCTGCTTCTGTAGCTCAATGTTCATGGAAGCTAGCATGATGCATTGAGCAACATTTGCATCATCTATCCACTTACGATACACAACATGTTCATCATTATGTGCATCGTTAGCAGGTTCAGTAGGCTTAGGTGAGTCAAGCACATATTCCAGCTTCTCCACCCTGAGAACAATTCTCAAGTTTCGAAGCCAGTCAGCAAAATTAGGACCAGTCAACTTGTGAGCATCTAGTATACTCCGGAGTGATAGTGTAGAAGACATAACGAATATAGTAAATCTGTAAATGATAAACACATAACAACACTTAGCAAATATTCAATTTCATTTCAAAACACTATATGAATCGGGTCTTTATTCAAAAATGGCTCTCATTAGTTTATCTAATTTATACACCCCCTAAGTGAAAATTAGGCATTCATAATGCTAGTGGGAATAGGGATCCTACATTCTATTACACAACCTCGGCTGTAGCACGAAACGTCATGTGATGTTCAATAGGCAGACAACTCTTGTCAATTACATCTTATGTTATTCCCTAATATAATTTTAGCCTCTTGAATAATTGAGTCACGGCTGTAGCACGACAAACTCAATATTCTAAGTCAAGTCTAACCCAACATTTCGTACAATTGAATCAGTCTCCAACGGCCCACGGCTGTAGCACGTAACAACCTTTAGATTCTAATTTAATGTACACATCTCTATGTAATAGACAAGTATTTCTTATTTCGAAATCAAAGCCCTCGGCTGTAGCACGAAACGACAATGATTTGAAAATAAGAACCACTTTCTATCATGTTGGAAGGCTATGACCGACACAAGCCCGTTGTGTCATTGGCCAATTACTACTTGATATTATTTAATTTTAGAGGGATTATATTACGTTACAATCATAATCATATTATAAAGAGATTCTTCCTTTTAAATTAAATATTTCAAATCAATAATCGATAATCAGATGATTCCCAGATCGGGTGGAGCATTGTCAAGAGGGGTCACTTAATAACCCTTTCTTACAGATAGAAATCTGTTGTTGACAGAATCATCCTTTCTCTCAAAATTGAAAATTCATATTTAATTACGTGTTTCATAAACACAAGAATCTCATGATTGTATTCATAATATTATTGTCAAAGCAAGAAACGATTCATATTCTAGATTTTCTAGAGCACGCCTTATATTGATTTAAGTTCACCTAAATCTATCATCGCATGGTAAACACATGCATATATCTCATATATAAAAATAAATAAACAAGTAAGCATGCAAGTAATATCATGTCACACATTGATATAATGATGTATGGATTTATTATAGCATTTAAAAGCAATTAAAACAATTAAAACATGCTTTAAAACACTTTCGGGAATATAAACAGTTCAAAAAATTTTATATAAAAAATATTTGACCACTCCATTAGATCCGTCTCGGAAAAATGAATCCAACGATATATTGCACGCCCAAAACGGAGTTACGAAACTCCCAAAAATCAAATTTTAAAAGGACAGATGGGCTATAACGCATTACAGTAATGCGTTACAAGGTCTATAACGCATTCACGTAATGCGTTACAACACTGTTGAGCCATTTACGTGTGTAACGCATTTCGTAAATGCGCAACAGTGTGTAACGCATTCACGGAATGCGCAACACACCCCCACCCCGCGTGCGCCGCACGCGCCTACAGCAGCCGACAACAGTTTACTTTTTTTTTCTGTTGTTTCCTCCTTCCATTGCCGTGTGAACTGTCAGCCGTTACAAAATAAAAGACTAACCCCCTTTCCTTTACTCCCTTAATTAATAACTCTTATTAATATTTTTATTATTTTAATTTTATTATTAATAAATCAATTAACATTTAATTAATAAATTAATAAAAATCAAAATAATATGATTTCTTAAATCAGGAAGTAGCAGAAAATTACCAGATCAGCCATGGGTCCTTGTGCAAATTTTAATCATAATTATTCACATGCATAATTATTCCATGAATTTTAATTAAAATATTTTTTTTTAAAAAAAATTCATAACAAATAATCTACACATCACAAAATTATGAAAAAAATACCTAGACAATCTACAACACTTGTAGAACCCAGATCAGTAGTCAAAATCTCATGCAAAAATTATATCGAATTAATTCATAATTAAATCTAAATAAACTTGCAAAAATCATAATAAATCCATACATGCATAAAAAAATCTGAATTTTTTTATATGAATCTCTATATGCAGAACCTAGCTCTGATGCCAATGAGGGAATTTACGGATGAGCGGAAGCGTGAAATAACATTTATTCCGTAAAAACCATATACCGCACATATAGAAAAACGTATAAAAGGGAAAAACTGAGGAATCGTAACCATACCTCGTGAATCGAAGCTTTATAAAATTGGAGTGCTAGCAGTTGCTCCTCGGTGTATGAAGCACTCTACCGGTATCCACCAAGAATGATCCTCTTCAATGAACCTTTTTATAAAACTGAGCTTTTATAAAATGGAGTTTTGGGAGAGAGAGAGATGAAGAAGATGGAGGCTAGGGTTTTCACAAAACCAAAATTGTGTGTGTCAAATGTATGAGCCATCCATCTCATTCTATTTATAGGGCTCTCCTAGGGTTTTATAATATATCTTTATATATATTAACCCCCATATTTTATCTTCATAAAATGATTTAATAATAATTAAAACTATTTTAATCATTATTTCTTTTTCTTAACTATTTTAGAAAATAATTCTCAATCTCATTATTTCATCAAAGAAAATATTCTTTTATGGTGCGACCCTGTAGGTTCAATATTATGCCGGTAGTAGAAATAAATAATAATAAACTTTTATTAATTATTTACATAAAATACTAAAATTCACTAAATATAATTAACTGATTAATTATATTTATTCTACATCATGAGTGATGCTTCTCAACATATCGCGACTATCCGGATAATATGAATTCAATGCTTAGAATATCAAGAACCTGTCAGTGACTAGTTACCGTACAATGAATTCCTTCTACCCTTATAATATCCCGAATAAATACAAGGCATGGATCTCGTGTCATGCCTATCAAATTTAATCATATGATTTCTTATTCATAATGCAAAGTTCATATTAATGCAAATTTGAAACTCCTTTCTAATTTCATACACTCTGGCCAGAGATTTCAGAACTCGCATACTAAGAATAACATAGGATATTCTCTTCCTATACTGGAAGGGGTAGATCCTCTATTGACGTTAACTATCTCTATACACAAATCCCTATACCCAAAATAGACCTAATGGATGTCCTTGAGACTAAGGACTAAACCAAAGCACAGTTCATTATATATAAGATACCTTTAACGATCTCAAGTCTAAGGACACTTGTACAACTATCACTCAGTGAATAACTATTGACACGTGAGTAATCTCCATTAGTTGTTCAACTTATCGAGTCATGTTCAGTGAACTTATTCCCTAATAAGCACCTAAATACTAGCTATAGTGTCACCACACAAATGCCTATGAGAACAGACATCCTCCTGAAGGGAGCAAGCATAGTATGTACCAATCTTTGCGGATTATTAATTACCAGTTAGTAATCCTATGACCAGGAACTATTTAAGTTTAGAGTTATCATCTTTTAGGTCTCACTATTATGATCTCATCATAATCCATAAAAAGCTTTACTCTAAACTATGGTATATCTTATTTAAACACTTAAATAGATAGAGCCCGTAATAAAAACAAAACAAGTCTTTTATTAATATCAATGAAATCAAAACAGATTACATAAAAGTTATTCCTAAATCCTCATACGTGATTGGACTTAGGACATATCACTTTCAATTAGGACATCTTCTGCCACGATCCTTAAATTTCTTAGACGAATCGTTAAAATTTTCACAAGGTCCTCTCTATAGGAATTTATGTTTTCAGGTTGTTACTGACCTTATATTTATCTATTGAAAACCCTATTCCTCAAATTCATATAGGTGTGGTCGTTCCCGTATCCATTAAGTACTCATCCTGACAGGATTTCATAAAGCGTCCCTTCACTAATTACAGAATTATCCATCCTAACATCCTTTTAACAACATACCAAAGGTTCTTACAGGATGTTCTAAGTATGTCATTCCACTTTTTGAAATAATTTACTCAAACACTCAGTTTTCGTCCTCGTATTAGAGCAACGGTTCATCGTTGTACCTCCCGTTCAACATAAATTTGTCACTCTCTATATAAATGATTTTATTATACTAATGTCATTTAAAAAATCATAATTAGGTTTTGAAATTGAATGTTTCAAGAAAATAACGAGCTCTGAATACAAGAAGCCTCAATACTCAAAGGATATAAGGAGAAAAAGATGGAATTTCAAATCATAATGCTACAGAGAATATTCCTCGAAAGCAGTAATTGCTGGAACGTAATGTCATATGAATGATTTGGTAAGAATCTATATTGGAAGATGTTTTACATTTAAATAATATAAAAACCCTGAATAATTCAATAATATAAGAAAATGACCAATAAGGTCTCACTAATAATGTCAATCTGAAATGAGTTTCACTTTAATAAGGAATGAAGTAATTTATTGTTCAATTACTTTATAAATTTGAACAAATATTCGTTATATGAATAGAAGAAGGGATTATTCAAACAACAAAATGTTTCATATGAATAAACATTAATTCCAGTTGGAGTGAGCGACCTAGTTAGGTCTCAATTAAATGATTCTTTGGAGATTTCATCATCATATATTTTTGCATATTTAATGCATTGTGGAACTAGGAAAATAAAAATATAATCAGTCGGCTAAGAAAATAGCCAGCTCAATTGGTTTGGCACATAGAAATCTGTTGAGCAAGATTGAAGCTGTATGTATAACTCAACAATACTGATTTGGATAATTCAACATAGAATAAGGACTTTGAAATAATCTATATTCCACTAAAATCAGTATAGATTGTTTATTGGGCATATTCACAAAAGGTTTTGGTAGCTGCAATGAAGAACACGTCAACAGTGATCCGTATGAAGTTCATTAATATGTCCAGGCATCAGAGGAATAAGGTTAGAGTCATTCGAAACAATTATCTGGATCAGTGTGAAGACCTCAAGGATTCCTAGTGAAGTTGGTTATATTTGGTAGAAGACTTAACAATGGTTTGTACGGGTATAATATGAAGGCCTGAGAGCGGAACTAGTCGTCTGTGAACCAGACCCATGCACTAGACGTTAGTGATCCGTTAAAGGAAACAGAGTATTATTTTTAGTATAATGTTAAGTGGTTTTTGTACTCGAGAAGACTAGAAATATTTTTAAGGTACGAAAATCCGGAGATTAGAAGGCTTGAAGATATATAGGAGTACAACTCGAGAAGTTACGGGATTTATTTATTCAATAGCTGATTTTTTATTAAATGAATAAATGAAAATCAATTCATTTATTTATTTAATTTTATATCAACAATTAATTTTGAATATATAAATTAGTGTGATCTTTTAGTTAAATAAATAAATGAAATTAAAATCATTTATTTATTCAATTTAAAAAATCAACACATTCAAAGTTTAGTTTACAAATTGAGAAGAAATTTGCTGGCTGCTTCCAGGGTGTTTTTTTAACAAAAGGAACAACAGACTTGAATAAACCGAGCTTTGCAATGAAACTTCAATTTGGCTAGCTTTTATTTAGTCTGTTTATCAAGAAGTGGCAGCTTTTGACAATTCGGGACCTACCTAGATGTATAGTAAAAAAAGGAAACACAACTGAAGCTAAACAAAAGAAATGGAATTGTCAAGGTTTTCTAATTGTTTTTGTTCTGTGCATGTTTGTTTATCTGGTTTGCAAATCAACTGCGTGTGGCATACAAGCGCGTAATTCTCCCTCTCCTGGCTGCTGTGTTGTTCAGCCGCGCAAGACCCTCATGCATGCTCAGTAAATATTGTTGTACTCATGCTGGACCCACCAAGGAAACACTCAAACATGTCAAAGCAATTTGGCAGTCGCATTTTAGATGTATACTTGTGGTCGCCAGTTGATCAAATATGGTAGGTTATTTATTAAATAAACAAAAGAGACCAGGCTGTACAAAACTAAGGAAATTGAGGTCACAAGTTGAAGCATTTGTACTTTTAATTCACCGAGCCACAGGTTGGAAGTATATGGTCGCAGGTTATAAATCATTGAAAAAAAGACTGGTTGCGGGTTAGCAAATATTTATAGGTCGCATGTTATAATTCTTGCAAGCTGTAAATTCAAAATGCTTGGACACAAATCAGCCACGTAGTCTCCTATCTCTCCACCACAATCTACATTTTATATAACCAAATTTTTAGCAAATTGGTAAATAACTTCTCAGCACAATCAATAAACGAAGCTCTACAGAAATTTACACTGCAGAATTTTTCGATTTCATTTATTGAAATTATGAAGATAAGTGCTGCCCAATTTGATTTACACCACATCCAAGTCTTACATATTATAACACTCATTATTTGTAGCCTCATTGTGTGTATTGATTCATTTGGTAAAGGAGCTATGGATTTTTAGAGTGATAAAAAGAACCCTAGATTGATAGAACATTATATTGGTTCTTTTTTTATTTGTAACTCCGAATATTTGTATTTGGAGTTCTAAGGAAACCTCCGGGTATTTATCTTTTTTAATAAAAAGAATATTTACCCAGAGTCTCTTTGTGTGTTTATTTCGTTTTGGTTTTGATATTACGCTGCAATTAATTTTAAAAAACGAAGAACATACATTCACCCCCTTTGTATGTATCTTTTTGACCTAAAAATTGGGATCAGAGCCTACTGATCGATATACATATTAGATCCGTAAGATTAGTAAGTTCTGTATTGGTTTTGGTTATTACGGAGACTGGGAGTGCTTCTGGTGTGTAGATCTGATTTGGGTTGATTTGTGGTCGTAGTGTTCTTGACAGTTGTGGATTGGTTGATTGATAGGTATTTGTGGATTTTGACTGTTTAGGTTATCGTATTTTGAGGCATTATATTGCAGAATTTTCACAGATCTGAAAATATGAGTGGTCGGACAGTAATGAAATCAAGGTTCCTTCCTTCAGTAATGTAAGTGTAAACAACTATAAATTGTGGAAGAAAAAGATCACTCTATTTATTTCAGTGGTAAACCGTGATTACAAGGGAATTTTAGAGAGTGGTCCGTTTGTACCAAGAAAGGACATTTATGTACCTACAGATTTAGACAGTGGAGTTCCTCAAGAGTTTATCCCAAAAGATCCGTCTGAATACACTGATAGGGATAAAGAATTAGTTTCTTTGGATGCAAGTCTATGATCAATTTTAGTTGAGTCAATGGATTCCAACATGCGTCATCGGATTAAGGATTGTGATAGTGCTAACACATGTGGGAAACCATTGAATCTATAGTGGAGGGAACTGAAGATAAGAATAAATTGAATTTTCTGATGTCTGCATACAAGGAGTTTAAATCTCTTTCCGGTGAAAGTATCAAATAGTTGCTTAGAAGGTACACCTAACTTCTGGATGAGATGAGTACATTGGGGAAGAAAAACTCACAGAAATAGATAAACAGAAAGTTTATTCTTACCTTACCCAATCATTTGAAAAATAAAGTGTCATCCAACAGAATAGGATTGGATTTGAACACAATGTCATTGGATGAGCTTTATGACAAGTTGAAGACCTATGAAGCTGAGGAAAAGTAGAGAAATGTCAAACATGAGTCTGAGACAGGGAACAACAGGGACAATATCATAAATGAATCAATATGTCCTGTAGCAGAGGAATACTTAATTCCTGAAGAAAATGTTGAAGGATCACTGACTTCGGAAGCTTCTACAAGTGGAGAAAATCTGACTGGAGATGAAGAAGCCACAGGTGACTATTATACTTTTGAAGAGCTTGAGAAATTAGAAGATCAAACTATGTTTGAAATGGCTTCTATATGTAGTGCACTTCAATTCAGATGAAATTCCAAATATAAGGTTAAGTCATCTAGTGGAGATAGTCAAGCTCATGAAGATGGAGAATCTACAGAGTCAGTATCCAGTGAATACTGCAAGGAACAATTGATTGAAGGAAGCACACATTAACTATGTGATGGTGAAGAAAAGGGACACTCTAATAGTGAACTGGAAGACTCCACACAAGCAAATGAGAAAGAAGCTTGTCTAAGAAGGAATGAAGATGGACAAAAGAAGCATCAGGACAAAGAATTAGTCAGTGATGAAAAGCACTGGAATGGTACAGATGTAGAGGAAGAAAAATGCAATGATCCAACATCAATGGAAACCTCTTTATCGCAGGTATCTTCTGAGACCACTACTAATATATCCTGGCATGATTGCAAATATCGTGATAAGGATAGAAGAGTAGAATTATTTCAACTTCATGCTAGTGTGATCAGATTTAAAGAGGAAATAAATAGAATAAAATATAAAAATAGATTGATGCTAACTAGAAAAGAAGAACTAGGCCTAATTACTGTTGAATTAGATAATCTTCAGAAATGTAATGAATGCCTAGAGAACATGGTCAAAGCCAGTGAGGATTTAGATGCTGTCCGTAGGAGTCAGATAGCTGAGTTACAATCTAAGTTGAAAGATTATCAGGACTCTGCTATTAGTGCAAAAGAAATTATTGACAACCAAATCGGTGGAGCCATAATTGACATTGGATCCAGTGATGAGGACAGAAACATGTGATAGAATCAGAGAGTGTTGATAATGGTAAATAAAAAATCTTCAGGTACATCATAAGCTTCTAAAAAGGTCAATAATTTGTTATACAAAAAGGCCACTCCTGATTCTTTCAATGAAGATGAGGTGCTTATTGAGGATTATGTCTCTAGTGATGGGGAGTCAACTGTAAAGTTATCTCAGGAGTCAAATTCTAGTGATGAACCTAAAACTCACTTAGATGATAAAGATGTTCATAAGGCTAAAAAGAAGAATATACGCAATAGAAACAGGAAGTTAGGTGTTAGCATTAAAAATGAAGATCTGCTAAAATATAATTCTTCTAGGAAGTTATGCTTTAGATGTAATTCTACTTCGCATCTTGCATATGCATGTAGTGTGAGTAAAGTAGATAAAGGTAAAGTTCATAATAAGCATAGCATGCCTACCATTCCTAGTTCTCATTCTTCACGTCATAAATCTAAATGTATGCCATGTGCTTTTAATACCTTGTCGTCTTATCTTAACTTGATGCATTTGACATCCACTACTTGTATGCATAATGATAAGAACATGTGTAGAAAGCATGATAGGGGAAAAGACTGTCAGTCTTTCGAAGGTTAGGAAGGAAACTCCTACTTGGAACCCTAAAGGCATTCTTAAGGCTTCTTAAGAGAAGAAGGAGTTAGTCGATGAGAAAAAAAGCATGTTAAATTTGCATATGATATTATTCAATCTGTGAATTTCTCTAAGTCCCCTAGACCCAATTTAGTTTGGGTACCAAAAAAAACTTGATCCATAATATATACAGGGCAAGCAAAAGTGAAGTGAACCATGTGGATTTTAAACATTGGATGTTTAATACACAAGAGTTCGAGGATAGAGCCCTGCAATCAGTAGTGGAAAAGTAAGCTGGCCCAGTAGTTACCTTTGGTGATGACAACAAAGGAATCACTATGGGATATGGCATGAAATCAGGACTTTCATCTTTCACTCAATATTTAAATGCATATATTTGTTGAATATTTGTTGCAGTTATTTGTTGAGTTTCTACTTTAATAGTTTGATTTATGGACCTTGAAGCAATACAACTTTATTATTTGCTCCATAAGTCAAAATTTTAAAGTATTAGCTGCATCACACCTCTGATAATTTATTTTAGTGGTTTGTGATGAGATTAGCAGCATCACACCTCTAATAATTAATTTCAGTGGTTTGTGATGAGTTAGTAGCATTACACTATTAAGAATCTTTTTCAATGGTTAGTGATGAGTTTTGTAGCACCATAAATTCTTGATAATTCATATCATTAGTTAAAGGTGATATATGTAGAATTATAAACTCTTGATAATTTATATCATTAGTTAGTGGTGATATATGTAATATCATAAACTCTTGATGAGTCATATCATTAGTTGGTGGTGATATTTGTAGCACTATAAACTTTTGATAAATCTAGTAACAATTCTTGTTGATAATTTTATCACTAGTTAATGATGACTTATGTAACATACTTGAATAAATTTGTTGACAAATTTTGTTAATATTTTTATCACAAGATAGTGATGAGATCTTGATAATAGTGAGATCTTTTAAATTGCCTTTTCTAAAAAACTCACTAAGATCAAAATTATGTGTATATCATAGTTGGACACAATTCAATTTCCATGGAGTCTAACAATTAATGAGTTCTTTGTTCAATATCATAATTGGTAGTAGTTGAGATTTTATTTTTGGTCATTATTAATATTTAATGACAGCAAGCTCCCAAGCAATCAGAAGGAAGACATTTTAGACAATCTAGATGTTGAAGATCTTTCTGATGATGAAGATGAACCTGAGGTTGTTCCAAATGAAGATGTAAATGTAAATGATCTTTTCAATGATCACAATTCTGATTCAGACTCTGATGCAAATGGTCCTGAGACAAGAAAAGATAGTCAAACTATTTATGGAACTAGTTCTCAAGATTCAGATTCTGAAGGACGAATTGACAGTGGTGATAGTGAAAGTGGTTCGGATGCAAGTAATGATAGTGGAAACCAAAAAAAGCATAGTCATACCATCTTTGGAACCAGTCCACAAGCTTCAGATTCTATAGATTATGTTGACAACAACTCAGGGGGTGAATAAGAGGAAGAACAAGGATTCGCTAGTCAGACTCAACATAATTCTAAAAATGCTGAGTCATCAAGAGCTAGTCTACCAAGACGTAAGAATAGTGTAAAAACCATTCTTGGCATATGATACTGGAGTAAAGGCTAGAAGATCAGAAGAAGAAGAAGAACAAGGATCTACTAGTCAGACTTAACTTAATTCTGGAAATGCTGAGTCATCAAAAGCATGTCTACCAAGACGTATAGAATGGAGTAAAGACCATATTTGGCATTTGGTACTTAGTGTTTCTAATACTGAAGTAAGGGCTAGAAGATCTGCTGCAAAAAATTGAACAGATTCTGGTTTTCTATCACCAATGGAACCAAAGGAAGCAGTGAAGCTCTTGGAGTTCCAAATTGAGTGATTGTTATGCAAGATGAACTCAATCAGTTTGAAGATTAAATTTGTGGAGGTTTGTTCCTAAATTCAAGGATAGATCACAATCTTTAATTATTGAAGATCTTTCTAAGAATGAAAAGAAGCCTGAAGCTATTTCTGAATATAACAAGGGTTGATCCAGATTCAGACTCTGGTAGTAAGTTCAAGATTTATTCCCCTCAAAGCACCAAATCTTAGATTTGATTCAGCAACAACCCAGGGGGAGCAAAACAAGCAATATTCCACAAATCTAAGTTAACATCACGGGAAAGTAAGTTTACATATCTATTTCATTATATATATATATCCATGTTTGTAAACTTGTTTTAAAGTTAACTGATTACCATGATTTACATGTGTTAGGTCGAAAACACGCGCTAATATTCACGCAAGTATACGCGTTCGCAAGTAATATAGAATATTTTCTAGTTCGTTCCCTCAGAGACTCAGACTAAATTATTGTCTAATTAAACTCACTCACCAATGTATGATTACTTCTCAATGTCAAGACACTAATACTTAAAATTGTTGATTAAATATTAACTATAATTAACTACTTAATTAATCACTTAACTAACACTTCAATTTATCAATAATAAAACACTCATGAGATCACAACTTCATTATTACTTCCTTCTATAGCCATTGTTATTACCTTTAGCATGTGACATTGATGATATTAATCGAATAACACGAAACTGATAAAAGCCAACTTTCATTGTACTAATACCATTCTACCAAGCATCCACAATTAAGATAGAAGTTGAATAGTCATCAATTATGTTGAGTTCCTATATGTCTACAGAAATTGACAACACAACAATTTAAGCACAAGTCATTCCTTTTGATTATATAGGGCAAATAAAACTGTTAGAGTTACCTACTAATCATGCACAACGTACATGAACCTATGCTAGCATGGCAAGTTCTAAATCTCAAGATCCACTGTCGCTTCACAAGAGATTAACACCCTATCTTATATGTTTGTGACGCACATAAGATGAATACGCACAACCAATACTAGATATCATGCAATCATCACACACTAAAGTATTAAACGATTAACTAAAGAATTCCATAATAAATCCGTTGCAACCCCATGATCACGATTAGCCCATAATAGAACTTATCGTCATCATGGGTTCATATGAAATCATGATAAACAAACACAAGAAAATAATAACTAAACTAATTATATTAAAACAGAGTACGTCACAAGAGTAAATAAGTTCAAAGCAAGAAAACTAGCATCCAACATTACAACGAAACAAGAATCACAAGAAGATATGCTTCGTCTTCGTTGCGGTGTGCTAAATCGGTCTTCTTCCTTATCTCCTTCGCTTCTTGCGTAAAAACATAATCTTCTTCAATCCACACTTGTGAAAACGTCTCAAATCTACTTATATAATACTCCCATAAAACTCAGATTACATAGAAGTGGAAACCAAACAGAAGTAGAAGTCCTAAAATAATTTGTCTTTTTTCCCGACCCTGCGCGGCCGCTCAGCATAGCTGAGCGGGCGCTCAGCTTGCTGCGCGGCCGCTCAGCAATGCTGAGCGGGCGCTTAGACCTCTACTGGAAAAAAAATGATTTTGCTCCGTTTCTTCGCCGTAATCTGCCCGTTTCTTTCCTCTCGCAATGGTGAACACATGCCAAGGCTTATTCTTGATGATTCCTCCCCCGAAATGCAACTAAAACCCTGAAATGCATAAACACTAGAAAAACGCATCAAATACACAAAATACTTGATTTCAAGACACCAATTTAAGCCATTTTAAGACGTTCTAAGTGGTATAAAATGCCACTTATCACACCCCCAAACTTAAATCGATGCTTGCCCTCAAGCGTCACAGACTCAAAAACAAATAAAAACATGCATGAATGCAATCTATATGAAAATGCAACGATCCCCCTTACTACGATTAACCAACCAAATTGCCACATCTCAACGAATGCAGTTAGACAACCAAAGATTAATAAACTCATGCAAACGGACATACAGCCAGAAACGTGGTGTGTGCAAATGCTTAACAGATATGCTTCGGAACTAGACCAATTACTATGACTAGACTATCCTCAAGGCAATCCTACGATTATACAAAGAATAAAAAATTCTAGGCATAAAGTGATATACAACACTACAAGAACTCTGGAGCTTATTACGGAATCGTGCTTTTTATTTACAACTCAAATGCTTATTTGACCGTGCAATGAGTGAGGTCCACAAAAGACTTATACAATGGTATCCATGTAACGAGCGTTAGGTTAGCGGATCCCAGACTCTAAAAACCTTAGGTCACTAGGCACAAAGTCCCCTAAGAACTTAATAACTCGAATACCAAAGAGCACACTCTTGATCAATTATGCATAAATTAATTTTTTTTTTTATAACTTCTGAGCAAGTGCGTTTTGCTCCTTCTTGCTCAACCCTAGACTACTCGCACCATATGCGAGCCGGCTACTAGCCATTTGACGCCTAGCCACAACTAGCAACAACTTCCATATTTTTTTTCTCTAAATTTTTTTTTTCTTTTTCATGCCTTTATCACTAAGAACCTATAATCGAATTCTAAGCATAATAAGTAGATTGACCTTTAAAACAACCAAATCATAACAACAATCTAGCCCTTACGCATTCTCTAAGACTTAGTGGACTTACAATTGTTTCTAGCATGCATATCAACCTACACGAATTAATATCACTTTAATGCTATCACTACACTCGCATCAATATCACAATTCAGTCGATAAATCATTACAAAAGGGATCATGGTAAATGCATGAGCTACATGACATTCATAACAAAAAAAAACTATATGGCATAAATTATGCAACTATATGAACTAAACTATCATGAATATGCAACTATATGACACACACACAATATTCCTTAACTACCACCCCCAAACTAAAAATCTTCACTGTCCTCAGTGAAAGTAGTAGAAAGGAACACAGGGTATACCTACTCGGAGTCATCATCTTCATCACCCTCAGTGGGTGGAGTATCAGGCGGCGGGTATGCAGAGTCCTCACCAAAAACTGGCCACTGGATATCAGCTCCAAGGCCTCGAAAAGCAGTCCCTAACGCAAGGGTGAGCTCCTGAGCAAACCTGCTCTGCGTCTCGTACATGGCATCCATCCGCCGTGAAAGCCTCCTATACTGAGCATCAACCATCCCAGCACCCTCCTGAGCTCTCGAAGAACCAGCCTCATCACGTCCTGGCCTAGCCATAGTAGCACCTCGTGCTGGACGCCCTCCTGGAAGACGATAACCCAGCCCATGCTCCTCAGGCTCCCACCGGTCCACTCCTGCATCCCATTCAGAGTGCCAAAATTAATCGGAGCTGCTGGCAACTGCAACTCCTCATGAGCCGGCCAGTTCACTCCCACTGCTCGGCATAGCTTCGTAACCGTAGATGCATAAGGGATGTTCATATGCTTCGCTCCCCTCAAAAACTTCAGAATTCCTTGGTAGATAAACTCACCAAGGTCCACATAGTATTCCTCATTCAGAATTCCCCACAACAACTGTGCTCTCTCAACTGTGACCTCGTGTGCATGCGAAGAAGGCAAAATATTAGCACAAATAAATGCATTCCATGCACGGGCATACCTGTTCATGGCGATCGCCGGAAAGTGACGATACTCATTAGTGCCGGTCCTGCAGGTCCAAACTGTGCCCGGTCGACAGAGAGTCGCACAAATCAAATCCAAGTCAAAATCCTCAGCAGTCTTTTCATTCCAGTTCTCCTCCTCGGGCTTCCTCTCTCGCTGTCCAATCACACGGCGAATCGCCGCAGGATGATAATCAACCGTCAGCCCACGGACCACAGAAAACCCATTCTTTTCGGCCTTCGCGTTCGCGTAGAACTCGCGAACAACGCTCATCGGTATCGCTTCGGGTGACTCACAAAAAGCTATCCACCCCTTCTCTGCAATCATGGGCAGCAACTCACCATCCCTCCCCGATGGTAAAAACCCCCTCTCCTTCATAATTGGCTTCCCCAACAGCCTAGTGTACTCCTCCTCCGCGGCTCTGTCAGTTAACCGAGGTCTTGCAGCAGTACCCCTCGATGAATCAGCAGTAGGAACTGTGCTGCTGCTGTCAATAGTGCATGCTCTCTTGGGTGCCATTGATTCGTGAATAAAAGTGTGTAAGAACTGATTTTTGATATTTGTGAGAGGGTTTATGTAATAACCCCAATTTTTGAGAAATTTTTGAAACCCTTATGAATAGTGTTTTTGCTGAATGAGAAAACTGTTCATGCCACGCTATGTAGGGGTTCTGTTATTGATCTTATGGGATATTATTAGTACTCTATGAAGTATATAAGTGTATGTAAAGATCGTCAGAATCCAATTCCGAACACTTTGATTTTTCCCGGAAATCCACTAGATACGGAGAGAATTGAGTATAAGGTAACAGGATAAAAAGGATTTAAATTAAAGGATTATAATAGAGGATCATAAAAAGGAATTTAATGTATTGAGAAAGGTTAAGGGAACCTAAGTAATAAGATCCCGGGTATGATCCTTCAAACGATAAACGAGAACGAAAGTTAAGCGAACCGTGTAACAGATCAGCGATTATTAGGCAAACGATTAGGAAGTTAATCAAAGGGATTAGTGGGAATGATGTCATCCAACCAATAGAAAGAGGACAAGGAAGGGAGGATGACATCATGAGGATGATATAAGCATGACATGGGAAGGAAGGAGGTGTGGTTGAATGAGAACCACACAAATTCAAGGGCAAGAAGGTAATTGACTAAAGCAAGCACAAAAACCAAGCAACCAAGCCAAGCAAAAATCATTTTCATCAAAAATCAAAAGCAACCAAGGCTTGTTCATGAAGCTCTCGGGTGGTTTTCTTAAAAAATGAAAGTCCAAGCTCCTCCACTTACTATTTAGCAAGGTAATTATCTAAGCTTCCCCATGGATAGTTACATACTTCCTATAAGTTTAAGCTTCTAATTCCAAGCCAATCTTTTTCTATAAATCATGAAAGAAGATGGTGAATAGTGTTTTCAAGAACTAAAATTTGTGTTCTTGAAGTTTTGTTTAGATTAAGCTTGGATAAGGGCTTTAAAGGTGATTCCAAGCCATTCTCTTGATTCTCCACTCTCCAAGGAAGGTATAAACTACAAACCCTAGCTTTAGTTTTGAGTAATTAGGATTGAATGTGTTTGATATAGCATATGTGAAGCATGATGCTTGAATGGTTGAAGTTTGGTTGAGTTTGTAGAGATTAGTTGGTTTTGTTGCATTGTTGGAGTTGTAAATCTTGGTAATTAGTTAAAGAACCTAAGTAAAGCTTTTAGTTCATGTGAGGAATAAGTATAAATGGTTAATGTGGATTTGTTGGGGTTGTTATGATGTGATAAGGATGGATGTTTGTTGTATGATGGATTTGAGGTTGGATTTGAGGTTGATTTGGAATGGGTTTGAATGGTTTAAACATTGGTAATCGCGTAAACATAGCCGTCGTAACGTCCGATTTTCTTTGGACTGTTTTTGTGCATAACATTAGGACCCAAGAACCCCCTGCTAGATTATGACCACTGCCATGTTTAGATAGCTCATGTTACGAGCTTCGTTTTGATATGTAGTTCGTTCGATTCCGATGCACGGTTTAGGAGAAACGACCGTTTCAAGTAACGGCGTTTCGCGAACGAAACTTTTCCCCTCGCCTTACTTTGAAACATGGGTTAAAGACCAAAAAGGACTAATTGATGTATGAAACATTTATGGTAAGTGTGCTAGGCAGTTAGTAAGACACTCGCGAAGGAATCGCTTTAAAACTCGTAAAGGTTAAATTATTAAAAATGGTGGAGCCGAGGGTACCCGAGTGACTTAAGCAAATCAGTGAGCGCAAAACAAGCGTTAGAGTCTAAGTTAGTTAAAGTATAGATTTACAAGTGATTTTGGTTTAATTCCAACTTACTTGTTGTTTATAGGTTACCAGACTCGTCCCGAGCCATTCGTAACCCCAGTCGCTCAGGCAAGTTTTCTACTTGTTATACTGTTGTTGTGATGTATATGTGTATATGCATGATCTTGCGATAAATGCATATTTGTTATTAGCAAATTCTTGCGATATATTGTAGCATGTGATATGGTATATATGCATGCCTGTTTCATATTCTTGGATTATATATCTGTTGGTTAAAAAGCTTACAGTTGCATAATACCTATGCTAGAGATAAGCGGTATTGAGTTTACCCTTAGTATAGGGGATCAAAAGGTGAACATATTTCTAAACCGGGAGTCGATGTTCCCGAGTATAATATATATATATTTATATATATATGGTTATAGTTTTCAAAACTATTAATCGAATAAGGTTTATTCGATAACTTTAACTTTATTTTATTATTGAATATTATTTCGAATATTCATCCGAGGACTTATGACTCCTTTATTTTATTATTGAATATTATTTCGAATATTCATTCGAGGACTTATGACTCAGTTATATTATTAATGATTATTAATTGAATATTCATTTGAGGATGTATGACTCCGTTATTTTATTTAATGAATATTATTTATAATATTCATTCGAGGTATTATGACTCCGCTTGTAATTTAATAATATTCTTTATTTTATTAAAGAATAATGTTTCGATAATCAAACTTATTTTCGATTATTCAAATAAAGATAATACTTTTATATAAGTATATCTTTGGTTATTTAATACTCGTTTCAAGTATAAGTTTTGATACTTCTACTTCAATTATTTTTATAAAGATTATTCTTATGGGAATATTATTTAAATAATAATATTCAGTCATTTTCTAAATATTCTGGGGACTGATTTACTTTATTAAATCAGCTTTACTCCAAACACTCTATAAAGTGTTTTCGAGTCTTCAAAATGATTTTTAAAAGTTAGAGCGGATCCCAAAACTCATTTTTATATTTAAGATCTTCCTTTTAAAGGGGATTTAAATACTCATTCAAAACTTGAGGGATCCGGCTCAGTGGTGTATTTTATATTCGCAACGAGGTTGCTGTTTTGAGAAAACATCTTGATTACTTGCCCATCGTTCGGGAAGTAAGTTCATCTATTTGAGTCGGCATAAGCAACATGGGCTCAGTGGGCGTCCATGATAGTGTAAGTGGCTCAGTGGGAGTCCATCAAATGCATAAGTGGCTGAGTGGCAGTCCAGCATAAGGTCCTAATTATGACCAGGGTGATGACCAGTGGGGAATTCGTCCATCTACTAGTAGAAAAGGTTACTTATGGGTATCTTTGCCTGATCAGCAAGATATCTGGTTTATGCCAAAGGTTTTCTTTTCCTTCCAAATTCATTGGATATTGCAACTCTGTTCATACTTTACATAACAGAGGTTCCAGGAAATGTTTTAGAGATATATATATGTGGATATATATATATCGGGACTAAATAAAGTATCTCATAACTTTTTCATTCAATAAAGATTGAATCTATTCAAATCTTGTCTTGTAGTCTCATCTATGTGATGAACTTTTGAAACTGATTATAACTTGAACGGTGGTAGTTCAAGTAGTATTGGGAAAGATATAAGTATATTGGGGTATTTGGTAACCTCATCTTTTAAACTTATATCTAATTAATAATTGTCTTAGGAATGACAAAGATTTTCAGAAAAACGTTGAAACAAGGTTAGATATATGAGATCACCTTGCAACGATATTTTTTTTTTATACAGTTATACACTGGGACTTTGTGTATATTATGCATGGAAGAGGACTTCCAATATTTTGAAAAGTATATATGTATATATACTGAATATTTTGCGACTTCATCGCATTAAGATATCAAACTTGGTTCATTTCTTTTGACCAAGACTTTCATGAGTATTATGAGTAGGCTCATATATTGTAAATCATTATACATATTATTTTGGTGGGCTTGCTGCTCACCCTTGCTTTATTTCTTCATCACACAACAACAGTTAGGAAAGATGGCCAGACTCCAGCAGACCCAGCGCAAGCGCATGGGAAGCGTCCCGCGTCTTCCCGTTGGTGTTGTAGCTGCCATAGCTGCAGAGGTAGATCTATTGTAGATCAGACCATCTACTTTTGAGAATCAATTATGTATAATTATAACTTGTGGCAGATAATGGCAATTAACTGTAAATTTATCAAGTAATCATTTTGGGTTGTAATAACTTTTAAATTGTGGATTCAAAGACTTGTACTTATTTCAATTTCATCTCTGAGACTATAACGGGTTGTGGTGTGTGTTAGTATGGGGTCACAGCATGAGGTTATTTATTATTAATTAAGTGAAGTAATATTGTGGAAAGAAAGACCGTGACAACCCGGATCCCCGACCCCGGATTTGGGGGTGTTACAGTTTAAGTGTAGGAAGTTTTGTGTGAGATATGTAGGATATGTGTATGTATATATAGGGTGTGGATTAGATTAGGGTTTGGGAATTAAGGGGTAAAATGATGGGGTAGTGGGAACAAATCGTGGGTTTATGGGCTAAAACTGTTTTTGTGTTTTTTTTTTCTTGAACTGTAAAAAAAAATTCTGGTACTCGACCCCTGAGCGGTAGCTCAGCAAAGCTGAGCGGGCGCTCAGCTTGCTGCGCGGTCGCTCAGCAAAGCTGAGCGGGCGCTCAGGGGGTCACTGGAATTTTTTTTTTCAGCCCCTGTTTTCTAATTTTTTTGTGTTTTTGGATAGGTTATTAACTTCTAAGGGTTCCTGTAACAACAATTCATGGGTTGCCTCCCACGCAGCGCTTCTTTTTCGTCATTAGCTTGACGTTTCGTACCCTTTTCAAGTAGTCAACAAAATGGCACTAACCACTTCTCGGTTTGCCATGTCCCCATAGTAGTGCTTCAACCGCTGACCGTTAACCTTGAATGCTTGGTCCGGATCATTCTCAAAAATTTCCACCGCTCCATGTGGAAACACAGTTTTGACAATAAAAGGTCCAGACCACCTTGATTTCAACTTCCCAGGAAAAAGTCAGAGCCGAGAGTTGAATAAAAGAACTTGTTGCCCTGGCACAAATAACTTAGGATGTAGCTTCCTATCGTGCCACCTCTTCACCTTTTCTTTATACATTTTGTTATTCTCGTACGCTTGAAGTCAAAATTCATCAAGTTCATTAAACTGAAGCATTCTTTTCTTACCAGCTGCATCTAAATCCAGGTTCAACTTCTTCAATGCCCAGTAGGGCTTATGCTCAAGCTACGCAGGTAGATGACATCCCTTACCGTACACCAACTGAAACGGTGACATCCCAAGTGGAGTTTTGTATGCTGTTCTGTAAGCCCAAACAGCTTCATCGAGCTTTAAAGACCAATCCTTCCTTGACGGACAAACAACCTTCTCTAGAATGCGCTTTATCTCTCTGTTAGACACTTCCGCTTGACCATTTGTTTGCGGATGATAGGCAGTAGCTACTCGATGATTCACATTATAACGCTGCATCATAGAAGTGAACTTACGGTTGCAAAAATGCAATCCTTCATCACTTATGATTACCCAAGGTGTTCCAAACCTTGTGAAAATTTGCTTATGAAGAAAATTTAGCACTGCCTTTGCATCATTTGTCGGTAAAGCTTTAACTTCGACCCATTTTGAGACATAATCGACTGCCAGCAAGATGTACTGATTATTGTAAGACGAGATAAAAGGCCCCATGAAATCGATTCCCCACACATCAAAGACCTCGACTTCAAGCATAACATTTAATGGCATCTCATCCTTCCTTGACAAATTTTCCACTCTTTGGCAACGATCACACCTTAAAACAAACTGATGAGCATCCTTGAACAAAGTAGGCCAGAAAAAACCTGCTTGCAGAATACGAGCTGCCGTCTTCTCACCACCATAGTGTCCACTATAAACCGTAGAATGACAGTCTCGTAATATCCCCTCCGTCTCATAGAACGGGATACATCTCCTGATGATCTGGTCAGCTCCCGGTCTAAACAAATATGGTTCATCCCACATATACCACTTCACCTCATGCAGAAACTTCTTCTTTTAAGCGGATGTCAAATTAGGAGGCATTATATTGCTGACGAGATAGTTTACAATATCTGCAAACCATGGTTCTTCCTCCTGAATTGCAAACAACTGCTCATCCGAAAAAGATTCGTTGATTAACGTCCTATCCTGTGAAGTAGAATTGGGATTCTCCAATCTAGAGAGATGGTCAGCTACTTGATTCTCAGTACCTTTTCTATCTTTGATCTCTAACTCAAATTCCTGAAGTAAAAGCAACCAACGAATGAGTCTCGGCTTCGAATCCTTCTTGGAAACTAGATAGCGAATAGCTGCATGATCAGTGAATACTGTTACTTTCGTACCAAGTAGATACGATTGAAATTTCTCAAAACCAAAGACTATAGCCAAAAGCTCCTTCTCAGTAGTGGTGTAGTTCAATTGGGCACCATTTAAAGTCTTACTCGCATAGTAGACCACATGGAAGAGGTTTTTCTTGCGCTGTCCCAGAACTGCACCTACCGCATAATCACTCGCATGACACATCATCTCAAACGGTTCTGTCCAATCTGGTGCTGTAATAACTGGTACAGTGATCAAACTTTTCTTGAGAGTCTCGAATGCTGCCAAACATTCATCATCGAATTTGAAAGGCACATCTTTCTCAAGCAAATTGCACAACGGCTTAGATATCTTTGAAAAGTCCTTGATGAATCGCTGATAAAAATCCGCATGACCAAGAAAACTACGGATTCCTTTCACAGAATTAGGTGGGGGAAGATTTTCAATGACTCCCACCTTGGCCTTGTCCACCTCCAGACCCTTGCTAGAGACCTTATGCCCAAGGATAATGCCTTCACGCACCATAAAATGACATTTCTCCCAATTGAGCACCAAATTAGTTTCCACGCATCTTTTGAGTACGGCGCGCAGATTATTCAAACATTCATCATATGATGTCCAAAGACGGAGAAGTCATCCATGAACACTTCGACGTTATTTCCAATCATGTCAGAGAATATAGCCATCATACATCTCTGAAAAGTGGCCGGGGCGCCACATAACCCAAACGAAACTCTGCGAAAAGCAAACGTGCCAAATGGACAAGTGAAGGTAGTCTTTTCCTGATCCTCTGGTGCAATACAAATCTGATTATACCCGGAATAACCATCCAGAAGACAAAAATACACATGACCCGCCAATCTGTCAAGTATCTGATCAATAAATGGAAGAGGGAAGTGATCCTTCCTTGTGGCTTTGTTCAATTTTCTATAATCCATGCATACTCTCCATCCTGTAACTGTTCGAGTAGGGATGAGCTCATTCTTTTCATTTGCAACCACAGTGATACCTCCTTTCTTAGGTACACATTGTACGGGGCTCACCCACGAGCTGTCAGAAATAGGATAAATGATGCCTGTATACAGCCATTTCAGAATTTCTTTCTTCACCACTTCCTTCATGATGGGATTCAGTCTTCGCTGCTGTTCCACAGTTGGCTTACTACCTTCCTCTAGCAGAATTTTATGCATACAATATGAAGGACTTATCCCCTTGATGTCTGCTATGGTCCATCCTATAGCCGATTTGAATTCTCTCAAAATCCTTAAGAGCTTGTCTTCCTCACTACCTGAAAGGTCAGATGAAATAATAACAGGTAACATAGATGAATCACCTAAAAAAGCATACCTCAAGTGTTCAGGTAATGGCTTGAGCTCCAAGGTAGGTGCTTCCTCTATTGATGGTTTGAGCTTCCCTTCAGCATTCTTAAGGTCAGAAGTACCAAGAGATTCAAATGATATGTCCAGCTTTCGCTTCCAGGGAGAAGCGTTCAGATATTGTAATTGCTCATTGCCATCTTCATCATCGTTGTCAAAATCCCCCACTAAGGCCTTTTCCAATGCATCAGACATTAGCATGCGATCGAGTTCCGAAGTAACCACAGAATCAATCACATCCAATTTTAAGCACTCCTCATCTTCTGTAGGGAATTTCATTGCCTTGAATACGTTGAAGGTCACATCCTGATCTTGGACCCGCATAGTAAGTTCACCTTTTTGCACATCTATCAAGGTACAACCAGTAGCCAAGAAAGGCCTTCCCAAGATTATGGGAATCTTCTTATCTTCCTCAAAATCCAGAATAACAAAATCTGCAGGGAAGAAGAGCTTATCCACCTTGACGAGCACATCCTCAACTATGCCCCTTGGGTAAGTAATGGAACGGTCAGCCAATTGTAGCGACATGTATGTGGGTTTTGGATCAGGCAGATCCAGCTTTTTAAAGATCGACAACGGCATCAGATTAATGCTTGCTCCCAAATCAGAAAGGCACTTATCAAAAGTCAGATTGCCAATGGTGCAAGGAATGGTGAAGCATCCTGGATCTTTCAGTTTTGGTGGTAACTTTTGCTACAGAACAGCGCTGCATTCTTCTGTGAGAGCAACGGTTTCAAGGTCATCCAGTTTCACCTTCCTTGAAAGAATAGTCTTCATAAACTTCGCATAACTAGGCATTTGTTCCAGAGCCTCAGCGAAAGGTATATTGATGTGAAGTTTCTTGAACACCTCCAGAAACTTCCTGAACTGTCTATCCAGCTTTTGTTGCTGCAATCTCTTAGGAAAAGGTGGTGGAGGATAGAGCTGTTTCTCCCCTGTATTAGCCTCAGGCAGAGTGTGTTCAACAGTAGTCTTCCTTGGTTCCGCCGCTTTCTCCTTTTGCTTAAATTCTTCATCTCTTATTTCAGCGTCTACTTCTTTTGCCTTTTCAGTATCAGCCACTTTTCCAGACCTTAAGTTAATAGCCTTGACTTGCTCTTTAGCTTCCTTCCTGCCTGGTACTTCCGTGTCACTGGGAAGAGTGCCAGATTGACGATTGAGCACTGCATTGGCTAATTGACCGATTTGATTTTCCAAGGTCTTGATAGAAACTGTCTGACTCTTGCACAACAGCTTAAGTTCCTCAAAATCAGCACTAGTAGGTGCAGCTGTACTTCCCAGTTGAGGATATGATTGCCTTGTAGCATACTGCTGTGGTTGCTGGAATCCAGGTGGGTTAAACTGTTTACTCACTCTTTGCTGATATGGTAGCTGAATAGCATTCTGATTATTCCCCCAGCTGAAATTTGGATGATTTCTGTTGTTAGGATGATAGGTCGCTGGCACAGGTTGCTGTTGTCGCTGATAATTATTCACATACTAAACAGATTCGTTGACAAGAGAACACTGATCCGTAGCATGAGAACCTGCACAAAGCTCACAAACCATAGCTATTTGATTAACTCCATATGTAGCCAGAGAATCAACCTTCATTGATAGCGCTTGGAGCTGGGCTGCAATAGCGATGACTGCATCAACTTCCAGAATACCTGCTACCTTGCCTGACGTCATCCTCTGAGTTGGGTTTTGATGCTCATTTACAACCATCGTCTCTATAAGATTATACGCCTCAGTATAGCTTTTAGCCCATAAGGCGCCTCTAGCTGCTACATCGAGCATGGGCCGAGATTGGGCCCCCAAACCATTATAGAAACCAGTGATCACCATCCAATCCGGCATTCCATGATGTGGACATTTTCTCAACATTTCCTTGTAGCGTTCCCAAGCCTTGCACATAGATTCTGTAGGTTGCTGCGCAAACTGAGTAAGAGCACTCCTCATAGCAGCAGTCTTTGCCATCGGATAAAACTTCACCAGAAACTTTTGCGCAAGATCTTGCCACGTAGTGATGGACCCAGCTGGTTCAGAATGTAACCAATCTTTAGCCTTGTCCCTCAGTGAGAATGGGAAAAGCCTCAACTTGATAGCCTCATCAGTCACGCCATTATACTTAAAAGTGCTGCAGATCTCGACAAAATTCCTTATGTGCATGTTGGGGTCTTCAGTTGCCGCTCCTCCAAAAGAAACAGAATTCTGCACCATCTGAATAGTGCCCGGCTTGATTTCAAAGGTGTTAGCTTGAATAGCCGGATGAAGGATGCTTGACTGAATGTCATCAATTTTAGGCCGAGAAAAATCCATAAGAGCTGGATCAGCTTGAACAATACGATCTCCCATGTTTACTGGTTCTTTCTGCTCAGTTCCTGAATCCGAATCCTCAAAATCTAACTTCTCCGGAATATCAAGAACTTCGTCTATCTCCTCAGCTGTATCTAAAGTCCTCTTGTGAGCATGAGAACGAGTTTGCATAAACGCTTGCTAAAGTACCTGAAACACAACCGGAAAAAATAAGTAACTACTACGTCCTAATCACTGAGTCCTAATGACCAATGATGGTAAGTACATAACCTAAACAAATACGCCGAGTCCCCGGCAGCGGCGCCAAAAACTTGTTAGGGCGAAAACACGCGCTAATATTCACGCAAGTATACGCGTTCGCAAGTAATATAGAATATTTTCTAGTTCGTTCCCTCAGAGACTCAGATTAAATTATTGTCTAATTAAACTCACTCACCAATGTAAGATTACTTCTCAATGTTAAGACACTAACACTTAAAATTGTTGATTAAATATTAACTATAATTAACTACTTAATTAATCACTTAACTAACACTTCAATTTATCAATAATAAAACACTCATGAGATCACAACTTCATTATTACTTCCTTCTATAGCCATTGTTATTACCTTTAGCATGTGACATTGATGATATTAATCGAATAACACGAAACTGATAAAAGCCAACTTTCATTGTACTAATACCATTCTACCAAGCATCCACAATTAAGATAGAAGTTGAATAGTCATCAATTATGTTGAGTTCCTATATGTCTACAGAAATTGACAACACAACGATTTAAGCACAAGTCATTCCTCTTGATTACACAGGGCACATAAAACTGTTAGAGTTACCCACTAATCATGCACAACATACATGAACCTATGCTAGTATGGCAAGTTCTAAATCTCAAGATCCACCGTCGCTTCACAAGAGATTAACACCCTATCTTATATGTTCGCGACGCACATAAGACGAATACGCACAACCAATACTAGATATCATGCAATCATCACACACTAAAGTATTAAACGATTAACTAAAGAATTCCATAATAAATCCGTTGCAACCCCATGATCACGATTAGCCCATAATAGAACTTATCGTCATCATGGGTTCATATGAAATCATGATAAACAAACACAAGAAAATAATAACTAAACTAATTATATTAAAACAGAGTACGTCACAAGAGTAAATAAGTTCAAAGAAAGAAAACTAGCATCCAACGTTACAACGAAACAAGAATCATAAGAAGATATGCTTCCTCTTCGTTGCGGTGTGCTAAATCGGTCTTCTTCCTTATCTCTTTCGCTTCTTGCGTAAAAACACAATCTTCTTCAATCCACACTTGTGAAAATGTCTCAAATCTACTTATATAATAGTCCCATAAAACTCAGATTACATAGAAGTGGAAACCAAACAGAAGTAGAAGTCCTAAAATAATTTGTCTTTTTTCCCGACCCTGCGCGGCCGCTGAGCATAGCTTAGCGGGCGCTCAGACCTCTACTGGAAAAAAAATGATTTTGCTCCGTTTCTTCGCCGTAATCTTCCCGTTTCTTTCCTCTCGCAATGGTGAACACATGCCAAGGCTTATTCTTGATAATTCCTCCCCCGAAATGCAACTAAAACCCTGAAATGCATAAACACTAGAAAAACACATCAAATACACAAAATACTTGATTTCAAGACACCAATTTAAGCCATTTTAAGACGTTCTAAGTGGTATAAAATGCCACTTATCAACATGTTATATGCTAGTGGTAAGTAAGTTATAGTTTTTGATGCAATATATGAGTTGTTTGAATGTTTACATGTTATAAGTTTACTCTGATGCAAATACTCAGAATATTGATATTTATTTATAGCACACACACATCTCAATCTTATTTGTACTTTGATCTAAGACCCTGTAATCTCATTTATGATCTTATCATAATTCTGATTTATAGGTTTAGATCTTGCTTAAGATTCTGTGCAACTAACTTAGTACTTTGATTAGATTCTATGTGATTAAATCATGTTTTATGAGTAATTCTGTATGATTTTTTAGCTTCAGACCTTGGGCAACTCTGACAACAGATTCCTTGGTCACTCTGATTCTCTTTTTATGCTAGAATAACTCTGTTTATCTTGTGCTAGAATAAATATGCAACATGACTAGTAATAGTTATGACATGATTATTCCAGGAGTAGTTTTAATTGGTTTAGTCTTGTGATTGACTAATCAATTGGTGGATACTTGTTGGATATACTCTGTGCATAATTAATTGATTGTATGACTTATATGTTGATCCTATGTGTAACGTTTATGATCTTGCTATGCTTATACTCTGTTCTAGATATTAGATCCTGATATGTTTCTTATACTCTGATTACCTTATGCAAGTCTTATAAGTTTGGAACAATATTCGCTCCCTTTCCTTTGTAGAGTTTATCAGTATTGGACTAACTTGAACTGTTTTGAGCTAATGAGATTTGATTGAGTAGCATTGTCAAAAGAATCAGACAACATGATCATCTGAGACATCCTTCATGAATTCATATTGTGGTAAGTAAAGGTAAATGATCTCTGGTTCTGAAATCACTCTATTCTTGATTATTAAATTCTCTGATATTGTACTTTGAATGTTTGTGATCTTCAACACCCTCAGTGGTTTTAGGAACTGACTAAGAGCCTATCAAACCTCATAGGTTCTAACCCAAGTCATTAGAACCAAAAACTTCTCAAATAGTATTACATTACCTTACTCTGATATATTCCCCATATTTTGTTCCGTGTCACTTAATTTTCTCAAGATATCAACTCAGTGATCAGACAAAATCACCATTTGGTATTGGAGTTGTTCTGAGAATGAGGGAGATAGTGCCAAGAAGCACCATATAAGGAAGGAAAGGTCAACCCTATAACCCTGTCTCTCACAAAGAAGTTGAGTATCTATGACCTGAGACATCTGTAAGCCCATCTGTATTTTCTTAAAAGAATATAGAGCTGGAAAAGGCATATAAACAGTTACTAGGTGCATTCTCCCAACATAATGTTATCTATTGAAAATTCGCCTATCAGTCAGGGCATCTGCATAAGAGTCACTACCCCTTGATTAAAATGTTTCCAATACACATGTGAGATTCACACATACAAGGAAGGTATTAACGATGTAATCGTTGTTAAACCATATCAAGGTCAATGGCAATGGTTAAATCCTGGATCATGTTTCTATTCTTTATCTCTGATCTTGAATGAGAACATATGACTCTGGAAGTTGCTCGATCTTAATTCTCAGATTCCAGTCCATGATATGTGAAATGATCTTGGACTCTGACCCTTTGGATTAAGATCTTGGAGACTCTGATAAGTCCTCACAGACTTTAGATGAAATCTTTGATCCCTAATGGCATATCGTTGATCATTGGTTATCTTCCCAGATTTCAAATCTGGAAATGATTTTGACTTAGTCAAAACTGTATCTCGTATATAAGGACTCATATGTTATCTGACGAGTTTATGAGGTATACTTCTTCATGGAAGTTGAGGGATATCAAGAATTCTGCCACTTAAAAGAATCCTAATTTCCCCTCTCAGAAGGAACATTTATAAATCTCGTGACTGAGAGTTTTCATCCTTGAAGGTGGAAGGCAACTTTTCTATGAAAAAAGATTTTCTCGCAGGTACACTTGGATGTTTGGAGCTTTGAGTGAGTGACACACTGTGAGACTGGGTGACAAACACTTGAGTGTAGAGTGGAGTGAAACACAATGTGAGATCACTAAACAGAAATCACACACTTGTACTATGAGAAATGGTTACCAAATAATTTATTCACTTGGTTGGTTAATCCTAAGGTTTTACCCTGAATACATTTCAAAAAATTACCCAACTAAGGGGGATAAATTATAAAGAGATTATGGACTGTTAGTCTTTCTGAAACTAAGAAGAGGAGTTTCTAAATTTATTGTACTAAGAAGGGGATTCTTCATCTTAGGGGGGAGATTATTAGGTTTTGTTTCTAGATTCCAAAATGTTTTATATGTGCTTTATGGGAAGATCTGAAGGTTATTGAAGACAGTATTTGGAAGACAAATCTATCTGCAACTTGACATAAGGGAAAGAAGAATTTGTTCTCTGCTAAAGCTGAATGTGTATAGAAGTTGCGGTAGATATATTCAAAGGAAACGAAGTATTATTTTTAGAAATACTGTTAAGTGGTTTTTGTACTCGAGAAGACTGGAAATATTTTTAAGGTACGAAAATCCAGAGATTAGAAGGCTTGAAGATACATAGGAGTACAGCTCGAGAAGTTACGGGATTTATTTATTCAATAGCTGATTTTTTATTAAATGAATAAATGAAAATCAATTCATTAATTTATTTAATTTTTTATCAACAATGAATTGTGAATATATAAATTAATGTGATTTTTTAGTTAAATAAATAAATGAAATTAAAATTATTTATTTATTCAATTTAAAAAATCAACACAATCAGAGTTTAGTTTGCAAATAGAGAAGAAATTTGCTAGCTGCTTCTGGTGTAATCATCAAGCTGTTGTTTATTAAAAGAAAAAGAAACCACAAAGAAAACAAATGCACGGGAGTGTTAGTTCAAACAAAGAAACAACATACATGAATAAACTGAGCTTTGAAATGAAACTTCAATTTGACATGTTACGTGCTGATTCTCAATGATCAGGAGAAGCTCATGATCTGGCTGTTCTGGATGTCGTTAGGATTTGATGTGCCATTAGGATTTGATGCTCATCAGTATATGCAAAAACATCAGTATTTGAAGACAGCATGTTCCTTATTTTGAGGGATGGACATTTATTCGTTCTGAGTGATAGGATTTTGTATATTCAGTTAGAGATATGTATCATTTTCTGTTAGTATTTGATAATGCATATCCTAGACTGATTTGTAGCAGCTATGTATTATATAAACATAGTTTAGGTCATCACATAGTGATTAACTCGAGCATTGTATGACCTAGAAGCTCTCAAGAACATCAGTATTTCTTGAGAGAGTTTGTAACAGTTTTTATCAAAAATATAAAGAACTGTTATATTTTTATACTTGTTCGAAATGTTTATACAATTATATCCAACCTCCCTTAAACAATTATATCTTTAGTGGGAAACAATTGGTATCAGAGCTCACTGATAAATTTATAATCAGAAGCGATCTAAACATGTGTAATAACCCCAAAATTTTGGACTTTTTGTAAACCTTATGAATAGTGATTTTGCTGATTATGCTGAATAAGAAAACCTTTCATGCTACACAATGTAGGGGTTCTTTTATTGATATTCTGAGATCTTATTAGTACTCTATATGGTATATACGTGTATGTAAAGATCGTCAGAATCCAAATTCGAACACTTTGATTTTTCCCGAAAATCCACCAGATACCGAAATAATTGAGTATAAGGTAACAGGATAAAAAGGATTTAAATTCAAGGATTTTAAGAGGGGATCATAAAAAGAAATATAAAATATTGAGAAGGGTTTAGGGGAACCCAAGTAATAAGATCCCGGGTATGATCCCTCAAACGATAAACGAGAACGAAAGTTAAGCGAACCGTATAACAGATCAGCGAGGTTAATCAAAGTGGTTAGTGGATGACGATGTCATCACACCAACAAGAGGAAGACAAGTTTAACAAGATGACATAAGTAGATGACATAAGCATGACCAAATGGGAAGGGTTGGTTGGTTGATTGTGAGCCACACAATTTTTACCATGGTAAAAGGTTAATTAACAAGCAAAAAATGAAGCAACCAAGCCAACAATTATCATAACACAGAAAATCAAGAAGCTCACTTTGTTCCTCAAGAACAAAGCTCTCGGCCCTTCTTCTTTTTCAAAGAAAAGAAAATCCAAATTCAAGTTCCAAGCTTTGATAATTAGTGAGGTAATTATCCAAGGTTCCTTGTACATAGATATAGATATCCTATGAATCTAAGCTTCCATTTTCTTCACAATCTCTTCCAATAATTTATGGAAGAAGAGAGTGAATAGTGTTTTCAAGAACTTAAAATTTTGATCTTGTGTTTTTGTTTAGATAAAGCTTTAGTAAGGATTTCCAAGGGTTGTTTCAAGCTCCTTAGTTACTCCTACTCACCAAGGAAGGTATAATCTCATACCCTAGCCCTAATTTTGATTATTTAGGGCTTTTTATGTTTGGTTTAGTTCTTAGGAAGTATGATTCATGTATATTTAGAGTTGGGTTGGATTTATAATGAGTTTGAAGTTGTAAATCTTGATTATTTGTTAATGAACTTAAGTATAGCTTTAGTTCATGTTTGAGGATAGTATAAATTGGAAATCTTGAGATGTTGGGGCTGTTGTAGTAAAGTATGGATGGATTTTGGTTGTGGTGGTGATTGTGGGTTGAATTGTGAATTGTTTGGAGTGGTATATATTTGGTAATCGCGTAAACATAGCCGTCGTAATGCCCTATTTACCTTAGACTGCTTTTGTTCTTAACTTCAGGAGGTTTTGACCATTGCCATGATTAGATAGTTCATGTTACGAGCTTCGTTTTGATATGTGATTCGCTTGAATCCGATGTACGGTTTAGGAGAAACGACCGTTTTAAGTAACGGCATTTCGCGAATGAACCATTACCACTCGCCTTACTTTGAAACCTTGGGTAAGGTCTTTAAATGACTAATTGGAGTATGAAACAATTATGTAAAGTGGATTAGGCAGTTGTTAGGGTACTCGCGAAAGAATCGCCTTAAAATTCTTAATGGTTAATTTATTAAAAATGGTGGAGCCGAGGGTACTCGAGCGACTTAAGTGAATCATTAAGCGCAAAAGCGAGCGTTAGAGTCTAATTGGTTAAAGTTTAGATTCTTAAGCGACTTTGGTTTAATTCCAACTTATATGTTGTTTATAGGTTACCAGACTCGTCCCAGGCCTTTTACCACCCCCAGTCGCTCAGGCAAGTTTTCTACCCGTTATACTGTTGTTGTGATGTATATATGTATATGCATTATCTTGTGATAAATGCATGACTGTTATTAGCAAATCTTACGATATATTGGAACATGCTGATATGGTATATATGCATGCCGGTTTCATAACCTTGATATCTAATTATTGATTCAAATGCTTATAAGTTGCATAATACCTATGCTAGAGATAAGCAGTAGTTGCGTATACCCTTAGTATAGGGGACCCAAAGGTGAACATTTTCTAAACTGGGAGTCGATGTTCCCGAGTATATTATATATATATTTATATATATAGATATAGTTTTCAAAACTATTAATCGAATAAGGCTTATTCGATAACTTTATTTTATTTAATGAATATTAGTTTGAATATTCATTCAAGGACTTATGACTCTGTTTATTTTATTTAATGAATATTATTTTGAATATTCATTCAAGGACTTCTGACTCCGTTTATTTTATTTAATGAATATTATTTTGAATATTCATTCGAGAACTTATGACTCCGCTTATTTTGTTAAATAATATTCTTTATTTTATTAAAGAATAATGTTTCGATAATCAATCTTATTTTCGATTATTCAAATAAAGATCGTACTTTCGTATAAGTATATCTTTGGTTATTTATTATTGATTTCAAATATGAGTTTTAAAACTCCTACTTCAAATTATTTTTATAAGGATTATCCTTATGGGAATATTATTTAAATAATAATATTCAGATATTTTCTAATATATCGGGACTGATTTATTTCATTAAATCAGCATTACTCCAAACATTCATAAAAATGTTTAGAGTCTTCAAAATGATTTTTAAAAGTTAGAGCGGATCCCAAAACTCATTTTTATATTTAGGATCTTCCTTTCAAAGGGGATTTTAATACTCGCTCAAAACCTGAGGGATCCGGCTCTGTGGTGTATTGTATATTCGCAACAAGGTTGTTGTTTTGAGAAAACATTTTGATTACTTGCCCAACGTTCGGGAAGTAAGTCCATCTATTTGAGTCGGCATAAGCAACATGGGCTCAGTGGGCGTCCATAAAAGTGTAAGTGGCTCAGTGGGAGTTCAACAATGCGTAAGTGGCTGAGTGGCAGTCCATCATAGGTCCTAATGCGGTCAGGGTGATGACCAGTGGGGAATTCGTCCATCTACTAGTAGAAAAGTTTACTTATTGGTATCTTTGCCTGATCAGCAAGATATCAGGTTTATGCCAAAATTCTTTTCTTCCAAATTCATTGGATATTGCAACTCTGTTCATACTTTTTATGACAGAGGTTTTCAGGGAATGTATGAGATATATATATATATAGGTGTATATATATCGGGACTTAAATGAAGTATCTCATAACTTCATTTCTTTTGAATGATATTTCAAAGATTGAATCTATTCAAATCTTATCTTGTAGTCTAATCTATGTGATGAACTTTTGAAACTGATTATAGCTTGAACGGTGGTAGTTCGAGTAGTATTCGGAAAAGATATAAGTATATTGGAGTATCATGTAACTTCATCTTTTTAACTTATATCTAGTAAATGATTATCTTATGCATGACAAAGATTTTCAGAAAAATGTTGAGACAAGGTTAGATATATGAGATCACGTTGAAACGATATTTTTATACAGTTATAAACTGGAACTCTATGTATATTATGCATGGAAGAGGACTTCCAAGATTTTGAAAGTATTATACATATATACTGAATATTTTGCGACTTCGTCGCGTTAAGATATCAAACTTGGTTCATTTCTTCTTGACCAAGACTTTCATGAGTACTATGAGAATGCTCATATATTGTTAATTATTATACATATTATTTCGGTGGGCTTGTTGCTCACCCTTGCTTTCTTCTTTCATCACACAACAATAGATAGAAAAGATGAACAGGACCAAGCTCCCAATTCGCAAGCGGTTGGGAAATGTTTCGCAGTTTTCTGGAGGCGTTGATGCCGCAGTAGCTGAGGTAGGAATTACCAATAGGCTAGGCTTTCAACTTTTGATGCACCAGACTTATGTATCTATATAAATTGTAATAATGGCAAGGAAATGTAAATTTATTCAGAAACCCTTTTGTGGTATAATGACTTATAATTGTGGAATAAAATGATTTGTGTTATTTTTGGTATTCATCTCTGAGACTATAACTTGTGGTGTGTGTGTGTATATTGTGGGGTCACAGTACGCAGTGGTTGGTTGTTTATTAAGATTAAGAGTTGTTAAGGGAATTGGAACTCGTGACAACCCGGATCCCCGAACCCGGATTTGGGGGTGTTACAACATGTCTCTGAACAAGTATGAAAGTATTAAAATCCCCATTCTGAAAAAGGCTAAATATCCTACATGGAATGTGAAGATACTAATGCACCTGGAGGCTACAGATCCAGACTATCTTGACGTAATTAATGATGGACCCTACATGCCAACAAAACTGGTGCCTGCAACTCCTACTGTTGCTGAACACTATCAGTTGAAGGAGAAGAGTGAGTGGACACCAGAAGAGAAAGTATTTGTGCTGAAAGATGCAAATGTAAGAAACATTTTGCATAAAAGTCTTGATTTTGTGATGTCAAACAGGGTTATAGCCTACAAGACTACCAGGAGATCTGGGATACTCTTGAAACTCAATGTCAAGGAACCATGGCCATCAAGAAGAACCGATTGGCTGTTCTGATTCAAGAATATGAACACTTTGAGGCCAAGCCTGATGAAAGTCTCACCGACATCTATAACAGATTTCTCACCCTGCTCAACAATATGTCTTTGGTGGGAAAGTTGTATGATCGAGAAGAGTCAAACACTAAGTTTCTGAGAGCCTTGAATGAAGAATGGGAGACTCAGACTTCAATCATACGAAATCAATATGATTTAGAAATAATCACTCTGGATGAGGTCTATGGCATGCTAAGAACTCATGACTTGGAAGTCCAGCAAAGGAAGGAAAGGAAAAGAAGCAAAGGAAAATCAGTTGCTTTGAAAGTGAATGCTAAAGCTTCAAAAGAAAGGCCTGTTGAAGTTGCAAGGAAAAAGAACAATCTGCCAGAATCAGATACTGATGATTCATCATCAAATCCTGATGATGATACTGATTCTGAAACTGATGAAAACATGACAGATTCCGAAGTCATGCAAATAGCTGCATTGTTAGTTAAGGGCTTCAAGAGGATGCAATTCAGGAAGTCCCAGAAGAATAGAAGCTTCAGGAAGAAGTTCACTAGAGGGGAAAGGAAGTCAACTGGAAGAAGAGATGGAAAGGACTCTAAAGCTGGAAAAGTAGACAGGTCAAAAATTAAGTGCTACAACTGTGATGAACCTGGTCACTTTGTTATAGAGTGTAAGAAGACAAAGCATGACAAAGGGAAGAACAAAGCCCTGATTATATCAAGCAAGAATTGGATGGACTCCTCTGATTCTGAAAATGAAGATACATGCTATGCACTGATGGCTAGCTTTGATGATCCTGCTTCCTCTGATTCTAAGGTATCAACTCATTTCTTCTCTTTTGATACTGAAGATATATCTGAACTGAAATCTATTCTTAAGTCTCTCCATGGTAATTTTAAAAATAAGATTCTAGAGAACAATAGACTGTTAACTGAAAATGAAATGTTAAAGTCTAGGAATGATCAGTTGGAGTCTGACTTAGTAAATCAGATTGAAATTCAGAAAGAATGTGAGAAAGCTAAACATACAATAAAGGTACTAGAAGCTAAGCACAGTATGTTAGAAAATTAGAGGAAAACTCTTAATGCCTGGACTGTTTCAGGCAAAAAGGTTCATGAGATGATATCTACGAAAAACTGGAAAGAATGTCTTGGTTATGTAGATGGAATTAAGGATGTTGACACTGAGAATAAGATTACCCTTAAAACTCCTGTTAATTTTATCTCTTCAGAAGCTGATGAACCCAAATCCATCTAGGAAAAGGGTTCAACATCAGGATCACAAGAAAAATTAGTAAGTGATAAATCTCAAAGAAAGGAAAATAAGGGAACCATTAAGACTGTTAAGAAAGAAAAGAACATAGGACTTTTGTCTAAAAGACAATTAAAAAAGAAATTAACTGAGGTTATTGATAAACCTCAAGTAAAAAGTCCTAAAAGAAACAGAATTGGTAAGCAAGGTATTTCTAAGGATTCTAATTATAAGGTTGTTCTCAATGCTCCTAGAAAAACTTGTTTTAACTGTGGTAATACTAATCAACTTGCTATTGATTGCAGGAGGAGTAAGAAAATGAAAACTGATAATCCTGAGTCTGATGTTAGGGGTAGATCGGTATTTTATAAACCAAAAAAATCCTTGTTTTCATTTTGGTAGTAGTTGGCATTCGATTTATACTTGTAGTTCCTATCATAAGCTGTATCACAACTACTATGAACTTTTGCCTAAATTTAATAAAGTTGCTTGTATGCTCAATTCATATAGTTCTACTAAATCTGCTTATGACAAGACAAATCCTAACAAAGGAAAAACTGTCAGAAGTATTCCTGACTCACAAAGGCTTAAGTTGTCCAAAAAGAGGGCCCAACAAGTGTGGGTCCTTAAAAATCCTTATAATTAAATATTCCTCTGACTGCAAGGTAATAACAAAAATACTCTTGTCTTGGATAGTGGATGTTCAGGACACATGACTGGAAATAATTCCCTACTGTCAGAATTTGAGAAGAAGGCTGGCCCAGATGTATCTTATGGAGATGGAAATGTAGGACACACTCTAGGATATGGCAACTTGATAATTGGAAAAGTAGAAATAGAGAATGTAGCTATGGTGGAAGGACTGAAGCACAATCTTCACAGCATCAATCAAATCACTGACAGAGGTTATCATGTGGTATTCTATGACTCACACTGTGAAGTTGTTCATAACAAGTCAAAGAAAATTGTCTTGATAGGATACAGACATGGCAACATATATGAAGCAAGGCTGCATGAAAGTCTTGAGAAAGAAGCTACTTGCCTTATCTCAAAAGCATCAGTAGATGAGAGCTGGAACTGGCACAAGAAGCTCTCACATCTCAATTTCAATTCAATCAATGAACTTTCCAAGAAGAAGCTAGTAAGAGGATTACCAAATATGCTATACGTATCCAGTTGAGATTTTTTAATTAATTCTTAACTCTAATGTAACTTCGATAACGTCGGAAATCAAATACGTCATGGCCTCAGTATATCATTCGCAAATGGAGAAGAAGATTAAGAGAATGATTAAAGAGTCTTGAATGCAATTGGAAGCAATTACAACCTAGGTTAGTTAAACAGAGAAACATGTGGGAATGAGGTTCAACAACCAGTAATGGTTGGAAACATTCATAAGCACGAATTACTGGAATTAGAAAGAAAAGAGAAATTTATATGCGTTATGCTGGTCCTTTTGAGATAATAAAATAGGTAGGATAAGTGTAAGTGAGTTGGCTTCATCGCCACATGTATAGCAGATTCATAGGGTGTTTATATGTGTATACTTATGAAGAATAATTTAGCTCCATTTTATATAATATGAAGACTTGAGTTGAGATATATGAGCAACTAGTAGAATATAATGTTAGCAATAGGCTGTTGCGGAATGATTGATATTGTACGTTAAAGTTATGAAAAGTTGTAAGGTGAAAGATTCACCTGAGAAAATAAAAGTGAGATACTTGAAAAGTATCAATATTTATTCCTTGGCGTGATTCTGAGGACAGAATCCTTTTAAGGGGGAAGGATGTAACATCCGGGATATAGTGTCTAATTATTTTTATCAATAAATGATTATTATGTGAATTTTTGGTGAATTATCTGATGATTGATAATAATATTTGGATGTTTGTATATAATAAAATGTGAGTATGTTAATTTTAATATGTTCAGAATAAAATATTGATAATTAAGATATTTTTTTGGTAATTTTTGGAGTGTTATATGATTTTATACTGATTTATCAATTTATTAATTATTTTCTGAATAATTACGAAACTATTTTATAAAGCCGGGAATTGTCCAACTTGAACCATTTTTACGTTTTTACAAACCGAAACTTTCCGAAAACTCCTTCCTAACCTAATCTGGTAATTTCGGACATTTTCCGTGTTTTAACTTTTTCGATCTGGATTACCGTTTGACCCGTACACGTTCCGACGCAAGATTTTCGTTACGATAATCATTTCGATAAATCAACGAAACCCGTATTCTCGAAAGACGGGATAATATTATATTATTTTTGTATAAAGTGTTTTATAAAAAGCCCGGTTTGGATAATTATCCAATACGGGTATCAAATCGGATCATTTTTGCAGTTATTTAGCGGCTAAGTAACTAATTTATTGATCCAATACGATCCAAAATGAACCAATATTCCATAAATATAAATACCCCTTTTCTTATTTTATTTTATTCGTATAATCATAATCAGTTAGTTAAAACTGATAAAATACAGAGAAAGCCCTAATTATTCGTTACGTTCTTAAAAATCAAACCCTCGAACGAAGGCGTTATCGAACTCCGATTCGGGCATGCCATATATCAAATCGAAGCTCTCGAAAAGTACTTTCTGAATCAATCAACCATTTAAGTGCAGAAATCAAGGTGATTTTCTTATTTATTTATTCTAATTTAAATTATTTGATAATTAAAATAGGAATTTGTGTTCTTGCTGTTGTTTGTGTGATTTGATGATTGTATCTTGTAAATAATTTTGTCCTGATCATTTGGGTATATTAGATGACTGATTTGGAGTCCAATAACATGTTCAAATTGTTGTTTGATTCTCGAATTGAAGAACTAGGGTTTATAGCTATGAATAATTGCAATTTGAAATTGGGCGTTTCTTTGTTAGGGGTTATAGTTTGAAATTAATTATATCAAGTTGTAGATCGTCGAAAGACGATTCGAATGATATATATTTGGTTAACAGACGATATCCGGAAGGGCTTCGTCAGAAAATCGAACCATGCGGCGGCGGGATTTTCAGGCGACGTTTCTGGTTGATTCTTCAGTTATTCAGGCGATTTGATTCTGCAGATGTGTTCCTGGATGTCTCAAGAATATCCCCTGTTAATTTGTCAGCGTTATGGGTTGTTTTTGTGTCACCAGAAAAGCTCCAATCGCCGTTCATGGCGACTGGCCGGCGGTACGGCTACAAAACGGGGAAGACAATGAAATTATTGTTTAGCCCCCCTGTTTTGCAGAATTTCTGTTTCAGTCCTTGAGTTTTTCAAAAATCCCAAAAATCATATTTCGGTTTTATAATTTTCAGAAAATGTATTTTCTCTTTATAATTATTTTCAGAAAATGTTTTTAATTATTTTAAATTCCAAAAATTCATTATTTTTAATTCTAAAAATTATTTTTAATTCAAAATTAAATCTAAATTATTTAGTTAATTAATTTTAATTGATAATTAATTATTTATTTAGTCAATTAATTTAAATATTAATTGATTAATTGATTTAATTAATTATTAAATAATTTTAATTGATTATTTAATTAGATCTAATTATTTATTTTTGATTTAAAAATTCTGAAAAATAGTTTCGAGCTTTAAATTATTATATTAAATTATTTTCAAGGCTCGATAATTATTATAAAATTATTTTAAATTTAGATTCAGGTGTTCGAACCCTATTATTTAATTATAAAATGATTCGGAGAGCTGTTCTTATTCCAAAAAATATTTAAAAATCTGTATTAAATAGACCGTTGGCCGTTTAGTACGAAACGAACGCATCCAGACTTAGAAAAATATTTTTCTTCTATTAAATATTTTCGAGACCTAAATTCTTTTGTATCAAAAGGGCGTTTGGTTTATGAATCATTCTGAGTTGGTGATTGATCAATAAAATACTCTTTTTGACCCGATTTCAATTCTAAACGTATCGAGACCTATCTTTTGATGATTCAACTTATGTACTACATGAATTATGTGATTATGTGTTATGTGAATAATATGATTACATGCCCTATATGTACGTGTTATATAGATAATGAGTCAACGTGTCTTTTATACGTTATCCGATTGAGATGTGATCCTTATTTGTTATTATCAGGCGGGTAGAAAATAAGGATAAACATATAGACTAGACAATTATATATTGCCAGTTCATTGAATGGTATTATTTATGATAGATACACATAGTTTGAAGCATTCAAAGCCAGACAGAGATTGTAAAAGTAGAACCTGATTACGTGTAGTCATGAAATGAGCGGATTCAGAATAGAGATAAACCTAAGATGGTAAATGACAAGAAAGGTCAAGTAGCCTGTCAATGGAAATGCAGACACATCAAGACTGAGTGATATGGTAGATAGTTAAAGATTAGAGATTTATCAATTGAGGCAAGTATTCCTTATTTTTCTCGTAAAATACTGCAAATACTTCATTCCTATTCTAAGTTCAAAATAGTTAACTGTTTTATATTTTGCTGCAATTACTCTTAATCATGCAAGTTCTTTTTCTTATTGTTCCTATGTTATCGATGGCTCTCTTGAGCAAATACCCATTCTTTCGGGTTATTTGTGAACCCTGATTTGAGATGTTTTAAAATCAAAATGATTTAACATCAAAATACTCCACGAACTGGATGGTTACGATGAGGGCCATGAATGAACCGGACCTTAAGGGCCAGAGATGGCTGGTCCCTTGCTTATTAGGTCATAGTTTCCTGGGTACCCCATATGTTGATTGGGTCTATGCAGTTGGGTATAGATCCGCACTATATCCTGACTGATCAGCAAGTTATAGTGCATATTTTGGTTTCTAGTGTCCAGTCTAATTTATTGTTGATCGCCATTAACAACATTCCTTCTTGAATAGTTCATAATTAAAAAATCAAACAAAGATTTGATTCAAAGGGATAAAACATTAAAACGTTCACTGTTCTTTTACAGAAAAATGTGATTTATGATTAAAGGCAATGAGGACCGACCTTTTGTTCCCTCAACTGTTTTAAATATATAAAGATGTTTTGAAATCATTCAACAATCATTTCCAGGAGTTCCTTTGATCTGATACCTGGAAACCATTTATGATACTTGATGGGCATTTTTAGCTCACTCTTGCTTTGTGAACTTTTATTTTTTTCAGTATCAAATGAGGACAAAAGTGAATAGCTTTTAATAGACAGCAAAAGTGGCGAAATTCCAGCTGAAGTAATGAGGAGGTGCCATAGTGATCAATACGAGAAAATTAGTACTGTGGTAATGAAATGGTATTTAGACATTGTCATTTTGGAAGGTTAGATTCTTGTTTCATATCATAACCTGTAAGCGATCTTGATTAATGAGGGGTTGTCTGTATATTTGTTTTAATATACAGGTTTATATTATTTAAAGTTGTGTAGTGACACCCAATCCTGACCCTGGATTTGGGGGTGTAACACTGATCCTACAAAAAATCCTGATACTGACCAACTTTCCATTCAAGTAGCTCATACTGATGATTAATTGTTGTTAGCTAGTTCATCAAAGCATCCTGATGCATTGTTTGTTCCTCCACTGTCATCACTGCCACTTGAGGACTCACCTTCAGGTACTGCTTATTTTCCTATGTTGTTCTCAATATTTGTATGATTATAAATAGTCTCTTATTTGAGGTTACCTCTATTTATATGACAAGCATACTACTCCTCTCAACCCTCTCTTATTTCTTTGTAAAATATGTGATTGTGCCTTTCTGTAAGACTGTGTGAAAATACTATATGAGAAAATCAAATTCTGAGTGGCAGTCTCCTGTACTGGCAATGTCACGCCCCAAACATTTACAAAAGATAATATACGAGTAATTATATTAGTTAAGAAAAGGAAGTAAATACATCTGAATCCAAGATCTTACAGTTTAGGGTTTGGAAAAGCCCAACACTATTAACTATTACAACCTGATTTTAATATCGAGTCCTCACACAAAACGATCACTATCTACCTGAGCTCGAATATACAAATCGCCATCACAAGTCTTATGCGCTGTCTGCTTGAATCTAACCATATCTCTTAGCTGTAATATCTGGGTAAGCAAGTAGTGAGCCAAATGCTCAACAAGCACTATAATATACATAAACAAGAATAATACATTAACAATGGAATTGAAAGATTCAACTGTTAGTGTATACTGAAAATATTTATTTGAAGTATATACATTTATTTCTAGCCAGTTTATTTGAGAATCATTTGAATGTTTACATGTTGTCTAATATTATATATTGTGAACAATCTAGTATCAAATGGGATACAGAATATTAGATTGTTAAATACGGTTATATAATATAATAAGGTTCACAGCACAGGTGGTGTTGGACAATCCACTGGTATGGCTGTAGTATTATTTAGATTAGTTTATATTGACTAATAAATAATACTAGTATACTTTGTGTATATTGAACATGATCAAATTTAGAATTGTTCCCTTAATACTGATTAAGAAGGAGAACTAAGATGCTATGTTATTATTAATGCTTAGGTTCTTAATCCGGAAATAGTAATTGACACGTGTATATTATTTACATGCTTTGATTTATATATGAAATAATTCTTTTGAATTATATCATTATATTTTGGGTGATGGAATTATATACATGGTGGATATTATTTATTGAAGGAATCCATGTCCTGATAATATTCGGGTTAATGATGTCCCCTTGAAAGCTCAAAAAGATTTAATTATGTGAAAACCCTGCAGGTGGAATTTATTCTGGCATAATTAAATAAAGGTTGAGTGGATGATCAAGGATAAAAGATATTAATTAAATAAATTATCAGTAATTTATTTAATTAATGGACATATGATATTTTAAACATGGGGAATTTAATTAGCAAATAATATTGGAACCGAATTAATTAAATTATGGCATTAGGAAAGGTAGTGCAAATATTAATTCTTTAGTGGATTGAATTAATATTTAATTACATTGGGCTAGGCTCAAGATGTAATTAGAAGGCCCAACTTAATTATCCATGGTCCCTATTGTAGCATATATATATTCTTATTCTCTTCTTGCTTGGAATTGTGTGAAAACATATTGTAGCCACCAAGGAGCAAGAAGAGAGGATAACTTGAGAAGACGGAGGCCACACTTCGCTCAAGGGAATTTGGAAATACAATAGAAGAGCGTGGAATCAACCATTAACAGGGTAATCCTCTTTTCGTAATCTTTATCGTAAAACGTAGTAACACCCTAAGTCCGTGGTTCTCAACAATATTATATCAAGAGATAAAATTTCAGGATGATGGCATCTTTTATTATAATAAAACCATTCAAAACCATTTCCTTATCAAAAACCATTTTATGACGCTACGGATTAAGCCGGTGATCAGCCACGAAGTAATCCCGAACCTCGCTGGGTTCTAGAACATTAATGGGATCCCTAGGCAACTTTTAAGCCTACAAATTAAGAGCGGAAAGGACTTGCGTCTCAATCTAGATCCACTATCTAAAGAAAATATTTGTCCCCCTTTGGGACTGGAAATCCAAATTTTAACTTTTTGTTTTAAAAACTGATGCCAAGTGACGGTTAATTTCTTAAACAGTGAGCATCTTTATCAAGGGTTCTAGATCAACTTTGAAGCACACGGAATAGGTCCACTAAATTTCAAGGCCATGATCAACTAGACTATACTTTATCAAGGGAATTGCAAGGTTTCCATTCAAAAGGAATTTGGCAATGGGATTTAGAAGTGTTATCGGATAGTATGAAGGAACTAAGTCAAACTAGGTTCAAGGTAATGGTTCCAGATAAGACATAGGTATTAAAATATGAAGAAGGTGAGCATCAGTTCAAAGTATAACAGGGTATCATGTTTTAGGGGTAAGAATAGGGTTATCAAGCAATCATGAATGACTTTTAAGGGATAGCTGACTTTTAGGTATCAAGATAAGGTTACTGAGTATAACTCGCACAGGGTTCCACATCACAATTACTTGGTATATTAGCAAGGTATGACTTTTGAATTACTTGTATAGAAATCTCCAAGAAAAGTTAAACTACTTGCAATAGATACTTGAGGGTTCATGGCATTTGCATATAATACGAAAGATAAATTTGAAACCATTTGGATCATATATATCAAGGTGAATTAGAATACTCGCATTATATATAAAAGCTGGGCTAACACTATCTTGCAGTATAAACAAAAAGGTAGGTTGAAACACTTGCCTTGAGAAAGGTTTGACTTGACTGGCAGGTGGGAGCAACTGGAGCTTCACTCAACTTTAATGGAAAGTTTACCCTCGTCTCGAGAGCCTTCATAAAATAATAATATCCTCATTATAATATATACTCACTAACTCAACCTAAGTATAAACCGAAATTACGCACATTGACACTTAGGCCTATATACACATAAACGCTTATAATTACCTTATAGGCATAATAGTTCACATAGCCACACATGTTCACATAACATATTTAAGTACATAATAATATATCCATACACACTATATTGCATCACTAGGCTTGGATGATCTCAATCCACTTAATCAAGTAACTTAGTTATGCTAAACTAGCCAAAACTCTTAATGTCGTCCTTATAACTCGAAGTGCCTTTTCTAAACCATCAAGTTCTTATGGACCCTGAATTAGGCCTTACACTCTACTGACCTTATACTATCTTAAAAATATGGTGGTCAACCTAGGCCTCACTCATAAGTTCCCTAAAACTAATGGTTAAGTGATTTTGCTCATTATAGTGATTTTAGGGTGACAACAAATGGGTTTATGGGTACAATTGACACCCTTACACTTCAATTTTACCTCTCAAACTTCTACACTAGACTCTTCTGACCATAAGGAAACTCTCAAACTTGGTGTGGCTCAAGGGCCTAGCTTGGGCCTACCTGTGCATAAGCTTAAAGTCCAATTTTCCCTACTCTCTGGACAGAAAAGTGTCATGTTTTGCACTAACTTATGACACATGATTCTAACTCAATTCCTATGAACTATGGCTGGAAAAACTACTCTAACACTCCCTCTAACTAGTGCTAACCAAGGCCTAGTGAGGGCCTACCCCTACCCATGACATGGTCAAAACTCCTCATTTCTAAGTTACAACAAAACTGTCCCCTGCTGGACAGATTTTAAATATTTGTGTGTGCATCTCACTAAATGGTTGGTTTTCTCTAATTTATGACGTCTAGACTCAATTATACCCCAAGTCTTAACTCTCCGAGACATGGGCCTAACAATGCTTAAGAAATACCCATTCAAAATTAACACAAAACTCACATGCAAATCTAGAAAAAATTTCAGAAATATCCTAGCCTTTCCACCTTAACTCCCACTTTAAAACCATGAATTAAATCTCAAACAAGGCAAATTTACTACTATAAGACTTTAAACTAAGGCCTCAACCAATAATGGAGATCATCCATGCCCCGTAGTACCAACATGCAAAATAAAACTTAACATGCAACTCAAGATGATCACTAAATCAAGTTCGACTAAATAAGAGGGTTATTAGCTCATAAATTCGACTTAAAATACTTAACTACTTCAAAAGATCATGCACACTACCATTTAAAAACTAAGATCAAGCATAATATCAAGGAAACAATTTGTTTTAAGCACATATAAGGTCGAATTTAACACAAACTAAGCATGCATGTACATTTTCGAAAAGAAGAGCATATATAACATGATTATACTTGAAAATAATGCCCTATCTCTAACATGCAAAGTAGAATATGACTTTAAAACTAAAGATCAGTAGCATGAAAAGGTTTTAAAAGAGTTTTATTCATGTAAACACTTAGTTTATGCACATAAAAAGTATATCTCATAGAGAACTCTTTAATCCACATAATTTAAGAGTTTCTCTTTGGAGATCACATAAAATCAAGACATGCAAGTATTAAACTTCATCTCCTAAGCATGGAACTTTTTGTAAAGTGTATATTATATGAATGGGTAATGGAATTACACTATAATGTTAAGGATTTGATGAATAAAAATTGAAGGGAATAGGGGAATGGGCTTCGGACGAATGAAGAAAAAGAGAGGGGGAGGAGAGAAAATTTGAGAGTGAAAATGATGAGCTTGAGTGGAGTGTGGTTTTAGGTTAACTCCTCTCTTTATGGTTCATCATGCACTAATTCAATAGTGGAATTTGGAATGTACTAAAGTGCCCTTCTCCAATAACCAAGCAAATGTGCATGCAAGGGTAATTTAGTCTTTTGGTGGATAGAAGAAGGTTAGTAGGGTATGAATTGTCTCTTATGCCCTTTTAAATTGAATTGGATGGTATTTTAATGCATGGGCATTTAAGTAATTTGAAATTTAAAAATCAACTAATTTATATAAAATAATTTTCATAAATATAAATGCACCTCCATAAATCACAAAATAAATATCATAAAATAGCTTATGATTTTAGAAATTTAATGATATAAAATTTGAAAGTTTATTGTTAAAAGATTTTTAAAATCGATTTTTCATATTAAATGAAGTACTTTTGATTATCATTTAAAAATACTAAATGATAAGATTTTCTTTTCAAGTTTGTTTTACATAAACTAATAGATTAAACACTTAGTTTATAGGCACTCAGTCATATAGATCATTCACATTTATAAATCTATACAATTTAAATTTTAATTATAAATACATAATTATATGTAGATAGGGTTTAGAAATACCGGTCGTAACATCCTCTCCCCATTTAAAGATTCTGTCCTCATAATCTAGGAGAATAAGTGAGGATACCGGCTACGCATATCCGACTCTAGTTCCCACTTTGACTCTTCAACCTTGGGATTTCTCCAAAGTACTCTTACCAACTTGACCAACTTATTTCTAAGACTCTTCTCTTGCCATTCAAGTATTTTGACAGGTTGCTCCATAAATGACAGGTCTGCCTGAATCTCTATAGGTTCATATTCTATCACATGGTTGGCATCAGGATTATACTTCTTAAGTAATGATACATGAAACACGTTATACACATGCTGATACCGAGGCGGCAAAGCTAATTCATAGGCCACCTTCCCTACTTGACTCAAAACTTCAAAAGGACCAATATATCTAGGTGCTAACTTCCCTTTCTTTCCAAATCGAGACAATCCTTTCCTCGGTGATACTTTCAGCAATACGGCTTCACCTACTTGGAGTCTGATATCCTTACGTGTCGGGTCTGCATACTTTCTTTGCCTATCTTGAGCAGGAAGTAATCTCTTCTGAATTAATTTGACTGTCTCATGCATTTGTTGCACCAATCTCGGGCCTAAAATCTTTCGTTCTCCCACTTCATCCCAGCTGGTTGGTGATCTGCATTTCCGTCCGTATAAAGCTTCGTATGGTGGTATGCCAATACTGGTATGATAGCTGTTGTTATAGAAGAATTCTACCAATGGCAGGTGGTCCTCCTAACTTCCCACAAAATCAATCGCACAGCTACGCAACATGTCTTCAATTGTTTAAATTATCCTCTCGCTTTGACCATCAGTCTGCTGATGAGACGCCGTACTCATATTCAATTTAGTGCCAAGAATTTCTTGAAATTGCTTCCAGAATCTCGAATTAAATCATGGATCTCTGTCCGAAACTACTGATACAGGTACGTCATGTCGTAATGCGATTTCACGCACATACAGGTGGACCAATCTGTCCAATAAAGACCTCTCGTTAATCGGAAGAAAATGTGCCAACTTCGTAAGGCGATCAACTATAACCCATATAGCATCATGTCCGGATTTCGTTTGTGGTAATCCTACTATAAAGTCCATGGAAATGTTTTCCCACTTCCATTCTGGAATCTTTAAAGGCTGAATTAATCCACTTGGTCTTTGATGTTCTGCCTTCACTTTCTGACAAGTATAGCACCTTGCAACCCATTCTGTTACTTCTCGCTTCATATTTGGCCACCAAAAGTTCTGCTTCAAGTCCTGGTACATCTTGGTGCTTTCCGGCTGGAATGAAAATCTAGAATTATGAGCTTCTTACAATATCTCATTCTTCAATTCAGTCACATGAGGAATCCAAATTCTTGAGGAAAACCTTAATATACCTTGTTCATCCCTTTGAGTACAAATCTCTTCTCCGGTCAGTTGATTATTCTCCTGATTTCTCCAGATAATTCTTTTGATACTGTTGACATATTCAACCTCTCTTTCCTACTCAAAGCATCAACTACCACATTTGCCTTTCCCGGATGATAATGTATCGAGCAATCATAACCCTTAATTAATTCCAACCATCTCCTTTGCCTCATATTGAGCTCCTTCTGAGTGAAAATATACTTCAAACTCTTGTGATCCGTGTAGATCTCACACCTTTCTTCGTAAAGGTAATGTCTCCAGATCTTAAGTGCAAATACTATAGCTGCTAATTCCAAGTCATGTGTAGGATACTTCAATTCATGTGGTTTTAACTATCTTGACGCATACGCAATCACCTTGTTGTGTTGCATTAGCACGCAACCCAGGCCCTTTGTGAAGCATCACTGAAAATCATAAAGTCTCCTTGATCGTCTGGTAATATTAGTACCGGAGCTGTAACCAATCTCTGTTTCAATTCTTGGAAACTATCTTCACATTCTGCATTCCATTCAAACTTCTGATTCATCCTAGTCAACTTAGTCAATGGAGTGGTGATTTTTGAGAAATATTTAACAAACCTTCTATAATATCCCGCCAATCCTAGAAAACTTCGCACTTCCGTAGGTTTCTTTAGTCTCTCCCAACTCATAATTGCCTCAATCTTTTCCGGATCCACTTTGACTCCTTCATTTCCAATAACATGTCCCAAAAATTGAACTTCCTTTAATCAGAACTCACACTTAGACAACTTTGCATACAACTTCTCTTGTCAGAGTATTTCTAATGCTAACCATAGATGATGCATATGTTCTTCTTCTGAAATTGAATATATAAAAATATCATCAATTAATACCACTACAAACTTGTCCAAATACTTTTTAAATACCCGGTTCATCAGATCCATAAATGCTGCAGGAAGATTAGTCAACCCAAAAGGTATTACTAAGAATTCATAATGTCCGTATCTTGTTCTGAATGCTGTCTTCGGGATGTCATCTTCTTTGATCTTTAATTGATGGTATCCTGATCTTAAATCAATCTTGGAAAAACACTTAGCTCCTTTCAGCTGATCAAATAAATCATCTATCCTTGGTAGCGGGTAACGGTTCTTAACCGTCATCTTATTCAACTCCCGATAGTCTATACATAACCTCATGCTTCCATCCTTCTTCTTTATGAATAGAACAGGTGCTCCCCATGGTGACGTACTTGGCCGTATCACTCCTTTGTCCAACAATTCCTGTAGCTGGCTCGCTGACTCTTTCATTTCTGCTGGTGTCATTCTATAAGGTGCCTTCGAAACTGGTTCCGTTCCTGGAGCAAGGTTGATCTTAAACTCAATCTGTCGATCGGGTGGTAAACATGGTAGTTCATCTGGAAACAGATCTGAAAATTTATTGACTATGAGGATATCTTCCATACGGAGGCTCTCTCTCTCTAAATCCATTACATAGGCTAGGAACAATTTGCAACCTCTCCTAAGCAATTTCTTAGCCTTGACGATTGTAAGAAACAGTCGCTCTTGCCTCTGACCCTTAAATACCACTTTTTCTCCTATCTCTGTCTTTAAATATACTTTCTTAGATTTACAATCTATCTGGGCATTATTCTTCCCTAACCAATCCATGCCTAAGATTATGTCAAACTCCCCTAACTTGAAAAGTATCAAGCTCAAACATAGCCACTCTATCTCCGATCCAAGGCTCTAATCCTTGTTGGAATCTCTTTGCTTTCTCTTCCTCAGTGTTGGTATACTTCATCACAAACCTTGACAGCTCCGTAAACTTCTTCTCGTACTCCAATACAGACATACTTCCTTGCTTCAATTCAAGAAATTTAAGCTCCATCTGATTCTGCATATACTTAGGGTAATACTTTTCCTGGAATAACCTCTTAAACCTTTCCCAAAAAACCGGCTGATTTGTCTACGTAGTTTTCACTGAATCCCACCAATAGATGACTTCCACTTTCAGAAAATTAAGTAGCATATGGCATCTTCTGATCTTCTCCTAATTAAACCAATTCCAAAGCTCTTTCCATTTCCCTAATCCATGTATTAGCTATTACCGGATCAGTGGTATCATGAAATGCAGGTGGATTCACATTCTGAAAAGCTTTGAAAGTTACAATTTGTCGAGGGGGTACTGGTGGATCAGGTGGTTGGTATGGTTCACGGTTATCTTGGTTTTCGAATTGTTGTTGAAGAGTTAGTTGTTGTTGAGCTATAGCGTTTGTTTGCTATTGTAAGGTTTCTAGAAGTCGAAAAATATTAGGATCTGTGGTAGAAGTTATTGTCGGGTTCTTCTTTTTAGGTGGCATGATCCTGAAATAAAAGTTATATCAAAACAGGTATGAACAATACATAAAATTTCATGGTTATGGTGTCAAAGTCATTATATTCATTCAATCGGGTTTTGAATTAAACAATAAGGGCGATGCATATAAAGGCCTAAGAATAATTGAAAGCAAATAGAACGATAGTGCATAATTATCGAAATTAGGGTCAAGGTACATCAAGATTGGAATAGAGTCTGAATCTAGGGATAACATGCTTAATTAAAGGAAACAACAGGGAATTCTACAAACTCCAATAATACAACGACATGAAAAGTAGATAATGGAAAAAACTAAGGCTCCACTCCATCATAACGGGGTCCGGTAGTCTTTTCTTCACAAAGCATCTTCACAATGCACTGGAGCTTGTCCGCAAACATCTGGATAGTATACTGGCTGGTACGGTCTCGGTGCGATGACATCTCATCAAGCTTAGTGTTAATGTACTGAACCAAGGTCTCAAGTCTCGCAGTCATCTGCTCCTTAGGCTTTCCTTCATAGTTTCGGTTGTCCGGATATATGTTCTTCAATCGCTCTAACATTCGATCGTACTTTCCCTGAAGCCTGTCGAACTCACGCCTTAACTCAGCATACACGGAGAAAGCAATTGTGTCAGACGGTTCAGAAGATGACGAGGAATGCGCCCTTTGCTGCCAAACAATGCATATATATATATAATATATATATATAAGAAAATTAGTAGCGAACGACTCGAATATCCTATACCTACACTCTCGTATAATATTCTATAAACCTATATACATATATAACCTATTTGGGCTGTCCAGGGATTCTAAACTGTAGCTCTGATACCAAAACCTGTCATGCCCCAAACATTTACAAAAGATAATATACGAGTAATTATATTAGTTAACAAAAGGAAGTAAATACATTTGAATCCAAGATCTTACAGTTTAGGGTTTGGAACAGCCCAAGACTATTAACTATTACATCCTGATTTTAATATCGAGTCCTCACACAAAATGATCACTAGTCTACCTGAGCTCGAACATACGAATCAGCATCACAAGTCTTACACGCTGTCTGCTTGAATCTAACCATATCTTCTAGCTGTAATATCAGGGTAAGCAAATAGTGAGCCAAATGCTCAACAAGCGCTATAATATACATAAACAAGAATAATACATTAACAATAGAATTGAAAGATTCAACAATATTGTATCAAGAGATAAACTTTCAGGATGATGTCATCTTTTATTGTAATAAAACTATTCAAAACCATTTCCTTATTTAAAACCATTTTATGACGCTACGGATTACAGTCGGTGATCAGCCGCGAAGTAATCCCAGACCTCGCTGGGTTCTAGAACATTAATGGGATCCCTAGGCAACTTTTAAGCCTACAAATTAAGAGCAGAAAGGACTTGCGTCTCAATCCAGATCCACTATCTAAAGAAAATATTTGTCCCTATTTGGGACTGGAAATCCAAAATTTTAACTTTTTATTTTAAAAACTGATGCCAAGTGATGGTTAATTTCTTAAACAGTGAGCATCTTTATCAAGGGTTCTAGATCAACTTTGAAGCACAGGGAATAGGTCCACTAAATTTCAAGGCCATGATCAACTAGACTATACTTTATCAAGGGAATTACAAGGTGTTTATTTACAAGGAATTTGACAATGAGATTAAGGAGGGTTATCAGATAGTATGAAGGAACTAAGTCAAACTAGGGTCAAGGTAATGGTTCCAGATAAGTCATAGGTATTGAAATATGAAGAAGGTGAGCATCAGTTCAAAGTATAATAGGGTATCATGTTTTAGGGGTAAGAATAGGGTTATCAAACAATCATGAACGACTTTTAAGGGATAACGGACCTTTAGGTATCAAGATAAGGTTACTGAGTATAACTTGCACAGGGTTCCACATCAAAATTACTTGGTATATTAGCATGGTATGACTTTTGAATTACTTGTATAGAAATCTCCAAGCAAAGTTAAACTACTTGTAATAGATACTTGAGGGTTCATGGCATTTGCATATAATACGAAAGATAGATTTGAAACCATTTGGATCATATATATCAAGGTGAATTAGAATACTCACATCATATGTAAAAGCTGGGCTAACACTATCTTGCAATATAGACAAAAAGGTAGGTTGAAACACTTCCCTTGAGAAAGGCTTGACTTGACTGGCAGGTGGGAGTAGCTGGAGCTTCACTCGACTTTAATGAAAAGTTTACCTTCGTCTCGAGAGCCTTCATAAAATAATAATATCCTCATTATAATATATACTCACTAACTCAACCTAATTATAAACCGAAATTACGCACATTGGCACTTAGGCCTATATACACATAAACGCTTATGATTACCTTATAAGAATAATAGTTCACATAGCCACACATGTTCACATAACACATTTCAGTTCATAATAATATATCCATATACACTATATTGCATCACTAGGCTTGGATGATCTCACTCCACTTACTCAAGTCACTTAGTTATGCTAAACTAGCCAAAACTCTTAATATCGTCCTCATGACTGGAAGTGCCTTTTCTAAACCATCAAGTTCTTATGGACCCTGACTTAGGCTTTACACTCTAATGACCTCATACTATCTTACAACTATGGTGGTCAACCTAGGCCTCACTCATAAGTGCCCTAAAACTAATGGTTAAGTGATTTTGCTCATTATAGTGATTTCAGGGTGACACCAATGGGTTTATGGATACAATTAACACCCTTACACTTCAATTTTACCTCTAAAACTTCTACACTATACTCTTCTGACCATAAGACAACTCTCAAACTTGGTGTGGCTCAAGGGCCTAGCTTGGGCCTACCTGGGCCTAAGCTTAAAGTCTAATGTTCCCCTGCTTTCTGGACAGAAAAGTGTCATGTTTTGCACTAACTTATGACACATGATTCTAACTCAATTACTATGAACTATGGCTGGAAACACTCCTCTAACACTCCCTATAACTAGGGATAACCAAGGCTTAGTGAGGGCCTACCCATGACATGGTCAAAACTCCTCATTTCTAAGTTGCAAGAAAACTGTCCCCTGCTGGACAGATTCTAAATTTTGGTGTGTGCACCTCACTAAATGGTTGGGTTTCTCTAATTTGTGACTTCTAGACTCAATTATACCCTAAGTCTTAACTCCTCGATACTTGGGCCTAACAATGCCTAAGAAATGCCCATTCAAAATCAACACAAAACTCACATTCAAATCTGGAAAAAATTTCAGGATTCTATCCTAGCCTTTCCACCTTAACTCCCACTTTAGAACCACGAATTAAATCTCAACCAAGGAAAATTTACTACTATAAGACTCTAAACTAAAGTCTCAACCAATAATGGAGATCATCCATGCCCTATAGTACCAACATGCAAAATAAAACTTAACATGCAACTCAAGATGATCACTAAATCAAGTTCAACTAAACAAGTGGGTCATTAGCTCATAAATTCGACTTAAAATACTTAACTACTTCAAAAGATCATGCAAACTACCATTTTAAAACTAAGATCAAGCATAATATCAATAAAACAATTCGTTTTAAGCACATATAAGGTTGAATTTAACATAAACTAAACATGCATGTACATTTTCGAAAAGAAGAGCATATATAACATGATTATACTTGAAAATAATGGCTTATCTCTAACATGCAAAGTAGAATATGACTTTGCAACTAAATATCAATAGCATGCAAAGGTTTTATTAGAGTTTTATTCATGGAAACACGTAGTTTATGCACATAAAAAGTATATCTCATAGAGAACTCTTTAATCCACATGAATTAAGAGTTTCTCTTTGGAGATCATATAAAATCAAGACATGCAAGCATTAAACTTCATCTCCTTATCATGGAACTTCTTGTAAATTGTATATTATATGAATGGGTAATGGAATTACACTAGAATGACAAGGATTTGATGTAGAAAAATTAAAGGGAATGGGGGAATGGGCTTCGGCCGAATGCAGAAAAAGAGAGGGGGTGGAGAGAAAATTTGAGAGTGAAAATGATGAGCTTGAGTGGAGTGTGGTTTTGGGTTAACTCCTCACTTTATGGTTCATCATGCACTAATTCAATAGTGGAATTTGGAATGTACTAAAGTACCCTTCTCCAATAACCAAGCAAAAGTGCATGCACGGGTAGTTTAGTCTTTTGGTGGATAGAAGAAGGTTAGTGGGGTATGAATTGTCTCTTATGCCCTTTTAAATTGAATTGGAGGGTATATTCATGCATGGGAAACTAAGTAATTTGAAATTTAAAAATCAACTAATTTATATAAAATAATTTTTATAAATATAAATGCACCTCCATAAATCACAAAATAAATATCATAAAATAGCTTATGATTTTATAAATTTAATGATATAAAATTTGAAAGTTTATTGTTAAAAGATTTTTAAAATCGATTTTTCATATAAAATGAAGTACTTTTGATTATCATTTTGAAATACTAAATGATAAGATTTTCTTTTCAATTTTTTTTTATATAAACTAATACATTAAACACTTAGTTTATAGGCACTCAGTCATATAGATCATTCACATTTATAATTCTATATAATTTTAATTTTAATTATAAACACACAATTTTATATAGATAGGGTTTAGAAATACCGGTCGTAACAGGCAAAAGGAGAGGTAGTCTAGGGAAAATAATTTTATAAGTTTTTCTTTGCTTAGAAACTTTCTTATGTGAGAAACATATTACTATTCAAAGTAATATATTGTGTGAGAAGTGATGAGATCACTTGAAAAGAAAAGAGAGATTTAGGTGTTACATTCTTTTCTATTTCAGGATCTCATCAGAAACAAATAATTATTGCTAAGGATTCTCTTAAAGGCAAAGCAATTCTACCAAGCTCTGCAAATTCTTCTGAGGGTCTGTCTTGCACTGATTCTGATGAAGACAGTGATTCTGATGGTCCTGACACAGCTCAGCTGAAGACTGTTATTGATGCCTCTAAGAAGTCCAATATTGGTTCTTCTTCACATTTCAATGTTGATCCCTTTTATTACAATGCTGATGCTGAGCATTTTTGAAAGGTTGAATGGGATTTTGCATGGAGACATGCACATACTTTTATCTCCTCAGCTGTTGGCATGCAACATGTTCACAAGGCATATGATGGACTTCAAAACCCTGACCTCAAATTACATCTCACGGCTTCTACCATCTCTGTGAAAGGAATTCTCTCTGAACTTGGTGCTATGAACACATCTCATATCACCTTACAGAACAAAATTGATGCTTTTATAGTTAATCCACTTACTTCAGCTGAACTTAGAACTGTGAAGAAAGCTGTTAGAGCTGTGGTTCAATCTCAACAAAGCATGGATACTCAATTTTCTGCCTTGGAAGATAAAGTGTCTTCAATGGCTGATAAAGTGGATGCTATGTTTTCTCTTCTTTCAAATCCTGATGCCAAAAAGGGGGAGAGGATAGCTGTACAAAATGTACACCTTAATCTATTTAGTTGAAAGATAAAAATATTGATGATGATGGTGATAAGAATCCAGTTACTAATGTTCAAATTTCTCTTGTTGCTCAACAACCTCAACATTCTAGAAAATCTGGTTCTGGACAAGGAAAGTCTACTGGTGCTCATGGAGTTAAGCACAAGACTAATGCTGATGATCCTGAAACTGGTGATGTTACAATTTCTAACTTAGCATATGCTAAAGGATTATTCTTTCCTTACAGACACAAGGAAACAGGTGAAGAGATTTTTCTATATTACAAGGATAAGAGGTTTGAGCAAAAGAATGCCAGAAGTTCTCTTGGGTTGATAACTGAATAATTTTCTGATTTAATAAATGAAGAAGCAGTTATGCAACAGAAGGAGTTATTGGCTCAAATTGAAGTTGAAGGAAACATTTCTAAAGGAAGAGGAAAAAGAGGTGGAAGAACTACAAGAGCCAGAGGAAGAAGGGGAAGAGGAAGAATCTCTAATTCAAGTCGAGGTTCTGCAATTGATTCTGTATTTCTAAATGTTTTATTCAGAGAAGGTTTTGTTCCAGTACAAGAAAATGATGTAAAAGAAGAAGCTGAGGATACTGAAGAATTCATTGTCCCCAGAAAGAAGAAGTCAAACGCTGACTTTTCTCAAGTTGATGTAACTATTGTAAATATGTCTCTTGAAGCAGACACAAATCCTGAGAAAAAGACTGATCCTGATGCTGTGAATTTGAAAGCTGACTTTGATACTGATGAGAATGTAATCAAAGTATTGGATGAATCAGTTCTTAATACAACCGTTGTTTCTCATGATTCAGAGGCTGATGAACAAGAAAGAACTGACAGAAGGAGAGCTGATCAAGCATGTAATATCTATGTGCAAAGAATTCTGAATTCAAGAAGAGAGCTATGGCAGAAATCAAAAGGGAAGATTCATGATTTATCTATGGGGAATGATCCTCTCACCAAGAATGATAAAAGATGGAAAGATATTTATTCATTCAGTTATCCTAGAGGATTCAAGCACAGTGAATTTGTGTCAGCAGGACTTAGGGATTCTATTTCATAACAAGAGGATATTGATAAGTCCATCAAGAAACCTTCTTGGGTGGAACATAATTAAAAGATAAAGCTTATCAAAACTCGTACTAGAGGAGGTATTGGTCATTTTGAAATGGAGACTTTGAGATCTAACTTGCTTGACACAGATACTTTGACTGACAGTCTTGGAGAGAGAATTACTCCTTCACATCTTGAGAAAGTTAAAGTTGTGAAGATTGTATATAGAAAGATAAATGATAATGATGTCAGAGAGGAGATTCGGCACTTCTTGAGAGATGGTAAAGTGAAAAGCTTTACATTGTAGCAACTCTTGTTGAAGTCTGTGACAGAGTTGAAATATATTCACTATCTTCTCAGAGTTGAGGACAAAGTCACTAGAAACTGGTCTTCTATGATACTTGAGAGTATTAGAAGAAGAGTCATGAGCAAAGAAGACAAATACAATGGTGAGTATGTTCCTTTGTACAGAACTTACACTGGTCAATAAATGAAGATGGAAAAGGGAGCTGCGGTTCTGAAAGTTTTTCTCAACAATCCTCAGTTATTTTTCAATCTTGATCATGAAGATGTCAGTTTAAGCATTATGTTAATTGGTGATCTTGAAATAACTAAGAGTTCAATTTCTAAATTAAGATCAGCCATTTATCAACTTGGGGAAGACACTGAAGAGAAGAAAGAGTTGAAGCAAAAGCTTGTCAAAGTCCTTCAAGACAAGGAGGAAGAAAGGTTAAACAAATTTCTGAAAACAACTGTCAGTTATCTTAGGACTTTGAAGTAAACCTTATTCCTTGTACATTTTGTAACTTGGTTGTGGCATCATTGAGAATGGAATTTATGCTTCATTACATTAAGCATAAATTGGGGGAGATTGTTACGTGCTGATTCAAATGATCAGGAGAAGCTCAGGATCTGGTTGTTCTGGATGTCGTCAGGATCTGATGTACCATTAGGATCTGATGCTCATCAGTATCTGCAGAAACATCAGTATTTGAAGATAGTCTGCTTTGAAGATTAAGTCTATTCCTTATTTTGACGGATGGATATTTGTTCATTCTGAGTGATAGGATTTTGTATATTCACTTAGAGATATGTATCATTTTCTGTTAGTATTTGATAATGCATATCCTAGACTGATTTGTAGCAGCTGTGTATTATATAAACACAGTTTAGGTCATCACATAGTGATTAACTCGAGCATTGTACGACCTAGCAGCTCTCAAGAACATCAGTATTTTTTGAGAGAGTTTGTAGCAGTTTTTATCAGAAATATAAAGAACTGTTATATTTTTAAACTTGTTCGAAATGTTTATACAATTGTATCCAACCCCCTTATACAATTGTATCTTTACTGGGCAACATGACAAGCTTTTATTTAGTCTGTTTTTCAAGAAGTGGCAGCTTTGACAATTCGGGATCCACCTGGTTGTATACTAAAAAAAGGAAACACTCAACTGAAGATAAACAAAAGAAATGGAATTGGAAAGGTTTTCTGATTGTTTTTGTTCCGTGCATGTTTATTTTTCAAGCTTGCAAATCAACTGCGAATGGCATACACGAGCGTAATTCTCCCTCTCATGGTTGCTGTGTTGTTCAGCCGTGCGTGACCCTCATGCTTGTTCGGTAAATATTGTTGCACTCATATGGGACCCACCAAGGAAACACTCAAATATGTCAAAGAAATTTGGCAGTCGCAGGTTAGATGTATACTTGTGGTCGCCAGCTGATCAAACAGGTTGTTTATTAAATAAACAAAAGAGACTAGGTTGTACAAAACTAAGGAAATTGAGGTCGCAAGTTGAAGCATTTGTACTTTTAATTCACTGAGTCGCAGGTTGGAAGTATATGGTCGCATGTTATAAATCACAAAAAGGGAAAATGTTGGTCGCGGGGTACAATTCTTGCAAGTTGTAAATTCAAAATGCTTGGACACAAATCAGCCACATAGTCTCCTATCTCTCCTCCATAATCTAAATTCTATATAACCAAATTTTCAGCAGATTGGTAAATAACTTCCCAGAACATTCAAGAAATGAAGCTATGCAGAAATTTACTCTCAGAGAATTTTTCGATTTCTATTATTGAAATTAAGGAGAGAAGTGTTGCCCAATTTGATTTACACCACATCCAAGTCTTACATATTGTAACACTCATTATTTGTATATGTGTGTTGATTAGCATTTGGTAAAGGAGCTATGTATTTTTAGAGTGATAAAGAGAACCTTAGATTGAAAGAATATTGTATTAGTTCTTTTTATATTTGTTGCTCCGAATATTTGTATTTGGAGTTGTAAGAAAACCTCCGGGTATTTATCCTTTTTAATAAAAAGAATATTTACCTAGAATCTCTTTGTGTTTTTATTTCGTTTTAATTTTGATATTCCGCTGCAATTAATTTTAGAAAATGAATACATTCACCCCCCTTTGTATATACCTTTTGGACCTAACAAAATCAGCTAGGATGATTAGCTAAAATTTCGTCATATCAATTAAAATTTCAACTAGTTAGGTAATAAGTGGATTTTATATTCACTTGGAACACTTCATATCAACTTAAGTTGGATGTTTTGAACTCAAGTATGTGGTGTCTTTGATATATTTTGTATTTAGTTGTTACAGGGCGCTAGTCAGGAGGAGGAACTGAGTTTTGAAATGTTTTTATGTTAATAAGAGGTCAGGAATGGAGTTTCGGAAGATTGCACGAAGAAAGGAGCGTAAAACAAGAAAATTCAGAAGGCAGGCGCGCCTGCGCCTGAAGCAGGGCGGTCGCGCCAGGAATTCCAGCAAGGTAGCGCGCTCGCGCCCAAGGCAGCGCGCCCGCGCCAGCTATTTCTGCTGAATCCTGTTTCTAATACGATTCTGATTTGCTGAGAGTCCAGGTCCATTTGGGACTTATATATAAAGATAAAAAGGCGTTTTTATCAAAAAAGAAGCAAGGGAGATGATAGGGATAAATAAATTATGATTGTATAATTAAATACTGCATTAATTGTACAAGCTGTGGGCTGCTAGGCCCAATAAAAAGATATATGAAACTCAGACCAGAAAGGTTAAGCCTGATGGACCAGATCAGGCCTGATGGAATAAAAAAGGCTCAAAAGCCCTAATTATTAATTAATTTCGTAATTAATTAATAAGGGAAAAATCAGCTATTGAGAAGAGTCCCGATAAGGATATAAATCCTTATAGATTAGCCTCAAGGGGACCTAAAAGGATAAGGAATCAGCTTCCTACTTCCTAGGACTCCTAAGTCTATCCTAATTCAGAGGCTTGTCCACCAAGTCTCCTATACCAAGTCCAATTCAAGGACTCCCACATCTATATAAGGGGCCTCACCCCACAAATCAGAACTACGTTTTTTGGCTTGATTCTCTAATTCACAGAGATACGTAGGCATCTCGTAAAGGCAGATTGAGTCACGAAACACGAGAGCAGCCATTAAAGGCCTTGAGCTCCCGAATCTTAGTATTAAATACAGCAAGTAATAACCTTGATTTCTTATCCATAACATTTGGCGCCGTCTGTGGGAATTCGGAACAACAACCATGGCGAGAACACGGAGAACAACCAGCACTCTGGAGGAGGGAACACCATCAGGGACAACCCAGGTGATTTCATCAACCGTGGAGGTTCCTCCCCATTCAACTTATGCATCTACTCAGGGGAAAGCCCAGACAGGGGCAACTCATCCTCAGCCACAAGGGACAACTCCCCTGACTATTCAAGGTACGAATCCTCAAGTTCAACAAATACATATACCTGTGAATTCTCGACCCGTCGGGTATGAATATTCAACTATTGTTACTACTAACCCCCCTTATGGGATGCCCCTTCACCCTGAGGTTGGAGGAAGCGGATATGCTGGGCGAAGCGAAGCACGAGGGCGGTCGCCCCCCTATATACGAGGTTTGGATCCTATCCCTGAGGATCGGGAATTTTCTGGTCCATACACTGAAAGAGACTCCGAATCTTCGGATGATGAAGTGGCCCCGAGAAGGAGGCGTCCTGGAAAAGAGCCAATGGCCGATGGAAGGCAACGCCCCCAAAGCACCCCAGGGGCGAATCCCCAAGAAGTGCAGGAAAAGATCAGGGCTCATGAGGCTGAAATCCAAAGGCTGAGGCGTGATTTGGAGGCTCACCAAGCCACCAGACCCCACATACCTCCTAGGGGGAGAAATCCTCCTCCTATCATAGACCTGGATGGTCCGGTAAGAAGAAGGGCTGCTGTCCCAAGAACTGATCCGAGCAATCTCCTTCCCCTTGGAGATCCTGATGATCCAACTCCACCCTTCACAGAAGAGATAATGAATGCCCATGTCTCAAGGAAATTCAAGATGCCCACTATCAAAGCCTATGATGGCACGGGAGACCCCGCTAATCATGTTAGGACATTCTCTAATGCACTGCTGCTGCAACCCGTGAATGATGCTATAAAATGTCGGGCCTTCCCTCAAACCCTGTCGGGTATGGCTCAAAGATGGTACAGTCGCCTACCCCCAAATTCTATTGGATCATTCAGAGAACTAAGTCAGGCTTTTATTAAGCAATTCATCAGTGGAAGAGTCCATGAGAAAAGTTCAGCATCTCTTATGAGTCTTGTGCAAGGAGCTAAGGAATCCTTAAGAGATTACCTGAATCGTTTTACAAAGGAGGCTTTAAAAGTCCCAGATCTTGATGATAAGGTAGCCATGATAGCATTGCAATAAGGAACTAGGGATGAGTTTTTTAAGATGTCTTTGGCCAAACGACCCCCTGAGAGCATGTTGCAGCTCCAAGAGAGGGCAGGGAAGTATATCAAGGTTGAAGAAAGTATGAGAAAGACCGTAGTAAGTAATGAGCCCACTGGAGGCAAGAAACGAAAAACTGATTTGGAGTATATCGCTAAGGACAAATATCCTAGAACCGAACAAAACCCTGATTCAACCCCCAAGAAGGGAGGACCTGGGCAAAAGTTCACTGAATACGCTAAGCTGAATGCTCCCAGAAGTCAGATTTTGATGGAGATTGAGAAAGACAGAGATATTCGCTGGCCTAAGCCTTTGAAGGCTGATCCCGCCAAGCTAGATAGGGGCAAGTATTGCAGGTTTCACAAAGATGTTGGCCATGACACCGATGAGTGTAGGCAATTGAAAGATGAAATTGAGTTTTTGATTCGAAAAGGAAGATTGAATAAGTATACTGGAGATGGAGGGGACAGAAATAATAATGGAAGGAAGAACTTTGAAGATCGTAGGAGGGACCAAGATGATCAAGGGCGGAATCCCCAACCTAGAGGACCAGTTATAAACACCATTTATGGAGGGCCGAGACCTCAAGGGCCTGTGATAAACACGATCTTTGGAGGTCCAACTGCTGCTGGATTGTCCAAAAATTCCAGAAAGGCATATACTAGAGAGGTTATGCATATTGTTGGAGAAGCCCCAAAGAGGGCCAGGACAGAAGTAACATTGGCTTTTGATGACTCCGACCTAGAGGGTGTGAAGTTTCCCCATGACGACCCGCTGGTCATAACACCAATAATAGGAAATAGCCCGGTTAAGAGGGTCCTTGTGGATAATGGTGCTTCTGTGGATATCTTGCTCCACGACACCTTTCTAAGGATGGGGTATAACGACTCCCAGTTAACACCAACCAACATGCCGATATATGGATTTGCTGGAGTAGAATGTTCTGTGGAAGGGATAATCAAGTTGCCAACCACCATAGGTACGGAGCCAAGGCAAGCAACGCAGATGCTGGATTTCATAGTGGTAAAGGCTAGTTCAACTTATAATGCTATCATGGGGAGAACAGGGATACATGCCTTCAAGGCAGTCCCCTCTTCCTACCATTCAGTCATGAAGTTTCCCACCCGAAACGGGATTGGAGAAGAGAGAGGAGATCAAAAAATGGCTAGAAGCTGTTATGTGGCCTCTTTGAGGGCAGATGGAGTCGGGGGGCAGGTTCTTCCTATTGAAGATATGGATGTTCGAGAAAATGATGAGAATAGAGGAAGGCCAGCAGAAGAATTGGTTTCGGTTCCTTTAGATCCCAAGAATCCTGAGAGGATGACTTTCATTGGAGCCACATTAGAGGAGCCCCTTAGAGGGAAGTTAGTGAAATTTTTGCAAGAAAATAGTGATGTATTTGCATGGTCAGCAGCTGATATGCCAGGCATAGACCCGGAGTTAATTACTCACAAGCTAAACGTGGATCCAAGTCGGAAGACAGTGAAACAAAAGAAAAGAAATTTTGCCCCGGAAAGACAAGAGGCTATAAAGCAGGAAGTGGAAAAGCTCTTAGAGGCTGGTTTCATTGAGGAGATTCAATTTCCGGAGTGGTTAGCAAACCCTGTAATGGTGAAGAAGGCTAATGGAAAGTGGAGGATGTGTATAGACTTCACCGATCTGAATGATGCATGCCCCAAAGACTGTTTTCCGCTGCCTAGAATTGATACTTTGATTGATGCCACCGCTGGACATGAGATGCTGAGTTTCATGGATGGGTTTAGCGGATACAACCAGATCAAAATGCATAAGGATGAAATTCCAAAGGTATCATTTATCACTGACTTTGGTGTTTACTGTTATCTTGTTATGGCGTTTGGTCTCAAGAATGCAGGAGCCACCTATCAAAGGTTGGTGAATAAAATTTTTAAGGATCTTATTGGGAAGACTATGGAAGTCTATGTTGATGACATGCTAGTCAAGAGTCTAGTAAAGACTGATCATATAACCCATTTGAGGGAAGCTTTTGAGGTCCTGAGGTACCACAAGATGATGTTGAATCCTACGAAGTGTGCTTTCAGAGTAGGATCTGGAAAATTCTTGGGATTGATGGTCTCAAAGAGGGGAATTGAGGCTAACCCCGATAAAATAAAGGCAATCCTGGACATGGAACCCCCAAAAACTGTCAAGGATGTTCAGAAACTCACAGGAAGGGTTGCTGCGCTAGGACGATTCATCTCCAAGTCAGGAGACAAGTGCTTGTCATTCTTCAAGTCATTAAAGAACATTAAAGACTTTGTATGGAGTGAGGAAAATCAGAAGGCATTTGAAGAGTTAAAGAAGTATATGGGCCAGGCCCCGTTGTTGGCCAAGCCAGTTCTGAGTGAAGTTTTATTCTTGTACTTGGCTGTTTCAGAAAGCGCCTTGAGCGCGGTGTTGGTTAAGGAGGAACTGAAAGTCCAGAAACCCGTATACTATGTCAGCAAAATTTTGCATGGTGCTGAGTTGAATTATTCAGCCATTGAGAAATTCGCTTTAGCCTTGGTAATGGCTTCAAGAAAGCTGTGTCCTTATTTTCAAGCTCACCAAATTGAAGTGCTAACAAATCAGCCACTGAGAAATATCATTCACAGTCCCAAGGCAAGTGGGAGACTGATTAAGTGGGCAATAGAGTTGGGAGAGTTCGATCTCAAGTATAAGCCACGTACGGCCATAAAAGCCCAGGCACTAGTTGACTTCCTGGTGGAATGTACCATACCCAACCAAGAAGTCGGGGGGCAGGAAGATACCATACCTCAAGACAAGGGAGTCGACAATGGGGACAAGGAGAAAGAATATTGGGTTCTCTATTTTGATGGAGCATCAAAAACAAATTCCAGTGGAGCAGAGTTGGTTTTGCAAAGCCCTGATGGATTCTTAATTGAGTATGCCATGAAGCTAGATTTCCCAACAACAAACAATGAGGCAGAGTATGAAGCCCTGATTGCTGGCCTTGGTCTAGCTGGGACACTTAGAGTCAAAAACTTAAAGGTCCGTGGAGACTCGAAGCTGATCATATCCCAGGTAAAGGGAGAATTTGAGGCAAGGGATGATACGATGGCTAAATATGTTCGCCTAGTAAGGGCTGTGATGACCCAATTTAATGAATGCCATGTTGAACACATTCCAAGGGAAGAAAATGCTAAAGCAGATGCGCTATCAAAGTTTGCTTCATCTGAGATTGAAGAGAGTTCAGGGAGTGTGTACTTCCGTGTTTTGAAGACACGAAGCATAGATGTTAAGCTTGTGGCTCCCGTAGGCTTGGGGACGTCATGGATTGATCCCATCAAGGCTCACATTCAGACCGGTTGGTTGCCAAATGATGCAACTGAAGCACGGAAGTTAACTGTTCGGGCACTAAGGTACTCTTTGATAGATGGGATTCTTTACAAAAGATCTTTCGTGGTTCCCTACTTGAGGTGTCTCAGGCCCGATGAGGCACGCTTGGCTCTTGAAGAAGTACATGAAGGTATTTGTGGACAACACTTGGGGGGCAGGGCCTTGGCTCATAAGATAACCCGTTTAGGCTTCTATTGGCCAGAAATGATGGCTGATGCCAAAAAATATGTAAAGAAGTGTGATCGCTGTCAAAAACATGCACCAGTGGCCAGACAACCCCCCGAGATGCTGACCTCCATCAACTCACCTATTCCCTTTGCTATGTGGGGGATGGATATTCTAGGGCCTTTTCCTATGGCCACAGCACAAAGGAAGTTTCTGATTGTAGCCATTGATTATTTCACTAAGTGGATTGAAGCCAAGCCCTTGGCCAAAATCACAACTAAACAGGTTGCACAATTCCTGTGGGAAAACATTATGTGCCGATATGGAATTCCCCGTATCCTCGTCACTGACAATGGAACACAATTCAACAACGAGGAATTCAAGAAGTATTGTGAAGAAAATGAAATTGAGTTACGGTTCACCTCTGTGGCTCACCCGCAAGCCAATGGGCAAGCGGAGGTAGCAAATCGGATAATCCTGGATGGACTAAAGAAGAGAATCGAAAAGTCAAGAAATAATTGGGTGGATGAGATACTTCCCATATTATGGGCCTATAGAACTACCTGTAGAGTCACGACAAATGCAACTCCTTTCATGTTGGCATATGGGGCAGAAGCAGTAGTTCCCGTGGAGATATCACATTCCTCTCCAAGGATTCAGGCTTTTGATGAAAAAGAAAATGAGGAAGGGCAGAAGTTAGCCCTGGATTTAATCGATGAAGTGCGAGATAAAGCACACGCAAAGATAGTAGAATATCAAAAAAAGGCTTCATTCTACTACAACCTAAGGGTTAAAGAGAGGTTTTTCAAACAAGGTGACCTAGTCTTGAGAAAAATAGAGGCTTCTGGTGTCGGACAGAAAGGAAAGCTTGCCCCAAATTGGGAAGGGCCGTATAGAGTCAAGAGCGTTCAGGGTAGAGGAACCTACAAGCTGGAGACTATGGATGGTTTTGAAGTCCCGAGAACCTGGCACGCACAAAACCTGAAGGTTTACTACGTGTAAGATGGTCGAAGTACGATTCTCACTTGTCATTATGACAAGTAGGTTTAAAAGCTCCTTGAAGCTTTGTTTGCATAGTATTTTTCTTTTTTAGCTATTATAGATCAGGGTCGAACCCATATTATGTAAGGTTTTGGAAAACCAGACTTGAAATTGAAGAGTTTGAAATTATTTCAACCTATGGATGTTTGAGTTGTGATAATACTTGTGTGACCCATTAAGCCAAGTTTGAATATTAAAGTATCAGAAAAATGAAGGAGAGAATGCAAATAAGGAAAGTAGCATAGCCCCGCAGGGTAATAAGTTTTAATACAAACAAAAGTCCAGACATAAATTAAGGATAAAATTACAAAATAGAAAAACTACTCCTCCATGCGGGAGCCTTCATTCTCTTTCTCCTTATCAGCGCCTTCAGCGTCCTTCGCAGGAGAAGCGGGAAGAGAAGCAGTGTTAGGATCCAAGATGCGATCATCTGGCTGAGGAGAGTCGAAGAGGGCGCCTATGCTGTCCTCTGACTCAGCCTGCTCAGGACTTATAAAGTCCTTAGGGTCGACTAAGCCCGAGTACTTCTCAGAAACAGCCTTCACGGCCGCATCCCATCCCTGAGTGAACTGTAGGGAGTAAAGACCCTCATCATGAATCTCCATGAGATTCTTAAACTTGTCAGAATCCATGTAGTCATCAATGAGCTTATCCTTATCGCTCCTAAGTTTCACCAGCTCGGAATGAGCCTTAGCCAGCTCCTCTTTCTTCGTGTCCAGCTTCTTCTCTAGGACCTTGGCTCTCTCCTCCCACTTCTTCATCTCCTTTTCAAAAACATCAGAGTTACCCTTCCAAGATCTAGCCTAATGTAGGGCCGCCTGGAAATAGGTATTACTCTGCAAAGAAATATGTATGAGTTGGCGCAAATTCATTGGGATACAAGAAAAGTTGAAATTCACAAAAGAAAGAGAAGAAAAAAGAAAATTACCGCAGCTTGGGCTTGAGAGCCCAGAAGCTCAATAGTCTCGACATCACTCCCCGTAACAATGTCAGTGAAATCATGGGGAGTGATGGAATGGTATGACCAATCCTTGGCATGTTTGGTGGATCCAACCACCGTATCGCTCCTCCTGAAGCCCCGGTTAGGCCTGAAGGAATGTGCCTTAAGTGGAGGATCCACATCGTCCCCCAGCTCGACCACCGGGACGTGGGGCTTAAGGAAAGTAGGACCGTCAGGTTTGCTCCTGGGATCCCTGTTTAACTTGGCCCTCTTCTGGCGGCCAGATTCCCCCTCCTTGGGCCTATTGACGTTATTAATAGCCTCACAAGCTGAAAGGAAAAGCAGAAGGAATATTAAAATCCAGAAAAAAGAAAAAGTACGGTTAAAGAGAAGGAAAAATAATTTCGCAGGTATAAGTTTACCCTTATCACTGGCCTGGGAGAGACCAACTTTCTTCAAGGAAAACTCCTCTAAAAGGGTCCAGGTGTCTGTTTTCCCATCGTCTGAAATTAAGGCTTGGTAGGCCACCTCCTCCTCATCAGTTAATCTGATGCTACCAGGACTACCATCTGATACTTTGCAAAATGGCCTACGGAAGAGTGTGGCCCAATCACCCCCAGCCCAGGTCAGCCTAACAAACTCATCCCTCCATTTAGGGTTGTTCTCGACTATAGAGTTACTATCAAAGATATGGGGAATTTTGGGCCGTTGGCGAATTAAAACCCAGCCCGGCTGACTCATGGAACTATTATAGAATTGGAAAACTTTCCTAAAGACTGCTACGGAAAGAGGAAAGCTATTCCTGAGACAAAGGACCATAAAACAGATAATGTTCCTCCAGGCGTTAGGAGGGAGTTGACAAGGGTTGATTCGTACATCGGCTAGTAAACGAGGAATAAATTCGTGAAATGGGAAGCTAAGACCTGCGGTCAGGGCTCCTCGATAAATGAACAGGGTATCCCCCTCCCAATTGCAAGTCCTATCCCCAGGGGCGGCTGGAGTGATCCTAAGGTGGGGTGGAAGTCTGTACAGGGTATTCATAGACTCTATCCTACCATCTAACTCATGAAAAGTGTTACCATGATTATACGAATCTAACTCAGACAGAGAAGGATATTCATCACCTCTCGAGTTAATCATATCAATGAGGGAAGTATATGGAGATTGAATTTGGATGTTTGTACCTCTCTTAGAGACATTCATCTTCTGCAAACGAGCTAGGTCACGGTTCGCCATTAATATGCTTCGGTTGAAGGCTTGAAACCCAGAAATACTTGAGAATGGAGGAGCTGCGGTGGCTTTGGTCGCCGGAAATCGCCTTCAAAAGGGAGAACTTTAGAGAAAAATGTGAGATAAAATGAGAAGTGGGAAGTGAAGTGAGGATTCTCACTCCACACTACACTTATATAGGCGAAAAGCTCGGAATACGAGGCGTTTTTAGGCCCATTTAGCCAGGCCCAACTTAAAGGCCCATCTACAAGAAGTATCAGGAACAATCTAGAAGCTCCTGTGGAATTTAAAAAGTCAAAAATCAACCAGAACCTTAATATGGTTCGATCAGAGTCCTGATCGACAGAGAAGAGAGTCCTGATCGATATCTTATTCGAACAGGAGGGAAGAAATCTCCTAAGATCGATCAGAGTCCTGATCGACAGAGAAGAGAGTCCTGATTGATAAGTTATTCGAACAGGAGGGAAGAAATCCCCTAAGATCGATCAGAGTCCTGATCGACAAAGAAGAGAGTCTTGATCGATATCTTATTCGAACAGGAGGGAAGAAATCCCCTAAGATCGATCAGAGTCCTGATCGACGGAGAACAGAGTCCTGATCGATATTCCATTCGATCAGAATGGTCGAGAGCCATTTAATTCGTTCAGAGTCCTGATCGAAATCGATCAGGAATCCTGGTCGATTAAGCCCGTGTAGCAATCGACTAGGGTGTCACTTTGAAGGCCAATTCGGTCAGAATCCTGATCGAAATCGATCAGGAATCCTGTCGACCAGAGTGTAAGATCCTGAGCTAATTCGATCAGGATCCTGATCGATTTTGTCTGCATCCTGATCGATTTCGAATGCATTCTGATCGATTTTAAGCCAGAAAATTAAGGATAAGTCCCGGGAAATTAGGGAAAAATCCAGAAAATTAAGGATAAGTCCCGGGAAATTAGGGAAAAATCCAGAAAATTAAGGATAAGTCCCGGGAAATTAGGAAAAAATCCAGAAAATTAAGGATAAGTCCCGGGAAATTAGGGAAAAATCCAGAAAATTAAGGATAAGTCCCGGGAAATTAGGGAAAAATCCAGAAAATTAAGGATAAGTCCCGGGAAATTAGGGAAAAATCCAGAAAATTAAGGATAAGACCCGGGAAATTAGGAAAAAATCCCAGAAAATAAGGGAAAAATCCCAGAAAATTAGGGAAAAATTCCTGGAAATTAAGATAATTCCTGAATAAAAGGAAAAATTCATTGTAAATGTGTAGGTCGCTCCACACTTTACGGAAAAACGAAACCCTATAAGGGAACAAATAGACTTAACTTCTGCGAAACCTAATCAATGTTTCCCAAAAGTTGGGGGGCAAATGATAGGGATAAATAAATTATGATTGTATAATTAAATACTGCATTAATTGTACAAGCTGTGGGCTGCTAGGCCCAATAAAAAGATATATGAAACTCAGACCAGAAAGGTTAAGCCTGATGGACCAGATCAGGCCTGATGGAATAAAAAAGGCTCAAAAGCCCTAATTATTAATTAATTTCGTAATTAATTAATAAGGGAAAAATCAGCTATTGAGAAGAGTCCCGATAAGGATATAAATCCTTATAGATTAGCCTCAAGGGGACCTAAAAGGATAAGGAATCAGCTTCCTACTTCCTAGGACTCCTAAGTCTATCCTAATTCAGAGGCTTGTCCACCAAGTCTCCTATACCAAGTCCAATTCAAGGACTCCCACATCTATATAAGGGGCCTCACCCCACAAATCAGAACTACGTTTTTTGGCTTGATTCTCTAATTCACAGAGATACGTAGGCATCTCGTAAAGGCAGATTGAGTCACGAAACACGAGAGCAGCCATTAAAGGCCTTGAGCTCCCGAATCTTAGTATTAAATACAGCAAGTAATAACCTTGATTTCTTATCCATAACAGGAGAACATTAAGAAGACCTAGATCACACAAGACTGCTAAGGAGAAAAAGAATTAGTTTTATACTTTTGTATTCTTCAAATTTAGGCGATACTTTGGATGCTTGTGTTGTTCTTGTCCTAAACCCTAGTACTTTTATATTCTATCATAGTATTCTGAACCTATTGATTACCATGTTTTCATTGGAACCTATGGTGACAATGTGTTCGATCATGAACTAATCATTTTCATGTGGTTCTAGCGGATTTATTTATGGATTTCAATAGTTAATTGTTCTAAATCTTTAGTGTGTGGTGATTTATGATTTCCTAGTTTGGTTGTGCTTATTTGTCTTTGATGCGTAGCTAACATCTAAGTTTGTTTATTAATCTTTATTAAAGTGACAATGAATATAGAGGTTTAGAACTTGTCATGCTAGCATAGGTTTATGTATGAATTGACATGCATAATTCATAGTGTAATTTTAACCATCTTACACACCCTATATAATCATAATAGATAACCTTCTCTTCAAACGTTATGTTTTCAAATTCTATAAACATATAGGGTCTAAGCATAATTCGTATCTACTTACTTCTATCTTGATTGTGGGTGCTTAGTAGTAGGGTATACATATATCGAAAGATAGCGTATACTAGTTTCGTGTTATCTGATTAGTTATCATCACCATCGTATACTATTGATAAAAATAGAAACTTTGAATGAAGCATTTATTGAAGTTAGAATCCCATGTTTTATTCTCATATATGTAAAGCAATTTTAATCTCTTAGTTAGTGTATACTAGTATAATTTCTTAAGTAGTTAATCAACTCAAACTTGTTACTTGTCTTAGCTGTGAACGATAATCATACATTGTTGCATAAGTGCATAATCTAAGCTTAACCTAAACCAGTCTCTGTGGGAACGAACTTGACTTACTTGTGATCACGTACGCTTGTGTGTATTTTCGCGTGTGTTTTAGTGCGAACAAGTTTTTGGCGCCGCTGCCGGGGACTCGGTGTTAATTTGTAGTTTATGTGCTTGGCATCAGTGGTCATTAAAGTTTACTGACTTAGATTCTTTTACTTTCACGGATTACTTATTTATGTTTCGGGTACTCGAAAGAGCGTGTATGCGAACACTTTCTCAATCTCTTAAGGAAACTATTGAAGAAGTGGAAAAAGAAGTTCTTGAAGAAGTTGATAAAGTTGAAGAAGAAAGTGAAGAAGAATAAGTAATCATTATAATGTGAGATCCAGCAGCAACAACGAAAGCATTGAAAGATTATTCTCAAACAAAGATCAATGACATTCAATCTAGCATTGTCAGGCCAGCTATCGCAGCTAATACATTTGAGATCAAGCCTGGCACGATCCAGATGGTCCAGAACTCAGTTCAATTTGGGGGTGCTCCAACTAGAGATCCTAACATGCATATTAGGGACTTCATTGAGATTTGTGACACTTTCAAGTTTAAAAATGTCTCTGAAGATGCTGTGAAATTGAGGCTTTTCCCATTCTCTCTAAGGGATAAGGCTAAGGGCTGGCTACACTCTTTACCAGCTGGTTCGATTGCTACTTGGGAAGATCTTGCTCAAAATTTTCTCACTAAATTCTTCCCTATGGAAAAGACAGCTGCAATCAGGAATGTTCTTACTCAGTTTGCGTAGCAATCAGGGGAATATCTATATGAAGCTTGGGAGCGTTATAAGGAGAAGCTGAGAAAGTTTCTGCATCATCGAATGCCCGACTGGATGGTGATAAATTGCTTCGATAATGGGTTGGGAGCACAGTCGAGACCTATGCTCGATGCAGCATCAGGTGGAGCTCTATGGACTAAAAGCTATGAGGAAGCTTATGAGCTGATCGAGATGATGGCTGCGAATGAATTTCAGAACCCAACCCAGAGAATGCCACAGGGCAAGGTAGCAGGAGTTCTTGAGGTGGATACAGCTACGGCTATCACTGCTCAGCTAAAGGCGATATCTATGAAAATCGATTCTCTGGCCAACTATGGAGTTAATCAGATAGACAGTGTTTGTGAGCTGTGTGCTGGTGCACATACGACGGAGCATTGTGCTATATCTTGTAAATCAGCTCAGTTTGTGAGCAACTTTCAGAGGCTGTAGCAGCTAATTCCTGCCATGTATCATCCTAACTACCGTAATCATCCGAACTTCAGCTGGAGCAACAATCAGAATGCAATGCAACAGTCATACCAGCAGTTTGGAAACAAACAATTCAATCCTCCTGGTTTCCAGCAACAGTTTGCACCAAGACATCAGTTTCAACCACAGAGGATGTAACAACAATCTTATGGAGGTCCAGTTCCATCTGTTAATGAAAAATCTGAATTGGAGGAGTTGAGGCTTATGTGCAAAAGCCAAGCAGTTTCGATAAAGACTCTGGATAATCAAATAGGGCAGATTGCTAATGCCCTATTGAACCAACCTCAGGGAACTCTTCCTAGTGATTCAGAAGCTAATCCAGGCAAGAGGGAAGTCAAAGAACAGATTAATGCAATCATCTTGAGGTCTGGAAAGGTCGCAAACCTTCAAAATCATTAAGACGAAGATTCTGCAAAAAAATTCTAGAATGCAGGCGCGCCCGCGCCCATCAGCAGTGCGCATGCGCCCTCTCAAACTTCAGAAAGTGAAATTTTGGCTGATTTTGCTGAGAAAAAGGATGGCGAAGCTGAACTGAACAAGAATGCTGTTGAAAACACTATTCCTAAGGATAATTCAGGAGATAAACAAGTCTATCCTCCACTTCCATATCCTAAAAGACTTTAGAAGCAGAAGTTCGACAAGCAGTTTGCTAAGTTTTTTGGAGGTTTTCAAGAAGTTGCATATTAACATACCTTTTGTGGAAGCTCTAGAACAGATGCTGAGCTATGCTAAGTTCATGAAGGGTATTCTATCTCGAAAGCTAAAACTTGAGGAGTTAGAAACCATTGCTTTAATGGAAGAGTGCAGTGTTGTGCTGCAACAGAAACTTCCTCCTAAGCTTAAAGATCCAGGAAGCTTCACGATACCTTGTACCATTGGAAATATGTCTTTCGATAAGTGTTTATGTGACTTGGGAGCTAGCATCAATCTGATATCCTTATCTGTCTTCAAGAAACTTGGTTTACCTGAGCCAAAACCGACAAACATGTCCTTACAGATGGATGATCAGACCATCACTTATCCATGAGGTAAAGTGCGGGTTGTCTTGTTCAAGGTGAAAAAACTCATCTTCCCTGCTGATTTTGTAATTCTGGATTTCGAGGAAGATGAGAAGATTACCATCATCTTGGGAAGACCATTCTTGGCTACAGGCCGAACTATGATCGATGTGCAAAAATGAGAGCTTACGATGAAGGTTCAAGATCAGAAGGTCACTTTTATATGTTCAAGGCAATAAAGTTACCCACAGATAAAGATGAGTGCTTTAAAGTAGAGCGGGTCGACTCTATCACGAATTCAGAGCTTGAGCAATTGCCAAAGTCAGATACCTTAGATAGAACCTTAATAGGGGAATCAGTTATTGAAGATGAAGAAGGAGCAGAACAACTGCAGGTTTTAAATGCACCTCCGTGGAAGAGGAAGTTGAATATGCCATTCAATTCTCTTGGGTTAGCAGAACTAAGAATTTCTCAGGAGCGTCTCGAGCCGTCTATTGAAGAAGCTCCCACACTTGGGCTCAACCCGCTGCCAGATCATTTGAGTTATGCATTTTTAGGTGTACCCCCTGACAAGGGGTTGGAATATATCTATGATAATCTAAAGGGTGAACGGCCGGTTCTCCCGTGCTTACAGATGGTCTCTCTCGTGCACCACAAACAGTTGATAAGTTTGGTCTTGGTGATGCGCAGTATAGAAGGTGTTAGGAATATGTTATGAACTTGATGATAAGTTAAACAAAACACCTTAGTAGATTTAACTTAGTGTTTTTGTAGCTCTCGACGGATGTTCTATTATAAGTCCCGACGGATGATCTTTTTAGTCCCGACAGATGATAACTGAACATCCATCAAGAGTGTAGCTTATGTAACAATAAGTATTGTAGCACATTTCTGCAAACAACAATGTTTTATTCTAGTAGATTCTATAGGATTCTCTAAGTCATGTTGACTACTAGATTGATATAGAGAATAGGTTGTATAATTTTAAATATGAGATGTCTTGTAATTCTGTATAAGTAAAATGGAGTCAGGTGACAGAAAGACTCCCGACGGATAATTTACAAAGGCTCCCGACGGATAATCAACAAGGCTCCCGACGGATGATCAACATAGTCCCGGCGGATGATCATATTCAAAATAGCTGTTAATAGTGACAACACAGTCACATGCATTGGGTGTTTGCAAAAGGAATTTGGCAGCCTGTTAAGCAGGATTTTGAGAACAAAGAAGCATTACCATTTTCATGTAAATGTGAAGATATTCAAAGTTGCTGGATAGAGTAATGTAGAAGCATGATATTAGACTAGATTCACTTTATTTTATTATCTTGTTGTTATGGATAAAAAACCAAGGTTATTATTTGTTGTATTTATTACTAAGATTCGGGAGCTCAAGGCCTTTAATGGCTGCTCTCGTGTATCGTAGCTTAATTCTGCCTTTACGAGATGCCTACGTATCTCTGTGAATTAGAGAATCAAGCCAAAAAACGTAGTTCTGATTGGTGGGGGTGAGACCCCTTATATAGATGTTGGGAGTCCTTGAATTGGACTTGGTATAGGAGACTTGGTGGGCAAGTCTCATAATTAGAATGGACTTTGAAGTCCTAGATAGTAGGAAACTGATTCCTTATCCTTTTAGGTCCCCTTGAGGCTAATCTCCAAGGATTTATATCCTTATCGGGACTCTTTTCAACATCTGATTTGTCCCTTATTAATAATTACGAAATTAATTATTAATCAGAGCTTTTGGGCCTTTTTTATTCCATCAGGCCTGATCTGGTCCATCAGGCTTAACCTTTCTGGTCTGAGTATCATATATCTTTTTATTGGGCCTAGCAGCCCACAGCTTGTACAATTAATGCAGTATTTAATTATACAAGCATAATTTATTTATCCCTATCATTTGCCCCCCAACTTTTGGGAAACATTGATTAGGTTTCGCAGAAGTTAAGTCTATTCGTTCCCTTACAGGGTTTCGTTTTTCCGTAAAGTGTGGAGTGACCTACACATTTACAACGATTTTTCCTTTATTTCTGGATTTTTCCCTAATTTTCTGGAATTTTCTGGGATTTTTCCTTATTTTCTGGAATTTTCCCTAATTTTTCTGGGATTTTTCCTTATTTTCTGGAATTTTCCCTAATATTTCTGGGATTTTTCCTTATTTTCTGGAATTTTCCCTATTTTCAGGATTCTTCAAATTTCCAGCCCTTTTTTTCGACCAGGATCCTAGTCGAAGTTTCGACCTGGATCCTAGTCGAAAATAGGGGCCAGCCTTGCCATCCTAGTCGAAGGAATTCGACTAGGATCCACGACCTGGAATTCGACCAGGATCCTAGTCGAAATTTCGACCTGGATCTAGGACCTGGAATTCGACCAGGATCCTAGTCGAAATTTCGACCTGGATCTAGGACCTGGAATTCGACCGGGATCCTAGTCGAAAATTCGACCTGGATCTAGGTTGAAAATTCCACCCCTTCTTTTTTTTTTAGCTTCTTGTCATGAGCCTATCGACTAGGATTTCGACTAGGATTCTAGTCGATATCTCGACCTGAATCCTGTTCGAAAATTCTTTGATTTTCTTGCTTCCTGGTCGAAGGATTTCGACTAGGATCCACGACCTGGAATTCGACCAGGATCCTAGTCGAACTTCGACCTGGGTTTTTAATCCCCATTTTTTGAAAGATGTTTGGTTTATTCGACCTCATTCCTGGTCGAAGCTTCGACCTCAATTCAGTCCCGTTATTACAGCTATTTTCAGGTGTCTGCTCGAAAGATTTCGGGCCGGATTCATGACCTGGAATTCGACCTGGATTCTGGTCTTTTTTACCCGTTATTTTCGGGTGTCTGCTCGAAAGATTTCGGGCAGGATTCATGACCTGGATTTCGACCTGGTTCCTGGTCTTTTTTACCCGTTATTTTCGGGTGTCCGCTCGAAAGATTTCGGGCAGGATTCACGACCTGGATTTCGACCTGGTTCCTGGTCTTTCACTAGCCTTCTTTATTTAGCTTTAATTTAGGGTATGTATTTTCCAAATCCTAATTGGATATGGGCCTGGCCTTTTTGTTGGGCCTTTTAAATTTTACTAAGCTTCTATTATTGGGCTTTTCAAATCTCATTGGGTCTCTTTTATTGGGCTTTATCAAATATTGTTGGGCCTCTCTTTATTGGGCTTTGTCAAATATTACTGGGCCTTCTCATTGGGCTTTATCAAATATTGCTGGGCTTAACACACCCTGTTTAGAATGCCCTAGAATTCCTAGGTATATTCTGGAATATTCTTTTTTCTGGGCCTCTTCTTATGGGCCTTTGTTCTTAATGGGCTTTTCGTCCCTTCAACTTCTTTTTCCTCCTATATAAAGGAATGAGGAAAGGCTATTACTCCTCACTTTCTCATTTCTTTGTTTTCTTCTTTATCCTCCTGCTAAGATTCTCAGAGCAATAACAGCAAGTCGGAGCTCAAAGCCTTTTTCAGGAGTGCTTCTTCAGGTAAGATTCCTCCCTTTGTTTTTCATGTCTATTTTTCCATTGTGTGCCATTTTAAGATAGCCTATTTACGTGCCTCATACTTTTTTCAGATGGCTGACAAAAGAATGACTCGTTTGGCCAAGATGAACGTGGCTAGAAAGTCCAACGATTTTCCTATTCGATCGAGGTATACTTCCTTAATCGACATGATCAACACTCGAGGGGACGAGTATCCGTCTGATGCGCATCTGGACGCGCACGATCATATCAGTGCTTTACGGGATCTCAAGGAGCTGGAAAAGTTGAGCAGCTGCTTCAAAATCAAGGAGCCTTTTAAGCTAGTTCTTGCGGGTCCGGCCGACAGGGCCTGTCAGTGGAAGAAGGATGCGCTATGCGTCTATAGGGATACTCTAAGGGCAGGTATTAGACTCCCTTTTCATCCATTCATTCCTTTGCTACTGGCTGATGTGGGCATCAGCCCTTGCCAACTTCCCCCTAATTCCTGGAGGTTGATTCTGTGTTATCTGTCGCAATGCGCCAAGCACAACGTCCCCACATCTGTTGTTGTCTTCAGGAAGATTTTTCAGTTCAAAAATAGCCCTGATAAAAGTCCGGGTTGGGTTTCTATCAACCAGCGCCCCACTATCCCCCATATCGTGAATGGGAAGTCCATCCCTGACAACAACTTGGGGTGGAAGAAAGATTTTTTGTTTGTTATTTGGGAAGGTGGAGATTGGGGCTCCCTGTTTCGATCATCCTTTGGGCTTGCCGTGGACGGGAGCCCGAATGACATAACTTTGTCTGAGGAGGAGGCTAGAGGTTTCAACCTCCTTACGCAAGACAACGACACTTCCCATTGTTGGGACCTTATCCGGGAGACCGTCCTGGTAGAACGCGGCCTTTCGCCCGTTAATAAGAAAAGTAAGTTCCCTTTCTTATCTCCTTTATTTCCTGCACTTTTATTTCATTGATTTTCAACTGACTTTGTTTGTTGCAGTGGCTGAGAAGATTGAGGAGGCTACCAAGCCGAAGGACCTGGAGACAACCAGGATGAAGAGGGCCGGGAAGATCTTTAAGGACCCTCGACTGGGTGACCGCTTCCCGTAGTTCCTTCTTCAGGCAAGGGAGCCAGATGAGGAAGGCCCCAGCCAAGTTCTGCGCACCAAGCAGAGGCCAGGTGCCTATTTTCAACCTGCTTGGGGTATCCGGGGCAAGGACTCAATTGTGGGCAGCACGGCGCTGTCCAAGGAATGGTCTCAGCATTCCATTTCCCCGGTGGATTATCAAGATTTTGTCCTTCAACAGGACTTGGAGGGGAATGAGCTGTTTGGAGCCCAAGCTCTGGCGACGGTACGTACTTTACTTATGCCTTTTAGAATTCTCTTTTCTTTCTTTTCTAAACCTTTGCTGTTTTCTCTTGCAGGCTAACGCCCATTTTCAAGGGGCAATTCACCAAGCCAAGGCTTGGAAGGTTGGCCTGGAAGATGCCAACAAGAAGTTGGAGGAGGCCAATCAAAAAATTGAGGCCCTTGAAGCTCAATTGGCCTCTTCCACTTCTGACCTGGAGACGGCCCGGGCTGAAAATGTCATCTTGAAGGCGCAGAAGGAAAAAGCCTTTGATGGCTGGATGGACACTCAAGAATTCAAAGACTTGATGGTGGAGCATGACGCCCTTCTTCATCCTGTTAGCTATATGGAAGGCTGGGACGCTGCTGTGGAGGCCATCCAGGATGAGTTTCCCGAGGTCCTTGAGCAGTTGCCCTTTCCTTGCCCAGTACGGGTTCCAGAGCTTGGAGGTGTTACTGAAAAGCTTGCTGGTATGATCAAGGATGGAGAGGAGGAAGATTCCCCCGAGGAGGAATTCGAGCCTGTCGCTAAGAAGGCCAGGGTGGAAGAATCTCCCAAAGCAGCGCCTCAACAGCCATCATCTCCTGCCGAGGGAACTTCTACAGGGACTTCAGAGGGGACGACCGAGACGTCCGAAGAAACGACTGAAACTTCCGAAGAGGCTTCGGATAGTGGTTCTGAGGAATCTCAGCCTTCCAAGGCCTAGCTTTTTGTATATCTTCTTTTTGAACTTTATTTATATCAGAACTTGTTACCCTTCGGGGTTATGTTTTACACGTTGCTTTTCTTGCCTTTTTCTGTTTTAACTTTACAATCTTAATATGCATTTGAACCTTAAACATCCTTAGATAGAAATAATTTCAAACTCTTTAATATGAAGTCTGGTTTTCCAAAACCTTACATAGCATGGGTTCGACCCTAATCAACAATAACTAGACAATGTAAATTCTACTGGAATATAAAATCCTATGCAAGCAAAGCTTCAAGGTGCTTTTAAACCTACTTGTCAATGACAAGTGAGAATCGTACTTCACCTATCTTACACGTAGTAAACCTTCAGGTTTTGTGTGTGCCAGGTCCTCGGGACTTCAAAACCTTCCATAGTTTCCAGCTTGTAGGTTCCTCTACCCTGAACGCTCTGGACTCTGTACGGCCCTTCCCAATTTGGGGCAAGCTTTCCTTTCTGTCCAACACCAGAAGCCTCTATTTTTCTCAAGACTAGATCTCCTTGTTTAAAAAATCTCTCTTTAACCCTTAGGTTATAATAGAATGAAGCCTTTTTCTGATATTCTACTATCTTTGCATGTGCCTCATCTCGCACTTCATTAATTAGATCCAGGGCTAACTTCTGCCCTTCCTCATTTTCTACAGCATTGAAAGTCTGAATCCTTGGAGAGGAATGCGATATCTCCACGGGAACTACTGCTTCTGCCCCATATGCCAACATGAAAGGAGTTTCTCCTGTCGTGACTCTACAGGTAGTCCTATAGGCCCATAATATTGGAAGTATCTCATCCACCCAATTATTTCTTGACTTCTCGATCCTCTTTTTTAGTCCATCCAGGATTATCCGATTTGCTACCTCTGCTTGCCCATTGGCTTGCGGGTGAGCCACAGAGGTGAATCGTAACTCAATTTCATTTTCTTCACAATACTTCTTGAATTCCTCATTGTTGAATTGTGTTCCATTGTCAGTGACGAGGATACGGGGAATTCCATATCGGCACATAATGTTTTCCCACATGAATTGTGCAACCTGCTTAGTTGTGATTTTGGCCAAAGGTTTGGCTTCGATCCACTTGGTGAAATAATCAATGGCTACAATCAGAAATTTCCTTTGTGCCGTGGCCATAGGAAAAGGCCCTAGAATATCCATCCCCCACATGGCAAAGGGAATAGGCGAGTTGATAGAGGTCAGCATCTCGGGGGGTTGTCTAACAACTGGTGCATGCTTCTGACAGCGATCACACTTCTTCACATATTCTTTGGCATCAGCCATCATTTCTGGCCAATAGAAGCCTAAACGAGTTATCTTATGAGCCAAGGCCCTGCCCCCCAAGTGTTGTCCACAAATACCTTCATGCACTTCTTCAAGAGCCAAGTGTGCCTCATCGGGCCTGAGACACCTCAAGTAGGGAACCACGAAAGATCTTTTGTAAAGAATCCCATCTATCAAAGAGTACCTTAGTGCCCGAACAGTTAACTTCCGTGCTTCAGTTGCATCACTTGGCAACCAACCGGTCTGAATGTGAGCCTTGATGGGATCAATCCATGACGTCCCCAAGCCTATGGGAGCCACCAGCTTAACATCTATGCTTCGTGTCTTCAAAACACGGAAGTACACACTTCCTGAACTTTCTTCAATCTCAGACGAAGCGAACTTTGATAGCGCATTTGCCTTAACATTTTCTTCCCTTGGAATGTGTTCAACATGGCACTCATTAAATTGGGTCATCACAGCCCTTACTAGGCGGACATACTTAGCCATCGTATCATCCCTTGCCTCGAATTCTCCCTTTACCTGGGATATGATCAGCTTCGAGTCTCCACGGACCTTTAAGTTTTTGACTCTAAGTGTCCCAGCTAGACCAAGGCCAGCTATTAGGGCTTCATACTCTGCCTCATTGTTTGTGGTTGGAAAATCTAGCTTCATAGCATACTCAATTAAGAACCCATCAGGGCTTTGCAAAACCAACCCTGCTCCACTGGAATTTGTTTTTGATGCTCCATCAAAATAGAGAACCCAATATTATTTCTGCTTATCATTCTTCTCCCTGTCCCCATTGTCGACTCCCTTGTCTTGAGGTATGGTATCTTCCTGCCCCCCGACTTCTTGGTTGGGTATGGTACATTCCACCACGAAGTCAGCTAGTGCCTGGGCTTTTATGGCCATACGTGGCTTATACTTGAGATCGAACTCTCCCAACTCTATTGCCCACTTAATCAGTCTCCCACTTGCCTTGGGACTGTGAATGATATTTCTCAGTGGCTGATTTGTTAGCACTTCAATTTGGTGAGCTTGAAAATAAGGACGCAGCTTTCTTGAAGCCATTACCAAGGCTAAAGCAAATTTCTCAATGGCTGAATAATTCAACTCAGCACCATGCAAAATTTTGCTGACATAGTATACGGGTTTCTGGACTTTCAGTTCCTCCTTAACCAACACGGCGCTCAAGGCGCTCTCTGAAACAGCCAAGTACAAGAATAAAACTTCATTCAGAACTGGCTTGGCCAACAACGGGGCCTGGCCCATATACTTCTTTAACTCTTCAAATGCCTTCTGATTTTCCTCACTCCATACAAAGTCTTTGATGTTCTTTAGTGACTTGAAAAATGATAAGCACTTGTCTCCTGACTTGGAGATGAATCGTCCTAATGCAGCAACCCTTCCTGTGAGCTTCTGAACATCCTTGACAGTTTTAGGGGGTTCCATGTCCAGGATTACCTTTATTTTATCGGGGTTTGCCTCAATTCCCCTCTTCGAGACCATCAATCCCAAAAATTTTCCAGATCCTACTCCGAAAGCACACTTCGTCGGATTCAACATCATCTTGTGGTACCTCAGGACCTCAAAAGCTTCCCTTAAATGGGCTATATGATCAGTCTTCACTAGACTCTTGACTAACATGTCATCAACATAGACTTCCATAGTCTTACCAATAAGATCCTTAAAAATTCTATTCACCAACCTTTGATAGGTGGCTCCTGCATTCTTGAGACCAAACGCCATAACAAGATAACAATAAACACCAAAGTCAGTGATAAATGATACCTTTGGAATGTCATCCTTATGCATTTTGATCTGGTTGTATCCGCTAAACCCATCCATAAAACTCAGCATCTCATGTCCAGCGGTGGCATCAATCAAAGTATCAATTCTAGGCAGCGGAAAACAGTCTTTGGGGCATGCATCATTCAGATCGGTGAAGTCTATACACATCCTCCACTTTCCATTAGACTTCTTCACCATTACAGGGTTTGCTAACCACTCCGGAAATTGAATCTCCTCAATAAAACCAGCCTCTAAGAGCTTTTCCACTTCCTGCTTTATAGCCTCTTGTCTTTCCGGGGCAAAATTTCTTTTCTTTTGTTTCACTGTCTTCCGGCTTGGATCTACGTTTAGCTTGTGAGTAATTAACTCCGGGTCTATGCCTGGCATATCAGCTGCTGACCATGCAAACACATCACTATTTTCTTGTAAAAATTTCACTAACTTCCCTCTAAGGGGCTCCTCTAATGTGGCTCCAATGAAAGTCGTCCTCTCAGGATTCTTGGGGTCTAAAGGAACCGAAACCAATTCTTCTGCTGGCCTTCCTCTATTCTCATCATTTTCTCGAACATCCATATCTTCAATAGGAAGAACCTGCCCCCCGACTCCATCTGCCCTCAAAGAGGCCATATAACAGCTTCTAGCCATTTTTTGATCTCCTCTCTCTTCTCCAATCCCGTTTCGGGTGGGAAACTTCATGACTGAATGGTAGGAAGAGGGGACTGCCTTGAAGGCATGTATCCCTGTTCTCCCCATGATAGCATTATAAGTTGAACTAGCCTTTACCACCACGAAATCCAGCATCTACGTTGCTTGCCTTGGCTCCGTACTTATGGTGGTTGGCAATTTGATTATCCCTTCCACAGGACATTCTACTCCAGCAAATCCATATATCGGCATGTCGGTTGGTGTCAACTGGGAGTCGTTATACCCCATCCTTAGAAAGGTGTCGTGGAGCAAGATATCCACAGAAGCACCATTATCCACAAGGACCCTCTTAACCGGGCTATTTCCTATTATTGGTGTTATGACCAGCGGGTCGTCATGGGGAAACTTCACACCCTCTAGGTCGGAATCATCAAAAGCCAATGTTACTTCTGTCCTGGCCCTTTTCGGGGCTTCTCCAACAATATGCATAACCTCTCTAGTATATGCCTTTCTGGAATTTTTGGAAAATCCAGCAGCAGTTGGACCTCCAAAGATCGTGTTTATCACAGGCCCTCGAGGTCTCGGCCCTCCATAAATGGTGTTTATAACTGGTCCTCTAGGCTGGGGGTTTCGCCCCTGATCGTCTTGGTCCCTCCTACGATCTTCAAAGTTCTTCCTTCCATTATTATTTCTGTCCCCTCCATCTCCAGTATACTTGTTCAATCTTCCTTTTCGAATCAAAAACTCAATTTCATCTTTCAATTGCCTACACTCATCGGTGTCATGGCCAACATCTTTGTGAAACCTGCAATACTTGCCCTTATCTAGCTTGGCGGGATCAGCCTTCAAGGGCTTAGGCCAGCGAATATCTCTGTCTTTCTCAATCTCCATCAAAATCTGACTTCTGGGAGCATTCAGCTTAGCGTATTCAGTGAACTTTTGCCCAGGTCCTCCCTTCTTGGGGGTTGAATCAGGGTTTTGTTCGGTTCTAGGATATTTGTCCTTAGCAATATACTCCAAATCAGTTTTTCGTTTCTTGCCTCCAGTGGGCTCATTACTTACTACGGTCTTCCTCATACTTTCTTCAACCTTGATATACTTCCCTGCCCTCTCTTGGAGCTGCAACATGCTCTCAAGGGGTCGTTTGGCCAAAGACATCTTGAAAAACTCATCCCTAGTTCCTTGTTGTAGTGCTATCATGGCTACCTTATCATCAAGGTCTGGGACTTTTAAAGCCTCCTTTGTAAAACGATTCAGGTAATCTCTTAAGGATTCCTTAGCTCCCTGCACAAGACTCATAAGAGATGCTGAACTTTTCTCATGGACTCTTCCACTGATGAATTGCTTAATAAAAGCCTGACTTAATTCTCTGAATGATCCAATAGAATTTGGGGGTAGGCGACTGTACCATCTTTGAGCCATACCCGACAGGGTTTGAGGGAAGGCCCGACATTTTATAGCATCATTCACGGGTTGCAGCAGCAGTGCATTAGAGAATGTCCTAACATGATTAACGGGGTCTCCCGTGCCATCATAGGCTTTGATAGTGGGCATCTTGAATTTCCTTGAGATATGGGCATTCATTATCTCTTCTGTGAAGGGTGGAGTTGGATCATCAGGATCTCCAAGGGGAAGGAGATTGCTTGGATCAGTTCTTGGGACAACAGCCCTTCTTCTTACCGGACCATCCAGGTCTATGATAGGAGGAGGATTTCTCCCCCTAGGAGGTATGTGGGGTCTGGTGGCTTGGTGAGCCTCCAAATCACGCCTCAGCCTTTGGATTTCAGCCTCACGAGCCCTGATCTTTTCCTGCACTTCTTGGGGATTCCCCCCTGGGGTGCTTTGGGGGCGTTGCCTTCCATCGGCCATTGGCTCTTTTCCAGGACGCCTCCTTCTCGGGGCCACTTCATCATCCGAAGATTCGGAGTCTCTCTCAGTGTATGGACCAGAAAATTCCCGATCCTCAGGGATAGGATCCAAACCTCGTATATAGGGGGGCGACCGCCCTCGTGCTTCGCTTCGCCCAGCATATCCGCTTCCTCCAACCTCAGGGTGAAGGGGCATCCCATAAGGGGGTTAGTAGTAACAATAGTTGAATATTCATACCCGACGGGTCGAGAATTCACAGGTATATGTATTTGTTGAACTTGAGGATTCGTACCTTGAATAGTCGGGGGAGTTGTCCCTTGTGGCTGAGGATGAGTTGCCCCTGTCTGGGCTTCCCCCTGAGTAGATGCATAAGTTGAATGGGGAGGAACCTCCACGGTTGATGAAATCACCTGGGTTGTCTCTGATGGTGTTCCTTCCTCTAGAGCTCCAATTGTTCTCCGTGTTCTCGCCATGGTTGTTATTGCATTTCCCACAGACGGCGCCAAATGTTATGGATAAAAAACCAAGGTTATTATTTGCTGTATTTATTACTAAGATTTGGGAGCTCAAGGCCTTTAATGGCTGCTCTCGTGTATCGTAGCTTAATTCTGCCTTTACGAGATGCCTACGTATCTCTGTGAATTAGAGAATCAAGCCAAAAAATGTAGTTCTGATTGGTGGGGGTGAGACCCCTTATATAGATGTTGGGAGTCCTTGAATTGGACTTGGTATAGGAGACTTGGTGGGCAAGTCTCATAATTAGAATGGATTTTGAAGTCCTAGATAGTAGGAAACTGATTCCTTATCCTTTTAGGTCCCCTTGAGGCTAATCTCCAAGGATTTATATCCTTATCGGGACTCTTTTCAACATCTGATTTGTCCCTTATTAATTAATTACGAAATTAATTAATAATCAGGGCTTTTGGGCCTTTTTTATTCCATCAGGCCTGATCTGGTCCATCAGGCTTAACCTTTCTGGTCTGAGTATCATATATCTTTTTATTGGGCCTAGCAGCCCACAGCTTGTACAATTAATGCAGTATTTAATTATACAAGCATAATTTATTTATCCCTATCACTTGTCTTATTATCATGTAACTTGGTGATATATAAACCAAGAGTAGCAAGTAGAACTAAGTAACTAAGTAAGCATATTTTTCCAGAGAAATAGATAAGGCTGTATCTGTTAAGAATTTCTCTATAAGTTTGTTTGTTCACTTGTAAGCAACTGTGTGCTATTCAAAGCATCACAGAGTTCTCAATCTGATATATATATATGCCACACCCCAACTTTAACAATAGATATTATACAAATTATTACAATAGTTAACAAAAGGAAATAAATACATTTGAATCCAAGATCTTACAGTTTATGGTTTGGAACAGCCCAATACTATTAACTATTACAACCTGATTTTTAATATCGAGTCCTCACATAAAACTATCACTTATTCTACCTGAGCTCAAACATTCGAATTGGCATCACAAGTCTTACGCGCTATCTGCTTGAATCTAACCGTATCTGCTAGCTATAATATCAGGGTGAAAGCGAGTAGTGAGCTAAATGCTCAACAAGCGCTATAATATACATAAACAAGAATGAAAGAATAATAATGGAAATGAAATATTCAACAATATAGTACCAAGAGATAAACTTTCAAGGTGATGGCATCTTTTCTTGTAATAAAATAATTCAAAACCATTTCTTTATCAAAAACCATTTTATGACGCTACGGATTACAACCGGTGATCAGCCGCGAAGTAATCTCGAACCTCGCTGGATTCTAGAACATTAATGGGATCCCTAGGCAACCTTTAAGCCTACAAATTATGAGCGAAAAGGACTTACGTCTCAGTCCAGATCCACTATTTAAAGAAAATATTTGTCCCCCTTTGGGACTGAAAATCCACTTTGTAACTTTTTCATTTTAAAAATTTATTTGATGCCAAGTGACGGTTAAACTATTAAACAATGAACATCTTTATCAAGGGTTCTAGATCAACTTTAAAGCCATGATCAACTAGACTGATACCTTATGAAATGGAATCGCAAAGTTCCTATTCACAAGGAATCTGACAATGAGGTTTCACAGGGTTGTTATATAGTATAAAGGAACTAAGTCAAACTAGGTTCAAGGTAATGGTTCCAGATAAGACATACGTATTAAAATATAAAGAAGGTGAGCATCAGTTCAAAGTATAACAGGGTATCATGTTTTATGGGTAAGGATAGGGTTATCAAGCAATCATGAACAACTTTAAGGAATAACTGACTTTTAGGTATCAAGATAAGTTTACTGAGTATAATTTGAACAGGGTTCAACATTACAATTACTTTGGTATACTAGCATGGTATGACTTTTGATTTACTTGCATAGAAATCTTCAAGTAAAGTTAAACTACTTGCAATAAATACTTGAGGGTTCATGCACTTACATATAATATGAAAGATAGATTTGGAACCACTTCGATTATATATATCAAGGTGAATTAGAACACTCGCATCATATATAAGAACTGGGTTATCACACACTTGTAGTGTAAACAAAAAGGTAGGTTGAAACACTTGCCTTGAGAAAGGCTTGACTTGACTGACAGGTGGGAGCAACTGGAGCTTCACTCGACTTTAGTGGCAAGGTCACCCTCATCTCGAGAGCCTACACAAAATAATAATAACCTCATTATAATATAGACTCACTAACTCGACCTAATTATAAACCAAAATTACGCACATTGGCACTTAGGCCTATATACACATACACGCTTACAATTACCTTATAAGCATAATAGTTCACATAGCCACATATGCTCACATAACACATTTAAGTACATAATAATATATCCACACACTATATTGCATCACTAAGTTTGGATGCTCTCACTCCACATGCTCACGCCACTTAGTTATGCTAAATTAGCCAAAACTCTTAATATCGACCTCATAACTCGAAGTGCCTTTTCTTAACCATCAAGTTCTTATGGGCCCTGACTTAGGTCTTACAGTCTACTGAGCTCATACTATCTTACACCTATGATGTTCAACCTAGGCCTCACTCATAAGTGCCCTAAAACTAAAGGTTAAGTGATTGTGCTCATTATAGTGATTTCAGGATGACATCAATGGGTTTTTGAGTACAATTGACACCCTTACACTTCAAGTTTACCTCCCAAACTTTTACACTAAACTCTTCTGATCATAAGGAAACTCCTAAAATTGGTGTGGCTCAAGGGCCTAGCTTGGGCCTACCTGGGCCTAAGCTTAAAGTCCAATGTTCCCATGTTTTCTGGACAGAAAAGTGTCCTGATTTGCACTAACTTATGACACATGATTCTAACTCAATTCCTATGAACTATGGCTGTAAAAACTCCTCTGACACTCCCTCTAACTAGGGATAACCAAGGACTAGTGAGGGCCTACCCATGACATGGTCAAAACTCCTCATTTCTAAGTTGTAAGAAAATTGTCCCCTACTGGACAGATTTAATGTTTTCATTCATGCACCTAACCAAACAACCTACAAACCTCTAATAATCACCTGAAATCTAAATTATATTCCTAGTGCTAGCTTCTTATTACTTGGTCCTCAAATTGCATTACGATGACAAGGTCAAATCTCACTCTAAACCTCATGGAACTAAACTGAAATTCTGCAGAATCTAATGTACCCCTTTTCACCATGTTTCCCACTTGACAAACCAAACCAAAAATCAACCAAAACTCAAACCAAACCCCAACCAAGGCAACCTACTGAACTAACACTCCCACACACAACATTGGCTTAGTGGAGATCATCCTTACCTAAGGTGCAATATAGCAAAACAAGAGTTAACACAATATACTAATTACAAGTCATCTCAAATTCAAAAGTAACACTTAAATCCTTCAAATATATACGAATCAAAAACACATAACAAGGAGCACAAATCATATTTGATATCTGAACTCAACTGAAATTAGAGATTATTAACAAAAATCAAACAAAATGATCAAGAACTTTCTAAAATCATGAGTTTAATCTATGCATACACGCTTTCGAGTTTACAAGCCAAAAATAAATGGTTTCATAAATAATTTCATAATAAAATCAACATGCAAACCTAGAATTAACCATAACTATGTGATCACTTAGCATGAAAAAAGTTTTATCAAGTTTTTATTTCCAAAACCAAGCTATTATCACATAAACATTCAAAAATCAACAAAACAACAAAGAAACACCATTAAGAACCATTCATTCGGCTCCCTTATGGTCATGGCCGAATGAAATGGAAGGGAAATGACCATATAAGCAAGAGTTTCACTCTCATGACTTGGCATTCACCATTCCTTGTAGTTCTCTCAATAATACAACCTTAAATTCATGAGGATCAAGATTATATTTTGAGTTCTAGTTAAAACTATGACATGCAAGATCAAAACATAAACTTTTCACCCTAAACTCTTTGGATTATTAAAGAACAAGATATGGGGAGTGAGATTACTTAAATGGAAGATGGATGTTTGAATGAAAAATAAAGAAAAGGAGGGGGGTAGGCTTCGGCTAAGGGAAAGGCCGTGAGGGGGGGGGGGGTTTGCCGAGAGAGAGAGTGGAGAGGGAGGAGAGAGTGAGGGTGTGGTGTGGAGTAAAGTGAGATGATTATAACATCTTGTACTTGATTTTTATTATTTTGATTTGACTAAAAGAATTGAGTGGAATTGGGAATCGACAAGAGTAACCTTCAAGCAAACTTGTGCTATTTTGCATGCAAGGATAAGGTAGTAATTTTGCTAGTGAATTAGTAGTTAGTGGGGTTGCAAAATTCCAAGTTTACCCTTAACTTGTGTTTGGGAGCAAATTGCATGCATGGGCAACTAAGTAATTTATAAATTAAAAATCAACTAATTAATATAAAATAATTTCTATAAATATAAATGCACCTCCATAAATCTCAAAATATATGCCATAAAATAGCTTATGATTTTAGAAATTTAATGATATAAGATTTGAAAATTTATTGTTAAAAGATTTATAAAATCGATTTTTCATATAAAATGAAGTAATTTTGATTATCATTTAAAAATACTAAATGATAAGATTTTCCTTTCAAATTTTTTTATATAAACTAATACATTAAACACTTAATTTATAGGCACTCAACATATAGATCATCCACATTTATAATTTAACATAATTTAAATCTCAATTATAAACACACAATTATAGGGTTTAGAAATACCGGTTGTAATAATATATATATATATCTGGTGGATACATTCAAATCCACCAAAAAGTTTTAAAGTTTTGTGTTTTATTACTTAGTATTTTGATTTCTATTATTCTTCCATTCCGCATTACTGCAAATCAAACACTGTTATATATATCAAGTTAGATCATCTTTAAAATCTCAAAAAGTATCCATAATTACATTCACCCCCCCCCCTCTGTAATTCTTGTTGTATTCTTTGGGAATAACAATTGGTATCAGAGCAAGCTCTTAAAGTACAAAGAGTGTAAAGATCACAACGATCAACAAGATGAACAAAAAGGATGCTAGAGTGAAAATTCAATTTCTGGACAAATACAACTATCACCACTGGAAGGTGAAGATGCACCTACATCTTCTTTCTCAAGATGAAGCTTATGTGGATTGCATTGAAAGAGGTCCTCATGTCCCTATGAGAGCTGCTACAGGAAATGAACCATCAGTTCCAAAACCTAGGCATGAATGGTCTGATCCTGACATTGAACAAGTCAGGAAAGATAAAAAGGCCATGAATATACTGTTCAATGGTATTGACAGTGATATGTTTGATAACATCATTAACTGTAAAATAGCCAAAGAGGTTTGGGGCATAATAGAGATTATTTGTGATGGTACTGAGCAAGTAAGGGAGAACAAGATGGAACTTATGATTCAACAATATGAGCATTTTCACTGTGAAGAAAGTGAGTCACTCACTGATATTTTCAGTAGGTTTGAAAAACTACTAAATGCTCTAAAACTGCATGAAAGGGTCTATCAAACAAAAGAATCTAACCTCAAGTTCCTTAGATCTCTCCCAAAGGAGTGGAAGCCAATGACAGTCTCATTGAGAAATTCACAAGATTACAAGGAGTTCACCTTGGAAAGACTGTATGACATCCTGAAAACCTATGAACTTGAAATAAAGCAAGATGAAAAGATAGAGAAGAGAAGGAAGAAGGGAGGATCCATTGCACTAGTTGCTGAGTTAGAGAAGGAGAAAGAGATGAAGGTGGAAGCTGTTAAATCTACATCAAAGGTCTGTGAAAGCAAGGGTAAAGGGCTGGTAGCTGAAAATGAAGAACAGTTGAGTCAAGATGAAATGGATGATATAGATGAGCATCTAGCATTCTTATCCAGGAGGTTTTCCAAGCTCAAATTTAAGAAGAATTTTGGACCAGCCAAGCCAAATAGAAACATGGTTATTAAGTCAAAATTCAAGTGTTTCAAATGTGGCTTAGCATGGCATTTTGCCAGTGAGTGCAGAAAGCCTAATTCGTGTAAAAAGAAGTTTGAGCCTGTTGATTAGAAACATAAATACTTTGAGTTTCTCAAGCAAAAGGAAGGGATTTCTTAACTCAGGAGAATGACTGGGCTGCAGATGGATTGGATGAAGATGAAGAAACAAACTATGTCAACCTTGCACTAATGGCCAAATCAGATAAAACAGAAACAAGTTCATCAAGCAATCAGGTAATCACAACAAACCTAGCACATTTATCTAAAGCTGAGTGTAATGATGCCATAAATGACATGTCTAATAAATTATATCACCTACGTGTTACACTTAAGTCTCTCATTAAAGAAAACAGTAAAATTAAAGAGAATAATATGTTTTTAAGTGAGAGGAACAATGTGCTAGAGACTCAATTCATTGAGTTTGAAAAATTGAAATTAGAATGCAAGGTTGCTAAGGATGAACTGACAGAATCCTTAAAGAAAGAAGAGATTTTAAGGAAGCAGCTTGAGCGAGAACATGAAGTAATTAAAGCATGGAAATCATCTAGAGATATTCATGCTCAAATTCTAAAGTTCAAGGTATAGAATCCTTTTGTGATGTAGCTTGGAAAAAGAGCAAAGAGAAGCTTGATTCCAATCTGGTTGAAGGACCCTCTACAGATGTGGACTCGATGGATGATGAAAATTATCCGTCGGATAATTAAACGGATTATCCGTTGCAAGACAAGGAGCCATATCTGTCGGTTGTGAGTAAACCAGCTAGCAAAGCTAAGTTAGTTAAATTGAATGAGAAATATGGATCAGTTTCTAAAAACTTTGTTCCAGGAGAATCTAGTCAAGTTAGAAAAGAAAAGAAAGCTAATGTTGGTCATATGTCTATCAAGCAATTGAATGACAGACTGGAAAAGATTGAGGTTAAAACAGAAGCTAAAAAGAAAAATAATAGAAATGGGAAGGTAGGGATTAACAAACATAACAACTACACACCTGATAAATATGCACCAAGAAAAATTTGTGTTAAGTGTGGTAGTGTTAATCATTTGTCTGTTAATTACAAGCTTGCTATGCCTACTCCCACGTCTACACCTCCTTCTTTTCCCAACATGACTGCCATGCCTGCCATGCATGCCATGCCTATGAATGTTATGCCTTTATAGAATATGAATGCACAATTTGCTGATATGGAATTTGCACCTAATCCTTATTATGCTGCATTTAGCATGCCTCAAATGTCATTTAGCATGGCTTACTGGAATAACATGTTTGCAAATAGCATGCCTTTTTCTGTTAATCAAAATGTGCATGATAATTCTGCTTCATTGAATGGTTTCAAAGGTCCAACTCAAGTGACTAAGGATGAATCTGAAATACCTATGTCAAATGAGGTGAAACCTAAGAAACCAAAGAAAAAGGCTAACAAGGTAGGACCTAAGGAAACTTGGGTACAAAAATTAACTTGATTTGATTTTGATGTGTGCAGGGAAACAGAAAGAATATTTGGTATTTGGATAATGGGTGCTCAAGGCACATGACTGGAGATTCTACCCTGCTCACTGGGTTCAAGGAAAGAGCTGGCCCAAGTATCACTTTTGGAGATGACAGCAAGGGTTATACTGTGGGATATGACTTGATTTCAAAGGATAATATCATCATTGAAGAGGTTGCCCTAGTGGATGGACTCAAGCATAATTTGTTGAGTATCAGCTAGCTTTATGATAAGGACAACTCAGTCACTTTCAATTCAGAAGCCTGTGTTGTGACCAACAAGAAGAGCAAAAAAGTGGTTCAAACTAGAGTGAGAAAAGGAAATGTGTACCTAGCTGATTTCAAGTCATCAAATGCAGAATCAGTAACTTGTCTTCTCAGTAAAGCAAGTCAAGATGAAACTTGGCTATGGCACAAGAAGCTGTCCCATCTAAACTTCAAGACCATGAATGAACTAGTCAAGAAAGATTTTATTAGAGACATTCCTCATGCGGAGTTTTCAAAGGATGGATTGTGTGATGCCTGCCAAAAGGGAAAGCAGATTAAAGCATCATTCAGAAAGAAGCTTGATTCAACAATTGAAGAACCTTTGCAACTGTTGCACATGGATTTGTTTGGACCAGTCAATGTGTTGTCCATCTCTAGGAAAAGATATTGCCTAGTAATTGTAGATGATTTCTCAAAGTTCTCTTAGACATATTTTCTAAAATCCAAAGATGAAGCTAGTGAAATCATCATCAATCACATAAGGCAAGTCAACAATCATCCTGACATCAAAGTAAGAAGAATCAGGAGTGACAATGGAACTGAGTTCAAGAATTCTGTGATGAGATCATTTTGTGAAGAGAATGGGATTATGCATGAGTTTTCTGCAGCTAGAACTCCACAACAAAATGGAGTGGTGGAAAGTAAAAACAGATCTCTTATTGAAGTAGCAAGAACAATGCTAGAAGAATCAAAGTTACCAACATATTTTTGGGATGAAGCTGTAAATACTGCATGCTACACTCGGAATATTTCTTTGGTTAATCAAGCAAAATGCATGACACCCTACCAATTGTTCAAGAATAGGAAGCCAATATTAAACTTTCCACATGTCTTTGGCTGCAAATTATATATCTTAAAGAATCAAACTGATCAACATGGAAAGTTTAATGCCAAAGCAGATGAAGGAATTTTTGTTGGATATGTTGTGGGAAAAGCATATAGAGTCTACAATCTAAGAACCAACATTGTTATGGAATCTGTACATGTTGTGTTTGATGATAAAAAGATTGAAGGACTACAAGATGGAGATTTTCATGAAAGCCTCAAATTTGATAATGTTGAGATGGTTAGTGATGACAGTGATGATGAAAGTGATCAAGAAATAGTGGCTAAGGATAATGCAGAAAAATCTACAACTAATGAAGCATATAATTCAACATCCGTCGAGTTACATAATGCTTCATCCGTCGATAGACAATCCGCTTCATTCGTCGGTAGACAATCAGCTTCATCCGTCGAGATACAAAGTGCATCATTTGTCAGAACGATTAGAGAAGATGATAGTCAAAACAGATCACTTACAGAAAGAACCCCATCTTTAAGTCAAAGATCCATAAACTCAGGGGGAGTTTCTGATAATCAAAACTCTACTAATTATCAAGACAACAATGAGGCCTCTTCATCTAGAGCTAATCTACCACAATAGAGAAAATGGACTATAGATCACCCTTTTGAGCTCATTATTGGTGATGCATCTTCTAGAGTTCAAACAAGGAAAGCAACTCCAAAAGAATGTCTATATAGCAGCTTTCTTTCTAAGGAAAAACCAAAAAGGGTAGAAGAAGCTCTGTTGGATCCTGATTGGGTTTTAGCTATGCAGGAAGAGCTAAACCAATTTGAAAGGAACAAGGTTTGGAAGCTAGTACCCAAGCCTAAAGGAAAGAATCCAATTGACACCAAGTGGGTATTCAGAACAAGATGGATGAAAATGGCATAGTTGTCAGGAACAAAGCTATATTGGTTGTTAAGGGGTACTGTCAATAAGAATGAATAGATTTTGATGAAACTTTTGCTCCTGTTGCAAGACTTGAAGCCATCATAATTTTCTTATCCTATGAAGCCCATGCCAATTTCAAAGTCTATCAAATGGATGTCAAAAATGCCTTTCTGAATGGAGATTTGGAGGAGGAAGTCTATGTCAGTCAGCCTCCTGGTTTTGAAGATCCAAATTTTCCAGAATATGTCTACTATGTTTTGAAAGCACTTTATGGATTGAAGCAAGCACCTAGAGCCCGGTATGATACTTTGTCAAAGTTTCTCTTAGAAAATCACTTCACAAGAGGTACTGTTAACAAAACTTTATTCCTTAGAAATGTTAATGGCCCTAGTATACTTGTTCAAATTTATGTAGATGATATTATATTTGGCTCTACAGATGAAAAACTTTGCAAAAAGTTTGCCAAATTGATGCAAAGTAAGTATGAAATGAGCATGATGGGAGAACTAACTTACTTTCTTGGTTTACAAGTTAGGCAAGTTAGTGATGGAATATTCATTAGTCAAACTAAATATATTTATGATCTTTTAAAGAAGTTTGATTTCATGGATTGCACATCTGCAAAAACTCCCATGACCACTACAACTAAACTTGAATTAAATACTACTGAAAAGTCTGTGGATATTTCGAGCTATAGAGGCATGGTTGGCTCACTTCTATACTTAACAGCTAGTAGGCCAGATATAATATTTGCTACTTGTCATTGTGCTAGATTTCAAGCTGATCCTAGAGAATCTCACTTTGTAGCTATTAAGAGAATTTTCATATATCTCAAGGGAACACCAAAACTTGGCATTTGGTACCCTAGATATTCTGGTTTTGATCTAACTGCTTATTCAAATACAGATTATGCAGGTTGTAAAATAGATAGAAAAAGTACAACAGGAACCTGTCAATTTCTAGGAAACAAGCTTGTATCCTGGTTCAGTAAAAAGTAAAATTCAGTTTCTACTTCTACAGCTGAAGCTGAATATATTGCTGCTGGTAGTTGTTGTGCACATATTTTATGGATGAAGAACTAACTGTTGGACTATGGTCTACAAGTGGACAGAATTCCTATTTTTTGTGATAACACAAGTGTAATTGCCATAACAGTAAATCTAGTACAGCATTCAGGAACAAAGCACATAGACATCAAGTACCACTTCATTAGGGAGCATGTGATAAATGGTATCGTGGAACTTTATTTTGTTCCAAGTGAAAAGCAGCTTGCAGATATCTTTACCAAGCCACTTGGTGAATCCACCTTTACTAGGTTGGTAAGTGAGTTAGGTATGATAAATTATTCTTAAATTATTTCTGATAATTTTGCAAGTTGTAATGTAGCCAGAAACTTAATCGATTTTTATGTTTTAGATGAAATTTTGGCTAATTCAAAATTTACATCTCGACGGATGTTCATTATCCATTGAGTTTGATCATCCATTGAAATATTATATCCTAGTAAAAATCAATTACTTTTCTTGGTTATTTAATACCCGACGGATAATTCCTTTATTCTCATCCATCGAATTGTCTACATCTTAGCCTTTAAAAGTACTTAACATTATCCATCGGATATACTTACAATATGTAAGTATATCACGACGGATAATTGACGGAATTTTGACAGTTTATTTTATTTTTAAAAGGCTATTTTGGGCAATTTTGATTGGGTCTTTAATTTTTAGATTTAATTTTTATTCTATTTTTAATCTGAGAATACATAAAAGTCTTACTTCAAGTTTATTTTAACTTTTATCATTCTCTATTGCAACTAACTGCTATCTTCTTCCTCAAAGTAAAATCCTCTATCTCACTACAAATTTCCTCACTTTAACAATGGCACCAGTAGTCAAAATCATGTCTCAGTCAGGATTCATCTATGAGAAGAACAATTTCGTAGCTCTTGTGAACAAAGAAATTCCGGCATCTGAAGATTTTCACAAAATGATAGACTTTGTGATTGGATGCAAACTCAGTTATGCCATGCTGGAATCACCCACAATCTACTGTGAAGTTGTGGAAGAGATATGGACTACTGTTGTGTACCAGTCTATTAACAAAACCATAACTTTTACACTTAAAGGTAAGCAATTCCGCATTAACAGTGACACAATTCAAGCATGCTTTAAGATTCCTGAGAACACTACTACTGAACCACACATAGATGCTAATTTAGTTACCATGCTTAATTCTATTGGCCATGCTCTTCCTATCACTAAGTTAAGTGAGATTAGGAGGCTACATTTTAGAAAAAGAGAGGAGTTATTTGTGTGATGTAGTTACCAAGGTGTTTTCTGGTAAGATAAGTAATTTTGATTCTGTCAACACTTCCATGCTTAACATGCTTTATATGTTGGTTACTGATAATTACCATAATTTCAGTGACATGATTATGTTTGAGTTAGGTTATAAGTTAGGGGAAATTGAAAAGAGAGCTAAACATGTCTATTATGATAGATTCTTTATGATTCTTGCTAACCATCTTATTGAGGATATTGATATTGAGAACCCAACCAACAAACCGGATTGTTGGGATCAAGAAAGGAGAGTGATTGCAGATCTTAACAGAGCAAATCATCACAAAGAGGTGCCCCTTTTCTATTTTCCAATCATGAAGGGCCCTCAGGTAAGTGAGGTAAGCACCACTGTCTCTACTATTCCCACATCCCAAATTTCTTTGCCTTTGAGTGTGGCTATGACATCTATGTCAATGACCCAACAGATGCCTACCCAAGACACCAAAACAAAAATTTCCAAATCCAAAACAAAGAAAACCCCCTCTGATTCCTTCTAAAAGAAATCAGTTGTAAAATCAACCAAAACTAAAGAGGGGAGTCTGAAGGTGGTAAGTTAGGTGGGGAACAGGGTGAACATCAAAGAAACCCCAGGGACAAGGATGGAGAGGTGAGTGTACCCAAGCCTAGCCATACCACAGTTTCCCAACAAACTGTGGTGATTAATAAGGAAATTAGCACAACTCTAGTTTCATCCTCCCAAAAGGATGCTACTATTGAAACAAGCTCCCAGCCAGGAGCACAAGCCAACTAGGCTAAGGGACATAAGCTCAACCCAAACTTATGCCAGAAAGAAGAGATCTAAAATCATTGGGGATGCACAAGGAACACACATAGTGCAAATTATAGCTAAAGACTCAATCACTGCACCATCTCAAATTCAGTTTGATGTGGCTCCAATAAATGTGGAGTCACAGCCAAAATATTTAATCATAGAAGCACCACAAACACCAAACTCTCCCACAACTTCTCTGGATGTGGATATGATCAACACATCAATCCCCGATTCTCCTTCTTTAACTTTGTTGGAGAATCCAAAATCTAGTGCAAGTGAGCATCATCTTTTAGATGATTTGTTGGCTCACTTGCCAATTCTTTCAGGAACTGTTGAGACATCTGTGCCCAAATTATCATCAATCTGCACAGAGTCTACAATAGTTTCCACTCCAAACTCTATCATTTCTTCTATTCCAGTGGATATTGTTCATCCGTCAGTTAGTGATTGTATCTCGGCGGATGTGCCTAACAGCAGTCATCCGTCGGCTATCCTAACTACTACCCCGATGGATGTTCCTCATCCGTCGTACTCACTACACACACTGAAATTTCAACAATTGGTACAAGTGTAGATGAATTAGTAGTTGTACAATCACTCTTAAGACTGAGGGAAGGGAGTGAATTGAGTGAGAGGCTGAGTTGCTCTCAGGAAAAAGGAGAGGAAAAGAGAGAAATCATGCAGGCTATTTCTTCCAGCCTGGAAAAAGAGAGTGAGAGGAGTTCCACCTTAGGTGAAGGTGAGGGTGTGAGGGTGGTGAGCCAAGGGGAGACCTTGATGCAAGAAAAGAGAGAAAATGAGAGAAAAGCAGGTACAGCTGAATGGAAAGAGCCTATTGTAAGTGAGTTAATGAATGTGAATGAGGCTGACAAGAAACAGCTAATTTAGCAAGAATATCAAGCTGTTTTAGACTCTGTTTCTTTTGAAGCTGAGATATTTACTCACCCTGTGTCAGCATATCAAGTCCTAGATGAATAGGACAATGTGGCTGCAGAAAGGATGCTAAACTTGGTGCATACAACTACTTCAATGTAAAGGGCAAAAGATGCCATCTCAGCCATGCCTCCCACAGCTGGTGATGATGTTGATTATGGCACTAGTGGCTCTGAAGACTTTTTTGGAGATGAAGATGAAAATGAAGAAAAGCTAATGGACATAGGGGGAGAAGTAGGCCCTAGCTCTAGATCAAACATTCCAGCTTGGGTGTTCTCTACAGATTGTCATGAGCAACATTTCAAGACTACTCTCTTTCATATCATTCAATAGACTCAGAAAGCTCTTCAAGCCACCACCAATGCCAACACCAAGAAGCTACTTCAAGAAAATCTCAATTCTCTCCAACTGCACCAAATTCAATCTCTTCAACACAATTTGTATGTCACTTCAATTATAATAGAGATTGATCAAGTCAAGAAGGATGTCTATGAAAGATTGGATGCTAAATTTCCCAACACAACCATGCTTGACATTAACAGATAATTGAGGAAGATCTCTAATCTTGCAAACAAAGTGGATTCCCTGGATACTAGACTAAAAGCTGTGGAAGCCTCTCTCATTGCCATTCATTTACATCAAGCCCATAAAACTTAGTTGCTTCAAAAGCTGGTGGCAACACAAACTTCCACCTCCACTCAACTTGATGCTAACAAAAAGGGGGAGAAAGAATAACATGTCCCAGTTAGTCAAGGAGAGCCAATCAGTGAGGGAGAGGATGTACTTCACATTCAAATCTATCAAGTAATAGTTCCAGAAATCACTTTACAAAAGCCACCAGTATTGGATAATATTAATCTGATCCAAATAGCAGCTGCTAAGCTGGATTCAAAGTCAAATTTCAAGAAGCTTGATGTTGCAGCAGTTGAGAAGGAACTAGCTGATAAATGGAAGAAGATTGATAAAGAAATTCAAAAGAAATTTGGTCAGATAAAGAAACCAGACAAGATCTTTCATCAACACTCTCAAGTCAAGCAAATTTACGTGAATGAAATGAGTCTGAGTTATTTGGAAAAGGGCCAAACTTTATACAATAAGTCTCCAAAAGCTAACCTAGTTTTGAAGCCTAAAAGGAACTATCCAAAGTCATCATACAAGAATCCCTTGGATCTCAAGTTGGAGACTCCAAAACCAGATGAAAAGAAGCTGTTGGCAAGGTCCATTGCATTCTCTAAAGATATAACTGATTCAATACAAAAGAAGAGAATTTCCAAAATCTACAGGAATGGAAAAGAGATTTGTGTGGTGGCAGGACGCCCTCAGTTTACAGCAGCTAAAAAGGAGGAAAAAGAAATAATCAAGCAAGAAAAGAGGCAAGCTGCTTTAGATGCTAAGAAGCTCAAATAAAAGAAAGAGCAAGTTGTTATAGTAGCCAAGCTTCAAGCTGTGAAAGCTGCATTTGAAATCTCTGAAAAGCAACTTGTAGTAGCTGAAGATCAGGGTGAGAAAAATGCACAAGGAACCTTAACAGAAAAGAAAGTTCAGATAAAAGCTCCATTCAAAGAGAAAATTGGACTTCAGTGATGAGGAAATGGAAGATTACATTCCCAAACAGTCTATAACTTCAACTCAAAAAATCAAGCCTTCAGAAGTGCAGGATGACTTTAAGGTGGATCCTACAAAGAATTTTCATGGTGAGCCTATAATTCCCAAGAATGAGCCAATAGACTGGGAAAGTTTGCCAATTCCTGAACTTAATTTACCAATTTTCAACAAAGCAAAGAATTCAAAGATAAGAGCAACCATGAAGGTCAAGATGTGACTCTCAGAACTAAAGACCTAACCAAAGCTCAACCAACTTTCAACAAGGGAGATCTTCTATACATCTGTGACATCAAAGAACTTTCAGAGATTAATCTCTACATGGATGCACTAGAAGAAGTGAGAGCAATTAATGCTCACATAAATCTTCCTGAAAGACTGGTGTTCAAGTACAGGGGAGGGAAAGAAATCACATGGCCTCTTCACAGGATTCTTCAAAAAAGCTGCTCTGTACTGATAAAGATCTTCTCATCCTTCAAGAAAAACTTCGGATTCAATGTAACTGCAAGAAAATTGGTCCTAAAGAAGATAGAAGATCTAAGGAGTAATAAAGCCAAGGATGCACTCCCAAACACTCTATCAATTCCCTTCATAGGAAATAGAGTGCATTTGAGGCCTTATTGGCTGATATAATTCATGGATGACAAAGGTGTTAGAAGACTCTTCAGACTGGATGACCAATTGAGTATCTCTAGCAATGAGACTCTACTGGAAATACAAGAAAAATTGGATCTATCAGATGCTGAAGAACTTAAATTCCACAGACAACTCCAAAATCAAATAGAAGAAAATAACAGGAAGCTTGGGAAGAAATCCATACAATAAAGGAAATAGAAATCGTCTGCTCAGATTAGAGAAACACCTTGATAATGATTGTCAGAACTCTTTATACACTTTACTTTGTTCAAATTTTCAAAAAAATTGTATCACTTACTAGTTTTATCTACTATAATTCAATCTGTACATTTAGGGTATTTTGCTATCTTCAAGTTTCTCTTAATTTATGGCTACAATTCCAGTAGACATAAATTGGGGGAGATTGTTAGGAATATATTATGAATTTGATGATAAGTTAAACAAAACACCTTAGTAGATTTAACTTAGTATTTTTGTAGCTCTCGACGGATGTTCAATTATAAGTCCTGACGGATGATCTTTTTTGTCCCGATGGATGACAACTGAACATCCATCGAGAGTGTAACTTATGTAACTATAAGTATTGCAACACATTTCTGTAAACAACAATATTTTAGTCTAGTAGATCTATAGGATTCTCTAAGTCATGTTGACTACTAGATTTATATACAAAATAGGTTGGCTAATTGTAAATATGAGATGTCTTGTAATTCTGTATAAGTGAAATGGAGTCAAGTGACAGAAAGACTCCCGACGGATGATCTACAAAGGCTCCCGACGGATAATCAACAAGGCTCTCGACGGATGATCAACATAGTCCCGACGGATGATCATATTCAAAATAGCTGTTGATAGTGATAACATAGTCACATGCATCAGGTGTTTGTAAAAGGAATGTGGCAGCCTATTAAGCAGAATTTTGAGAACAAAGAAGTATTACCATTTCCATGTAAATGTGAAGATATTCAAAGATGCTGGATAGAGTAATGTAGAAGCATGATATTAGACTAGATTCACTTTGTTTTATTGTCTTGTCTTATTATCATGTAACTTGGTGATATATAAACCAAGTGTAGCAAGTAGAACTAAGTAACTAAGTAAACATATTTTTCCAGAGAAATAGATAATGCTGCATCTGTTAAGAATTTCTCTGTAAGTTTGTTTGTTCACTGGTAAGCAGCTGTGTGTTATTCAAAGCATCACAGAGTTCTCAATCTGATATGTATGTATATATATATGTATATTTGGTGGATACATTTAAATCCACCTGAAAGTTTTAAAGCTTTGTGTTTCATTACTTAGTGTTTTGATTTCTATTATTTTCCCATTCCGCATTACTGTAAATCAAACATTGTTATATATATCAAGCTAGAACATCTTTAAAATCTCAAAAAGTAGCCAGAATTACATTCAACCCCCTTCTGTAATTCTTGTTGTATTATTTGAGAATAACAGAAGGTTGATTCGGCATATTGAGACCATGCATGACATCCAACAATATTTTGCTGAAGATTTGACACACGCTCTCGGTACTGTTTTCCGAGACACTGGTGTCTAGGTTGATTTGCCACTTGTTTCTCCACCCGAAGAGGCTGATTGTAACGCCCTCCAAACCTGGGTCAGAAGTTTGGGGCTCACAACACACACACACACAATATTATATGCATTGACCCTTCTTTAGACAACCACGGATCATAATATGTTAAAGTATGAAAATAAGCCACAACCTTGTCTTTTATTACATCGCACCAAATCCCAACTAGTTCAACTTACAATTAATAATGATATCGTTCTTACAATCTTGCATAACTCATCTACAATATAAAGCTCCTGCAAGCTCGATCCAACTTAACCTGAAATCCTAGCTTGCACCCCAGACTGGGAATCCTCATTATCAACCAATTTCCTTTTCAACTGTTGAAAACATAAAAAGGTTTGCAAGAGTGAGCTTACTAGCTCAGCAAGTAATAATAGCAAAAATTGAGGTTAAACCATCACCAATTTATAATGATTCAGAAGAATCAAGTTTCTGAATAAGCAATGATTAGAATTGGATATTCACTTTTTATTTTAAAAACCAAGGTTAGGTTGCTGATCAGTCATGCACTAACCCCGAGCAAGGCTCCCAGCTTTTCTCAATATACTGGATCCAAGGCACGCATTGGCCTATTATGTCTGGTCCGACCACGAATCTGGTCTGCATTTATAAAACCATCCAATTCTAAATTAATTCAATATGATAATAATATAATTCAATAAGCTGAATCATAAACAATATATATTTTGAAGCATAGGGTGTTTCACAATACCATGAAGGTGTAACAAGGAATTCAAAAGATTTGCTTTCAATCAAGGAAAGAATCAGAAAGTAGAAGACCAAGGGTTCAAGGGTTCCAAGGATTGGTCTTCTGTTAAACAAGGAATAAGGGTTGGTATGTCAAGAAATTCAATATTAGAAATCAGTATGTGGTAGATATGTATTTGTGGAGTGGTATCGTATGTGTCTGGCTCGTATCTAGGAATTCAACAATCAATGGTTTATGAAGAATAAGGCTTATGGCTCAAGATCAATAAGAATCAGGGTTCAAGGTTGAATAGCTTAAAGCGCTTGCAATATAAAACAAGATTTATTTAGAATACTAGCAACATGTTATGAGAAAGTTTGAAAATATTTGCAATATATCTAAAAGAAAGTTCAGAAGTACTTGCCTTATCACCGATGATTTCCAACTTTACTTGTACTCATCTAACAATTTTACTTTTCCATCACTTTCCTTCTTTTTATATGCCTTGCTTCTATTCATCGATCATTTGCTCTCTTTATCTACACTTCAGTTCTATTTACTGATCATTGGCCTTTTTTTATGCCTCACTTACTCTGCTAGACATCATAAGTATCTATCAATACTCAATATCATATCATTCTAATCGTCACATAGACGTCATAAGCTTTTGTCTACCCTTCATTTTACCCAAATCCGATTTACGGATTAAAAGTTATGACTAAAACAGTCAAACAATAACCATATAGGCATATAACACATCAATCAGATAACACGTAGTACATAGCACGCAAGATATTCGATCAAAATAATTTTTCAAAGAAGATTCGGGGTCAAAATGATTTTCCAGGTATTTATTACGAATTTTTGAACATTTTTCAAAATTAAAACGGGACTCCGAATCATTTTATAATTAAATAATAGGGTTCAGACACCCGAATATGACTTTAAAATAATTTTATAACAATTATCGAGCCCTGAAAATAGTTTAAAATAATATTTTAAAGATCGAAACTATTTTTCAAAATTTTTAAATCCAAATAAATAATTAAATCTAATTAAATATTCAATTAAAATTAATTAATAACTAATTAAATTGATTAATCAATTAATATTTAAATTAATTGACTAATTAAATAATTAATTATCAACTTAAATTAATTAATTAAATAATTTAGATTTATTTTAGAATTAAAAATAATTTTTAGAATAATAAATAATGATTTTTGAAATTAAAAATGAATTTTAGAAATTAAAGATAGAATTTTTGAATTATTTTCTAAAATAGAAATTCAAAAACAGTTTTTCTGATTTGACTTTGGGGAAAGGAAGATTAAAACCGGGTCAACATCAAAACCAAATGGGTCGAAACAACCCACCGGAACGGGTTGAATGCCGGCCGGAATCTGGAAAAGATCCGGCGGCTTTGCCAGTTTCCGGTGAGTTCAATTCATGGCCAAGTTGAATGGTTTTGTTCCGTTTCTCAGCACAAAATCATTTCCCACATTCCATGCAACTCAAACCCAACAACAGTTAACACAAACAACCAGTTTACCATGATTTCCGGTGAAAAGTTCTAAGAACACCGGCCATGTCCGGCGAAAACACGATTCAACTGAATCGGGACGCAAAATCAACAATTTATAGCTTAAAATAAAGCTTGTCACACATATAATCTAACCCCCAACCTCACATATATCCCAGATCACTCTAATAAAAAAATGATTAATTCAAAATTGCTTGGAACCCTATAAGTCGATTTATACTTCGCAACTATAGTTCGATGCAATTAGTGATACCAATCTATACTAAATCATCACAGGAAACTATACGAACAATCGAATCAAACAAATAACCCCAAACAAAGAAATACCCAAATTTCAATCAAGAACATTCAACCTATAAACCCTAATTTCAATTTTCCAGAATCAAACCCAATTTTCTATATGTTATTGAACTCTATTTTTGACATATAATATACCAAAATGACCAGGAAGAAAAGATCTACGTGATTATGCCATCAAATCACACAAACAATATCAAGAACAAAAATTCCTAATTTAATCCATAAATAATTTGAATTAAAACAATTAAATAAGAAAAATACCTTGATTTATGCACTAAAATAGATGGTTGATTCAGAAAGGTATTTTCGAGAGCTTCGATTTGATATATTGGACGCTTGAATCGGAGTTCGATAACGCCTTCGTCCGTGCGTTTGATTCTCAAGAACGCGATATTAATTCGACATTTTCTCTGTATTTTATGGGGTTTAACTGACTGATTGTGATTATACGAATAAAATGAAATGATAAAAGGGCTATATATATTTTTGGAATATTGATTCATTTTGGATCGTTAAATTAGTTGCTTAGCCGCTAAGTAACTGCAAAAATGATGCGATTTGGTACCCGTATTGGATAATTATCCAAACCGGGCTTCTTATAAAACACTTTATATGAGAATAACGTAATAATATCCCGTATTTCGAGAATACGGGTTTTGTTGGTACATCGAAATGATTATCATATCGAAAATTGTGCGCCTGGCCGTGCACGGGTCAAACCGTAATCCAGATTGAAAAAGTCAAAACACGGAAAATATCTGGAATTACCAGATTAGGTTAGAAAGGAGTTTTTGGAAAAGTTTCGGGTTGTAAAAACGTAAAAACGGCTGAAGTCGGACGATTCCCGACTTTATAAAATAATTTTGTAATTATTCAAAAAATAATTAATAAATTAATATAAAATTATATAACAGCCCAAAAATTACCAGAAAAATACAGTAATTGTCTATATTTTATTCTGGTCATAATAAAATTAACATACTTATACTGTATCACATATAAGCATTCACATATTCACACCAATCATCAGATAATTCACCAAAAAATCACATAATAATCATATAAAGATTATTTATTGATAAAAATAATTACACGCGATATCCCGGATATTACATCCTTCCCCCTTAAAAGGATTTTGTCCTCAGAATCACTCTAAGGATCAGATAGTGACACATTCCAGTATCTCACTTTCATTTCCTAGGGTTGGTTCCTCAATCTTACAACTTTTCTTAAACTCTTACTCGCAGCATCACCCTCTACTTAACAGCCTCTCGCTGACATCATATTATATCCGTTGCTCATATAATCAACTCAAGTCTCCATTTTATATATAATGGAGTGAAATTACTCTTCCTAAGTATACACATATAAATACCTTATGAATCCGCTAAACGTGTGGCGGTGAAGCCAACATAAAAAATCACAAAATAATCATATAAAGATTATTTATTGATAAAAATAATTACACGCGATATCTCGGATATTATAGTGATCCTACCGATGACTAGGTTTGCCTTGTATCCTTATTATTACCTTCAATAAGGACATTGAAAATTTTAAGTTTGGGGGTGATAATGTAAGGATTAGTAGTTTGTGTGTGTCCATATAGATTCATATTGCATGTTTATTTGTATTTTATTTGTAGTTTCATTCATATGTTTGCATAATTTGTTATTTAGGTTGTTTTTGTTTGCATATTTTGTCATGTTATTATGTTCCATGTAGTTGCAGTTGCATACATATAACATGATCCCTTAGGTTGCGTTATTTCTGATTGATTTGTTAATGTTAATTTGAGTGTAATGCTGCCGAATAGAGGGATGTTTAAGTCCTAATGAATTAAATTGTGTTAGTCCCTTATCAATATGACAAGAATTACAGAAGGGGGGTTAAATAGAATTCTTGAAACTTTTTCTTGAAATAAAAAATGTTCTCACTTGAATATATATATAAGTGTGAATTGGTTAGCACAATGCGGAATAGTTACTTAAATGAATCAAACACAAGTAATAAAAAACAGGAGTCTTTAAAAACTTTCTTGGTGGATTTGAATGATTCCACCAGAGATATATAATATATATCGAGAGAACCCTGTGTGCAAAATGCTCACAGCTGATTACAACAATTGAACAACTAAGAATGTAGAGAAATGCTAAGGATTCTGCTTACAAATGTTTCTCTGCTTGTTTCTCAGATTCGTTGGTTCCTTAGTTGCTACTTCTTGGTTTATATATCACGAAGATTACAAAGTAATGAGACAGGATAATAAAACAAAACTATCTAGTCTATTACAATGCTATTTCATTACTCTATTCCAGCCTCTTTGAATATCTTCATAATAGCATGAAAATGGAAATACTTCTTTGTTCTCGAAAACCCAGTTGAATAGGCTACCACATTCCATTTGCATCCACTCGACGCATGTGACTGTGTTGTCACTGTCGTTGACTACTATGCCATTTTCATCCATCTTGTTTCTGAATACCCATTTGGTGTCTATTGGATTCTTTCCTTTAGGCTTGGGCACCAGCTTCCACATATTATTCCTTTCAAATTGGTTTAGCTCCTCCTGTAGAGCTAAAATCTAATCAGGATCCAACAAAGCTTCTTCTACCTTCTTTGGTTCTTCCTTGGAAAGAAAGCTGCTGTATAAACATTCTTCTTGAGTTGCTCTTCTGGTTTGAACTCTAGAAGAAACATCACCAATTATTAGCTCAAAGGGGTGATCTTTTGTCCATTTTCTTTGTTAAGGTAGATTAGCTCTAGATGAAGATGACTCATTGTTGTCTTGATGTGTGATTGAGTTTTGATTGTTAGAAACTCCCCCTGAGTATGTGGATCTTTGATTTGAGAAAGGGGAACTTTCAATAGGTGATCTATCTTGATTTCCAGCTTCTCTTGATAACCCGACGGATGGTGAGTTTTGAGTACCGACGGATGAAGCTAGTTTTCTCCCGATGGATAACACAGATTGCCTCCCGACGGATGAAGCATTATACAACTCGAAAGATGTTGAGTTTTGTGCTTCATTGGTAGTAGACTTTTCTGCATTATCCTTAGATACTGTTTCTTGATCACTTTCATCATCACTATCATCACTAACCATCTCCACATTATCAAATTTGAGGCTTTCATGGTAATCTCCATCTTGTAGTCCTTCAATCTTTTTATCATCAAACACAACATGTATTGATTCCACAACAATGTTGGTTCTTACATTGTAGACTTTATATGCTTTACCAATAGCATATCCAATAAAAATTCCTTCATCTGCTTTAGCATCAAACTTCCCATTTTGATCAGTTTGATTTCTCAGAATATAGCATTTGCAGCCAAAGACATGAAGAAAGTTTAGAGTTAGCTTCTTGTTCTTGAACAATTGATAGGGAGTCATGCATCTTGCTTGATTAACCAAAGAAATATTCTGAGTGTAGCATGCAGTATTAACAGCTTCAGCCCAGAAATATGTTGGCAGTTTAGATTCTTCAAGCATTGTCCGTGCAGCTTCAATAAGTGATCTGTTCTTCCTTTCCACTACTCCATTCTGTTGTAGAGTTCTTGCTGCTGAAAATTCATGTAGAATCCCATTTTCCTCACAAAATGCTCTCATGATAGAATTCTTGAACTCAGTTCCATTGTCACTCCTGATTCTTCTAACCTTAAAATATTGAATTTCCATATGTGATTGATGATGATTTCACTAGCCTCATCTTTAGACTTTAGGAAATATGTCCAAGAGAATTTTGAGAAATCATCTACAATTACTAGGCAAAATATTTTCCTTGAGATGGGCAACACATTGACTGGTCCAAACAAATCCATGTGTAGCAGTTGCAGAGGTTCTTCAATTGTTGAATCAAGTTTCTTCCTGAATGATGCTTTAATCTGCTTCCCCATTTGGCAGGCATCACACAATCCATCCTTAGAAAACTCCACTAGAGGAATGCCTCTAACTAGTTCTTTCTTTACTAGCTCATTCATGGTCTTGAAGTTTAAATGGGATAGCTTCTTGTGCCATAGCCAACTTTCATCTTGACTTGCTTTACTGAGAACACAAGTAACAGATTCTGCATTAGATGAGTTGAAATCAGCTAGGTACACATTTCCTTTTCTCACACCAGTGAGAACCACTTTGTTGCTTCTTTTATTAGTTATAACACATGCTTCTGAGTTGAAGGTTACTGAGTTGCCTTTATCACAAAGCTGGCTGATACTCAACAGATTGTGTTTGAGACCATCCATTAAGGAAACCTCCTCAATGATGACATTGTCCTTTGAAATCAAGCCATATCCCACAGTATAACCCTTGCTGTCATCTCCAAAAGTAATACTTGGGCCAGCTCTCTCCTTAAACTCGGCGAGCAGGGAAGAATCACCAGTCATGTGTCTTGAACAACCACTATCCAAGTACCAAAGATTCTTTCTGTTTCCCTGCACACATCAAAATCAAATCAAGTTGATTTTGGTACCCAAGTTTCCTTGGGTCCTGCCTTGTTAGCTTTCTTTTTCTGTTTCTTAGGCTTTATCTCATTTGACTTGGGGATATCAGATTCATCCTTGGTCATTTGAGTTGGGCCTTTGAAACCATTCATTGCAACAGAATTATCATGCATATTATAATCAACAGGGAATGGCATGCTATTAGTAAACATGTTATTCCAGTAAGGCATGCTAAATGGCATTTGTGGTATACTAAATACAGCATAATAAGGATTAGGTGCAAATGGCATGTTAGCAAACTGTGCATTCATATTCTGTGTAGACATAGCATTCATAGGCATGGGAGGCATGACATTCATGTTGGGAAAGTGAGGTGGCACAGACATGGAAGTAGGCATGGCAGATTTGTAATTAACAGACAGATGATTTACACTACCACACTTGACACAGATTTTTCTAGGAGCATATTTATCAGGTGTGTAGTTATTATGTTTGTTAATCCCTACTTTAGCATTTCTATTGTTTTTCCTCTTAGCCTCTGTTTTTACCTCAATCTTTTCAAGTCTGTCACTTAACTGTTTGACAGTCATGTGACCAATATTAGCCTTTTTCCCTTTCTTAACCTGACTACATTTTCCTGAAACAAAGTTCTTGGAAACAGACCCATACTTCTCATTCAGCTTAACAAGTTTGGCTTTACTGATAGGCTTGCTTACAGCCGACGGATGAGGGTTTTCATCATTCGACGGATAACCCTTTTTGTTATCCGACGGATGATCCTCATCATCCGTCGAGTCTACATCTATTAACACTCCATCGACCAAATTTGGTTCTAATTTCTCTTTGTTCTTTTTCTAGGCTGCACCAAAGAAAGACTCAATTCCTTAAACTTTGGTGATTTGAGCATGGACATCCTTAGATGTTTTCCATGCCTTAATCACCTCCTGTTCACGCTCGAGCTGCTTCTTTAAAAAAATTTCTTTCTTCAAGGACTCAGTTAATTCCTCCTTGGCAATCTTACACTCAATTCTTAACTTTTCAAAATCAATGAACTGAGACTCAAGCACATTATTCCTCTCACTTAAAAACAAATTGTTTTCTTTGATTTTAGCATTTTCTTTAGTAAGAGATTTAAGTGTAACACGCAAATGATATAACTCTGTAGACATGTCATTTATAGCATCATTACACTCAACTTTAGATAAATATGCAAGGTTTGTAGTAATTACCTGATTACTTGAAGAACTTGTTTCTGTTTCATCAGACTTGGCCATTAGGGCTAGATTGACATAACTGACATCTTCATCTTCATCCAGACCATCTGCTGCCCAGTCATTTTCTTGTGTAATGAAAGCCCTTTCCTTTTGTTTGAGCAGCTCAAAGTATTTTTGCTTATAATCCACAGGCTCAAACTTTTTCTTGCTGGAATCTGACTTTCTACACTCACGGGAAAAATGCCCTGCCAAGCTACATTTGAAATATTTGAATTTTGATTTATCCACCATGTTTCTACTTGGCTTGGTTGCTCCAAAGTTCTTCATGAACTTGAGCTTGGCAAATCTCCTGGAAAGAAATGCTAGGTGCTCATCAATGTCTTCCATGTCATCTTGGCTCAAAGAATCTTCACTTTCTACTGCAAGCCCCTTGCCCTTGCTTTCACAAACCCTTGAAGTTGACTCAACAACTTCAATCTTCATCTCCTTCTCCTTCTCTAACTCATCAACTAGTGCAATGGATCCTCTTTTCTTCTTTCCTCTCTCTATCCTCTCATTTTGCTCTATTTCAAGCTCATAAGTTTTCAGGATGCCATACAGTCTCTCCAAATTAAACTCCTTATAATCTTGTGAGTTTCTTAATGAGACTGTCATTGGTTTCCATTCCTTTGGAAGAGATCTAAGGAATTTCAGATTGGAGTCTTTTGTCTGATAGACCCTTTCATGTAACTTTAGAGCATTTAGTAGTTATTGAAACCTACTAAAAATGTCAGTGAGAGACTCACTTCCTTCATTATGAAAATGCTCATATTGCTGAATCAGGAGCTGCATCTTGTTTTCAATATCTTGCTCAGTGCCATCACAGATGATCTGTATTGTATCCCAAACATCCTTGGCAATTTTGTAGTTGAAAATGTTGTCAAACATATCTCCATCAACTCCATTAAACAGGATATTCATGGCCTTTTTATCCTTCCTGACTTGTTCAATGTCAGGATCAGACCATTCATGCCTTGGCTTGGGGACTGATGGCTTGTTTCCTGTTGCAGCTCTCATTGGAACATGAGGGCCTCTTTCTATGCAGTCAACATAGGCCTCATCTTGAGAAAGCAAATGAAGATGCTTCTTTACCTTCCAATGATGGTAATTATGTTTATCCAGAAAAGGGATCTTAACTCCAACATCCTTCTTGTTCATCTAGCTGTATTGTATTGATCTTTAAACTCTTTGTAAGTTAAGAGCTTGCTCTGATACCAATTGTTAGTCCCTTAATAATATGACAAGAATTACAGAAGGGGGGTTGAATGGAATTCTTGAAACTTTTTCTTGAAATAAAAAATGTTCTCACTCGAATATATATATAAGTGTGAATTGATTAACACAATGCGGAATAGTTACTTAAATGAATCAAAACACAAGTAATTAAAAACAGGAGTCTTTAAAAACTTTCTGGTGGATTTGAATGATTCCACCAGAGATATATAATATATATCGAGAGAACCCTGTGTGCAAAATGCTCACACCTTCTTACAATAATTGAACAACTAAGAATGCAGAGAAATGTTAAGGATTCTGCTTACAAATGTTTCTCTGCTTGTTTCTCAGATTCGTTGGTTCCTTAGTTGCTACTTCTTGGTTTATATATCACCAAGATTACAAAGTAATGAGACAGGATAATAAAACAAAACTATCTAGTCTATTACAATGCTACTTCATTACTCTATTCCAACATCTTTGAATATCTTCATAATAGCATGGAAATGACAATGCTTCTTTGTTCTCGAAAACCCAGTTGAATAGGCTACCACATTCCATTTACATCCACTCGACGCATGTGACTGTATTGTCACTGTCAACAGATATTTGAATTCTTTATCTGTCGGGTTATTGATCATCCGTCGAGTTATTGATCATCCATCGAGTTATTGATTATCCGTAAGGTTGTTGATCATCCGTCGAATTCATTATAGTTTATCCGTCGGGTAGCAATCAGGCACTTGACTTCATTTCACTTATGCAGAATTACAAGATATCATCTATGTACAATTAATCAACCTATTCTGCATATCTAACTAAAGTCAACATGACTTAAGTACTACTACAGATTCTAAATAATGTGAATGCAGAAATGTGCTACAGACTTATTGTTACATAAGCTACTCACTCGATGGATAATAAGTCATCATCCGTCGGGACTATATTGTGTCATCCATCGGGACTATGAACCTTATCTGTCGAGTGCTACATAATTTCACTAAGTAAAATCTACCAAGATGTTTTGTTCATGAAATCATCAAGTACACAACATATACACAACAAATTGCATGCCCAGAAACAAAATTCATTCACAAGTCTTATAGGTTGCTTTCAAACTAGATCATGATAATACTTGTTTGCTTGTTGAGATTTAATCACTTGGTTATATTTAAAATTTGTTCTATTCTCGTAATGATGTAGGAACATTGATTTTTAAAATGGAGAAACTTGGATATCATTGCTTATTGTGAATATAGCTAGGCGTTAATTGTCTAGTAGTCGGCCCATATTTTTCTGAGTAGTCTAGGGTTGAATGAGATGGAGCGAAACACACTCATTTAGAAATTGAAAAAGTAAATAGAAAAAAGAAAAAAAGAAAAGAAAAGAAAAGAAAAGAAAAAATATGTGTTAGTATGTGTTATGCATAATTGATCACGAATGAGCTTTTTAATACTCGAGCTATTAAGTTCTAGGGGACTTTGTGCCTAGTGACCTAAGGCTTGTATAGTGTGGGATCCGCTAACCTAACGCTCGCTACATGGGTATTATTGTATAAGTCTTTTGGGACCTCATTCATTGCACGGTCAATTAAGCATTTATTTTATGATGTGTTCTATGTTATAGCATGAAACCTTGTCTAACTCTTGTAAAAATGAGGTGTTGTAAGTCATTATGTATTTAAAGTCTATTCTATTTAAAAAGTTGTAATTGTTTTGGAAAAAATAGGATATGATTATTGATCTAGTGATGAGAGTATATCTGTTAAGTATCGCGCACACGCACTTTTCTGGGTTGTAAGTTGATTTGCGGGATTTAGTTGAACTCTGTTTCGAATAATTGTATTCTTAGAAACATTGCTTATTGATTGGTTATAGTTAGTCCGAGAGGATCGTTGCATGTTCACGTAGTTGCATTCATGCATTAGTGGTGTTTTTAGTTTCGAGTTTGTTTATGCTTAAGGACAAGCATCGATTTAAGTTTGGGGGGTGATAAGTGGATTTTATATCCACTTGGAACGCTTTATATCGGCTTAAGTTGGATGTTTTGGACTCAAGTATGTGGTGTTTTTAATATGTTTTGTGTTTAGTTTTTACAGGGCGCTAGTCAGGAGGAGGAACTGAGTTTCACATTGATTTTATGCTAATAAGAGGTCATGAATAGAGTTTTGGAAGATTGCACCAAAAAGGACCGCAAAACAAGAAATATCAGAGTTTTTGTCAGAAGGCAGGCGTGCCCGCGCCTGAGGCAGGCGTGCCCGCGCCTGAAGCAGGGTGGCCACGCCAGGAGTTCCAGCAAGGCAGCGCACTCGCGCCCACGCCCAAGGCAGTGCGTCCGGGCCAGTCTATTTCTGAAGAATCCTGTTTCTATTACGATTCTGATTTTCTGAGAGTCAAGGTCCATTTGGGGCTTATATATAAATATAAAAAGACGTTTTTATCAATAAGGAACCAAGGGAGAACATTGAGAAGACTAGAGCACACAAGACGACTAAGGAGAAGAAAAATTAGTTTTGTACCTTTGTATGCTTCAATATAGGCGATACTTTGGATGCGTGTTTTGTTCTTGTTCTAAACCCTATTACTTTTATATTCTATCGTAGTATTCTGAACTTATTTATTACCATGTTTTCATTGGAAACCATGGTGACAATGTGTCCGATCATGAACTAATCGTTGTTATGGGGTACTAGCGGATTTATTTATGGATTTCAATAGTTAATTGTTCTAAATCTTTAGTGTGTGGTGATTTATGATTTCCTAGTTTGGTTGTGCTTATTCTTTGATGTGTAGCTAACATCTAAGATTGTTTGTTAATCTCTATTGAAGCAACGGTGAATATAGAGGTTTAGAACTTGCCATGCTAGCATAGGTTTATGTATGAATTGACATGCATAATTCGTAGTATAATTTTAACCATCTTACACATCCTATATAATCATAATAGATAACCTGCCCTTCAACCGTTATGTTTTCAAATTCTATAGACATATAGGGTCTAAGAATAATTGGTGTCTACTTATTTTTATCTTGATGGTGGATGTTTAGTAGTAGGATATACGTATATCGAAAGATAGCGTATACTATTTTCGTGTTATCTGATTAGTTATCATCACCATCGCATACTATTGATAAAAACATAAACTTTGAAAAAACTATTTAATGAAGTTAGAATCCCATGTTTTATTCTCATATAAGTAAATCAGTTTTAATCTCGTAGTTAGCGCATGCTAGTATAAACTCTTAAGTAGTTAATCAACTCAAACTTGTTACTTGTCTTAGCTGTGAACGATAATCATACATTATTGTATAAGTGCATAATCTAAACTTAACCTAAACCAGTATCTGTGGGAACGAACTCGACTTAAATCTTATACTACTTGTGATCACGTACGCTTGTGTGTATTTTCACGTGTGTTTTAGTGCGAACATTAGGATAATTAACTAATCGTTCATGAAAACTTATACAACTAAGCATATTCAATTTGATTGTGTACAATCTCAAAAGCGTAGCCACTGAATCAAGTGGTGGCTACCTAGATGACGAGTTTGAAATAAATTTTTGCAAGTTTGGGCCGAGAAAGGCAATTATAATCTAAATCGAGTGGTCTTGGCATCGGAACAATCAATAGCCTCTCATCAACTATTTCTTATCATTAAAATGGTCCACCCAAGGTACTTCCACAAAAAATATCTTATCGCATTCTAAATACAATTTAATTTAGGATACCAATATTAATTCGATATCCTTCCTGTGATTTTAATGTTCAGTGTAAAATCTTATCTCGAATAGAAGAAAAGAATTCTCAAGACATCCCTGGACATTAGATCATATGTGATCTCAATATTTGGCGTATCATTAAGAGCTTAACTGACGAGTGTAAGTATAAAGGAAAATCAAATGTTAATATTCTCAAAGGAATAACATTCGATTACTCAAAAAAATATTTTTCAAGAATCTTTGGATAATTTGAAAGAAAGTCAAACGGGTTAGAGTCTGAACCAGAAAATCATAAATTTGAAATAGAAGTTCTTGGGTCATATAAAGAATTGAACAAGTTCTGATTCGGAGAAAATTCACTCAAGTTGTTGGTCATATCAAAAGTTCAAAGTAGAGAATTAAAAAGATTGCCTGATACGACCTATCAAGGCAATACAACCGATATACAGTTTGGAGAAAGTAGCGTGACGGTATCAATACTAAAAAAAGTCATCAACTATCCTAAATCTTATCATTACTATTCTGAGGATGAACTCATCTCTTTGTCCTTATAATTCCATGTTTCAACTGGTGTCTCTTCCAACATCATTTTAAAGTTTCTTGCCACTTTGGCTTTTCGCAAGTATATCTGTCATTCCAGTGGTTTATCTAGAATATCTTGTTGTACCTTATTCCTAAAGCATCCATGTTGAGTAGCATTTATGACACTTTATTATACTCTAATAAGCTTTGAATTGGTGTATTTGTACTCAAGTTGTTATGTGTTTTAATATGTTTTATAGTGTTTTTACATTTCAGGCACTATTCAGGTAATCAGTTGAATTAGCATTATTTTGGTGCTAATTTGGTGTCCAGGTGGTGTTGGACTAAAAGCTCGTGGAAAGTCGGCTCGAAGCAGCAATATTTAAGAAGAAATCTGAGTTTTTCCCAGAAGGACGGCGCACCCGCGTTGTGATAGCGTGCGGCCGTGCCGGGGTTCCAGAAATGCAGCGCGCCCGTGCTGTGATAGCGTGCGCCCGCGCCGAGGCCGAATTTCATAATCCTGTTTCTACTACAATTCTAAAAGGGAAGGCTTCCAGATTGTTGAGGGATGCTATATATATTCATATTAGGTCATTTTTAATAAGATATCAAGTCAGAGATGGACCAGAGTGCAAGGAGAAGACGACAAGAGACCTTTAGCATAATTCAACAAAGGCGAAGATGCTCTAGTTTATTCTTGTGAATCTTTGTTTTGAGTTATAATTTGGATGCTTGTTTCTTGTTTTGCTGAACCTATACTCTTGTTTGTACTTGGTTTTGTTTTTTGTATAAAGACTACGTTTGTTATATCATGTTTTCATCGGAATCCACATTGATGATGAGTCCGATTATGGGCTAATCGTTATCGTGGGTTTCTAGCGGATTTATTTATGAATTTCTTTAGTTAAATTGTTTGGTGAATTAGTATGTGGTGATTGTATGATATCCTAGTATTGGTTGTTCGTATTCGTCTTATGAGCGTCGCGAACTTATAAGATAGTGTGTTAATTCTTAATAAAGCAAAAGTGAATTTAAGGATTTAGAACTTGCCATGCTAGCATAGGTTCATGTAATTGTTATGCATGATTCGTAGGTAATTTTAACCATCTTACTTGTCCTATGTAATCAAGATAAATAACTTGTGCTTAAACTGTTATGTTGTCAAATTCTATAGACATATAGGGTCTCAATATAATTGGTGCCTATTCAGCTTCTATCTCTTTTGAGGATGTCTGGTAGAATGGTACTCGTGCAACGAAAGTTGGCGTTTATCAGTTTCGTGTTATCTGATTAATGTCATCAACATTGCATGGTAAGATTAAGAATAATAAGGCTATTAAATGATGTATTTAATGATGTTAGAATCCCATATTTGTCATATATATCAATTCAGTTAATCTTATTCTCGTAGTTATAATTGTTAGAGTAATTCTTAGTTATAAACAATCTCAATTTGTTATAGTCTTAGCATTGAATAATAACCATACATTGTTGCTTAGGTGCATAAATTAGGTAGTTAACCAATACAGTCTATATGGGAACGAACTAGAAAAGATTCTATACTACTTGCGAACTCATATACTTGCGTGTATTATTAGCGCGTGTTTAGCGACTAACTAGTTTTTGGCACCGCTGCCAGGGACTACAGTGTTAATTTATAGTTTATGTGCTTTCCATCAGTGGTCGTTAAAGTTCATTAACTCGAATATTGTTACTTATTTGTTCCTTGTCTGGTTTTAGGTACTCTAGCGAGGGTGTATGCATACGCGTTCGCGTACTCGTAAGAGAACACTGGATAAAGCCGAGGAAGAACTTGTGGTAGTTCGTAGGGAAGTTTTTGAGGAAGAAAACAAGGTAGAAGAAGAAGAAGAGAAAGTTGAAGAGCCAATTATAATAGCTATGGGTGATCAAACAGAAAAAACGAAGGCTTTGATGGACTATTCTAAGCCTAAGATTAATGACATTCGGTCTAGCATCATCAGACCAGCCATCAGGGCTAACACTTTTGAGATAAAGTCAAGCACGATCCAGATGATACAGAACTCAGTTCAGTTTGGGGGTTTTCCAACAGAAGACCCCAACATGCACATTAGGGATTTCATCGAGATTTGTGACACTTTCAAGTTCAATGATGTGACTGAAGATGCTATCAAGCTACGACTCTTCCCATTGTCTCTGAGGGACAAAGCTAAGTGTTGGTTACACTCTCTACCAGCAGGGTCTATCACAACTTGGGAATATCTTGCTCAAAAGTTTCTCACTAAATTCTTCCCCATGGCAAATACTGCAGCAATCAAGAATGCTCTTACCCAGTTCACGCAGCAAACTGAAGAATCTTTGTGTGAGGCTTGGGATCGATATAAGGAGATGCTAAGGAAGTGCCCACATCATGGCATGCCTGATTGGATGATTATTAACTACTTCTATAATGGATTGAGTTCTACTTCTAGGCATATGCTTGATGCAGCGTCAGAAGGAGCCTTGTGGGCTAAGAGCTACGATGAAGCTTATGAACTTATTGAATTGATGGCTGCTAATGAGTACCAGAATCCTTCCCAAAGACTGACTCAAGGAAAAGTAGCAGGAATTCTGGAGTTGGACGCAGCAACTGCTATCGGTGCCCAACTTAAGGCTTTAATAATAAAGGTGGACACTTTGGCTAATTATGGAGTTAATCAAATCACTAGTGTCTGTGAGCTTTGTGTTGGTGCCCATGAGACTAATCAATGCACAATTTCTAGTGAATCAGCTCAGTTCGTGAGCAACTTCCAGCAATCACAGGAACCTGTGCCAGCCACCTATCATCCTCACAACCGCAATCATCCTAATTTCAGTTGGACCAATGCTCAGAATACGGTTCAACAGCCTTATCAGCAGTATCTAGCTAAGCAGTACAACCCCCTGGTTTTCAGCAACCACAGTATGCACTAAGACAACAACTCCAGCTACAACAAGCTAATGAAAAATCTGAATTAGAGGAGTTGAAGCTTATGTGCAAGAGTCAAGTTGTTTCTATCAAGACCTTGGAAAATCAGATTGGGCAAATTGCCAATGCCTTGCTAAATCATCAACCTGGTACACTGTAAGAAGGAAGCTAAGGAGCAGGTAAAGGCAATCACTTAGAGATCTGGGAAGGTTGCGAATCCTGAACAAACTCAAGAGTTGACTGAAGAAGCTGGGGCTGAGAAAGAAGCAAAGCGGCAGGATGAAGAAGTGGAACCAAGGAAGACTACTGTTGAGCACACTCTTCCTGAGGGTAATACAGAGGAGAAACATATTTATCCTCCACCGCCTTTCCCTAAGCGGCTGTAGAAGAAAAGCTGGACAAGCAATTTGAGAATTCCGGAGGTGTTCAAGAAACTTCATATCAACATACCTTTCGCTGAGGCTCTCGAGCAGATGCCTAGTTAAGTAAATTTTATGAAAGGTATTCTCTCTCGGAAAGTGAAGCTAGATGATTTAGAGACTATCGCTCTCACGAAGGAATGCAGTGCTGTGCTGCAGCAGAAGTTGCCTCCAAAGCTTAAAGATCCAGGAAGCTTCACTATTCCATGTACTATTGGAAAAGTGTCTTTTGACAGATGCTTATGTGATTTGGGAGCTAGCATCAATCTGATGCCCTTGTCAATCTTCAAGCAGCTGGACTTACCTGATCCCAAATTAACTTATATGACCTTGCAGTTGGCCGACCGTTCTATTACATATCCGTGAGGTATTGTGGAGGATGTCTTGGTCAAGGTTGATAAACTCATCTTCCCAACTGATTTTGTAATTCTTGATTTCAAGGAAGATAAGAATATTCCCATAATCTTGCAAAGTCCTTTCTTGGCAACTGGACGAACCTTGATCGATGTGCAGAAGGGCGAGTTTACAATGCGAGTGCTGAATCAAGATGTTACCTTTAATGTGTTCAATGCCATGAAATTTCCTACTGATAAGAGGAGTGCTTAAATGCGGAGTTGGTCGATTCGATGGTCACATTGGAACTTGATCAATTGTTAAGGTCTGATGCCTTAGAAAAAGCCTTATTGGGGAATTCAGATAGTGAAGATGAAGAAGGTGAAGAATAAGTGCAATATTTTAATGCGTCTCCCTGGAAGAGGAAGATTGATATGCCTTTTGAATCTCTTGGAACGGAAGAATTGTACAAAGCTCCTAAACACCTCAAGCCTTCTATTGAGGAAGCTCCATCTCTTGAGCTTAAGCCTTTACCTGAGCATTTGAGGTATGCATTTTTAGGTAATGCATCTACTCTGCCTGTTATTATTGCATCTGACTTTTCAGGTAGTGATGAGGAAAAGCTTTTGAGGATTCTGAGAGAGTTCAAGTCGGTAATTGGATGGACTATAGCAGATATCAAGGGGATCAACCCTTCTTACTGTATGCATAAAATTTTGGTAGAGGAAGGTAGCAAGCCTACAGTCGAGCAGCAAAGAAGACTTAATCCTATCATGAAGGAAGTAGTGAAGAAGGAAATTCTGAAATGGCTAGATGCAGGGATCATCTATCCTATCTCTGACAGTTCATGGGTAAGCCCGGTTCAATGTGTGCCAAAGAAAGGTGGAATTACTGTGGTAGCAAATGAAAAGAATGAGCTTATCCCTACAAGGATAGTCACGGGGTGGAGAGTCTGCATGGACTATCGGAAGCTAAATAAAGCCACTAGGAAGGACCATTTTCCATTGCCCTTCATTGATCAGATGCTTGACAGGTTGGCCGGTCATGAGTATTACTGTCTTCTGGATGGCTATTCGGGTTACAATCAGATTTGTATCGCTCCAGAAGATAAGAAGAAGGCTACCTTTGTTGGATTTTAAACGCAGCGGGGTCATGGCAAAACACTTTTACACATACAAAATCCAAATAAAAGCATATAAATCGTGAATAAAAATTCAAGGGATCGAATCTAACCTTTAAAAATAATTCGGAGACAACGATCAGAGATCCTTAGCAGTTGCTCCTCAAGTGTGAAGCACTCCACCGGTATCCACCAAGAAAACGATGTTAAGGAGGAGGAAGGATGTGGAGAGAATTGGGTTTTCCAAACTTTTTGGGTTTTCGGGTTAGATGGGGTTGGAATAAAATAGGGTCTATAATAGTGTATTTATAGGCAAAATTTTTAGCTGAAATTTTCCCATAAATAATATTATTATTATCCCATTTATTATTCTCATTAATAATTAAAACACCTTTTAATTATTAATCCTTTTTCTAAACACTTTAGAAATAATTCTCTCTCTTGATTTAATTTCCAAAAATTAAATCCTTTAATTAATAATATTAAGAACTTTTCTTAATTAATTTATAATCAATTAAATCTCATTTAATCAATTATTAAATTTGCCAATTAATTATTTATTTCACAAATAAATAATTATTTAGCCATTATTAATTAATTCCTCCACCATTAAATCATTCTCTTTTTATGGTGTGACCCTGTAGGTTCAATATTAAGCCGGTAGTAGAAATAAATAATAATAAAACTATTTTATCATTATTTATATAAATTCTCTAATTTATTAAATATGATTAATTAATTAATCACATTTATTCAACATCCTGAGGGATACTTCTCAGCATATCGCGACTATCCAGATAATATGAATTCACTGCTTAGAATACCAAGAACCTGTCAGTGAATAGTTACCGTACAATAAACTCCTTCTACCCTACAATGTCCCGATTAAATACAAGACATGGATCTCGTGTCAAGCCTATCTAATTCAATCACTTTGCTTACCATTTACTATGCGTAGTTCTATGCAAATTAGAAACTCCTTTCTAATTTCATTTACTCTGGCCAGAGATTCCTGAACTAGCATAAGTGGATCAGCCTTGAACATTCGCTTCCTTCACTGGAAGGGGTAGATCCTTTATTGATCATACACTATCTTCGTGTACAAATTCCTATACCCAGAAGAGCCCTAATAATTATCGCTGGAGACTAAGAACTAAACCAAAGCATAGTTCAGTGTACACAAGATGACTATGATGACCTCAAGTCTAAGGATACTTGTACAACTATCACTAAGCGAACAACTTCTTACACGTGAGTGAACTCCATCAGTTGTTCAGCTGTGCGAGTCATGTTCAGTGAACTTATTCCATAATAAGCACATACATACTAGCTATAGTGTCACCACACAAATGTCTATGAGAACAGACATCCTTCATAATGAAGCAAGCATAGTATGTACCGATCTTTGCGGATTATTAATTACCAGTTAGTAATCCTATGACCAGGAACTATTTAAGTTTAGAGTTATCATCTTTTTAGGTCTCACTATTATGATCTCATCATAATCCATAAAAAGCTTTACTCTAAACTATGGTATATCTTATTTAAACACTTAAATAGATAAAGCTCGTAATAAAAATAAAACAAGTCTTTATTAATATCAATGAAATCAAAACAGATTACATAAAAGTTATTCCTAAATCCTAATACATGATTGGACTTAGGACATATTCCTTTCAATCTCCCACTTGTACTAAAGCCAATCACTCTGGTATCTAATACCCATCCTGTCATTATGACGATCAAAGTGACTTTCATAAAGTAGCTTTGTGCGTGGGTCTGCTATGTTGTTATGTGTGTCAACTCTATTTCAATACAATACAAGAAATGTTATCGCGCTCCCACTAATCCTTTTGTAGACGCATGGTTCATCCACATTTTTGATAAAATCAAACTCTTTGATTGTCTCATCAAAACGGATGTTCCATCTATCGAGAAGCTTGCTTTAAACCACATATGGTTCGCAGCAGCTTACACACTAGGTTTTCATTTCCCTTGGAAAGAAAACCATCTGGCTGTTTGCCAGATCACATAGTCGTAGTAAGCAGCATTCGTAAGCAAAATCCGAACTGATTTTAACAGGGCTACAGGTAAAAGGTTTCATCAAAGTCAATCCATTGCCTTTGTTTGAATCCTTTTCCCAAAAGCCTGGCCTTAAAGGTCTCCACCTGGCCATCTGCTATAATCTATCTTTTGTATACCGTATACATAGATTCCATTCTCGATTTCATGGCACTATGCCATTTCTCTGAGTCAACACTACTCATAGCCTCATTATAGGTCACAGGGTCATCATCATTAATGATCGACAACTCATTGTCATTCTCAATGACAAGGCCATATTACCTCTCAGGTTGGCGAGACACTCTCCCTGGCCTATGAATGGGCTGTTCCACAAAAGGTTGTTCAGTCAGAACAGGTGTTTCCACTCGATCTGTAGTAGTTTGTGCTTCTTGAACTTCATCAAGTTCAATTTTGCTCCCACTATTTCCTTCAAGGATAAATTCCTTTTCCAAGAAGGTAGCATGTCTGGAGACAAACACCCGATGATCGGTGTAAAAGTAATACCCTAAAGTCTCTTTAGGATATCCCACAAAACTACATTTTACGGATCGATATTCCAGCTTATCTGGGTCAACTTACTTGACATAAGCTGGACATCCCCAAATCTTAATGTGTTTAAGACTCGGTTTCCTTTCTTTCCATATCTCATACGAAGTTTGAGGAACAGATTTTGGAAAGCACCTTATTCAGTTAATATGCTGAGGTTTCCAATGCATAACCCCATAGGAATACTGGAAGATTTGCATAGCTCATCATGGACCGAACTATGTCTAACAAAGTTCGATTTCTCCTTTCAGATACCAATCTGGAGGAGTCCACTGGGAGACTATACCATTTACTTTGAGATAATCTAGAAACACTCCATTAAAGTATTCACCACCTCGATCTGATCGAAGAGTTATAATACTATGTTTGGTTGTTTCTCCACTTCATACTTATATTCTTTGAACTTTTCAAAGGCCTCAGACTTGTGTTTCATCAAACACATATCCGAATCCAGATCTATCATCTATGAAAGTAATGAAGTATGAAAATCCACCCATGGCTTGCGTAGACATTGGTCCACATACATCTGTGTGTACCATTCCTAGCAAATTTGCAGCCCTCTCTCCCTATCTACTAAATGGAGACTGCAGTGCCACTATAAAGTGAGATTTTCATCATCCCTTTTCTTTTATTAGTTTGTTCAATCTGAAGTAAATTATGTCACATATATACAGACCATTATTTAAAGTACCACGTCCATAAAAAATATTATCTCTAAGAATAGAACATTCATTATTCTCAATAATAAATGAAAAATCCAGCCAAGTCTAACATGGGAATAATATTCCTCACAATCGAGGGAACAAAATAACAATTATTTCAAACAATAGTCTTGCCCGTAGGCATATGTAAATGAAATGATTCTACATCTTCAGCAGCAACTCTTGCTCCATTTCCCATCAGTAGAATCACCTCCTCTTCTTCAAGAGTCCTACTTCTCCTTGGTCCCTGCAACAATTGCAGATATGAGAACCACAGGCGGTATCGAATACCCAAGTAGAAATTTGATTTAATGACTTATTCACTTCTATCATGAACATACCTGAATCAGAAGCGGTAGTCTCACTACCCTTCTTCTTCTTCAATTCTGCAAGGTAAACCTTGCAGTTGCTCTTCCAGTGCCCCACCTTGTTACAGTGAAAGCAAACAACTTTGCTCTTGGGGTCTTCAGCTTTTGGTGGAACCGGCATTTTCTCACCTACTTTCTTCTTCTTGGAAGGGTTCCTCTTCCTTTTCTTAGGATTTGAACCTTCACCAATTAGAAGAACATAACTCTTCTTAGGAGAAAAATTCGATTCCACAGTCTTCAACATGTTGTGGAGTTCAGGCAGGCTGACATCCAACTTATTCATGTGAAAGTTCACAACAAACTGCGAGAACGAACTCGGAAGCGATTGCAAGACCAGGTCTTGGCTCAGCTCCCCATCCATGACAAAACCAAGTTGTCCAAGACGTTCAATCAAATTGATCATCTTAAGTACATGGTCATTCACAGATGATCCCTCAGACATCCTACAACCGAACAGCTCCTTCGATATCTCATATCGAGCTGTCCTCCCCACCACATCATACAACTCTTGTAGATGCATGAGGATAGTGTGAGCATCCATATGCTCATGTTGCTTCTGTAGCTCAATGTTCATGGAAGCTAGCATGATGCATTGAGCAACATTTGCATCATCTATCCACTTACGATACACAACATGTTCATCATTATGTGCATCACTAGCAGGTTCAGTAGGCTTAGGTGAGTCAATCACGTATTCCAGCTTCTCAATCCTGAGAACAATTCTCAAGTTTCGAAGCCATTCAGCATAATTAGGACCAGTCAATTTGTGAGCATCTAGTATGCTCATGAGTGATAGTGCAGAAGACATAACGTACAAAGTAAATCTGTAAATGATAAACACATAACAACACTTAGCAAATATTCGATTTCATTTCAAAACACTATATGAATCGGGTCTTTATTCATAAGTGGCTCCCACTAGTTTTCCTAATTTATTCAACCCTCTACGTGAAAAATTAAGCATTCATAATGCTAGTGGGAATAGGGATCCTACATTCCATTACACAACCCCGGCTGTGGCATGAAATGCCATGTAATGTTCAATAGGCAGACAACTCTTGTCAATTACATCTAATGTTATTCCCTAATCAAACTTTAGCCTCTTGAATAATTGAGTCATGACTGTGGCACGACAAACTCAATATTCTAAGTCAAGTCTAACCCAACATTCTGTACAATTGAATCAGTCCCCAAAGGCCCACGGCTGTGGCACGTAACGACCTTTAGATTCTTATTCAATGTACACATCTCTATGTAATAGACAAGTATTTCTTATTTCGAAATCAAAGCCCTCGACTGTGGCACGAAATGACAATGATTCAAAAATAAGAACTACTTTCTACCATGTTGGAAGGCTATGACCGACACAAGCCCGTTGTGTCATTGGCCAATTACTACTTGATATTATTTAATTTTAGAGGGATTATGTTACGTTACAATCATAATCATATTATAAAGAGATTCTTCCTTTTAAATTAAATATTTCAAATCAATAATCAATAATCAGATGATTCCCAAATCGGGTGGAGCATTGTCAAGATGCGTCACTTAATAACCCTTTCTTACAGATAGAAATCTGTTGTTGACAAAATCATCCTTTCTCTCATATCAAAAATTCATATTCAATTACGTGTTTTATAAACACAAGAATCTCATGATTGTATTCATAATATTGTTATTAAGGTTATGAAACAATTTCACTATACTAGGTTGTCTAACAAACGCCTTATGTTCATTAAAGTTCACCTAAATCTATCATCGCATGATAAACTAAGCATATATCAACATGAATAAACATCAAGGTAGGCATGTTACATCATCTAGCACATTAGTCTAAGCATTATACATCTCTATGTATCACATGAAGCATTTAAAAGCAATTAAAACAGTCAAAAACAGCTTTAAAATACTTCTGTTAGCTATAAACAGTTCGAAACAATTTCATAAAATATCATATAATATACCATTAGAAGCGCCTCAAAAAGACGAATCCAACGGCACCAAAAACGCCCATTTCTGAGCTGGCACGCGCCCACACGCGCCCAAACAAAATTTCCCACGCGCGGCCACTCTCACACGCGCCTGACAGCGCATGTCTGACTTCCCACCACACGCACCCACGCGCTCACGCGCCCGAACCCTGATGCTGACGTCAGCACGACGTCATCTGATGACGTCAGCATGACGTCAGCATGACGTCAGCATGACGTCACCAGCGCGTGTCTTCCACGCGCCGCGCGTGGCACGCCAGCGCGTGAACCTCACGCGTGCGTGGTCGACGCGTGGTCCTCCCCTGTGCGTGAACTGTCGCCGTCTTTTCTCTTCTCGAATTCCGTGCTGTCAGTTCTCTCTTTTTGTACCGCAGTACATCACATGTGCCTTGTCCCTTAAATTTTAATCCGTGCAGAAAAAACACAGACAATAACACAGATGTATATACAAATATATATATATACTATATATATATATATTTAATTACGAATTTAATTAAAACAACTTCAAAAATTCATAATAAAAAATCTATACATCATAAAATTATGAAAAAAATATCCAGACGATCTACAACACTTGTAGAATCCAGATCAACATTCAAAATTATTCTGAGAAACGATTTCTCATCAGACAAAATTAATCAATGATATAACTTGTAAAAATCATAATTAATTCATACAAGCACATAAAATTCTAAAATTTTTACCACAGATCTATATACATACAACCTATGCTCTGATACCATTATTGGATTTTAAACGCAGCGGGGTCATGGAAAAACACTTTTACACATACAAAATCCAAATAAAATTATATAAATCGTGAATAAAAATTCGAGGGATCGAATCTAACCTTTAAAAATAATTCGGAGACAACGATCAGAGATCCTTAGTAGTTGCTCCTCAAGTGTGAAGCACTCCACCGGTATCCACCAAGAAAACGATGTTAAGGAGGAGGAAGGATGTGGAGAGAATTGGGTTTTCCAAACTTTTTGGGTTTTCGGGTTAGATGGGGTTGGAATAAAATAGGGTCTATAATAGTGTATTTATAGGCAAAATTTTCAGCTGAAATTTTCCCATAAATAATATTATTATTATCCCATTTATTATTCTCATTAATAATTAAAACACCTTTTAATTATTAATCCTTTTTCTAAACACTTTAGAAATAATTCTCTCTCTTGATTTAATTTCCAAAAATTAAATCCTTTAATTAATAATATTAAGAACTTTTCTTAATTAATTTATAATCAATTAAATCTCATTTAATCAATTATTAAATTTGCCAATTAATTATTTATTTCACAAATAAATAATTATTTAGCCATTATTAATTAATTCCTCCACCTTTAAATCATTCTCTTTTTATGGTGTGACCCTGTAGGTTCAGTATTAAGCCGGTAGTAGAAATAAATAATAATAAAACTATTTTATCATTATTTATATAAATTCTCTAATTTATTAAATATGATTAATTAATTAATCACATTTATTCTACATTGTGAGGGATACTTCTCAGCATATCGCGACTATCCAGATAATATGAATTCACTGCTTAGAATACCAAGAACCTGTCAGTGAATAGTTACTGTACAATAAACTCCTTCTACCCTACAATGTCCCGATTCAATACAAGGCATGGATCTCGTGTCAAGCCTATCTAATTCAATCACTTTGCTTACCATTAATATGCGTAGTTCTATGCAAATTAGAAACTCCTTTCTAATTTCGTTTACTCTGGCCAGAGATTCCTGAACTAGCATAAGTGGATCAGCCTTGAACATTCGCTTCCTTCACTGGAAGGGGTAGATCCTTTATTGATCATACAATATCTTCGTGTAAAAATTCCTATACCCAGAAGAGCCCTAATAATTGTCCCTGGAGACTAAGAACTAAACCAAAGCATAGTTCAGTATACACAAGATGACTATGATGACCTCAAGTCTAAGGATACTTGTACAACTATCACTAAGCGAACAACTGCTGACACGTGAGTGAACTCCATCAGTTGTTCAGCTGTGCGAGTCATGTTCAGTGAACTTATTCCATAATAAGCACCTACATACTAGCTATAGTGTCACCACACAAATGTCTATGAGAACAGACATCCTTCCTAATGAAGCAAGCATAGTATGTACCGATCTTTGCGGATTATTAATTACCAGTTAGTAATCCTATGACCAGGAACTATTTAAGTTTAGAGTTATCATCTTTTTAGGTCTCACTATTATGATCTCATCATAATCCATAAAAAGCTTTACTCTAAACTATGGTATATCTTATTTAAACACTTAAATAGATAAAGCCCGTAATAAAAACAAAACAAGTCTTTATTAATATCAATGAAATCAAAACAGATTACATAAAAGTTATTCCTAAATCCTAATACATGATTGGACTTAGGACATATTCCTTTCAACCTTCACTTGTTTATTTGGTACTTTTTCCTTCAGACGAGTTTCTTCTGGTCTATGTGGTGCACCAGCCACATTTCAGAGATGTATGATGGCCATCTTTTCTGACATGATTGGCCAAAATCTAGAGGTGTTCATGGACGACTTCTCGGTCTTTGGTGATTCTTTTGATGAATGCTTGGAGAATCTGGGACATGTTCTCAAGAGGTGTGTTGAGACCAATCTGGTTCTCAATTGGGAGAAATGTCATTTTATGGTGCATGAAGGCATTATTCTCGGGCACAAGGTTTCTAATAAAGGTCTAGAGGTGGACAATGCCAAGGTGGGGATCATTGAGAATCTTCCTCCACCTATTTCTGTTAAGGGAATTCGCAGTTTTCTTGGTCATGCGGGTTTCTACAGGCGTTTCATCAAAGATTTCTCAAAAATTTCAAAGCCTTTGTGCAGTCTGTTAGAGAAAGATGTTCCATTTAAATTCGATGACGAGTGCCTTGCAGCTTTTGAGACATTGAAGAAGAGTCTAATTATAGTACCTGTCATGACTGCACCTGATTAGAATGAGCCTTTTGAGATGATGTGTGATGCAAGTGACTACGCAGTTGGAGCAGTTCTTGGGCAGAGAAAGAACAATATATTTCATGTAGTCTACTACGCTAGTAAGACTCTAAATGGTGCTCAACTGAATTACACTACTACAGAGAAAGAACTTTTGGCTATTGTCTACGATTTTGAGAAATTTTGATCTTATCTAATTGGGACTAAGGTGACAGTTTTCACTGATCATGCCGCCATTCGATATCTCGTCTCAAAGAAGGACTCGAAGCCTAGATTGATTCGATGGGTTCTTTTGCTCCAAGAATTTGAATTAGAGATCAAGGACAGAAAAGGAACTGAAAATTAAGTTGCTGATCATCTCTCGCGTTTAGAGAATCCTAATGCTACTTTATTGGACAAGACATTGATAAATGAGTATTTTCCCGACGAGCAGCTGTTTGGAGTGCAATAAGAAGAACTGTGGTTTGCAGACATTTTGAACTATCTTGTGGGTAATATCATGCCTCCTGACTTATCTTATGCTCAAAGGAAGAAGTTTTTTCATGAGGTGAAGTGGAATATGTTGGATGAGCCATTTCTTTTTTGCTAAGGAGCTGACCAAATCATCAGGAGATGTATTCCTTACAGCGAAACGAGGGGGGGGGGGTCTTGCGAGATTGCCACTCAACAGCTTATGGAGGACATTATGGTGGAGAAAAGACAACAGCTCGTATTCCTCAAGCAGGTTTCTTTTGGCTAACACTATTTAAAGATGCTCATCAGTTCGTTTTGAAATGTGATCGATGTCAACGAGTGGGTAATATGTCTAAAAGGGATGAGATGTCTCTTAATGTGCTTCTCGAGGTTGAGGTCTTCGATGTTTGGGGAATTGACTTCATGGGGCCATTTTTATTATCTTGTAACAATCAGTATATCTTATTGGCAGTTGATTATGTGTCTTAATGGGTTAAAGTTAAGGCATTGCCAACGAACGATGTGAAAGTGGTGCTTAATTTTCTTCACAAGCAGATATTCACAAGGTTTGGAACTCCAAGAGAAATAATCAGTGATGAGGGGTCGCATTTTTGCAATCGCAAGTTCACTACTATGATGAAAAGGTATAATGTGAATCATCGCATCACTATGGCTTATCATCCTCAGACAAATGTTCAAGCTGAGGTATCTAACAGAGAGATCAAGCGCATTTTGGAGAAAGTGGTATGTCCATCAAGGAAGGATTGGTGTTTGAAGCTTGATGAAGCTGTTTGGGCGTATAGAACAACATATAAAACTCCATTGGGAATGTCGCCGTTTTAGTTGGTTTATGGTAAGGGGTGTCATTTTCCTATGGAGCTCAAGCATAAAGCATGTTGGGCTTTGAAGAAATTGAATCTGGACTTGGATGCAGCTGGAAAGAAGTTGATACTTCAGTTAAATGAATTTGACGAGTTTCGACTTCAAGCTTATGAGAACAACAAGATGTATAAGGAGAAAGTCAAGAGGTGGCACGATAGGGGTCTAGTGCTCAAAAAATTTGTGCCAGGGCAACAAGTTCTTTTATTCAACTCTCATCTCCGTCTTTTTCCTGGAAAGTTAAAGTCAAGATGGTCAGGGCCCTTCATAATCAAAAATGTGTTTCTGCATGGAGCGGTGGAAATTTTTGAGAATGATTTGGGCCAAGCATTCAAGGTAAATGGTCAATGGTTGAAGCATTATTATGGTGACACGGTAAACCGCGAGGTGGTTAGTGTCGTTTTATTGTCCACTTGATCTCAAGATTCTACGTCGAGCTAGCGACGTAAAAGAAGCGCTTCTTTGAAGGCAACCCAAGGTTTTTGTACATTAGTAAGTAGAAGAAGCAAGAAGAAAAGAGAAAATCACAAAAATATCAAAAAAATGAAAAAAATGAAAAAATTCAGGTCTGACTACAGAAGCCTGGCGCGCCCGCGCTATCCTAGCGCGCGGCCGCGCCATTTACACAGAAACACCGCGCGCCCGCGCTGTTACAGCGCACGATCGCGCCGGTTTGGCAGAAGTAGCGTGCGCCCGTGCCGTCCCAGCGCACGGCCGCGCCGTGTCCCGACTTTGGAAAAAAAATAAAAGGGAGTTAAGGGGGAAAACAAGAATTTTGTCCCAAAATCAATTCCCAACCGAATTTTACTCCCCCACATCCCATAATTCCCTCTCCAAATCAAACCCATTATTCCCATTATTCCCATAATCAAATCCCACTTCTATTCCATATCTAATTCTCTTTTCACCACCTATATATACATACACCCCATACACAAACTTCTTCACCAATTCAAAAATTCTCAAACACAAATTCTCTCTCAAACACAACTCTTATTCTCTCTAATCAATTTCCATGGCACCCAAGAGATAAAGAACTCAAGTCGATAGAAGCGCCAGCCATTCTTCAACTTTGACTGGTGTGAGGCCCAGGTTTTCTACTTCCGAGGCTGAGGAGGAGTACGCGATGCTTCTTGTGAAGGCTATTTCTAAGGAGAGAGGTTTCCTGCCATCTGGGAATGATGGTAAGCTTTTGGAGATGATTTTAAAAATGGGCTGGGTTCCTTTTTGTGAGGCACCAACTGTTGTGCCTATGAGTGTGGTACGCGAATTTTATGTGAATGCCAAGGCCGAGAAGAATCGCTTCACTGTGGTGTGAGGGAGGACGGTGGAGTATAGTGCAGAGGCTATCAGGACTATGATTTAGCAGCCCGCGAGGAAGGTGGGGCCAGGTACCTGGAATGATAAGACTCTAGAGGATTTTGATCTAGATCTTATTGTTGCTACTCTGTGCCGGCCCGACACATATTAGAAAATCAAGAGGGGCACAGTCGCCGAGTATTCTACATTCCCGGCATCCGGCATGAACAGGTTTGCCCGTGTATGGATCACTTTTATATGTGTTAATATCATGCCATCGTCGCATGTGCATGAGTTGACTGTGGAGCGTGCACGTCTACTATGGGGCATTCTACAGGGTGATTATGTAGATTTGGGGATGGTGATATACCAGGGGATTCTGAGGTTCTTGAGGGGGAGCACTACGGGTTCCATTCTGTATGCGTCAGTGGTGACAAAGCTGTACATGGCAATTGGTGTGCAGTGGCCCACACATGAGCAGTTACAGATTCCGAGTGCTTCGATCGATAGCACTACTTTGGCTATGATGCGGGAATGGGATGGAGGCAAGCCCAGTCTGAAGGGGCTTGGGTATTCTTTTGATCACCTACCTGGTGGGAGGCCAGCTGCTGGTCAGGCGAGTAGGACGACATAGAGATCTCAGTTAGGAGATGAAGGAGGACCATCACAGCACCAGCAGGAGGCAGCTGGAGCGGACATATGAGCTGGTTTGAGCTCGACGCAGTATAGGCGTCTTGCGAGGAGGATGGATGCGATGCACGATATCCATAGTCATTTTGCACAGGATCTCACCCAGGCACTTGGGACTGCATTTAGCGCCACCGGAGTTGACATTCAGTGGCCAGTATTTGGTGAGGACTATGTGTATCCGCCTCCTTACACACCTGACACTCTACCCCTTGAGGGTGAGGATTCTGATTCAGAGTTGGTATGCTTGATTCCTTACTATTACCTTTACTGAGGACAGTGAACATTTTAAGTTTGGGGGTAGTTATTGAAGGAATATATTTGTGTGAGTCTCAATAGTTGCATGTTCATGATAGTTTAGTTCATATAGTTTGCATGTTTTTCCATGTAGTTTTTTTTATTTTGGTAGTTTTATGATATTTTGTTCATGTAGTTTCATGCATTTGAATTATAACATGATCCCTTAGATAATTTTTCCGATTGACTTACGATATTGATGCTAGTGTAGTGATGTCGTATTTAGTGATGTTGAGTCTTATTGAATTGATTTGCATGCTAGAGATACTTGTATTTTAGTAAGTCTTATAGGTTTTTAGAGTGCTAGATCATGATCATGATTTATTTGATTTGTCAAGGTTTAATCGCTTGTTTATATTTAGAATTTAGGGTATTCTCTTAATAATAAAGACATGAATATTTAAAAATTGGAGAAATTGGATTTCATTGCTAGTTGTGTGGCTAGGTGTCAAATGGCTAGTAGCCGACTCATATTTTTATGAGTAGTCTAGGGTTGAATGAGATGAAGCGAAACGCACTCATTCGGAAATTGTGAAAAAAAAGAAAAAAGGAAAAAAAGAATAAGTGTAAGTATAATTGATCACGAGTGGGCTCTTTAGTACTCGAGTTATTAAGTTCGTAGGGGACTTTGTGCCTAGTGACCTAAGGCTTTTATAGTATGGGATCCGCTAACCTAACGCTCGCTACATGGATGTTATTGTAGTCTTTTGTGGACCTCACTCATTGCACGATCAAATAAGCATACTTGTGTTGTTTTGTTGTGAATAAAAGCATGAATCCGAATAAAACTCCAATAAAAGAATTGAAGTGTTATAATTTATTTTGAGTCTAGCTTCTAATTTTATTTATAACCTTGTGATGCCTTGATGAGTAGTGAGTCATGTTTATTGATCTAGTTGCGATAGTATATCTGTAAGCATCTTCACACTCGCACGTCTCTAGTTTGTAAGTTGATTTGTATAATTTGATTGATCTTCATGCGAATAACTGTATTTGTTAAAATGTTACTTTATGGTTGGTTGAGTATTCTATTGGGGATCGTTGCATTCAAATAGTTACATTCATACATTTTTGTTCTCGTTCTTTGAGTCTGTTTATGCTGGAGGACAAGCATCGATTCAAGTTTGGGGGTATCTTGAGTGGCATTTATGACACTTTATTATGCTCTAATAAGATTTGAATTGGTGTATTTGTACTCAAGTTGTTATGTGTTTTAATGCGTTTTCTAGTGTTTTTGCATTTCAGGCACTATTCAGGTAATCGGGTGAATTAGCATTATTTTGGTGCTAATTTGGTGTCCAGGTGGTGTTGGAATAAAAGCTCGTGGAAAGCCGGCTCGAAGCAGCAAGATTTAAGAAGAAATCTGAGTTTTCCCAGAAGGATGGCGCGCCCGCGCTGTGAGCCCATGGTCGTGCCGGGGTTCCAGAAATGCAGTGCGCCCGCGCTGTGATAGCGCGCGGCCGCGCCGTGGCCGAATTTCAGAATCCTGTTTCTACTACAATTCTAAAAGGGAAGGCTTTCAGATTGTTGAGGGCTACTATATATATTCATATTAGGTCATTTTTAATAAGATATCATGTAATAACCTCAAAATTTTGAACTTTTTGTAACCCTTTTGAATAGTGTTTTTGCTGATTTGCTGAATAAGAAAACTGTTCATGCCACACTATGTAGGGTTTCTTTTATGGATATTCTGAGATTTTATTAGTACTCTATATGGTATATAAGTGTATGTAAAGATCGTCAGAATCCAATTCCGAACACTTTAATTTTTTCCCGGAAATCCACTAGATACAGAAAGAATTGAGTATAAGGTAACAGGATAAAAAGGATTTAAATTAAAGGATTATAAGAGAGGATCATAAAAGGAATATAATGTATTGAGAAATGTTAGGGAAACCCAAGTAATAAGATCCCGGGTATGATCCCTCAAACGAGAAACGAGAACGAAAGTTAAGCGAACCGTATAACAGATCAGCGGTCATTAGGCAAATAATTAGGAGTTTATCAAGGAGGTTAGGGATGATGAGGTCATCCAACCAATAAGAAGAGGGCAAGTGAGGGAGGATGACATCACAAGGTGACATAAGCATGACAAGTGGGAAGGATTGGTTGGTTGATTGTGAGCCACACATTTTTCACCATGGTAAAAATTTAATTTATTTCCAAGACAAAAGGAAGCAACCAACCAACAAATATCATAACACAAATACAAATTGAAAGTTGACTTTCCCATTTCAAGAAGAAAGCTCTCGGCTAAAACAAACCCAACAACTTCAAACTGCCATATCTCCTTCAATACTCACTCAAATGTTGTGTTCTATAGCTCGTTGGAAAGGTATTGAGATGTCCTACAACTCCTGTTCACAACTCTCTTTCAAATAAGTATGGTAAGACCCTCATTTTTACAGTTCTTTAAATCGGACTTTTAGAAACTTCAAAGCCTAACTTTGTGTTCTTGATTTCTTTGGAAAGATCAAGCTTGTAGGAGGCTCCCTAAGGCTTCCTAGAAACTTAACACCTCCCAAGGAAGGTATAAATCTTCACACCCTTTAGTAATAAGTTTGAATGTTGAATTTTGGAGATGGTTTGGATGGATGAGTAGTAATTTGAATGATAAGCATAATTCGAGCTTAATTGTTATGTAGTTTAGTTGAATTTGGAGATGTTATAATATATGATTGGATTGAGATCCTTGAGCTTATTATGACTGAAATCAGTAGCATTGATGTGTATATTGAGTTGTTGTTGATTGGTAGTTGGATTGATATGATTTTGAATGATAAAAATTTGGGAAATCGCGTAAACATAGTCGTCGTAATGTCCGATTTACTTTAGACTACTTTTGTTCATAACATTAGGACCCGAGAACTCCCTGCTATGTTTTGACCATTGCCATGTTTAGATAGTTCATGTTACGAGCTTCGTTTTGATATGTAGTTCGTTTGATTCCGATGTACGGTTTAGGAGAAACGACCATTTTAAGTAACGGCGTTTCGCGACCGAACCATTACCCCTCGCCTTACTTTGAAACCTTGGTTAAGGACCTTAAATGGTTAATTAGTGTATGAAACAATTATGTTAAGTGTGTTAGGCAGCTGGTAAGACACTCGCGAAGGAATCGCCTTAAAAATCGTAATGATTAAATTATTAAAAATGGTGGAGCCGAGGGTACTCGAGTGACTTAATAGAATCAGTAAGCGCAAAGCAAGCGTTAGAGTCTAAGTTGGTTAAAGTATAGATTTACAAGTGACTTTGGTTTAATTCCAACTTACTTGTTGTTTATAGGTTACCAGACTCGTCCCGAGCCATTTGTAACCCCCAGTCGCTCAGGCAAGTTTTCTACCCGTTATACTGTTGTTGTGATGTATATGTGTATATGCATGATCTTGTGATAAATGCATATTTGTTATTAGCAAATTTTTGCGATATATTGTAGCATGTGATATGATATATATGTATGCCTGTTTCGTATTCTTGATTTATATATCTGTTGGTTCAAATGCTTATTCGTTGCATAATACCTATGCTAGAGATAAGCGGTATTTGCGTATACCCTTAGTATAGGGGATCAAAAGGTGAACATATTTCTAAACCGGGAGTCGATGTTCCCGAGTATAATATATATATTTTTATATATATATGGTTATAGTTTTCAAAACTATTAATCGAATAAGGTTTATTCGATAACTTTAACTTTATTTTATTATTGAATATTATTTCGAATATTCATCCGAGGACTTATGACTCCTTTATTTTATTATTGAATATTATTTCGAATATTCATCCGAGGACTTATGACTCCTTTATTTTATTATTGAATATTATTTCGAATATTCATCCGAGGACTTATGACTCCTTTTATTTTATTATTTGAATATTATTTGAATATTCATTCGAGGGCTTATGACTCTTTTATATTATTTATTGAATATTATTTGAATATTCATTCGAGGGCTTATGACTCAGTTTATATTATTTAATGAATATTATTTGAATATTCATTTGAGGATCTATGACTCCGATTATTTGCTGAGATATGTTCTTTATTTTATTAAAGAATAATGTTTCGATAATCAAACTTATTTTCGATTATTCAAATAAAGATAGTACTTTCGTATAAGTATATCTTTGGTTATTTAATACTCATTTCAAGTATAAGTCTTACAACTTCTATTTCAATTATTTGTATAAAGATTATTCTTTATGGGAATATTATTTAAATAATAATATTCAGATATTTTCTAAATATATTGGGACTGATTTACTTCATTAAATCAGCATTACTCCAAACACTCTTTAAAGTGTTTTCGAGTCTTCAAAATGATTTTTAAAAGTTAGAGCGGACCCCAAAACTCATTTTTATATTTAAGATCTTCCTTTTAAAGGGGATTTAAATACTCGCTCAAAACCTGAGGGATCCGGCTCTGTGGTGTATTTTATACTCACAACAAGGTTGCAGTTTTGGTAAATGAATTGATTACTTACCCAATATTCGGGAAGTAAGTCCATCTATCGAGTCGGCATAAGCAACATGGGCTCAGTGGGCGTCCATGATAGTGTAAGTGGCTCAGTGGGAGTCCATCAAATGCATAAGTGGCTGAGTGGCAAAATATTTCAAAGATTGAATCTATTCAAGTCTTATCTTGTAGTCTCATCAGTGAGATGAACTTTTGAAACAAATATAACTTGAACGGTGGTAGTTCAAGTAGTATTCGGAAAAGATATAAGTATATTGGAGTATCTTGTAACTTCATCTTTTAAACTTATATCTAGTAAATGATTATCTTATGCATATCAAAGACTTTCAGAAAAACGTTGAGACAAGGTTAGATATATGAGATCACCTTGCAACGATATTTTTATACAATTATAAACTGGAACTTTGTGTATATTATACATGGAAGAGGACTTCCAAGATTTTGAAAAGTATATATGTATATATACTGAATATTTTGCGACTTCATCGCATTAAGATATTAAACTTGGTTCATTTCTTTTGACCAAGACTTTCATGAGTACTATGAGAAGGCTCATATACTGTAAATCATTATACATATTATTTTGGTGGGCTTGCTGCTCACCCTTGCTTTCTTCTTTCATCACACAACAACAGATAGAAAAGATGAACATGACCAAGTTCCCAATTCGCGAGCGGATAGGAAACGTTCCGCAGTTTCCTATAGGCGTTGATGTCGCTGTAGCTGAGGTAGGAGCTACCAATAGTCTAGGCTTTCAACTTTTGATGTACCAGATTAGGTATATTTATGAATTGTAATAATGGCAAAGAAATGTAAATTTATTCAGAAACCCTTTTAAGGTGTAATGGCATATAATTTTGGAATAAAATGACTTGTGATTATTTTTGGATATTCATCTCTGAGACTATAACTTGTGGTGTTTGTATTTATTGTGGGGTCACAGTACAGAATAGTTGATTATTTATTAAGATTGGGTGTTATTAAGGGAAATGGAACTCGTGACAACCCGGATCCCCGACCCCGGATTTGGGGGTGTTACAGAAGTGGTATCAGAGCTAAGCGTTATAAACCTCAGAGATGATGTGATGTTAAGATAATAAGTTCACTAAGATAATAAGAACTCTTGCCAAGTTCATAGTCGGACTACCTAACGTAGTACTGACAGTTAAAACCCTTATGGGAACCCTTATAAATATCGTGATAGTAGCGTAGTTCGTTATCTTATATGGTAGCGGGACTCCGAACCCTGAGGTTGAGAAGTGACAGCACGATGATGTTTTATTACTAATTGGAGAACGGATGGTGGATCCGATAGAGCGTCCTAACGCAGGACCGGATGATGTTCATATTGAGGATGTAGCGGTTGAGGATGTTGTCCTAGAAGGGATTGTTGCTGAGAAGAATCCCGTGGAGGGTCCTGACAAGAATGAATAAAGGACCACTGAGGAATTGATGACCATGGTTCGGGGAATTACCAGAGGTAGGATTGGTCGGTCACTACCAGAGGTTCGTTCAAGTTTGTAAAGATAGTAGCCCCTTTAACGCGGCTTACTCGTTAAGACTGAGAAGTTCGAATGGACAGAGAAATGCGAGAACAACTTTTAAGAACCGAAGCAAAGGTTGGTGACGTTCCCTATGTTGGCGTTGCCGGATGGAAAATGAGATTTTGTGAAGTGTAGTGACGCTTCACATAAGGAATTAGGGTGCTTCTTATACAACACAGCAAGGTAATCGTGTACGCGTCAAGATAATTAAGGGAATATAAAATTCGATATCCCCACCTATGAGCTTGGGCTCATGGCAATAGTTTTGCCCTAAAGATTGGAGGCACTACTTGTATGGAGAGAAGTGCGAGAATTACCTAAGACATAAGTGCTCTAGTACATTTTCACGCAGAAAAGAGCTCAACATGTGCCAAATGAGGTGGTTAGAGCTAATCAAGGATTACGATTATGAGATTCTTTATCATTCGGGGAAAGCCAATGTGGTGGCTGATGCCCTTAGTAGAAAGGAGAGACTCAAGATGATAATGTCTTTGAGAGAGTTTATAAGAGATTTTGAGAAGATGGAAATAGAAGTGAAGGTAACCGGAGCCGGTACCGAAAAGCTGTTTGAGATTGCAATAGAGACCGAATTATTGGAAAAGAGCATATTGTGCCAGAAAAAGGTGATGAATGAAGGCAGAGAGCCAACAAATAAATATGAGATTAATACCGAGAAAGATGATAAGGGAATAATGAGGTATTCCTATAGAATTTGGGTTCCGAAAGTTCAAGAGCTTAAGGATGAGAACTTAGATGAGAGCCATAGTTTGAGGAATAAGATTTAGGGCAAACCCTGAATGTGATAGTCAGGGAGGTTGCCATCAAGAAAGAAAGAACCCATAACATAATAGAGTGGAAAACAAGATTTTTAATGTATAAGATAACCCTGATTATGGGAGAAGGTTGAAACATTTCATACTAAGGAAACAGATAGTCGAGTAAGGAAAGGAGACCCGAGACGGTACTCCTATACGACAATTTATGGACCTGTCTAGACAGAACTTAGACTATTATCCCCAACCACCACCTTGAGGAAACAATGCGATAGGAAATTCTTTCAGGACCTTTAAGTCTCTAAGCTCTCAGAGTTCCAAGGAACAGGTTGACCTAGTCGAGGCAAGAGCCTGGCTAAAGGAAATAGAGGAATCATTTGAGATTCTGAATGATTGACGAACCACAAAAGACTGTTTTTGTCACTTACCCTCCTAAGAGAGAGGCCACCCGCTGGTGAAAGACCAAGGAAGGCACGGAGCAAGAGATTATAATAAACTGATTAAAGTTCAGACAATTGTTTTCGGGAAAGTACTTCCCAAGGTTATGGAGGTAGTGTAAAAGCTTTAGAGCCAGAACAAAAGCGGACGAGTATGATGAATTATGAATCTAAGTTATAAAAGTTGTGAAGATTCGTTCTGAGGACACGAATCCAGAATGACGGGATGTTTGAAATCAATGCTTATGTTGTGTTGGTTCATGTAATGGTTGTAATGGAAACGAAAATAAAAGACTGAAAAGGGAAGGAGTATAAAAGGATATAAAGGAAATAGAGTTGAGAAGTGATAAGAGAGTTAGGTATGGGAAACCCTAAGAAACCCTTGCAATAAATATAGAGAAGTGTGTCATCATCAGCGCGATGGTGACTGATCATGAGATAAATTCAAGGTTTGAAGGCGTAAGCGATATGTAAAGTTAATTCCCTTGAAGTTGACAGTATTCGATGAAAATTTGAGATAGATCGATTGATTAATAAGGAAACACGGATGAAACTTTGAGTAAGTATTCTATTTAAGGCATATGATTTAGAATGGTATTAACCTGCTATCGTTGCTTTGATTGAAACTCTTCTGCAATTTTATCTGCTTCATGTCATGTATGTATGTCAGGATCAGGAGTGTTCTTCATGAATCAGGAATGGTGATTATGTTACCTCCTTAGAAGGATTTGATATGACATGTATGGACTCCGTATGGTTAGATATTAAGATTTCATGGAACGTGAATGACGACAGTAGGTCAGTAGTGGATCATAGTAATGCAGCAATGATTCCGCGAGTAATGAGCTGGTTACAACCGTGATAGTTGTATTGGAATGGATGTTGAGATTGAGTACCACTAAACAGGTCGTGGTAGTGTATAAGTTATCATTGATAGACTAATTAAGTCGATTATCTACCTATTGAATACTTATTCCTTCTTATCAATAGAGAGTCGTATTACTATACGAGGAAGGTTGCAGTGCAAGCATAGAATTTTAGTAACGGTGATGTCTAGAATGAAAACCCAGATTCGATTTTTGATGTCGAGGGAGTTTCAAAGGTGATTGTGTATAAGCTCAAGCAAGAGCATGGGTCCATAGAATGATGGATGGAATAGTAAATATTTAAGCATGTAAAATGCGATGCTATAATACTTGATGTTGATATAAATACACATATATTTTGTTCTCCTATATCAAACCTCTATAGTTCAGAGGTAGGTTCCAAGCCAGATATTTTGTGGCAGTATATTTTTTTCATATATACAATTCTTTTCAATTCGTTCTTTTCTCTTCTTTTCATTTCATGTAAGCTGAGAAGAACAACCCTTCCAGAAGGGGAGGTATTGCCGAATGACTATCTATCTGTATGATAGAAGCCTAGTAGGATACCATCTATTGTTTAATTGCTTGTCAAGTACTAAAGGCTGGCCACCTTCTGTACTAACTATGCGATATAACAAGTGTTCATGATCATAGTGATCTCTCAACAAATCCTTTTACTTCTATATGAAGGACTAAGCTTTCGAAGATAGAAGCAACTGAAAAAGGAGTAGTAAACTTGTGGTGGTATTCGAAATGGAAACACATTCGTGATACTAAGGTTGACGAGGTTATTAAAAGGTTATAGAACGCTAACGAGCAAAAGTGTAACCAGTATAGTATTATGTACGGAAGATAGTAACGCTTACGAATTAGAAAAGAATGAGTATTGAGAAGCAAAAGCTATAACGCTAGAAGCTATAATGAGAGTCTGTGCAATAGACTTGAAAGAAATTGGAATGATCACTTAACACGGATTGAGTTTCCTTACGACAATAGATCATATGTCAGTATTGAGATATCGCCTTATGAGATCCTTGAGGGAAGACAATATCGATCTCCCTTATGTTAGGATGAAGTTGTAGAGCGCAAGATGCTCGGACCCGCAGTAGTCCAAAGGACCAAGGATATAATAGATCTAATCAGAGGACGGCTGGTAGTAGCCCAAGATGGACATAAGAAGTATGTTGATTTGACACGAAAGGATAAAGAATAGGAAGTAGGGAACCTAGTGTGTTTAAAGGTATCCCCTTGGAAACCCTTGGAATGGATTGATGGGGTTCGGAAAGAAAGGAAAGCTAAGTCCACAATTTGTCGGACCCTTGGATATACTAAAACATATTGGGAAGTTAGCATACGAGCTAGCCCTACCCCGAACCTGTAGCACGTTCATAACGTGTTCCACGTATCAATGTTAAGGAAGTGTAATTCGGATGCCAGACAAATAAGGGGCATATGAGCGCATAGACATGCAACCAGATGTAACCTATATGGAGCAACCGGGAAAGGTTATAGATTGAAAAGGAACAAGTGCTTGGGAGAAGGGTTATCAAACTAGTCAGAGTTTGATGGTAGAACCACGATGTGGGAAAATTGACTTGAGAGTTAGAAAGTGCAATGCTAAGAAAGTATCCCTATTCATTTTATCTGATTCCGGGACGGAATCCTTTTAAGGAGGGGAGACTGTAATAACCTCAAAATTTTGAACTTTTTGTAACCCTTATGAATAGTGTTTTTGCTGATTTGCTGAATAAGAAAACTGTTCATGCCACACTATGTAGGGTTTCTTTTATGGATATTCTGAGATTTTATTAGTACTCTATATGGTATATAAGTGTATGTAAAGATCGTCAGAATCCAATTCCGAACACTTTGATTTTTTCCCGGAAATCCACTAGATACAGAAAGAATTGAGTATAAGGTAACAGGATAAAAAGGATTTAAATTAAAGGATTATAAGAGAGGATCATAAAAGGAATATAATGTATTGAGAAAGGTTAGGGAAACCCAAGTAATAAGATCCCGGGTATGATCCCTCAAACGAGAAACGAGAACGAAAGTTAAGCGAACCGTATAACAGATCAGCGGTCATTAGGCAAATAATTAGGAGTTAATCAAGGAGGTTAGGGATGATGAGGTCATCCAACCAATAAGAAGAGGGCAAGTGAGGGAGGATGACATCACAAGGTGACATAAGCATGACAAGTGGGAAGGATTGGTTGGTTGATTGTGAGCCACACATTTTTCACCATGGTAATAATTTAATTTATTTCCAAGACAAAAGGAAGCAACCAACCAACAAATATCATAACACAAATACAAATTGAAAGTTGACTTTCCCATTTCAAGAAGAAAGTTCTCGGCTAAAACAAACCCAGCAACTTCAAACTGCCATATCTCCTTCAATACTCACTCAAATGTTGTGTTCTATAGCTCGTTGGAAAGGTATTGAGATGTCCTACAACTCTTGTTCACAAGTCTCTTCCAAATAAGCAAGGTAAGACCCTCATTTTTACAGTTCTTTAAATCGGACTTTTAGAAACTTCAAAGCCTAACTTTGTGTTCTTGATTTCTTTGGAAAGATCAAGCTTGTAGGAGGCTCCCTAAGGCTTTCTAGCAACTTAACACCTCCCAAGGAAGGTATAAATCTTCACACCCTTTAGTAATAAGTTTGAATGTTGAATTTTGGAGATGGTTTGGATGGATGAGTAGTAATTTGAATGATAAGCATGATTCGAGCTTAATTGTTAAGTAGTTTAGTTGAATTTGGAGATGTTATAATATATGATTGGATTGAGATCCTTGAGCTTATTATGACTGAAATCAGTAGCATTGATGTGTATATTGAGTTGTTGTTGATTGGTAGTTGGATTGATATGATTTTGAATGATAAAAATTTGGGAAATCGCGTAAACATAGCCGTCGTAATGTCCGATTTACTTTAGACTACTTTTGTTCATAACATTAGGACCCGAGAACTCCCTGCTAGGTTTTTACCATTGCAATGTTTAGATAGTTCATGTTACGAGCTTCGTTTTGATATGTAGTTCGTTTGATTCCGATGTACGGTTTAGGAGAAACGACCATTTTAAGTAACGGCGTTTCGCGACCGAACCATTACCCCTCGCCTTACTTTGAAACCTTGGTTAAGGACCTTAAAGGGTTAATTAGTGTATGAAACAATTATGTTAAGTGTGTTAGGCAGCTGGTAAAACACTCGCGAAGGAATCGCCTTAAAAATCGTAATGATTAAATTATTAAAAATGGTGGAGCCGAGGGTACTCGAGTGACTTAATAGAATCAGTAAGCGCAAAGCAAGCGTTAGAGTCTAAGTTGGTTAAAGTATAGATTTACAAGTGACTTTGGTTTAATTCCAACTTACTTGTTGTTTATAGGTTACAAGACTCGTCCCGAGCCATTTGTAACCCCCAGTCGCTCAGGCAAGTTTTCTACCCGTTATACTGTTGTTGTGATGTATATGTGTATATGCATGATCTTGTGATAAATGCATATTTGTTATTAGCAAATTCTTGCGATATATTGTAGCATGTGATATGATATATATGCATGCCTGTTTCGTATTCTTGATTTATATATCTGTTGGTTCAAATGCTTATTCGTTGCATAATACCTATGCTAGAGATAAGCGGTATTTGCGTATACCCTTAGTATAGGGGATCAAAAGGTGAACATATTTCTAAACCGGGAGTCGATGTTCCCGAGTATAATATATATATTTTTATATATATATGGTTATAGTTTTCAAAACTATTAATCGAATAAGATTTATTCGATAACTTTAACTTTATTTTATTATTGAATATTATTTCGAATATTCATCCGAGGACTTATGACTCCTTTATTTTATTATTGAATATTATTTCGAATATTCATCCGAGGACTTATGACTCCTTTATTTTATTATTGAATATTATTTCGAATATTCATCCGAGGACTTATGACTCCTTTTATTTTATTATTTGAATATTATTTGAATATTCATTCGAGGGCTTATGACTCTTTTATATTATTTATTGAATATTATTTGAATATTCATTCGAGGGCTTATGACTCAGTTTATATTATTTAATGAATATTATTTGAATATTCATTTGAGGATCTATGACTCCGATTATTTGCTGAGATATGTTCTTTATTTTATTAAAGAATAATGTTTCGATAATCAAACTTATTTTCGATTATTCAAATAAAGATAGTACTTTCGTATAAGTATATCTTTGGTTATTTAATACTCATTTCAAGTATAAGTCTTACAACTTCTACTTCAATTATTTGTATAAAGATTATTCTTTATGGGAATATTATTTAAATAATAATATTCAGATATTTTCTAAATATATTGGGACTGATTTACTTCATTAAATCAGCATTACTCCAAACACTCTTTAAAGTGTTTTCGAGTCTTCAAAATGATTTTTAAAAGTTAGAGCGGACCCCAAAACTCATTTTTATATTTAAGATCTTCCTTTTAAAGGGGATTTAAATACTCGCTCAAAACCTGAGGGATCCGACTCTGTGGTGTATTTTATACTCGCAACAAGGTTGCAGTTTTGGTAAATGAATTGATTACTTACCCAACATTCGGGAAGTAAGTCCATCTATCGAGTCGGCATAAGCAACATGGGCTCAGTGGGCGTCCATGATAGTGTAAGTGGCTCAGTGGGAGTCCATCAAATGCATAAGTGGCTGAGTGGCAGTCCAGCATAAGGTCCTATTGTGACCAGGGTGATGACCAGTGGGGAATTCGTCCATCTACTAGTAGAAAAGGTTACTTATTGGTATCTTTGCCTAATCAGCAAGATATCAGGTTTATGCCAAAATTCTTTCCTTTCCAAATTTATTGGATATTGCAATTCTGTTCATACTTTACATGACAGAGGTTTTCAGGAAACGTATGTATATATAGGTGTATATATATATCGGGACTTAATGAAGTATATCATAACTTCATTTCCTTCAAAATATTTCAAAGATTGAATCTATTCAAGTCTTCTCTTGTAGTCTCATCAGTGTGATGAGCTTTTGAAACAAATATAACTTGAACGGTGGTAGTTCAAGTAGTATTCGGAAAAGATATAAGTATATTGGAGTATCTTGTAACTTTATCTTTTAAACTTATATCTAGTAAATGATTATCTTATGCATATCAAAGACTTTCAGAAAAAAGTTGAGACAAGGTTAGATATATTAGATCACCTTGCAACGATATTTTTATACAGTTATAAACTGGAACTTTGTGTATATTATACATGGAAGAGGACTTCCAAGATTTTGAAAAGTATATATGTATATATACTGAATATTTTGCGACTTCATCGCATTAAGATATTAAACTTGGTTCATTTCTTTTGACCAAGACTTTCATGAGTACTATGAGAAGGCTCATATACTGTAAATCATTATACATATTATTTTGGTGGGCTTGCTGCTCACCCTTGCTTTCTTCTTTCATCACACAACAACATATAGAAAAGATGAACAAGACCAAGTTCCCAATTCGCGAGCGGATAGGAAACGTTCCGCAGTTTCCTATAGGCGTTGATGTCGCTGTAGCTGAGGTAGGAGCAACCAATAGTCTAGGCTTTCAACTTTTGATGTACCAGATTAGGTATATTTATGAATTGTAATAATGGCAAAGAAATGTAAATTTATTCAGAAACCCTTTTAAGGTGTAATGGCATATAATTTTGGAATAAAATGACTTATGATTATTTTTGGATATTCATCTCTGAGACTATAACTTGTGGTGTTTGTATTTATTGTGGGGTCACAGTACAGAATAGTTGATTATTTATTAAGATTGGGTGTTATAAAGGGAAATGGAACTCGTGACAACCCGGATCCCCGACCCCGGATTTGGGGGTGTTACATATCAAGTCAAAGACGGAACAGAGCGCAAGGAGAAGACGGCAAGAGACCTTTAGCACAATTCAACAAAGGCGAAGACAATCTAGTTTATTCTTGTGAATCTTTGTTTTGAGTTGTAATTTGGATGCTCGTTTCTTGTTTTGCTGAACCTATACTCTTGTTTGTACTTGGTTTTATTTATTCGTATAAAGACTACGTTTGATATATCATGTTTTGATCGGAAGCCACGTTGATGATGACTCCGATTATGGGCTAATTGTTATCGTGGCGTTCTAGCGGATTTATTTATGGATATCTTTAGTTAAATTGTTTGATGCATTAGTATGTGGTGATTGTATGATATCCTAGTATTGGTTGTGCGTATTCGTCTTATGAGCATCGTGAACTTATAAGATAGTGTGTTAATTCTTAATGAAGCGAAAGTGAATTTAAGGATTTAGAACTTGCCATGCTAGCATAGGTTCATGTAATTGTTATGCATGATTCGTAGGTAATTTTAACCATCTTACCGGCCCTATGTAATCAAGATAGATAACTTGTGCTTAAACCGTTATGTTGTCAAATTCTATAGACATATAGTGTATCAATATAATTGGTGCCTATTCAGCTTATATCTCTTTTGTGGATGTCTGGTAGAATGGTACTCGTGCAACGAAAGTTAGAGTTTATCAGTTTCGTGTTATTTGAATAGTGTCATCACCATTGCATGCTAAGGTTAAGAATAATTAGGCTATTGAATGAAGTGTTTAATGAAGTTAGAATCCCATGTTTGTTATATATATAAATTCAGTTAATCTTATTCTCGTAGTTATAATTGTTAGATTAATTCTTAGTTATAAACAATCTCAATTTTTTATAGTCTTAGCATTGAATAATAATCGTACATTGTTGCTTATGTGCATAAATTAGATAGTTAACCAATACAGTCTTAGTTATAATCAATGATATAACTTGTAAAAATCATAATTAATTCATACAAGCACATAAAATTCTGAAATTTTTACCACAGATCTATATGCATACAACCTATGCTCTGATACCATTGTTGGATTTTAAACGCAGCGGGGTCATGGAAAAACACTTTTACACATACAAAATCCAAATAAAATTATATAAATCGTGAATAAAAATTCGAGGGATCGAATCTAACCTTTAAAAATAATTCGGAGACAACGATCAGAGATCCTTAGTAGTTGCTCCTCAAGTGTTAAGCACTCCACCGGTATCCACCAAGAAAACGATGTTAAAGAGGAGGAAGGATGTGGAGAGAATTGGGTTTTCCAAACTTTTTGGGTTTTCGGGTTAGATGGGGTTGGAATAAAATAGGGTCTATAATAGTGTATTTATAGGCAAAATTTTCAGCTGAAATTTTCCCATAAATAATATTATTATTATCCCATTTATTATTCTCATTAATAATTAAAACACCTTTTAATTATTAATCCTTTTTCTAAACACTTTAGAAATAATTCTCTCTCTTGATTTAATTTCCAAAAATTAAATCCTTTAATTAATAATATTAAGAACCTTTCTTAATTAATTTATAATCAATTAAATCTCATTTAATCAATTATTAAATTTTCCAATTAATTATTTATTTCACAAATAAATAATTATTTAGCCATTATTAATTAATTCCTCCACCATTAATCATTCTCTTTTTATGGTGTGACCCTGTAGGTTCAATATTAAGTCGGTAGTAGAAATAAATAATAATAAAACTATTTTATCATTATTTATATAAATTCTCTAATTTATTAAATATGATTAATTAATTAATCACATTTATTCTACATTGTGAGGGATACTTCTCAGCATATCGCGACTATCTAGATAATATGAATTCACTGCTTAGAATACCAAGAACCTGTCAGTGAATAGTTACCATACAATAAACTCATTCTACCCTACAATGTCCCGATTAAATACAAGGCATGGATCTCGTGTCAAGCCTATCTAATTCAATCACTTTGCTTACCATTTACTATGCGTAGTTCTATGCAAATTAGAAACTCCTTTCTAATTTCATTTACTCTGGCCAGAGATTCCTGAACTAGCATAAGTGGATCAGCCTTGAACATTCGCTTCCTTCACTGGAAGGGGTAGATCCTTTATTGATCATACAATATCTTCGTGTAAAAATTCCTATACCCAGAAGAGCCCTAATAATTGTCCCTGGAGACTAAGAACTAAACCAAAGCATAGTTCAGTATACACAAGATGACTATGATGACCTCAAGTCTAAGGATACTTGTACAACTATCACTAAGTGAACAACTGCTGACACGTGAGTGAACTCCATCAGTTGTTCAACTGTGCGAGTCATGTTCAGTGAACTTATTCCATAATAAGCACCTACATACTAGCTATAGTGTCACCACACAAATGTCTATGAGAACAGACATCCTTCATAATGAAGTAAGCATAGTATGTACCGATCTTTGCGGATTATTAATTACCAGTTAGTAATCCTATGACCAGGAACTATTTAAGTTTAGAGTTATCATCTTTTTAGGTCTCACTATTATGATCTCATCATAATCCATAAAAAGCTTTACTCTAAACTATGGTATATCTTATTTAAACACTTAAATAGATAAAGCCCGTAATAAAAACAAAACAAGTCTTTATTAATATCAATGAAATCAAAACAGATTACATAAAAGTTATTCCCAAATCCTAATACATGATTGGACTTAGGACATATTCCTTTCAACCTTCACTTGTTTATTTGGTACTTTTTCCTTCAGACGAGTTTCTTCTGGTCTATGTGGTGCACCAGCCACATTTCAGAGATGTATGATGGCCATCTTTTCTGACATGATTGGCCAAAATCTAGAGGTGTTCATGGACGACTTCTCGGTCTTTGGTGATTCTTTTGATGAATGCTTGGAGAATCTGGGACACGTTCTCAAGAGGTGTGTTGAGACCAATCTGGTTCTCAATTGGGAGAAATGTCATTTTATGGTGCATGAAGGCATTTTTCTGGGGCACAAGGTTTCTAATAAAGGTCTAGAGGTGGACAAGGCCAAGGTGGGGATCATTGAGAATCTTCCTCCACCTATTTCTGTTAAGGGAATTCGCAGTTTTCTTGGTCATGCGAGTTTCTACAGGCATTTCATCAAAGACTTCTCAAAAATTTCAAAGCCTTTGTGCAGTCTGTTAGAGAAAGATGTTCCATTTAAATTCGATGACGAGTGCCTTGCAGCTTTTGAGACATTGAAGAAGAGTCTAATTATAGTACCTGTCATGACTGCACCTGATTAGAATGAGCCTTTTGAGATGATGTGTGATGCAAGTGACTACGCAGTTGGAGCAGTTCTTGGGCAGAGAAAGAACAATATATTTCATGTAGTCTACTACGCTAGTAAGACTCTAAATGGTGCTCAACTGAATTACACTACTACAGAGAAAGAACTTTTGGCTATTGTCTACGGTTTTGAGAAATTTTGATCTTATCTAATTGGGACTAAGGTGATAGTTTTCACTGATCATGCCGCCATTCGATATCTCGTCTCAAAGAAGGACTCGAAGCCTAGATTGATTCGATGGGTTCTTTTGCTCCAAGAATTTGAATTAGATATCAAGGACAGAAAAGGAACTGAAAATTAAGTTGCTGATCATCTCTCACGTTTAGAGAATCCTAATGCTACTTCATTGGACAAGACATTGATAAATGAGTATTTTCCCGACGAGCAGCTGTTTGGAGTGCAATAATAAGAACTGTGGTTTGCAGACATTTTGAACTATCTTGTGGGTAATATCATGCCTCCTGACTTATCTTATGCTCAAAGGAAGAAGTTTTTTCATGAGGTGAAGTGGTATATGTTGGATGAACCATTTCTTTTTCGCTAAGGAGCTGACCAAATCATCAGGAGATGTATTCCTTACAGCGAAACGGGGGGGGGGGGATCTTGCGAGATTGCCACTCAACAGCTTATGGAGGACATTATGGTGGAGAAAAGACAACAGCTCGTATTCCTCAAGCAGGTTTCTTTTGGCCAACATTATTTAAAGATGCTCATCAGTTCGTTTTGAAATGTGATCGATGTCAATGAGTGGGTAATATGTCTAAAAGGGATGAGATGCCTCTTAATGTGCTTCTCGAGGTTGAGGTCTTCGATGTTTGGGGAATTGACTTCATGGGGCCATTTATCTTATCTTGTAACAATCAGTATATCTTATTGGCAGTTGATTATGTGTCTTAATGGGTTAAAGTTAAGGCATTGCCAACGAACGATGTGAAAGTGGTGCTTAATTTTCTTCACAAGCAGATATTCACAAGGTTTGGAACTCCAAGAGAAATAATCAGTGATGAGGGGTCGCATTTTTGCAATCGCAAGTTCACTACTATAATGAAAAGGTATAATGTGAATCATCGCATCACTACGGCTTATCATCCTCAGATAAATGTTCAAGCTGAGGTATCTAACAGAGAGATCAAGCGCATTTTGGTGAAAGTGGTATGTCCATCAAGGAAGGATTGGTGTTTGAAGCTTGATGAAGCTGTTTGGGCGTATAGAACAACATATAAAACTCCATTGGGAATGTCGCTGTTTTAGTTGGTTTATGGTAAGGGGTGTCATTTTCCTGTGGAGCTCAAGCATAAAGCATGTTGGGCTTTGAAGAAATTGAATCTGGACTTGGATGCAGCTGGAAAGAAGTTGATGCTTCAGTTAAATGAATTTGACGAGTTTCGACTTCAAGCTTATGAGAACAACAAGATGTATAAGGAGAAAGTCAAGAGGTGGCACGATAGGGGTCTAGTGCTCAAAAAATTTGTGCCAGGGCAACAAGTTCTTTTATTCAACTCTCATCTCCGTCTTTTTCCTGGAAAGTTGAAGTCAAGATGGTCAGGGCCCTTCATAATCAAAAATGTGTTTCTGCATGGAGCGGTGGAAATTTTTGAGAATGATCCGGGCCAAGCATTCAAGGTAAATGGTCAATGGTTGAAGCATTATTATGGTGACACGGTAAACCGTGAGGTGGTTAGTGCCGTTTTATTGTCCACTTGATCTCGAGATTCTACGTCGAGCTAGCGACGTAAAAGAAGCGCTTCTTTGAAGGCAACCCAAGGTTTTTGTACATTAGTAAGTAGAAGAAGCAAGAAGAAAAGAGAAAATCACAAAAATATCAAAAAAATGAAAAAAATGAAAAAATTAAGGTCTGACTACAAAAGCCTGGCGCGCCCGCACTATCCTAGCACGCGGTCGCGCCATTTACACAGAAAGCGCGGCCGCGCCATTTACACAGAAACACCGCGCGCCCGCGCTGTTACAGCGCACGACCGCGCCGGTTTGGTAGAAGTAGCGCGCGCCCGTGCCGTCCCAGCGCACGGCCGCGCCGTGTCCCGACTTTGGAAAAAAAATAAAAGGGAGTTAAGGGGGAAAACAGGAATTTTGTCCCAAAATCAATTCCCAACCGAATTTTACTCCCCCACATCCCATAATTCCCTCTCCAAATCAAACCCATTATTCTCATTATTCCCATAATCAAATCCCACTTCTATTCCATATCTAATTCTCTTTTCACCACCTATATATACATACACCCCATACACAAACTTCTTCACCAATTCAAAAATTCTCAAACACAAATTCTCTCTCAAACACAACTCTTATTCTCTCTAATCAATTTCCATGGCACCCAAGAGACAAAGAACTCAAGTCGATAGAAGCGCCAGCCATTCTTCAACTTTGACTGGTGTGAGGCCCAGGTTTTCTACTTCCGAGGCTGAGGAGGAGTACGCGAGGCTTCTTGCGAAGCCTATTTCTAAGGAGAGAGGTTTCCTGCCATCTGGGAATGATGGTAAGCTTTTGGAGATGATTTTAAAAATGGGCTGGGTTCCTTTTTGTGAGGCACCAGTTGTTGTGCCTATGAGTGTGGTACGCGAATTTTATGTGAATGCCAAGGCCGAGAAGAATCGCTTCACTGTGGTGTGAGGGAGGACGGTGGAGTATAGTGCAGAGGCTATCAGGACTATGATTGAGCAGCCCGTGAGGAAGGTGGGGCCAGATACCTGGAATGATAAGACTCTAGAGGATTTTGATCTGGATCTTATTGTTGCTACTCTGTGCTGGCCCGACACATATTAGAAAATCAAGAGGGGCACAGTCGCCGAGTATTCTACGTTCCCGGCATCCGGCATGAACAGGTTTGCCCGTGTATGGATCACTTTTATATGTGTTAATATCATGCCATCGTCGCATGTGCATGAGGTGACTGTGGAGCGTGCACGTCTACTATGGGGCATTCTACAGGGTGATTATGTAGATTTGGGGATGGTGATATACCAGGGGATTCTGAGGTTCTTGAGGGGGAGCACTACGGGTTCCATTCCGTATGCGTCAGTGGTGACAAAGCTGTGCGTGGCAATTGGTGTGCAGTGGCCCACACATGAGCAGTTGCAGATTCCGAGTGCTTCGATCGATAACACTACTTTGGCTATGATGCGGGAATGGGATGGAGGCAAGCCCAGTCTGAAGGGGCTTGGGTATTCTTTTGACCACCTACCTGGTGGGAGGCCAGCTGCTGGTCAGGCGAGCAGGACGACATAGAGATCTCAGTTAGGAGATGAAGGAGGACCATCGCAGCACCAGCAGAAGGCAGCTGGAGCGGACATGTGAGCTGGTTTGAGCTCGACACAGTATAGGCGTCTTGCGAGGAGGATGGATGCGATGCACGATATCCATAGTCATTTTGCAAGGGATCTTATCCAGGCACTTGGGACTGCATTTAGCGCCACCGGAGTTGACATTCAGTGGCCAGTATTTGGTGAGGACTATGTGTATCCGCCTCCTTACACACCTGACACTCTACCCCTTGAGGGTGAGGATTCTGATTCAGAGTTGGTATGCTTGGTTCCTTACTATTACCTTTACTGAGGACAGTGAACATTTTAAGTTTGGGGGTAGTTATTGAAGGAATATATTTGTGTGAGTCTCAATAGTTGCATGTTCATGATAGTTTAGTTCATATAGTTTGCATATTTTTCCATGTAGTTTTTTTTATTTTGGTAGTTTTATGATATTTTGTTCATGTAGTTTCATGCATTTGCATTATAACATGATCCCTTAGATAATTTTCCGATTGACTTACGATATTGATGCTAGTGTAGTGATGTCGTATTTAGTGATGTTGAGTCTTATTGAATTGATTTGCATGCTAGAGATACTTGTATTTTAGTAAGTCTTATAGGTTTTTAGAGTGCTAGATCATGATCATGATTTATTTGATTTGTCAAGGTTTAATCGCTTGTTTATATTTAGAATTTAGGGTATTCTCTTAATAATAAAGACATGGATATTTAAAAATTGGAGAAATTGGATTTCATTGCTAGTTGTGTGGCTAGGTGTCAAATGGCTAGTAGCCGACTCATATTTTTATGAGTAGTCTAGGGTTGAATGAGATGAAGCGAAATGCACTCATTCGGAAATTGTGAAAAAAAAGAAAAAAGGAAAAAAAGAATAAGTGTAAGTATAATTGATCACGAGTGGGCTCTTTAGTACTCGAGTTATTAAGTTTGTAGGGGACTTTGTGCCTAGTGACCTAAGGCTTTTATAGTATGGGATCCGCTAACCTAACGCTCGCTACATGGGTGTTATTGTAGTCTTTTATGGACCTCACTCATTGCACGATCAAATAAGCATACTTGTGTTGTTTTGTTGTGAATAAAAGCATGAATCCGAATAAAACTCCAATAAAAGAATTGAAGTGTTATAATTTATTTTGAGTCTAGCTTTTTATTTTATTTATAACCTTGCGATGCCTTGATGAGTAGTGAGTCATGTTTATTGATCTAGTTGCGATAGTATATCTGTAAGCATCTTCACACTCGCACGTCTCTAGTTTGTAAGTTGATTTGTATGATTTGATTGATCTTCATGCGAATAACTGTATTTGTTGAAATGTTGCTTTATGGTTGGTTGAGTATTCTATTGGAGATCGTTGCATTCAAATAGTTACATTCATACATTTTTGTTCTCGTTCTTTGAGTCTGTTTATGCTAGAGTACAAGCATCGATTCAAGTTTGGGGGTATGTTGAGTGGCATTTATGACACTTTATTATGCTCTAATAAGCTTTGAATTGGTGTATTTGTACTCAAGTTGTTATGTGTTTTAATGCGTTTTCTAGTGTTTTTGCATTTTAGGCACTATTCAGGTAATCGGGTGAATTAGCATTGTTTTGGTGCTAATTTGGTGTCCAGGTGGTGTTGGAATAAAAGCTCGTGGAAAGCTGGCTCGAAGCAGCAAGATTTAAGAAGAAATATGAGTTTTCCCAGAAGGACGGCGCGCCCGCGCTGTGAGCCCATGGTCGTGCCGGTGTTCCAGAAATGCAGTGCGCCCGCGCTGTGATAGCGCGCGGCCGCGCCGTGGCCGAATTTCAGAATCCTGTTTCTACTACAATTCTAAAAGGGAAGGCTTTCAGATTGTTGAGGGCTACTATATATATTCATATTAGGTCATTTTTAATAAGATATCAAGTCAGAGACGGAACAGAGCGCAAGGAGAAGACGGCAAGAGACCTTTAGCACAATTCAACAAAGGCGAAGACGATCTAGTTTATTCTTGTGAATCTTTGTTTTGAGTTGTAATTTGGATGCTTGTTTCTTGTTTTGATGAACCTATACTCTTGTTTGTACTTGGTTTTATTTATTCGTATAAAGACTACGTTTGATATATCATGTTTTGATCGGAACCCACGTTGATGATGACTCCGATTATGGGCTAATTGTTATCGTGGCATTCTAGCGGATTTATTTATGGATATCTTTAGTTAAATTGTTTGATGCATTAGTATGTGGTGATTGTATGATATCCTAGTATTGGTTGTGCGTATTCATCTTATGAGCATCGTGAACTTATAAGATAGTGTGTTAATTCTTAATGAAGCGAAAGTGAATTTAAGGATTTAGAACTTGCCATGCTAGCATAGGTTCATGCAATTGTTATGCATGATTCGTAGGTAATTTTAACCATCTTACTGGCCCTATGTAATCAAGATAGATAACTTGTGCTTAAACTGTTATGTTGTCAAATTCTATAGACATATAGGGTATCAATATAATTGGTGCCTATTCAGCTTCTATCTCTTTTGTGGATGTCTGGTAGAATGGTACTCATGCAATGAAAGTTAGAGTTTATCAGTTTCGTGTTATTTGATTAGTGTCATCACCATTGCATGCTAAGGTTAAGAATAATTAGGCTATTGAATGAAGTGTTTAATGAAGTTAGAATCCCATGTTTGTTATATATATAAATTCAGTTAATCTTATTCTCATAGTTATAATTGTTAGATTAATTCTTAGTTATAAACAATCTCAATTTGTTATAGTCTTAGCATTGAATAATAACCGTACATTGTTGCTTATGTGCATAAATTAGATAGTTAACCAATACAGTCTCTGTGGGAACAAACTAGAAAAGATTCTATACTACTTGCAAAATCGTATATTTGCGTGTAATATTAGCGCGTGTTTAGTGACTAATATGGTCATACTACACGCCTTATTTGTGGATTATAAGTGGCCAGTTCCCTCTGGGAACAGATTAAAGATCTCTCAGGGATCTCCATGTAGTCCAAATGTTCGGTGGCATGTGTGTGTAACTGAACATATGTTACTGAGTATATAGAGGTCTATAGGTATATATATACGTAGTCTCTAACAACATTTTACCGAAAATTTCATTCTAGACTCACTGGTCTAACCCTTTAGAAGACCTAAGTTTGAACCATCGCTCGTTGTAATCATATGCCATTCAATTGCAAACATGTCATCCATTCATAATGTCCTTGACTTTTGAGCTAAACCATCATAACCTTACATATTTCGCATACTAATAATTCCATGTAGTGTACTTGCCTCATGATACATTCTTATATTGCTTCATATCTTCCTTACTGAAAATAAAATCCTCAAGGGTATATTACACATTATCTCTCCTGAATTCATTATTCTTACAGTAATCAAATCCTCATTGGTAAGATGATACCTCCAACTAGTTTGGGTTAATATTCTCAATTGTATATTAATAATTGACTTCATGGTCCTCACATAGATGTCCCCTTATGGGCAACCTTTAAAGAAATACAAGTAACAAAGCTCGTGTTATCCAAATGAACATATTGTGTTGGTAATACCGTCTTTACCTCAAATGCACTGGAGACTCAGCTCTCAGTTCTATATCACATCCTTTCCAAATCATATATGATTATAATTTTTCTTCTCATCATTCTGAAAATCTCCAATGGTTCTATTAGTCATAGTTTAATACCTCAAATAGACACTTACCCTAACCTACTCACTGGGACTACATCTGGTAGTCCAATGTTAAACTCTATATGAGCTCTTATGCAATATCGCATCTAGAAAAACTCCTAACACTCTCGTCTCTGAGTACTATAACTTATTGCTCTGATACCATTTTTGTAACGCCCCTAAATGCGGGGTCAGAAATTTGGGTCATCACGCCATCCTTCAATCATGTATAACCTGTATTAATTCAATAATCCAACACACCTCAATCCCATACACACACCCCAAATATAGCCTTAGAAATGATGTACAACATGTATCATTTGTTATTATAACTCAAATGTACTTCACAGGATCTCAAACTATTATTCGTAACCTCTACATGAAGTTACAATAACCTTACAATTATCTGAAGCCTATCTAAATGTTCTGGCTTTCCTGAAGCAATACTGCAAGGACTTCTCCCTGCGGTTGCAGTCGAATAGGCCTCTTACTGGCATGCTAAATATCTGTTGTGTTCTGACATTTAAAAGAAAGCAAGAGTGAGCAATAATACTCAACCATAATGTATAAAACAGTCTGGAAATAACTGTTAAAATAATAATTCATCGTATAATAGGACAATTTGAAAACTTGGTCGTATACACCTTTTCCTTTTTAAATCAAATCAGATATTTTATAAATATCAAAATATCTTGATGATATTCTTGATTTATATAGTCAGGAGAATCATTTTCTTGGTTATATACACCTCTTTTCGAAATAATGTTTTTGATTGACTTATTAGTCTGCAAATACCTTAATGGTAAACCCAACACATATGCTTGGGTTATGGTATTGTATCTCAATTCCAATTGGAAGAATAGGACATTCACTGGAGCCCTACTATGCGATGATCAGTCTTACAACAGAATTTTATTATTGTTCTCTACATGTAGAAGGACGACTTCCTTACTTCCATTTGTCACCCTAGCCGCATTCAGGATGGATGATGCTTGGTGAGTCCTTTGTGTGCTTAAGAAACCTATCTTTTCAAGAAATTCAAGAAATCAACAAAAGTTACTATTTGACACTATTAATCATCACTTTCATCATTTTATTTGACCATTAAAACCTCAAATAAATGCTATGAAAGATTTATCTTACCTTAGTTTGATGGTGAGGAAGCTTAGTAATTATTTGTAGCATTTATCCATGGCTAGAAGTTGAGATTTGAATTTGGATTCTTGGTTTTACTATTAGGGTCGAATGGAGCTCTTTGGGGGGGGAGAATGCATCTTGTTGCTTGCTTGCTTGGTGAAGTGTGTTGAATAAGTGTTGGTTGATTTTTTTTTAATAATAGATATGTATATAAATTGTAGTACTCAAGAATCATGCCTCATTTTCCAAGCCTACTAGCTAGTCAAGTACATGCACCACTATTCCTCTCACTATTTACTACATCACCTTACTATTTGTATTACTATTTTATTAGCATTCTCTAATTGTATCCTAGGCTAATTAATTTGCATGGCTTGCATGGGAAGTTGCATGGGCTTGATACATTTATTTATTCATTTACGTATTCACTTGGTCGCTTATTCGTTATTGTGATTAATCCTCGTAAGAGATTCGCGAGGTAATCCTTTTTCTTATAATCCTTTTATGCTTTGTAATCTTGTACTTGATTTTTAATCTTTAGATTTCTAGATTCGTGATTGTAATGTGATTCTCGTATTGCTTGATAGTTCGTAAGATAAGGTCATTTTACGAAATTAGTTTTCTTCGAAAACTAATGACTTTTACATACACTCATTTGAAACATATATTCACAATATCGTCTTGGAAACTCTATTTTCCATGCATCACATAGTATGGGTTAAAAAAATTTCCCCCGATCGGCAGGGTTACTATTCATCGACAGTTTTACAAAGTCCCAAAAATTCAAGTTATTACAGAGTATCTACTGATTTTTCTTGATTTAAATCAATTGACTCTTGATGTGATTCATGTTGCTCCCTCTCAATATGTGCTTCGGTGTTTGCAGAGTTTCCACTGACATGTGGCTCAACAAAGCTTAGAGTGATATCAGGATTTGCAGTATCAGGACTTGTCAGATTATCAGGATTTAACTGTTCAGCATATGGTACTTCATTTTCAAATCTTAACTCTTCATGGTCATTTATATCCTCTAGACTTTAAATCTTCTTGTCATTAAAAGACACATGAAAAGATTCCATGACAACCCTTGTTCTCAAATTATAAACTCTGAAACCTTTTATTGACAGTAAATATCCAACAAAAATGTCTTCATTTGCGTTTAGATCAAATATTGTAAGTTTTTCCGGATGAGTTTTGAGAACAAAACATTTGCAACTAAATATATGAAAGTTCTTCAAATTTGGCTTATTTCCCTTTACCATCTCAAATGGTGTTTTTCCATGCTTGTTTAACAATGTAGCATTTTGTGTGAAGCATGCAGTTTGCACAGCCTCAGCGCAAAAGTAGGTTGGCAATTTTGCTTCTTCAAGCATGGTTCTTGCATCTTCTATGAGAGTTTTGTTCTTTTTTCCAACCACTCCATTTTTCCGTGGAGTTCCAAGGGCAGAGAATTCTTATATGATCCCCTTGTATTTGTAGAATTCCTCCATAAAAATGTTCTTGAATTTAGTTCTATTATCACTTCTTATGATTTTTACTTTATGAGTTGATCATTTTTCCAGTTCCCTTATATGATCAAGAAGAATGGAAGGTGTCTCATCCTTGGTGTGCAGAAAATACACCCGTGTGTACCTTGTATACTCATCAAGAATAACAAGTGCATACCTCTTCTTTGCAATAGACATCACATTAACTGGATCAAAAAGATCAATATGAAGCAAGTGATATGGTTCAAGAATTGAGGATTCAGTTTTACTCTTGAAAGATGATTTTTTTTAATTTGGTTTTTTGGCATGAGTCACACAAGCCATCAGGAGTAAATACTGTATTGGACAATCCACTCACAAGATCTTTCTTCACAAGTCCATTGATGTTGTTGAAATTGAGATGAGAAAGTCTCTTATGCCAGTTACAGTCGTCTTCCACATATGCTCTACTAAGTAGACATATTTCAGAATTATCAGTATTTATGGAGACCCTTGCTTTATATAAATTACCATGTCTGTAACCAGTTATTGCAACCTTGCCATCTGATTCCCAATGTTCTTCATAAAAAGTCACATGGTAACCTCTGTCACAGATTTGACTCACACTATTCAGATTATGCTTGAGTCCTGCAACTAGAGGTACATTTTCAATGATGACATTTCCAAGATTAATGTTGCCATATCCCAATGTTATTCCCAAACAATCGAACAAGTAGAATTACAGAAGGGGGGTTGAATATAATTCTAGGTTTCTTTTTTATTTTAAAAACTTATTGAAAATATAAATATAACTGTGTATGATTATGCTAAGTGCAGATAAGAAATATTCAAGTATTCAAACACAAAGTAAGTAAAAAAGGATGTTTAAAAGTTTTCTGGTGGATTGTTGTTTCCACTAGAGATATATGTGAATGTAGAAGATCTCTGTAATGCTAAAAAGCACACAGCTGCTTACAAGTGAATTTACAAAGAGAGAACTAAGAAATTCTTAACAGATTGTGCCTTATCTATTTCTCAGTTCCTTCGATCGATATTTTCTACTTGCTACTCTTGGTTTATATATTACCAAGTTACATGTGAAAGAGACAAACTAATAAAACAAAACTGTCTAAGTCTAATCACATGCTTCTTCATTTCTCCATCCGGCATCTTTGTATTTCTTCAAGTTAGCATGAAAATGGAAATGCATTTTGATCTTCATAATCCTGATTACAGGCTGCCATATTCCTTTTGTATGCAATCAACCCATGTGACTGTCAAGTCACTATCAACTCCTATTTTAATTTATTATCCGTCGAGACTCTGTTGAATCATCTGTCGAGACATTATTGGATAATCCGTCGAGACTCTATTTGATTATCCGTTGAATGTGTCTTGGGTCATCCGTCGAAGCCTTACAAAGACATCCGTTGAAAGTATTTCCATAGAAGTTGACTTAATTTCACTTATACAAGATTACAAGGCATCTAATATATACAATTAGCCAATTAGTTAATATTCTTGGCAGTGCACTTGGGTCTCTCCAGCCTTATCTTATTTGTTGGATTTTATTGAGTATCTCTGTTTTGGCTACTTGGTGAATCTAAAATCTTTCTTGATTGCAGAGAATACCTTCACTAAGACAGTATAGCCTTCATTGAGAATCCTATAAAGAGGCCCAAGTAATTTCGTTGCCACCCTTATACTTGAACACCAATCTTTTTGGTAGTCTTTTATGAGCATCAATAGCTCTTGATTCATCTAGCTCATCCAAGTAAAGATTGATGTCATAATACTCATTTATGTCACAAATAAAGAGTTGATCCCCTTTGTTGACTATTGGCTTGGGTTTGGATAAGGTCTTGGATTGAGATAAGACTGGCTTGACTTGCTTTCATGCAGATATCTTTCTTCTTTTAGAGGTAGTTAGGATTGGAATGCTCAGCTCAGGAATAGGTAGGCTTTCCCACTCTATTGGTTCATTCTTGTGAATGATTGGCTCGCCATGAAAGTTCACACCAGGATGGACCTTGAATTTACCCTCCTCCATTATGGGCACAGATGGTTGACTTGTAGTAGTAGACAGAGTTGGCTTAGATTCTTCATTCTCTTCTTCAAATTCCAGCTTCCTTTTGGCTCTAAAATTTAAGGGTCTATTTACTTCAACTGTTTTCCAGAAAATTTTTCTAAGAAAATTAGAAAAACTAAAAACATGTTCAAATGCAAAAATTTCAAAATAAAAAACTGGAAAAATAGAAAACACGGTTTTCCAGTGATTTCTAAATTATAACTATAGACATGAAAAGTGTGGAAAACAACATTTTGATGTTTTCTAAAAACTGAAAAACACAGCTGCTAGTTAAATACCTAACCCACTTCCATCCCTACTAGACACAAACATTTTTACTTTTTTATTATTTTTAAGTCGATTAACAATTTTATAAGTTTACTTAAATAGTTAAAAAATAAAAGTAACAGAATAAACAACCAATATACTACTTACTTAACTGACGGACCTTATAAATTTTCAACATAATAATATCATATTTTTAAATTAAAAAGTATAAGACATATTTGTAATAAAAAAATTCAAAATAGTGTAATATAATAATTATTTTGTTAGTTTGATTAATATTAATGTTTACATTATAGGAGGGAGCTTAATAATATAATAACTGATAGGGAATAAAAATAAGTCTAATTACGGAGTTAATGTCTCATTAATTAGACATGATTTGGTCAAAGGGGAATGCCTAAATAATGAGGCCCGAAACCCTAACTATTTATTAAATTCTTAATTAATAAAGGGGCTAATTAAATATCCCAATAAATGTGTTCAAATAAATAACTGCTTCTACAAGAAGTAGCCTCCAAGCAACCCAAATATAGAAGGAAACTAATTCCTGATTTTTAGGACTCCAAAGTCCAATCTGAGGTGGAGACTTGCCCATCAAGTCACCCAATTCTACCCTAATTTCTAGACTCTCAACATCTATATAAAGGGTCTTACCCTTTCACCTTCAGCAAGACATTTTGGGACAAGATCTCCACACGTCACAAAGCCGCGAAGGCATCCTTCAAGCCACGAGGCCATTACCTGGAACGACATTTTAGACTCAGTCCTGGAAGGATATGAAAGTCACTACATCCTTAGTAAGCTCTCGTTGCCATAGCCTCGAGGGCAAGCATCACCAAAAACTACATTTTGGCTTGATCCTTGGCATACGCCAAGGTACGTAGGCATCTTGTGAGGGCAGATTCAAGCCACGAAACACAAGCGCGGCCATTAAAGCATAAAGCTTATCAAACCCTGACATTAAATACCCGCATTAAAGAAATACATGTTTTTTCCATAACAATAACTAATAATTTATATGTTAGAAAAATCAAGATTAGACTCCTGACTAGAACTTAGTTATGAATTACTTCGTAGAAGATTCTTCAAATTTTTGTATATAATTATTAATTGAAATATTTAATAAAAGCTACAAAATGGTATATATTTAGGGTCATATAATTAGAAAGTTTCATTATTCAACCTATCTAAGCAGACTGCTTTTATACTTTATTTGTCATCTTTATTTATATTTTGTTAGGTCACACACACACTGTAGAGGGGGTGAATAGAGTGTATAGTACACTCAAATCGAACTTTAAGAACTTAAGTAACAGAAAACAAAATTTATTGAAACAATAAACTCTGTTACAGTATGGAACTGTTACCTCTCAGTGATGAACAAATATCACGAGAGCTGCAAGGGTTACAATGAATAATCTTTTCTAATAATGATAACACTTGTAGTGTAAACCCTATGTCTGTGTTTATATACTACACAGTTACAAGATAATCGCTAATTGATATGGAATATAATTCTGCTTCCTAAAATATGTCAATCAGATATCTTTTCTTCCAAGTATTCCATTCTTCACGGAATTCCTTCTTCATGCATATCTCTTCTTATGTTTATCTCGATCTTCTTTCCTTTAATCAGCTACTGTCCTTATCTGATTGTCCTTCAGCACTTAAGTTCTGATATCTATCTTCTGATGATTATCTCCTGATAATATAAGTACTGATATCCTTAAGTCCTGACTTCCAGTATAAGTACTGATCAACAGTTAAGTACTGATTTATCCTGTTCACATAAGATTCTGAAAGCTAAACATAAAACATATTAGCCATGACATTATCAAATATATCTAACAATCTCCCCCAACTTGTATATTAACAAAATATACAAGTTTAACAGATATTTGATGATGTCAAAAACATTAAGTACAAATGCATGAGAAATAGACTAGATAACTACAACTTACAGTCCTTAAAGTTTTTAACAATTTCAACTTCTGATAACAACTTCAATCTGTATAAATATCAGAATTTAAGCAGTTGTAGATCTTTGACTTGGCTTCTTTATTTTCTGATCTCTCTGATGTCAGGAGTTGTTCTGAGATAGTTCTTCAACAAACATTTCTCAGCATATCTTAGTTCATCAATCATTCTCCTTTTAACATCTTTAAGCTCTGTAGTATCTTCACCAGTTTGAAAGATTGCAGCTCTGAGATCATTAATCTTTGCTTTTCTCAACTCCTGATCTAGTCTTATGACATAAGCTTTGTCAGACTCAAGATTGAATTCAAGTCCCTTAATACCAAGATACGTTCTGATCTGTGCAGTATTAGGCTTCATATCAACAATATCACCATTGTGATCTCTGTACTTTGGAACATATATGCTGTCAGACTTAACAGAATAAAGCCTTTTCTGTCTCTGAATCTGTTCTTTTAAGTAGTTTGCAGCAGTCTCTGTTATTCTGTCATCCACTTAAAGTAAGGAAAGTACATGCTCCAATTCTTCAAAATACTTCAAAGGAATGGCATTTTGTCTTATATGATAAACCCTACCATCTGTCATGAAATACAACATGATGTATTCTTTCAAGTAGGTATGGTAAACCATCTGTACAGATTGCAGTTGATTCAATCTCTCAGGAGTTGCTCCAATACCTGGTTCACTCAAGGAAGTTGGATCATTGGTAGTGTTGTGTACTCTTCTTTCATCAGCACTTCCCAATCCAGTTTTATCTCTAGCTTCCTTTCCAGTAACTACTCTTGCTTCAAAACCACTTGCAGTAGTCTTCAAAGATTGAGTTTGTTTTGCTTTAGTGAATCCTGGTAGGAGTGTCTTTGATCTATTTTCTGATATCAAGTTAACTTGAGCTCTGTCAGAGGTTACTTGCTTCTTCTGAATATCAGAACTTACAATTTCTTGACTCTGAACAACTTGAGCCATGTCAGAGGTTGTTTTAAGAACTTTTCTTGAAGTCAGAGCAAGATCATCTTTTTCATCAGCAATTTCTTCTTCCTCAGGAGGTACATAACCCTTGATAGGTTCACCAACCTTTTCTTTACCCTTGGATCTTGGATCTATCTGTGGTTGTGATCTAGCCAATGTTGCTTCAGTATATGTCCTTTCTTTAATCACAATGCCTTTAGGTTTGGAAGTGAATTTTTACCAGAAGCTTCAGATTTAGATGTGACTTTCTCTGATTTAAGTCTGGCTTCTTCTTCCTTTAAACTTTCCAAGTCCATTCCTGGATTTTCTTGAAGAAATAACTGTCTTGACATTTCCTCATCAAGATCTAGAAGTTTATCAGAACTTATCCTTTTACCAGCAGCAGAACTTATTCTTTTCCCAGTATCAGAACTTGTTCTGTGACTAGCTTGTCTTGATGTAAACCTTCTACCTTGACTATGACCGCTACCCATTCCAGAGTTTCCTTGGTCATCTTTTCCATCATCCTTTCCTTGCAGTGTCTTGTTGGTTTTACATTTGGACTTAATTACCTTCTCCCCCTTTTTGGCATCAGCAGGTAGTAAAAGAGAGATAAGTAGTTCCACTGAGGTCTGGATTTCAGTAAGTTGCGATTGCTGAGAAGCTTGATTTGTCAGAATTTGATCAATCTGAGCTTGTTGTTTCTCTTGAGTTTTCTCAATATAAGCAATCCTGTCAATGGTAGGTTGAAAGAACTTTTTCTTATCAATTTTCCAAACTTGTTCCTGTTTGATAAAGTTCTCCTGAATCTTGTGTAGCTCTGCATGAGTAGTTGAATGAAGACCTTGTAGATGTTTAGTACTCAATGCAGTGACTCTAAGCTGGGTTTTAAAATCATCAGAATTTAACATTTCATCAGCTTTAGTCAAGTGCTCAGCAAGATGTAAAACATTTGGAACACATGAAACTGAGTTCCATTCCTTAGTCCACTCCTGTCCTGCAGGAGTTTCACTCCAAGGCACTGGTGCATCCCTGATAACAAACTCCTTTACCAGTTCAGACTTAGGAAGAGTCGGTGGTGGAGTATGTCCTGAAGGACCTGCTTCATCAGCATCGACAGTTGGAGCAGCTTCACCAGTATCTCCAACATTTGCAGCATCAGAACTTAAAGAATCAGTATCTTCTGATAAGACAACAGTGTGAGTAGCAATGGAGGCTTCAGCATCCTCTAATTGCTGATCTGATACTAAGTTCTGATCAATAGCCATATCCTGATGCTCACCTAAAATCTGATCATCAGCATCTTGATGCAGAGAAGGTGTTGTTGATAACTCTGGAGTTTGAACAGCATCAGTAACAGGTGTTGTGGAAGGATTATTTGCTGTTGGAGCTTCTAAGAAAAGTATTTCAGGCACAACCAGGTTCTGAATATCAATTTCAGCACTTGTGCCTGGATCAACAAGAGACACAGATGGTGAGTTAGCCTTGTCAGATACAGCTTCCTGAGATGGAGTTGATGGAGAAGAAGTGACTGGAGCAAATTCCTTGTCCTGTGAGATCAGAGATTCCTGATCCCCTTCCTTAGCTGCTTCCTCCTCATCATCTGAAACTGGCCTTTGTGCCCTCTGTTTCTTATACTTCCTTGTTGATTTGGATTCCTTGGGAGTTTCAGGAACTACCATTCGTCTAAGCCTCTTGAGAAGCCTAGAACCCCCAATTTCAGAATCCTTCTGAGAAGTTGCTTTCTCAGCTTCATTTACCACAGGTTCTAAAGAAGGAATCTGTTCCTCAGAATCTGATTCATCTCTCAAAGTAATTCTCCTCCTCTTTTGAGGTGTTTGAGGAACAGTCTTTGTTCTCTTTGGCTTAGAGGATGTAGGCTTCACAGTAGGTGCTGAAGAAGAAGGTTGAGCAGTCTGTGAAGTGGAGAGATAGGATTTGAGATAAGTTCTGAGGGTAGGCTGAGATATACCCTGAGTGGTAGGGACTGAAAATGATGAATTTTGGTTATGGTGAGTTGGTTGAACATTGGAGTAAACAGATTGGTAAGTAGCAGGATCAGCATTTACCAGAATCTGTTTCACAGACTGAGGAATCTGTAATGGTCTCACCATTGATTTCTTTGTGTCAGCATTTATCAGGTCGTTAAAGTACCTTTTTGCAACCTTAAAAGGTGGGGTTTGAGTGCTGACTAACTAGGGTTCATCAGTACAATACGTATAAATAAGTTGACAGAATCGAGCAAAGTAAACAACAGTTATATCCTCTGTCATCCTATCCCCAATAAAACCAATTAAAGCAAGTGCAAAATCAAAGTGAGTCTGATTGATAAGTGAATACCCGATGTACTGACTCATGATTGGGATAGCATCAAAGTTTGAACACTTGTTGCCAAAAGCCTTGGTGATGCAATCGAAGAAGAAACTCCATTCTCTTATGATATGAGCCCGTTTCAATTATCCCAGTTTTATCAGACTCTTTTCATATCCCAAATCAGTCATTAACTCCCGAAGTTCTGATTCCTCTGGTATAGAGAAAGTACAATCTTCTGGAAGATGTAATGCTCTTCGTACTGTACCAGGAGTGACTACATAGGATGAATCACCCACTTGGAAGATAATACTGGAAGTTCCTCGTTCACCACCATCATCAAAAACTCCAGTCCTCCAGAACCTCAGAACTTGTTGACTTGAAAATAATTCAGGCTGAGTTAAGGCGTACCCAACCTCACTATGTGCAAGAAGATCTTGCACAAAGTCCAATTCAGATGGAGCTTCAGCATGATCAAGAATTGCAGCATAGTTGTTTGGAACAAACTTTGCTCCATCAATGATTAAATCCTTTGGTGCCATGTGAAAAAATATTGAGATTCAAGTATGCCTGTTAGGTGTTTGAGATAATGTCTGTATGAAAAACGAACGTGAGAAAGAAGGAGAAAGAGAGTAAAAGTAAGGAGAGAGATAAAGTATAAAGAAAATAAAAGATTAAAGAAATCTTCTCTCTATTGTACTTATACTCTGAACAAAAAATGTTACCGTTGGACACCTGTCAGACATGCAGTAATAACGGTCAGTTACTGGGCTCGAGAAAACAGAAATCATTACTTACCCAGTTGCCTAGTTTCAAGGAAAAACCGTTCCATTAATCAAGAGAAACAGTTTTAATTCAAAATTTAAACCATTGGTACTGATTGAATTATTTTTCACTGCATCATTGATATTCTGAAAATACATCACATGAAAATGACCAAGATAATTTAGATGAGTAAGTGCTGAAACAAAATATATATGGTCATCAGAACATCAATCAGGATTTATCAACACAAGATGAAATAACTCAGAGACAAAATCTTGAAGTAAAAACAACTTTCATTAATATATCAATACAATACATTTATGAAATGGAAATTACACCAATACTTATACAAGATTTTCCCTAAGCTCCTAATCCTAACATCAACAGCTTTAGTCCTAGCTAAGAAGCCTGACAAAGCTGAGGATGAAGAAGAATAGGAAGAAGACAAGATTAAGTCATCTTCCTCTTCCTATCTTCGATGAACAAGATGGCGAGTCGTATGATTCGCTCTTGCTGACGGATAGCTTCCCGCCTTTCCTCCTCCAATCGCTCCAGATGGCGATGGTAATCCATATAGAAGAATAGAAGGTGATTCAGCACCTCCTGTGGGACAGAATCCCAGATCTCCTCAGGAATGGCTGTTACATGCCACTCCTGCTGCCACTCGGCACAACTTAGCTCCATATTGAAGGTTTGGTAGTTCAAAAACATGTTGTATCGGACCATTGTGTTTTTGACAGAAAAAGGAGGATAAGTGTGTGAGAAGAATGTAATGGAAAGACTGATGTGAAGTGGTTGCTTATATAGGCAAGAAAATGCCAAGAGATGCAAAGATATTTAATGCTGACCGGTAGAATTAATTCTACCTCATCTCCCTAGACTCTGAAAAAGAATAACAGTCATTGGAAAGAGGAATCATGGTCTAGACCGCACAAGACACAAGAAACAGTGGACTGTTCAAGTACAAATACCATTAATCCTAATCATAGTGACTATTAATCTTCCACTTCAACATATTCTAGTTCGAACTGAGACTGTTATCAAATTTTATTCACAGATAAGCCAAGCAAAGGATTACACTGAGAAATCAGAACTTAGACCTATACCAGAACTTAACAGTCATCAGAACATAATTTCTTAACTCAAAAAAGGAATGCCCATCTTAGTAAATACTCATACAAGTTCTGAGTTATGGACGTCAGAACTTAATCATCAGAACGTGTAACTTAGAACTTGTCCTCAGAATTTGTGCAATAATGACACTATGACTATTTATCTAAAATAACATAGACCACCACAGAAATTTTCATCATTCAGATGGAGTGATTAGTGTGTGCATTAAGCTAAAAACAGACAAAGAGTAAAGTCTGATTCACTTCAGTACATCTTAGAAATAAGGCATAACTAAAATTTTGCTAAAGATCTGTCATTGTCCTGAAACCTACTGATGAATGAGTTCATGCTTGAGTCCATCTCAACTGTTTTGTGCTAATTTTATGCATCTTTTGCAATTCTATTTTACAGTGGCTTCTCAGTGTAAGTGAGTCACGCCTGTTTATCAGAATTTATGCTATTTTCAGAGTATTTCTCCAGTAATCATAGAGTGTGAAAAGTCACCAAGAAAATATTTTGCTTTTCTAATGCATATTTACTTAATACCAGCAATGCACTTGGGTCGTCCCTTCCACATTTTTACTCTAGATCTCAAAGGAGTACCTGATTTTATTCTTTGATCTTTTTGCTTTTTCTTTTGATAAGTGAGGTTTATCAGCACTTAGTACATTCAGCAGTTTTACTAGTATCAGAACTTAACAGATGAGTAGCATTATTCTAATTTGTGACTTAGTAATAAAATATACAAAGTAAACTTAACTAAGCTCAATTATCAGAATTTGCTAGTGTCATAAGATTTCCACCGAAATAATTACTTCTTACATGGAATCATTTGTTTATTAAAGACTATTAGGTCAGTTATCTAGCACAGTTATCCTCATAGGATTGAATAGGTACTAGAACAAACATATCACTTATCAGAGTTTAGAAACATATATCAGACAACAGTCAGTACTTAAAGACATTTATCAATTAAGCACAGAATATACAATGAGATTAATTCTGTAAATACTTAGCATAAAGTCTGATAACATAGAACAAGTCTAAGCAGATTTAGAGAAAGAACCTGAATCCATTCCAAGTTCATTTACCAATCTTGTAAAAGTAGCTTCACATAATGGTTTTGTGAAGATATCTGCCAATTGTTGATCTATGGGAACAAAATGCAATTCCACTGTACCTTCATCCACATGTTCCCTGATGAAGTGGTACCTGATGCTGATGTGCTTTGTCATTGAGTGTTGAACTGGATTACCTGTCATAGCAATAGCACTTTGATTATCACAGTAAATAGGGATTTTGAAATATGTTAACCCATAATCCAGTAACTGATTCTTCATCCAAAGAATCTGTGCACAACAGCTTCCTGCAGCAATATACTCTGCTTCTGCAGTTGATGTGGAAATTGACTTTTGTTTCTTGCTGTACCAAGAAACCAATCTGCCTCCAAGAAATTGGCAGCTTCCACTTGTGCTTTTCCTGTCAATTTTGCAACCTGCAAAATCTGCATCTGAGTAACCTATTAGTTTAAAATCTGATTCTCTAGGATACCATAATCCCAGAGCAGCTGTTCCTTTAAGATACTTAAAGATTCTTTTTACAGCTGTTAAGTGAGGTTCTCTTGGATCTGCTTGAAATCTTGCACAAAGACAGGTAGCATACATGATATCAGGTCTACTAGCAGTGAGATAGAGTAGAGAGCCAGTCATACCTCTGTAGTCAGTAATATCTACTGATTTACCGGTATCCTTATCCAGTTTTGTCGCAGTGGCCAGTGGAGTGGATGCACTTGAACAATCTTGCATTCCAAATTTCTTTAGCAAGTTTCTGGTGTACTTGGTTTGACAAATAAAAGTTCCTTCCTCATTCTGCTTGACTTGAAGGCCCAGAAAATAGCTAAGTTCCCCCATCATACTCATCTGATATCTTGACTGCATTAGTTTGGCAAACTTCTTGCAAAGTTTGTCATTTGTAGATACAAAAATGATATCATCAACATAAATCTGGACCAGAAGTAAGTCCTTTCCATGGTTGAGGTAGAACAGTGTTTTGTCTATTGTCCCTCTGTTGAATCCACTTTCCAGAAGAAACTGAGCTAAAGTCTCATACCATGCTCTAGGAGCTTGCTTAAGTCCATAAAGTGCTTTATCAAGCCTGTAGACATAATCTGGATGTTTGGTATCTACAAAACCTGGAGGTTGTTCAACATATACCTCTTCCTCCAATTCTCCATTGAGAAAAGCACTTTTCACATCCATTTGAAAGACAGTAAACTTTTTGTGAGCAGCATAAGCCAAAAATATCCTTATGGCTTCTAACCTAGTAACTGGTGCAAATGTTTCATCATAGTCAATTCCCTCCTGTTGAGAATATCCTTTTGCAACCAGCCTTGCCTTATTCCTTGTAATTATGCCATCACTGTCAGTTTTGTTTCTGAATACCCACTTTGTACCAATAACAGATCTATTCTTTGGTCTTGGCACTAGGGTCCAGACTTTGTTTCTTTCAAATTCATTCAACTCTTCCTGCATTGCTTGCACCCAATCAGCATCTTGAAGAGCTTCTTCCACTTTCTTTGGCTCAGTCTGAGAGAGAAAAGAATTGTAAAGACACTCATTTGAAGTACATGTTCTAGTTCTGACACCTGCATCAGGATTTCCAATTATCAAATCAGGTGTATATGATTTTGTCCACTTCCTTGCAGGTGGAAGGTTTTCTCTAGAACTGGATGCTCCCCCATGATCCATGCTATCTTCATTTTCATTTTCTGATGCTCCCCCTGAAACTATGCTCTCTGAGTTGGATTCTACAGTATTTAGATTTTCAGCACTATCAGAACTTGGCTTATCAGAACTTGACGAATCAGAACTTGAAGAGCCAGATGCATGTTCTGATGTTTCTTGAGATGTGGTAGGATCTTGAGTACGCTCCCCCTACATAGGTGCATCTTCCTTTAACATAGTCACCACAGTTTTAATAACATCAGAGTTTAATCCATCAGAGTTTGCAGTATCAGGACTTAGACTGTCAGGATTTTCAGTATCAGAATATGAGTCTTCATTTTCAAATCTCAGCTGATCATGGTCAATGAAATCTTTAAGACCAGTGATCTTCTTGTCATCAAAAGAGACATTGATAGATTCCATGACCACTTTTGTTCTCAAACTATAGACTCTGAAGGCTTTTGTGGAAAGTGGATATCCAACAAAGATTCCTTCATCAGCTTTTAGATCAAACTTTGATAGCTGTTCAGGATGAGTCTTGAGAACAAAACACTTGCATCCAAATACATGAAAATATTTCAGATTTGGCTTCTTTTTCTTCACCATCTCATATGGTGTTTTTCCATGCTTGTTAATGAGTGTTGCATTTTGAGTAAAACAAGCAGTCTGCACAGCTTCAGCCCAGAAATAGGTTTGAAGCTTTGCTTCTTCAAGCATTGTACGTGCAGCTTCAATGAGAGTTCTATTCTTCCTTTCAACAACTCCATTTTGCTGTGGAGTTCTAGGAGCAGAAAATTCCTGCTTTATTCCATGGCTTTTGCAGAACTCTTCCATTATCAAATTCTTGAACTCAGTGCCATTATCACTCCTTAAAATTTTCACAGAATCTTGGACCATTTTATCTAGCTGTTTGACATGATCAATCAAGATAGATGTAGTTTCACTTTTTGTGTGCAAGAAATACACCCATGTGTATCTGGTGAACTCATCCACTATGACCAACGCATACTTCTTCTTTGCAATAGACATGACATTTACTGGACCAAATAGATCAACATGTATAAGATGATAAGGCTCAAGAATTGATGAATCAGTCTTGCTCTTGAATGAAGATTTTCTTTGTTTGGCTTTCTGACATGAATCACAAAGACCATCAGGAGCAAATACTGTGTTTGGCAATCCTCTCACAAGATCTTTCTTGACCAGTTCATTTATATTGTTGAAATTTAAATGAGAGAGTTTCTTATGCCAATTCCAGCTTTCTTCAATTGATGCTCTACTTAACAAACAAATTGCAGAACCATCAGTACTTGTTGAAAGCTTAGCTTCATAAATGTTACCACGTCTGTATCCTTTCAGAACAACTTTGCCTTTAGATTTACTCACAATTTCACAGTGTTCTTCAAAGAAATCAACATGATAACCTCTGTCACAGATTTGACTTATACTCAGTAGGTTGTGTTTAAGTCCTGAGACCAGAGCTACTTGTTTAATTATGACATTTCCAAGATTGATATTGCCATATCCCAATGTTTTTCCAATGTTTCCATCTCCATAAGAAACACTTGGGCCAGCTTTCTCCACAAAGTCTGATAGCAGGGCCTTATTTCCAGTCATATGTCCTGAACATCCACTGTCCAGAACTAGAATATTTTTCTGTTGCCCTGCAATCACAAAGACCACTAATTATTAGTTTTAAGGACCCAGACTTGCTTGGATCCTTTGGCCTTATTAAGTTTGTTAACATTTGCAGCGGATTTAGCATCAGAGTTTATGTTAACATTTTTCTTATCAGAACTTACACTATCAGACTTTGAATCAGAATTTACACTAGAAGGAACAATGGAAACTTTCTTCAAAGAAGGTTTTATTTGATAATAATCATAGTACAAACTATGATATTCCTTACAAGTATAAATGGAATGCCATAAACTACCATAATGAAAACAAGGATTTTGTGGTTTGTATCTAACAGACTGACTCTTAACTCCTGATTTTGAAGGTAAGGAGTTAATATTCTTATTCTTCCTGCAAAAAGAAGCCAGATGGTTAGAACTTCCACAGTTATGACATGTTTTCCTAGGAGCATCAGGAACAGGTTTATAATCATTGCTTTTATTCACACCTTCCTTTCCATTCCTATTTTTCCTAGGTGATTTTACCTTGTTTGAATTCTTGACATCTTTCAGCTTATGCTTAAGCTGCTTCTTTGTCATTAAGCCTATGTTCACTTCAGCTGTCTTTTCCTGTTTTAGTTTGTCAGAAGTTAATTCCTCTTTAACTTCTGATTTCTCATTTTCAGACTTTACAGTTACAAACTTAACAGGTTTAAACTTTGGCTTTTGCTTAACAACAGGCTTAATTTCTTCAGTTCCTTTATCATTCTTATCTTCTCCATAACCTAAGCCCTCTTTCCAGTTTCCACTACTTAGCAAATTTTGAGTTGTTTTGCCAGAGTTAGTCCAAGTCCTGATAATCTCTCTTTCCTTTTCTAACTCAGTTTTTAGAGATTCATTTAATTTTAGCACTTCATTCCTAACATAAAAAGCATCATCTCTATCCTTCTGAGTTTGATGGAACATGACTAACTCTTTTTCTAAGAAATCATTCCTTTTCTTAAATGCAAGATTTTCAGAAGTTAATCTTTCACATGTTAAAGTTTGATCTCTATAGCTAACAAACATGGTTTTAAGATATCTTCTCAACTCATTAATATCATCAGTATGAAAAGCATAAGTAGTATGAGGTACCTTTGTTTCAGCAGCTTCAGAACTGCTCTCAGCACTTTCTTTATCAGCATTTGCCATCAATGCATAGTTCTCCTCACTTTCAGAGTCTGAGGTGTCTGTCCAGCTTTTCCAGCTTTATGACAAGAGCCTTGCCTTTGTCACGCTTTACCTTCTTGCAGTCAGGAGATATGTGGCCTTTCTCACCACAGTTATAGCATTTAACATTGGTGTAATCTCCTCTGTCAGACTTTCCTCCTCTGCCTTCAGATCTTCTGAAATTCTTCTTATCAGAACTTATGTTTTTCCTGGAAAACTTCTTTCCCTTCCTGAACTTCCTGTATGCAATCTTTGTGATTCCTTTCACCATAAGAGCACACAGCTTCATCATCTCCTCATCAGCATCAGTCTCAGGCAAGCTTTCAGAATCTGAGTCATCATCACTCTCAGAACTTGATGACTCAGTATCAGACTTTATGAAAAGAGCTTTACCCTTGTCTTTCTTTGAGGAAGCTGCTTTGGGGAATTCTTCTTCAGCCTTAAGAGCAACTGTCCTTGACTTTCCTCCTTTCCTCTTGCTTCTTTGTTCCATCTCCAGCTCATGAGTCTTGAGCATTCCATAGATTTCGTCAAGAGTTGTTTCATCAAGATTGTAGTTGTCTCTTATTGTCGTTGCCTTCAAATCCCAGCATTCAGGAAGAGCTAACAGGAACTTAAGGTTTGAATCTTCAAGATCATACTCTTTATCAACCAATGACAAATCATTCAAAAGTTTGACAAATCTATCATATAAATCATTCAATGACTCATTAGTCTTTGAGTCAAAGTGTTCATACTCTTGAGTGAGTATTGTCTTCCTGTTCTTCTTAATTGTGTCAGTTTCCAGAGCATCCCATATCTCCTTAGCAGTCTTGCAGTTGATTACCCTGTTTGACATTACATTATCAATGGCACTATGCAGTAAGTGTCGTACCTTAGCATCCTTAGCAATTGATGATATGTCCTCAGCAGTATAATCATTTTTCTCCTTTGGTACGGTCTTTGCTGCTTCACCTGCAACTGCAACAGCGAGTTTGGTTGGTTTGTGAGGACCTTCCTTGATTCTATCAAGGTATTCTGGATCTGTTGCTTCCAGGAATATGGTCATCCTTACCTTCTATATGGGATATTCAGATGGTCTCAGTATGGGGACTCTGATGGTCTCATACCGACTCTGAATTTATGTCTTTGGTGGTTCCTCAGTTGTGGTCGGCTTAGTAGGAGTTTCTGTGTCCGACATGATTGTGTTTGGATCTTTAACTGTATGTATGTTAACAGATATGCTTTGATACCAATTGTTAGGTCACACACACACTGTAGAGGGGGTGAATACAGTGTATAGTACACTCAAATCGAACTTTAAGAACTTAAGTAACAGAAAACAAACTTTATTGAAACAATAAACTCTGTTACAGTATGGAACTGTTACCTCTCAGTGATGAACAAATATCACGAGAGCTGCAAGGGTTACAATGAATAATCTTTTCTAATAATGATAACACTTGTAGTGTAAACCCTATGTCTGTGTTTATATACTACACAGTTACAAGATAATCGCTAATTGATATGGAATATAATTCTGCTTCCTAAAATATATCAATCAGATATCTTTTCTTCCAAGTATTCCATTCTTCACGGAATTCCTTCTTCATGCATATCTCTTCTTATGTTTATCTCGATCTTCTTTCCTTTAATCAGCTATTGTCCTTATCTGATTGTCCTTCAGCACTTAAGTTCTGATATCTATCTTCTGATGATTATCTCCTGATAATATAAGTACTGATATCCTTAAGTCCTGACTTCCAGTATAAGTACTGATCAACAGTTAAGTACTGATTTATCCTGTTCACATAAGATTCTGAAAGCTAAACATAAAACATATTAGCCATGACATTATCAAATATATCTAACATATTTTATGTAAAAAATTATTTTAAACATGTTAAAGGAATATGTATGTACAATTAAATTGAGAAACGTTAAAATTGTTTTACTAGTCGCCTTTCTATATATGTACTCAAATTATCTGGTCATTTATTTAATGTTTATAAGAAAACAGAAAACTGACCATATATTATTCTAGCATTTGGAACACATTTTCTCAGTTTTTAACTGTTTTCTTAGAAATGAAAATTTCAGAAAATTTTAGAAAAACAGAAAATAGAAACATAGAAAATTTTTATACAAGTAAATAGCCCCTAATCTTTTTATAGTTTTCTGCTTTGGTTCTTCACTTTTTTCAGTTTCAGTCATTGTGGCAAGCTTTTGAATTTCTGATTTGGTATCAACCTTTTCAGGTTGTTTCTTAACTTCTAAGGAAGCCTGCCTTTTCTGATGCTTGAGTCTCAGTTTTTCTTCTTTTTTGGCTTCTACAAATTGTGGATGTCCAGCCATCACACAAATTTCTTTTCCATGCCTGTAGACTTTTGTTATCCTTTTCTTTAAGACTGAGTCTTTTGATCTTTGATATTTGTAATAGAGTGACCAAGCAGTTTCTTTTTATCAGGTTGGGGAGTTGCATAGACTAGGTCCAAAGGATTTTTAATTGAGTATTTTGATGATTGATTCTTGGGCTTCAAAATCACATTGGCCTTTTGATGTCTTCTAACTGAGGTTTGACCCTTTTTCATCCTCCCCAACTTTATTTCACTTATAGGAATTTGCCTCAATTGTGTGAAGTATTTCACAGATTTGTCTTGCTTTTAAATTGGACCAAATACCTTTTCAATTTTCTCATCAATCTTCTTCATCTGATCTTTCAGCCTTAGTTCAACTTCTGCTATGTTGAGCAAGTTAATGCTGTCTAACACTGGTGGCTTTGAGAATGTAATGGCTGGAACAGTTACTTTGCTAACTTGAATGTACACATCCTTCTCCCCTTAATAACTTGAACAATTGCATCTTTCTCCCCATTTTTGTTATCAATTTGAGCAGGGTTGGAAGTTTAAGCAGACATCAATTGCTGTAGCAATTAAGTTTGAGTTTATTGATGTGAGAGAATTTGAGCAACTGAATTCTCCACTTTTGACAGTTTTGAACCCAGATCCTCAACTTTCTTATTCAAGTCATACTCAATCCAGAGATTTTGATTGAGACTGGTCATTGTAGATTCAGGAAGTTTAGCATCCAGTCTCTTATAGATATCCTGCTTGACTTGAGCAATATCATGTTTCAGTACATCTAGAGTTTGATGATCTTGGAGAGCTTGAATTTTGTGCAACTGTAGGGACTCTAGATGTGCTTTTAGAAGACTCTTGACCCTGGAATTATTGGTAGCTTTAATTGTAGCTTAAGTTCGGTGAATAAGTTTGAACAGGGTGGATTTGAAGTGGTGATAGTTGCAGTACTTTATAAACATCCAGTCTCGAGTTTCTACTTCTCCCCCAAAATCCCTTCCTACATCCTCAGCATCCTTTCCAAGAGAGTCATATCCAATAGAACCAGCAGAAGCCCCAGAAGGATAATCGAGATCATCACCAGTTGTAGAAGGTAGTGAATTGATTGCATCATTGGCCCTTAGCATAGAAGCTATTGTGTGCACCAAGTTGAGTATCTTCTTAGCATCCTCATTTCCATGTTCAGCTAAAATTTGATAAGCTGGAACAAGATTAGTAAATGCATCAGCATCAAAGGAGACATAATTTAAAACAGCTTAATATTCTTGCTGAAATAGTTTCTCCTTTTCTTCATTATTGACATCCCTTAACTCACTAAGAATAGGATCTTCCCATTCTGATGTACCTGCTTTTATCTCATTATCTCTCTTTTCTTGCATCAAGGGCTCCTCTTGTATTCTCACCCTCACCTTCACCATCTAATGTGGGACTCCTCTCACTCACTTTTGCCATTCTGAAAGAAATAGCATGCATTTTGTCACTCTCTTCCTCTTCTTTTTCCTGAGAGCAACTCAGCCTCTCACCCAATTCACTCCCACTAAGTCATCTACACTTGTAACAATTGTGGAAATTTCAAGTGGTGCAGTGACATATAACGGATGAGAGACATCCGTCGAAATAGTAGTAGTGAATGTTGATGGATAATTATTGTGAAGCTTATCCGTCGAAAGATAATCACTATTTGACGGATGATGAATATCCGTCGAGAGAGTAGAAATGAAAGAGTTAGTATTTAAAACTACTGTAGAATTTGTGGTGAGTAATTTGAGATTAAGCACATATTTCACAGTGGTATCCAAAAGAAATGGCAAGTGAGCCAACAAATCATATAAAAGATGATGCTCACTTGCTTTAGATTATGGCTTCTCCATAAGAGTTAAAGATGGAGAATCAGGAATTGATGTGTTGATCATATCCATATCTATTGAGTCTATGGGAGAATTGTGTCTGTGAGGTGTTTCAATTGTGAGAGAATTTGGTTGTGACTCCACATTTATTGAACCCACATCAATCTGACTTTGTGATGGTACAGTAACTGAGTCTTTGACTGTAGTTGGCACTGTGTGTGCAATTTGATTCCCCTAGTGTTTTAGATTTCTTTTTTCTTATATAAGTTTGAGGTTGGTTAGTGTCCCTTCCCCTTTTGGCCTCTGCTCTTGGTTAAGAGCTTGTTTCAATAGTCACATCCTTTTGGGAGTATGCAACTAGTAATGAGCTTATTTCCTTATTAAGCACTACAGTTTGTTGGAAAACTACAGTGTGGCTGGTTTGGGTCACACAAACCTCATTCTCCTTATCCTTAGGGTTTCTTTGGTTTTCACCTTGTCCCTCACCTGTATTACCACCCTTCACAATCCCCTCTTGTTTTTTGGTAGTTTTTAAAACTAGTTTCTTTTGAGAGGAACTAGATTGGGTTTTCTTTGACTTGGATTTAAAAATTTTGGATCTTGTGGTTTGGGTAGGCATCTGTTTGGTCATTGTCACAGATGTCATAGCCACAGTAGTTTGCAAAGAAATTTGAGGTTGGGAGATAGTAGAGACGGAAACATTTATCTCACTTACCTGAGGTGCCTCCATGATTAGCAAGTAATTGAGAGGTACCTCACTGTGGAGATTGTTCCTGTTAAGATCAACAAGAACCCTCTTTTCTTGGACCCAACAATAAGGCTTATTTGTTGGGTTCTCAATTAAGAGGTCCTTAGACACATGATTTGCTAGCATCATATAAATGTAGCATAATATATGTTCTTAGACCTCTTCTTAATGTCTCCTAACTTATACCCTAGTTAATACATGACAGACTTACTGAAATTGAAATACTTATCACTTAGCTGCATGTAAAGCGTGTTAACCATAGAGTAACTAACTGCATCAAAATTACTAATTTTGACAGAAAATGCTTTAATAAAAGAGTCACAGAGAAAGCTCCACTCTTTTCCAAGGCCCATTCTCCTAAACTCACTTAACTTGGCAGGATTGAGAGAATAACCCATAGAAACAAGCATGTTGCTCACCTCTGTGTCTGTGTGTGGGACAAATGTGTTGTTTTCAGACAATTTAAAGCAAGCTTAAATTTTATCACAGTTAATACAGTGGTCATTACCTTTGAGAGAGAAGGCAATGGTCTTATCTTTTGAATTGTACACTGCAGTAGACCAAATCTCCTCCACAACTTCACAGTAGATAACAGGAGATTCAAGCATCGCATAGCTTAGTTTGCAACTTCTAATAAAGTCCATCATCTTGTGATAGTCCACAGAAGCAGCAATCTCCATGTTTACCAGAGCCACAAAGTTTTTCTTTATACACAAATCCAGATTGAGACATGATTTTGACTACGTGTGCCATTGCTATGATTGGTAGTAGTTACAAAGAAAAAGGGTTTTTGCTTTGGAGACGAAGAGAGTAAAGTTGCTTTGAAAAAGATAAAAGTAAAAAAAACTGAAAATAGGCTTTTATACTTTCTCAATAAACAAATAAATAAAATTAAAAGTTCAGTAAAGTACCCAATGAAATTTGTCCAAAATAGCCGTTTAAGAATAAAATAAACTATAAAAATTCTAGTGATTATCCATCGACATATACTTATATACTCTAAGTAAATTTGACGGATAAGGTATAGAATTAATGGCCATGATTAAAGAAATTCAATGTATATAGATTAAACAAACATCCGTAGAGATATAAAGTACCCAGAAAAATATTTGATTTTCAATAGATAATGAAATTCAACGGATATTCATTTTCAACGGATAATGGACATCTGTCGAGATGCAAATTTTGACTTAGCCAAAATTTCATCTTTTTAGGAAAAATTAAATATGATTATGGCTACATTATAAGTTGCTTAGACATCAAAAGAATTTAGGAATAATTAAGCATACCTAACTCACTTACCAACCTAGTAAAGGCGGACTCATCAAGTGGCTTGGTAAAGATGTCTGCAAGTTGCTTCTCACTTGGAACAAAATGAAGTTCCACTATACCATTCATGACATGTTCTCTAATGAAGTAGTACTTGATGTCAATGTGCTTGGTCCTTGAATGTTGCACGGGATTTTCAGTAATAGCAATGACATTTGTGTTGTCACAGAAAATTGGGATCTTGTCTAAATGTAGACCATAGTCCAATAGTTGATTCTTCATCCATAAAATTTGTGCACAACAACTACCAGCAGTAATGTACTCAGCCTCAGCTGTAGAAGTAGAGACTAAATTTTGTTTCTTACTAAACCATGACATTAGCTTGTTTCCTAGAAATTGACAGGTTCTTGTAGTACTTGTTCTATCAATTTTATAACCTGCATAATCTGTATCTGAATAACCAATTAGATCAAAACCAGAATCTCTAGGATACCAAATGCCAAGTTTTGGTGTTCTTTTGAGATATCTGAAAATTCTCTTAATAGCTACTAAATGAGATTCTCTAGGATCAGCTTGGAATCTAGCACAAAGACAAGTAGCAAACATTATATCTGGCCTACTGGCTATTAAATATAAGAGTGAGCCAACCATTCCTCTATAACTTGAAATGTCCACAGACTTTTTGGTAGTGTTCAATTTAAGTTTGGTGGCAGTGGCCATGTAAGTTTTTGCAGATGTGCAATACATTAAGTCAAACTTCTTTAAAAGATCATAAATATATTTAGTTTGACTAATGAATATTCCATCACTAACTTGCTTAACTTTTAAACCAAGAAAGTAAGTTAGTTCTCCCATCATGCTCATTTCATATTTACTTTGCATCAATTTGGCAAACTTTTTACAAAGTTTCTCATCTGTAGAGCCAAATATAATATCATATACATAAATCTGAACAAGTACTAGAGCCATTAACATTTCTAAAGAAAAGAGTTTTGTCAACAGTACCTATTGTGAAATGATTTTCTAAAAAAGACTTTGACAGAGTATCATACTAGGCTTTAGGTGCTTGCTTCAATCATTAAAGTGCTTTCAAAAGATAGTATATATAATCTAGAAAGTTGGGGTCTTCAAAAATAGGAGGCTGACTGACATAGACTTCCTCCTCCAAATCTCCATTCAGAAATGCACTTTTGACATCCATTTGATAGACCTTGAAATTGGCATGGGCTGCATAGGCCAGAAAAATTTTGATGGCTTCAAGTCTTGCAATAGGAGCAAAGGTCTCATCAAAATCTATTCCTTCTTATTGACAATAGCCCTTAGCAACCAATCTAGCTTTGTTCTTGACTACTATGTCATTTTCATCCATCTTGTTTCTGAATACCCATTTGGTGTCAATGGGATTCTTGCCTTTAGGTTTTGGTACCAGCTTTCATACCTTATTCCTTTTAAATCGGTTTAACTATTCTTGCATTGCTCAAAACCAATCAGGATGCAACAAAGCTTCTTCTACTTTTTAAGCTAAGCTGCAATATAGACATTCTTCTTGAGTTGTTTTTCTTGTTTACACTCTTGAAGATGCATCACCAATAATTAGTTCAAATTGGTAATCTCTAGTCCATTTTCTTTGTTATGGTAGATTAGCTCTAGATGAAGAGGCCTCAAAGTTTTCTTGTTGTGTGACTGAGTTTTAATTAGAAGAAACTCCCCCTGAGTTTGTGGATCTATGACTTTAAGTTGGAGTCCATTCTGTATGTGATCTATATTGACTTTCAAATCCTATTGATGGCTCAACGGATGTTGATCTTTATCTTTTAACAGATAAATGCAGTTTATATTTCAACGGATGATGCACCTTGTCTCTCGACGGATGTAGAGTTATGTGCTTCATTTGTTGCTGATTTTTTTACATTATCCTTAGAGATTATTTCTTGATCACTTTCATTATCACTATCATCACAATTCATCTCAACATTGTCAAATTTGAGGCTTTCATGGAAACCTTCATCTTGTAGTTCTTCAATCTTCTTATCATCAAACACAACATGTACAGATTCCATAACAATGTTGGTTCTTAGATTCTAGACTCTGTATGCTTTTCCAACTGCATACCCAACAAAAATACCTTCATCTACTTAGGCATCAAACTTTCCATGCTGCTCAGTTTGATTCTTTAAAATATAGCAGTTGCAGCCAAAGACATGAAGAAAGTTTAGTGTTGGCTTCCTGTTCTTGAATAATTGATAAGGAGTCATGCATTTTTCTTGATTAACTAAAGAGATATTCTGAGTGTAGCATGCAGTATTGACAGCTTCAGCCCAAAAGTAAGTTGGTAACTCTGATTCTTCTAGCATTGTCCTTGCAGCTTCAATAAGGGATATATTCTATCTTTCCACCACTCCATTTTGTTATGGAGTCCTTGCTCCAGAAAACTCATGCAGGATCTGTTAGACATATTTGTGATGTCATGTCTAATGATGATTTGTGTTTAGTTTTCAGATCTTAACTAAACAAGAAAAATCAGGACTTAACTGGAAATCAGTACTTATACTGAAGTCAGGACTTAAGTTGTCAGAACTTAAGTTATCAGAAGATATTTATCAGGAGATAATATCAAGACTTAAGGAGACTTTCAGATAAGGAAGGCGGCTGATTCAAGGAAAGAAGATCGAGACTAAAACAAGAACAGATATGCATGAAGAAGAATTCCATGAAGAATAGAATACTTGAAGACAAGATAACTAGTTGATATATATTAGCAGAATTATATTCGATATCAATTAGAAGTTTATCTTGTAAATGTGTGTCTATATAAACACAGCATAGGGTTTACACTATATGTGTTATCTTAATCGAGATTATTATTCATTGTAACCCTAGTAGCTCTCGTGATATATGTTCATCACTAAGAGAGGACATTTTTATTGTAACAAAGTTTATTATATTGAATAAAATCTGTGTTCTGTTACTTGTGTTCTTAATTCGATTTGATTGTAACAAACACTGTATTCAACCCCCTTCTACAGTGTGTGTGACCTAATAAGTGGTATCAGAGCAATCTGTTAATATACATACAGTAAATATCCAAAAACAATCATGTCTGAAGAAACACAAACTCCAACTAAGCCCACCAAAACTAAAGAAACTCCAAAGACTCAAATCTATAATCGATATGAGACTATTAGGGTTCCCATACTGAAACCTTCTGAGTATCCCATATGGAAGGTGAGGATGTCTATGTTTTTGGAAGCTACAGATCCAAAATACCTTGACAGAATTAATGAAGGACCACATAAGCCAACCAAGCTCTCTTTTGTAGTTGCAGATCAGCCAAAACAGACTATACCAAAGGAGAAAAGTGAATATACAGCTGAAGATATCTCATTTATTGCCAAGGATGCAAAGGTAAGATATTTGCTGCATAGTGCCATTGATAATGTCATGCCAAACAGGGTAATTAACTGCAAGACTGTAAAGGAGATATGGAATGCCTTGGAGACAAGATGCCAGGGAACTGATTCAATTAAGAAGAACAAGAGGACTATACTCACTCAAGAGTATGAGCACTTTGACTCAAAACCTGATGAGTCATTAACTGGTTTATATGACAGATTTGTCAAACTCTTGAATGATCTGTCACTGGTGGATAAGGAATATGATCTTGAAGATACTAATCTCAAATTCCTTTTAGCTCTTCCTGAAAGTTGGGATTTGAAGGCCACAACTATAAGAGATAACTATTCCCTTGATGAAACTACTCTTGATGAAATTTATGGTATGCTCAAGACTCATGAACTTGAGGTGGATCAAAGAAGCAAGAGGCATGGGAGAAAGTCAAGGACAATTGCTCTTAAGGCTGAGGAGGAATCCCCTAAAGTTGCTGTCTCAAAGAAAGGGAAAGGAAAGGCTCTCATCACAAAGTCTGATACTGAGTCATCAAGTTCTGATAGTGATGCGGATTCAGAAACTGAATGTCTATCTGAGATGGATGTTGATGAAGAGATGATGAAGCTGTGTGCTCTTATGGTGAAAGGTATCACAAAGATAGCATACAGGAAATTCAGAAGAGGAAAGAAATTTTCCAGGAAAGGTGCAAGTTCTGATAAGAAAAGTTTCAGAAAATCTGAAGGCAAAGGAGGAAAGTCTGACAAAGGAGATTACACAAATGTCAAATGCTACAACTGTGGTCAAAAAGGCCACATATCTCCTGATTGCAAGAAAGGAAAAAGTGACAAAGGCAAGGCTCTTGTCACAAAGAAGAAAAGCAGGACAGACACTTCAGATTCTGAAAGTGAGGTGAATTATGCCTTGATGACAAATGCTGATAGTAGTTCTGAAGCTGCTGAGTTAAAGGTACCTCAAACAACTTATGCTTTTCATACTGATGATATTACTGAGTTGAGAAGATATCTTAAAACCATGTTCATTAGTTATAGAGATCAAACTTTAACATGTGAAAGATTAACTTCTGTAAATCTTGCTTATAAAAAGAGGAATGATTATTTAGAAAAAGAGTTAGTTATGTTCCATCAAACTCGGAAAGATAGAGATGATGTTTTCTATATTAGAGATGAAGTGCTTAAAATGAATGAATCTCTAAAAACTTAGTTAGAAAATGAAAGAGAGATTATCAGGACTTAGACTAACTCTGGCAGAACAACTCAGAATTTGTTAAGTATTGGAAATTTGAAAGAGGGCTTAGGTTATGGAGATGATAAGAATAATAAAGGAACTGTAGAAATTGAGCCTATAGTTGTTAAACAAAAGCCAAAGGTAAATCCTGTTAAGTTTGTAGCTGTAAAGTCTGATATTGATAAATCAGAAGTTAAAGAGAAATTAACTTCTGAAAAACCAAAACAGGGTAAGCCAACTGAAGTTAACATAGGCTTAACAACAAAGAAGCAGCTTAAGCATAAGCTGAAAGATGTTAAGAATGTAAACAAGGTAAAGCCACCTAAGAAAAATAGGAATGGAAAGGAAGGTATGAATAAAAGTAATGATTATAAGCCTGTTCCTAATGCTCCTAGAAAGAAATATTATAACTGTGGAAATTCTAACCATCTGGCTTCTTTTTGCAGGAAGAATAAGAACATAAACTCCTTACCTTCAAAATCAGGAGTTAAGAGTCAGTCTGTTAGATATAGGCCACAAAATCCTTGACAGTGGATGTTCAGGACATATGACTGGAAATAAAGCCCTGCTATCAGACTTTGTGGAGAAAGCTGGCCCAGGTGTTTCTTATGGAGATGGATATATTGGAAAAACTCTAGGATATGGCAATATCAATCTTGGGAATGTCATCATTGAAAAAGTAGCTCTAGTCTCAGGACTCAAACATAATTTGCTGAGTGTTAGTCAAATATGTGATAGAGGTTATCATGTGGATTTCTTTGAAGAACACTGTGATGTTGTAATCAAATCTACAAGCAAAGTTGTTCTAAAGGGATACAGGCATGGTAACATTTATGAAGCTAAGCTTTCAACAAGTTCTGATGGTTCTGCAATCTGTCTGTTAAGTAGAGCATTAATTGAAGAAAGCTGGGATTGGCACAAGAAACTCTCTCATTTAAAGTTTAGCAATATAAATGAACTAGTCAAGAAAGATCTTGTGAGAGGACTGCCAAAATCAGTATTTGCTCCTGATGGCCTTTGTGATTCATGTCAAAAGGAAAAACAAAGAAAATCTTCATTCAAGAGCAAGACTGAATCTTCAATTCTTGAGCCTTATCACCTACTACATGTTGATCTATTTGGTCCAGTGAATGTCATGTCTATTGCAAAGAAGAAATATGATATGGTCATAGTAGATGAGTTTACCAGATACACATGGGTGTATTTCTTGCACACAAAAAGTGAAACTGCATCTATCTTAATTGATCATGTCAAACAACTGGATAAATTGGTTAAAGACTCTGTGAAAATCATAAGAAGTGATAATGGCACTGAGTCCAAGAATTTGATTATGTAAGAGTTCTGCAAAGACCATGGAATCAAGCAGGAATTTCTGCTCCTGGAACTCCACAACAAAATGAAGTTGTTGAAAGAAAGAATAGAACTCTTATCTAAGGAATTTTTGTTAGATATCCACTTTCCACAAAAGCCTTCAGAGTCTGCAATTTAAGAACAAGGGTTGTCATGGAATCTATCAATGTCTCTTTTGATGATAAGAAGATTACTGGACTTGAAGATTTCAAAGATCATGATCAGCTGAGATTTGAGAATGAAGTTTTAAATTCTGATTCTCTAAATCCTGACAGTCAAAATCCTGATACTGCAAATTCTGATGGATTAAACTCTGATGTCATTCAAACTGTGGTGACTACGCCAAAGCAAGATGCACCTGTGCAGGGGAGCATATTGAAGATACAACCACATCTCAAGAAGCATCAGAATCTAGAACATGCTCTTCAAGTTCTGATTCATCAAGTTCTGATGGGTCAAGTTCTGATAAATCTGGAAACTCAAATTCTGATTCATCAAGTTCTGATGGGCCAAGTTAAGATAATTCTGGAAACCCTGAAGGATCCAACTCAGAGAGCATAATTTCAGGGGGAGCATCAGAAAATGTTGATGGAGACAGCATGGACATGGGGGAGCATCCAGTTCTAGAGATAACCTTCCATCTACAAGGAAGTGGACTAAAGCACATACACCTGACTTGATTATTGGAGATCCTGAAGCAGGTATTAGAACTAGAATAGCAACATCAAATGAATGTCTCTATCATTCTTTTCTTTCTCAGAATGAACCAAAGAAAGTGGAAGAAGCTCTTTAAGATGCTGATTGGGTGCAAGTAATGCAGGAAGAGTTAAATGAATTTGAAAGAAATAAAGTCTTGACCCTAGTACCAAGACCAAAGAACAGATCTGTTGTTTGTACAAAGTAGGTGTTCAGAAACAAAACTGATAGTGATGGCATAATTACAAGGAATAAAGCAAGGCTGGTTGCAAAAGGATTTCTCAACAGGAGGGAATTGATTATGATGAAACATTTGCACCAGTTGCTAGATTGGAAGCCATAAGTATATTTTTGGCTTATGCTGCTCACAAAAAGTTTATAGTCTTTCAAATGGATGTAAAAAGTGCTTTTCTTAATGGAGAATTGGAAGAAGAAGTATACGTTGAACAACCTCCAGGTTTTGTAGATTCAAAATTTCCTCATCATGTCTACAGACTTGATAAAGCACTTTATGGCCTTAAGCAACCTCCAAGAGCATGGTATGAGACATTAGCTCAGTTTCTTCTGGAAAGTGGATTTAACAGGGGACTATTGACAAAACCTTATTCTATCTTAACCATGGAAATGAATTACTTTTGGTGCAGATATATGTTGATGATATCATTTTTGGTTCTACAAATGACAGACTTTGTAAAAGGTTTGCCAAGCTAATGCATTCAAGATATCAAATGAGTATGATGGGAGAACTTAGCTATTTTCTGGGCCTTCAAGTCAAGCAGAATGAAGAAGGAACTTTTATTTGTCAATCTAAGTACAGCAGAAATTTGTTGAAGAAATTTGGAATGCAAGACTGTTCAAGTGCATCCACTCTTATGGCCACTGTAACAAAATTGGATAAGGATACTGGTACATCAGTAGATATTACTGATTACAGAGGTATGGTTGGCTCACTACTCTATCTAACTGCAAGTAGACCTAATATCATGTATGTTACCTGTCTTTGTGCAAGATTTCAAGCAGATCCAAGAGAACCTCACTTAACAGCTGTGAAAAGAATTTTCAAGTACCTTAAGGGTACAGCTGATCTGGGATTGTGGTATACTAGAGAATCAGACTTTAAGCTAATAGGTTACTCAGATGCAGATTTTGCAGGATGCAAAATTGACAGGAAAAGCACAAGTGGAAGCTACCAATTTCTTGGAGGCAGATTGGTTTCTTGGTTTAGCAAGAAACAGAAGTCAATTTCCACATCAACTGCAGAAGCAGAGTACATTACTGCAGAAAGTTGTTGTGCACAGATTCTTTGGATGAAGAATCAGTTACTGGATTATGGTTTAACATATTCTAAAATCCCTATTTACTGTGATAATCAAAGTGTTATTGCTCTGACAGGTAATCCAGTTCAATACTTAATGACAAAGCACATCAGCATTAGGTACCACTTCATAAGGGAGCATGTGATGGAAGGTACAGTGGAATTGCATTTTGTTCCAATAGATCAACAACTAGCAGATATCTTCACAAAACCACTGTGTGAAGCTACTTTTACAAGATTGGTAAATGAACTTGGAATGGTTTCAGGTTCTTTCTCTAAATCTGCCTAGTTTATGTTCTGATACATTAGACCTCATGATCAGTATTTACAGATATTACTATCTTTATGTAGTCTATGCTTAAATTGAAATTTCCTTAAGTGCTGATTGTTGTCTGATGTGAATTTCTAAACTCTGATAGTGATATGAATGTTTCTATGACTATTCAATCCAATGAGGATAATTGTGCTAGATGCTGACCTAGTAGTCTTTAATATACTAATAATCCCATATTTAAAATAATTGTTTATGTGGAAATCTTTTAACACAAGCTAATTCTGATATTGAGCTTGGTTAAAGTTTACTTTGTGTATCTTATTACTAAGTCAAAAACTAGAATAGTGCTTCTTATCTGTTAAGTTCTGATGTTAGTAAATCTGATGGATATACTAAGTGCTGATAAGCCTCACTTATCAAAAGAAAAAGAAAAGAAAAGAAATAAATATCAGGTACTCCTTTGAGATCTAAAGTAAAAATGTGGAAGGGAAGACCCAAGTGCATTGCTGGTATTAAGTAATATGCATTAGAAAAGCAAAATAAAATTTTCTTGGTGACTTTTCACATTCTCTGATTACTGGAGAAATACTCTGATAACAGCATAAATTCTGATAAGTAGTCGTGACTCGCTTACACTGAGAAGCCACTGTAAAAGGAATTTCAAAAGATGCATAAAATGAGCACAAAACAGTTGAGGTGGACTCATGCATGAACTCATTCTATAGTAGACTACAGAATAATGATAGATTTTGAGCAAAGTTCTTAGTTATGCCTTATTTCTAAGATGTACTGAAGTGAATCAGACTTTACTCTTTGTCTGATATTTAGCTTATTGCACACACATACACTCCATATGAATGATGAAAATTACTGTGGTGATAAATGTTGTTTCAGATGAACAGTTTAAGTGTCAGTTGCTTAAATTCTGAGGACAAGTTCTGATGGAAGTTCTGATGATTAAGTTCTGATGAAACCATATCATTATTTATGTGAAGAATTACAGAAATAAACATTCACTTTTTGAGTTAAGGAGCCATATTCTGATGACTTTTAAATTTTGATAATAATCAAGTTCTGGTGCTGATGTGGTAGTATTTATTTACTTGATATATTTTTGGTCATTACTTGAACGGTCATATTTTTACAGAATATCGGTTTATGTGAGATAAAGCAATAATAATCATTTGTTTAGTGGGAACAGTTTTTTTAAAAAACTGAACGTGTAATGTAATCATTACTTATTTACCGTGCCCATTAACTTTTGCCTTAACTGCTGCATGGCTGACAGGTGTAAAGGTCTGTTCCACTTCTCATTAACCATTGTCACATGGGTTGTCTAAGTAAAAGAGATAAAAGATTTTCAAATCTTTTATTCACATATCTATTCTATTCACTCTCTCTCTTTTTCTTATTCCCTCATATTTTCTGATGGTTTTCTATACAGACATTTCATCAAACACCTTTCAGGAAAACTAATTTCTCACTTATTTCTGATGGCGCCTAAGGAATTAATTGTTGATGAAGCCATGTTTATACCAAATAACTATGCTGCAATCCTGAACAAGGCTGAAGCTACATCAGATCTGCACTTTGTGCAAGATTTCTTAGCTAATAGTGAGATTGGGTACGCTTTGACCCAACCTCAATCTATTTCAAGCAAACAAGTGTTAACGTTTTGGCGAACTGGGCTATTTGATAATGGTGGTGCTGCTGGTTCACCAAGCATCATTTTTACATCCGGAGATGGCGAGCATGTGGTTACTCCAGGAGCAGTTCGTAAAGCTCTCCACTTACCTGAAGGTTGTACATTCTCAACAGTGGAGGATCCTGTTTTACAGCAGCTTATGGCCAGTCTGGGCTATAAGAAAAGTTTGGGAAAGCTGGGTCAACTGAAAAGATCACATATCAGAAAGGAATGGAGCTTTTTATTTGATTGTATCACTAAGGCATTTGCCAATAAATGCTCCAACTTTGATGCTATTCCCATCATGAGTCAGCAAATCGGGTATACCCTTATCCATCAAACTCATATTGATTTTGCAAGTGATGTGCTAGGTTTCATAGGGGATAGGATGATAGAGGATAGGAATGTAGTATACTTTGCTAGATTCTGTCATCTTATATATACTTTTTGTTATGCTGATGAGCCCCCACTAGCCAGTGATTTAATTCCACCCTTTAAGCTTGCAAAAAGGGCTTTTAATGATTTGTTAAATGCTGAAAATAAGAAACAAGTGCTGAGACCCTTACAGATTCCTCAGTCAGTAAAACAAATCTTGGTAAATGCTGATCCACAAGCATATACATCTGTCTATCCTGATGTCCAACCCATCAACTCATCAAAACCAACCCAATCTCCATCCGCACCTACCACAACTACACAAACACCTCAAACTTCTCAACCTCAACCAACTAAACCCTCCATCAGGACATATTACAAATCAACACAGTCATCTCAACCTCAACCTTCAGCAGATCTAGTGAAGCCTTCATCTTCAAAACCCAAGAGGACTAAGATAGTACCTCAGTCTCAACAGAAGAGAAGGAGAATTATTCTGAGAGATGAGTCAGTAATGAGGAACAGGTTCCTATATCAGAACCTGTTGTTGTAGAAGCTGAGAAGATCTCTTCTCAGAAAGATACTGAAACTGGGAGTTCTAGGCCCTCAAAAGGCTTAGAAAGCTAAATTCTGATGATGAAGCTCCCAAAGTCTCAACTTCAGCAAAGAGACTTAAAAAGCAAAGAGCCAGGAGGGCTGTAAGTGAATCATCACACTCTGAAGAAGTTTTGGAAGCAGCAGCTAAGGAAGGGGGTCAGGAATCTATGATCCCAACAGAACCTATAGTAATTGAATTACTTCCCACTGCTGAATCAGACTTTACTCAAGCTCAAAAGTCTCATATTCAAGAGCAAAAGGATATTCCAGAGCAAGTGCCTACACCTCATGTGTCTCCTATAATTGATCCAGTACATGTTGAAGACCCAGGTACAAGTGCTGAAATAGACATACATAACTTGGTTGTGCCTGAGGTTCTGTACTTGGAAGCTCCACCAACTTAACTCACTCCACCAACAACACCAATTCTAGATGCTGATTTTAATGCAGATATTCCAACAACACATGTTCTGAATCTAGATGATGAAGATCAGATTATTGGTGCGCATCAAAATTTGGATATTGATAAGAACTTAGTTGTAGATCAGAATTTAGAGGATGATGTTGAAACCTCTATAGCCTCACATACTGTTATTCTATCAGAGAATACTGATACTGCAGGCTCTGTGAGTTCTGATGCTGACAATGCTGAAATTACTGGTGAAGCTGCTACAAATGTAGATGCTGATGTAGCTGGTCCATCTGGACATGCACCTCAACAAGCTCCATGCAAAGCTGATCTAATCAAGAAGTTTGTTAGAGAGGATGCGCCAGTACCTTGGAGTGAAACTCCTAGAGGAAAGGAGTGGACTAAGGAGTGGAACAAAGTTGATTTTGTTCCTACTGAAAAAATTCTTGCTGAGAACCTGGCCAAAGCTGATGAAATGCTGATAAATGATGATTTCAAGGCACAGCTGAGAGTTACTGTATTGGATACCAGGCACCTTCAAGGTCAACACTCAATAACTCATGATAAGGTGAACAAAATTCAAGAATCACTGATCCAGCAAGATATGAATGTAAAATTAGAAAAGAACATATTTTTCAAGCCAGCCTTTGACCGAATTGGGTATATTGAAAAGACTCAGGAGAACCAACAAGATCAGATTTCTGAAATTCTAAAGAATCAAGCTTCTCAGCAAACTCAAATCAATAAGATCCAATCCTCAGTGGAATTGCTTGTCTCTCTTCTTCTACCTGTTGATGCCAAAAAGGGGGAGAAAGTGATTAAGTCCAAATGCAAATCTAGTCAAGTACTGAAGGGTAATGATGATGGAAATGATGACCGGGGAAACTTTGGAAAGGGTAGAGGTCATGGTCAAGGTCAAGGTTCTTCATTAAGGACAGTTGAAAGTTCTATACAGAGATCAAACTCTGATGCTAATAGAAGAATAAGTTCTGGTACACAAGTTCTGACAAAGCCTGATGTTCCTACAAAGGGTGAAAGTCAAGAGTTTATGCAGAAACTGAAGCTCAAGGGGAAGGAAACAATAGTTTACTATCAAGACCCTAAGTTATAGAAGCTGGATGAAGAAATTTCAAAGAGATTATTTCTTAAAGAAAATCCAGGAATGGACTTTGAAAGTCTAAAGGAAGAAGAAGCCAGACTTAAAGCAGAAAATGTCAAATCCAAGTCTAAGGCTTCTATTGTTGAAAAGAAACTTCCAAAGCCTAAGGGTATTGTGATTAAGGAGAAGACAAATTCTGAGGCAACCAAAGCCAAATCACAAGTGGAGGTAGATCCAAGATCCAAGGGCAAAGGAAAAATTGATGAACCTTTAAAGGTATACATGCCAATCATGGATGAAGAAATAATTAATGATGAAGATATTAGTCTGATTTTGAAGAAAACGGATATTCAAACAACCTCTGACAGAGCTCATGTTGTTCAAGATCAGGACTTAGTAAAATCTGATATTACATTGAAGTAAGCAATCTCTGACATAGCTCAAGTTGGCTTGATATCAGAAGATAAAGAAAAGGAAACCTCTGACATTGCTCATGTTAAACCTTCAAAGATACTACTACCAGGATTCACAAAAGCTCAACAGACTCAACCTTTGAAGACTACATCAAGTGGTTTTCAAGCAAGAGTTGTTCAAGGAAAGGAAGCAAGAGACAAATCAGAATTGGGTAGTTCTAAAGAGAAGAGAATACATAACACTACCAATGATCCAACTTCCTTATGTGAACCAGGAGTAGGAGCAACTCCTGAAAGATTGAATCAACTTGAATCTGTACAAATGGTTTACCACTCTGTTTTGAAAGAAGATATCATGCTATACTTTATGACAGATGGGAGGGTATTCCAGATCAGGGAGAATGCAATTTCATTGAAGTATTTTGAAGAACTGGAACATGTTCTATTTCTACTTAAGTAAAAAATAGATCAACAGATGGTGTTGTAGGTTATTTAAAATCAAATATTAAAAGAAAGAAGAGGCTTTACTCTGTAAAGTCTAACAGCCCATACTGTCCTAAGTACAGATCTCACAGTGGAGATATTATTGAAATGAAGCCTAATACTGCTAAAATCATCACTACATTTTCTGGTATTAAGGGACTTGAATTCAATCTAGAGTCTGATAAAGCCTATATCATCATACTAGATCAGGATATAAGAAAAGCTAAAATAAATGATCTTAGGGCTGCTATCTTTCAAACTGGTGAAGATATAGTTGAACTGAAAAATGCTAAAAGGAGGATGGTCAATGAACTTGAATATGCTGAGAGAACACTTTTGAAGAACTATCTCAGAACAACTCCTGATATCAAAGAGATCAGAAATTGAAGCCAAGTCAAAGATCTACAACTGCTTAAAATCTGAAGTGTATACAGACTGAAGCTGATATCAGACTTTAAGGATGGTAAAGCTGTAAGGACTGTAAGTTGTAGTTATCTAGTCAAATTCCCATGCATTTGTACTTAATGTTTTTGACATCATCAAATATCTGTTAAACTTGTATATTATGCTAATTTACAAGTTGGGGGAGATTGTTAGATATATTTGTAATGTCACGTCTAATGATGATTTGTGTTTAGTTTTCAGATCTTAACTAAACAGGACAAATCAGGACTTAACTGTAAATCAGTACTTATACTGAAGTAAGGACTTAAGATATCAGAACTTAAGTTATCAGAACATAAGTTATCAGAAGATATTTATCAGGAGATAATATCAGGACTTAAGGAGACTTTTAGATAAGGAAGGCCGCTGATTGAAGGAAAGAAGATCGAGACTAAAACAAGGAGAGATATGTATGAAGAAGAATTCTATGAAGAATAGAATACTTGGAAGACAAGATAACTAGTTGATATATATTAGGAAGCAGAATTATATTCGATATCAATTAGAAGTTTATCTTGTAACTGTGTGTCTATATAAACAGAGCATAGGGTTTACACTATATGTGTTATCTCAATCGAGATTATTATTCATTATAACCCTAGCAGCTCTCGTGATATTTATTCATCACTGAGAGAGGACAGTTCTATTGTAACAGAGTTTATTATATTGAATAAAATCTGTGTTCTGTTACTTGTGTTCTTAATTCGATTTGATTATAACAAATACTGTATTCAACCCCCATCTAAAGTGTGTGTGACCTAACAGGATTCCATTTTCTTCATAAAATAACCTTATCACAGAATTATTGAACTCAGTTCTATTGTCACTCCTGATTCTTCTAAATTTGAGGTCAGGATAATTGTTGACTTGCCTGATATGATTGGTAATGATTTCACTAGCTTCATCTTTAGATTTTCAGAAATATATCCAAGTGAACTTTGAAAAATCATCCATAATCACTAGGCATTATCTTTTCTTTGAGATTGAAAACACATTGACTGCTCCAAACAAGTCCATGTGCAGTAGCTGTAGAGGTTCTTCAATTGTGGATTCAAGCTTCTTTTTGAATGATGCCTTGATTTGTTTTCCTTTCTGACAGGCATCACACAGTCCATCCTTTGAGAACTCAACTTGAGGAATGCCTCTTACAAGATCTTTCCTGACTAATTCATTTATAGTCTTGAAGTTCAGATGGGACAGTTTCTTGTGCCACAACCAACTTTCATCTTGACTTGTTTTGCTGAAAAGACAAGTAATAGAATTTTCACTTGATGAGTTGAAGTCAGCTAGATACACATTTCCTTTTCTCACTCCAGTGAGAACCACTTTGTTCTTCTTTTTATCTGTAACAACACATGTTTCTGAATTGAATGTTACTGAGTTGCCATTGTCACAAAGCTGGATGACACTCAAGAGATTGTGTTTGAGTCCATCCACTAGAGCAACTTCTTCAATGATGACATTGTCTTTAGAAATCAAGCCATATCCCACAGTTTATATGACGCCCATGGATTGCCATTGACATAATTGCAGAAGTTTGGGGTTCACAACACACACACACACCCAATATGTAAACCTATTTATGAAAGTAATATATGCAAAGACCCTACTTACCATAACCATGGATTGCAACAGGCTAAAAGTATGAAAACAAGCCACCATCTTAACTTTATTACAGAGTACCAAATCCTAACTAGTTCAACTTACAACTAAAAGTGAAAGCATTCTTACAAGCTTACATAACTCAAAATTATACATAAAGCTCCTTCTATCTCGATCCTACTTAACCTGGAATCCTAGCTCGCACACTGGAGTGGGAATCCTCATTACCAACCATTTCCTTTTTAACTATAGAATAACATAAATAGATTATAAAAGTTAGCTAACTAGCTCAGCAAGTCATAATAACAAAAATTGAGGTTAAGCAATGATCAATTGAAATGATTCAGAAGAATCAAGTTTCTTGTCAAGTAATTATTAGAATTGGATATTCATATAAATTTTAAAACAAAGGTTAGGCTGTTGATCAGTCACGCATTAACCCCGAGCAAGGCACACAGCTCTACTCTCTATACTGGATCCAAGGCACACATTGGCTTAATATGACCACGAATCTGGTCCGACCACAAATCTGGTCAAAATTTATAAAACCATTCAATATGATAATCATTGTAATTCAATAAAACAGGATTATAATTAACATTGATAAAGCATTTATCTCAGAGCATAAAATATTTTATAAGTATCACCAGGGTATATCAAGGTATATATTTGGAGAACGGCTTCAAGCCTGTTGAAGAATCAGGTATCTGTGAATAATGTTTCAATGATAATACAGGGTATAGATCTTTGATGTTACATAGTATTATAGGTTACATAAGTTTCTATATGCTCAAGTAATTCTGTTTCAGTATTTGGTTAATGTTGTATATGTATTTGTGGAGTAGTATTGTATTGGTATGGTTTAATATCTGGGAAGTCAATCGTCGGTGATTTACAAAGAATAAAGCTTACAGCTCAAGTTCAATGATGTGATCAGGAATAATATATAGCACTTACAATGTAAAATAGAACTATTTTAAATACTAGCAACATGTTATGAGAAAGTTCAGAAATATTTGAATATATCTCGAGGAAGGTTCAAAAGTACTTGCCTTATCACAAATGATTTCCAACTTCACTTGTACTTGTTTAACGGCTCTACTCAACTATGACTTGTCTTCTTTTTATATGCCTTGCTTCTATTCATCGATCACTTGCTTTCTTTTTCTACGTTCCAGTTCTATTTACTGATCACTAGCTTTCTTTTTCTATCAATATTCAATTTCATATTATTCTAATCGTCACATAGACGTCATAAGCTTTTATCTACCCTTTGTTTTACCCAATTCCGATTTACAGATTGAAAGTTATGACCAAAACAGTCAAACAATAACCACATAGGCATATAACACATCAATCAGATAGCACGTAGCACATAGCATGCAAAATATTTGATCAAAATAATTTTCCAAAGAAGATTCGGGGTTAAAATGATCTTCCAGGTATTTAATACAAATTTTTGAACATATTTCAGAATTAAAATGGGTCTCCGAATCATTTTATAATCAAATAATAGGGTTCAAACACCAGAATCTGACTTTAAAATAATTTAATTATAATTATCGAGCCTTGAAAATAATTTAAAGTATTTTTTTTAAGCTCGAAACTATTTTTCGGAATTTTTAAATCAAAAGAAATAATTAAATATAATTAAATAATCAATTAAAATTAACTAATAACTAATTAAATAAAATAATCAAATAATATTTAAATTAATTGACAATTTAAATAATTAATTATTAACAAAATTTAATTAATTGAATAATTTAGATCTATTTTGGAATTAAAAAAATAATTTTCAGAATATGAAATAATGAATTTTGGGAATTTAAATAAATAAAAATAATTTTCCAAAAACAATATAAAAAAAGAAAGTACAATTTTTGAAAATAAATAAAACATGCATCTTATATTTGCAAATTTTAAAAACAGAAATCCAAGTTCTACAAGTTTTTAAAACTAGGATATTGAATTTGCAAACTCTGAAAACAACCGGGACTAAACTAAAATTTTCCCCCTCCTGTTGTCTTCTCCGGTGGCCGGCCGCCATTAACTGCGGCCATCAAGCTTTTCCGGCCAACTGCAAACATGCCCAGAAATCCATAAAATTAACAGGGATACACTACTAATTTCCAGGAGTTCATATCTGCCATCAAGTCGATCAAACGACGCATGGTTTCGCCGGAAAATCCCACAGAATTTTCCGACGCTGCCACGCTCGTTTTTCCGGCGAACAGCTTCTCGTTATCATTTGTTCATCATGTATACATCATTCGATTCGTCTTTCCACGATCTACATACTGGTGCAATCAATTTTAACTAATAACCCTTGAATTAAAAATGCCTAAAATTCAATTAAGAACATTCAAAGCCATAAACCCTAATTTTATTATTTCGAGACTCAAACCCACTTTTCAACATGTTATTGAACTCCAAATTCATCATATAATATACCAAAATGATCAGGACAAAATAATCTACAAGATTCAGCCATCAAATTACACAAACAACATCAAAATCAAAAATTCCTATTTTAATCAATAATTAATTTGCATTAAAATAAATAAATAAGAAAGTAACCTTAATTTCTGCACTGAAATTAATGCTTGATTCTGAAAGAGCTTTTCGAGATCTTCGGTTCGGTGTATGGCACGCTTGATTCCGAGTTCGAAAATGCTTTCGTTTTTAAGTTCGATTCGCAAGAACGCGATGGGTTTTTGGATTTTTCTTTGTGAATTATAGGTTTTAACTGTTTTTTTATGATTGTACGAATAAAATGAAATAAGAAAAAGGCTATTTATATTTATGGAATATTAATACATGTTGGATCGTATTGGATCCGAAAATAGGTTACTTAGTCGCTAAGTAACTACAAAAACGATCCAATTTGATACCCGTTTAGGATAATTATAATAATAGAGCTTCTTATAAAACACTTTATACAAAGATAATGTAAAAAGAGCCCGTCTCTCGAGAATACGGGTTTTATTGGTCTATAAAAATGATTATCGTATCGAAAATTTTACCCCGGGACTCGCACGGGCCAAACCGTACTCCAGATCGAAAAAGTCATAACACGGAAAATGTTCAGAATAATAAGATTAGGTTAAGAAGGAGTTTTTGGAAGAGTTTCGGGTTGTAAAAATGCAAAAAAGTTTGAAGTTGGACGATTCCCGGTTTTATAAAATAGTTTATAATTATCCAGAAAATAATTATTAAGTCCATAAATCATTTATAAAATCATATAGAAATCCAAAAATTACCAGAAAAATATCAAAATTATCTATACTTTATTCTAGACATATCAAAATTAAAATACTCACATTTTATCACATATAAACATCCAAACATCAACCCCAGTTACCAGATAATTTACCAAAATTCATATAGTAATTACATAATAATTGCATAATAATTATTTATTGATAAAAATAATTACACGATATATCCTGGATATTACATCTTTCTCCCTTTAAAAGGATTATGTCCTCAGAATCTCCTAAGTAAATAACTTAGGGTATTTTTCTCACATATCACTTTCTATCTCCCAGGTTGACTCTTCAACCTTTGGGTTTCTCCACAGTACTCTTACTAAGTTTACAACTTTATTCCTTAATACTTTCTCTTTCCTTTCTAGAATCTCTATTGGATTTTCTACATAAGATAAATCTTCCTAGAGTTCTATCGGCTCATACTCGATTACATGCCTAGAGTCTGGATTGTACTTCTTAAACATTGCCACATATAAAACATTATAAATATGTTTCATATGCGGGGGTAATACCAATTCGTATGCTACCTTACCAACACATTTCAAAATTTTAAAAGATCAAACGTGTCTTGGACTTAGATTTCCTCTCTCTCCGATTCTGGATGATCCCTTTCACGGTGACACTTTTAACAAGACTAAATCTCCTTCTTCAAACTCCATGTTCTTTCTAGCTTGATCTGTATATTTCCTTTGACGATCATGTGTTGCACTTAACCTTTTCTAACTAATCTCGCCAACTTCCTTCATTTATTGTACCAACTTTAGTGCAAGTATCTCACGTTTTCCAACTTCATCTCAATTTCTTATAAAACATTAGCACAAACACATAACTTATCTTCAATTGTCTGGATTGTTCTTTCGCTTTGGTCGTCAGTCTGTGGATGATAAGCTGTACTCATATTCAACTTAAATCCTCAAACATTCTTGAAATTTTTTCTAAAACCTTGAATTAAATTTTAAATATTGGTCAAATATAATAGACACGAGAACTTCATGACGAACTACTATCTCATTCAATTACATGTGAACCAACTTGTCCAATGAAATTCTTTCATTAATAGGTAGAAGATGAGCTGACTTAATTAGTCTATCCACTATAACTCAAATGGCATCATGGTTCACTTTCGTCCTTGGTAATCCGAGTATACAATCCAGAGCAATATGCTCCCATTTTCATTCTACATTTCTAACGGTTACAATAATCCACTAGGTCTCTGATTCTTCACTTTAATTCTTTGATATGCCTAACAACTATTAAACCATTCTGAAATTTTCCTTTTCATATCTGGCAACCAATATTCTTCTTTAAATTTATGTATATCTTGACACTTCCTGGATAGATTGAATACTTAGAATTATGAGTTTCCTGTAGGATGTCATCCTTTAGTTCCGTCACTTGTAGCATTCAAGTTCTGGAAGAAGACCTGAGAATACCATGATCATTCTTCTGAGTGCATACCTTTCCTCCTACTAAACTGTTAACATCCTGATCCATTATCTCCTCTTGACATCTCAATATCTTCTCTAACAACTCTAGATGAAAGGTCATACTATACATCCTTGCTTCTTTTGGATTATAAATTCCGACTTTCAAATCCCCACTTCTGAAATTCCATAGATAACTCTTTTGGTGCAGTCAACACATTCACTTTCTCCTTTTTTGCTTATCACATTATCACTATATTTGCTATTCCCCATGAATACATACTTCAACTCTTATGGTCCATATAAATTGCACGCCTTTCTCCATACATATAATGTTTCCAAATCTTCAGGGTGAATACTATTGCCGCTAATTCCATGTCATGAGTGGGATACTTCTGCTAATGAGGTTTCGGTTGTCTAGATGCATATTGTAACACTACCAAATCCGGGGTCGGGGATTCGGGTTGTCACGAGTTCCATTTCCCTTATCAATACTTAATCTTAACAGTCAACCAACTACTACGTACTGTGACCCCACAATATACACACACACCACAAGTTATAGTCTCGGAGATGAATACCAAAAATAACACAAGTCATTTTATTCCACAATTATAAGTCATTACACCTCAAAAGGGTTTCTGAATAAATTTACATATTCTTTGCCATTATTACAATTCATAATATACATAAGTCTGGTACATCAATAGTTGAAAACCTAGCCTATTGGTAGTTCCTACCTCAGCTACGGCGGCATCAACGCCTACAGGAAACTGCGGAACGTTTCCTATCCGCTCGCGAATTGGGAGCTTGATCCTGTTCATCTTGTCTATCTGTTGTTGTGTGATGAAAGAAGAAAGCAAGGGTGAGCAACAAGCCCACCGAAATAATATGTATAATAATTAACAATATATGAGCATTCTCATAGTACTCAAGAAAGTCTTGGTTAAGAAGAAATGAACCAAGTTGATATCTTAACGTGACCAAGTCGCAAAATATTCAGTATATACATACATATATACTTTTCACAATCTTTGAAATCCTCTGACATGTATAATATACACAGAGTTCCAGTTTATAACTGTATAAGAATATCGTTGCAAGGTGATCTCATATATCTAACCTTGTCTCAATATTTTTCTGAAAATCTTTGATATGCATAAGATAATCATTTACTTGATATAAGTTTAAAAGATGAAGTTACAAGATACTCCAATATACTTATATCTTTTCCGAATACTACTTGAACTACCACCGTTCAAAGTATTATAGGTTTTAAAAGTTCATCACATAGATGAGACTACAAGACAAGATTTGAATAGATTCAATCTTTGAATATCATTATAAATAATGAAGTTACGAGATACTTCATTAAGTCCCGATATATATATACACCTATATATATACATTTCATACACTCCTTAAAAACTTCTGTTATGAAAATTATAAATAGAGTTACAATATCCAATGAATTTGGAAAGGAGAAAACCTTGGCATAAACCTGATATCTTGTTGATCAGGCTAAGATACCAATAAGTAACCTTTTCTACGAGTAGATGGACGAATTCCCCACTGGTCATCACCCTGGCCGCAATAGGACCTTATGCTGGACTGCCACTCAGCCACTTATGCATTTGATGGACTCCCACTGAGCCACTTCCACTTTCATGGACGCCCACTGAGCCCATGTTGCTTATGCCGACTCAATAGATGGACTTACTTCCCGAACGTTGGGTAAGTAATCAATTCATTTATCAAAACAGCAACCTCGTTGCGAATATAAAATACACCACAGAGCCGGATCCCTAAGGTTTTGAGTGAATATTTAAATCCCCTTCAAAAGGAAGATCTTAAATATAAAAATGAGTTTTGGGATCCGCTCTAACTTTTAGAAAATCATTTTGAAGACTCGAAAACATTTTTAAGAATGTTTGGAGTAATGCTGATTTAATAAAATAAATCAGTCCCAATATATTTAGAAAATATCTGAATATTATTATTTAAATAATATTCCCATAAAGAATAATCTTTATAAAAATAATTGAAGTATAAGTTTTAAAACTCATACTTGGAATGAATATTAATAACAAAAGATATACTTATACGAAAGTATGATATTTATTTTAATAATCGAAAATAAGTTTGATTATCGAAACATTATTCTTTAAAAAAATAAAGAATATTATTTAGTAAATAATCGGAGTCATAAGTCCTCGAATGAATATTCAAAGTAATATTCATTAAATAGAATAAACAGAGTCATAAGTCCTCGAATGTATATTCAAAGTAATATTCATTAAATAGAATAAACAGAGTCATAAGTCCTCGAATGAATATTCAAAGTAATATTCATTAAATAGAAATAAAGTTATCAAATAAACCTTATTCGATTAATAGTTTTTAAAACTATATCAATATATATATATATATATTATACTCGGGAACATCGACTCCCGGTTTAGAAAAATGTTCACCTTTGGGTCCCCTATACTAAGGGTATACACAACTACTGCTTATCTCTAGCATAGGTATTATGCAACTTATAAGCATTTGAATCAACAATTAGATATCAAGATTACGAAACAAGCATGCATATATACCATATAAACATGCTCCAATATATCGCAAGATTTACTAATAACAATCATGCACTTATCACAATATAATGCATATACATATATACATCACAACAACAGTATAACGGGTAGAAAACTTGCCTGAGTGACTAGGGGTGATAAATGGCTTGGGACGAGTTTGGTATAAACAACATATAAGTTGGAATTAAACTAAAGTCACTTATGAATCTATACTTTAACCAATTTAGACTCTAACTCTCGCTTTACGCTTACTGATTCTCTTAAGTCACTCGAGTACCCTCGGCTCCACCATTTTTAATAAATTAACCATTAAGAGTTCTAAAGCAATTCTTTCGCGAGTGCCTTACCAACTGCCTAATACACTTTACTTAAATGATTCATACTCCAATTAGTCTTTTAAGGTCTTTAACCTATGTTTCAAAGTAAGGCGAGGGGTAATGGTTCGTTCGCGAAATGCCGTTACTTAAAACGGTCGTTTCTCCTGACCGTACATCGGATTCAAACGAACCACATATCAAAACGAAGCTCGTAACATGAGCTATCTAACATGGCAATAGTCAAAACCTAACAGTGAGTCCTCGGGTCCTGATGTTAAGAACAAACTAGTTTAAAGTAAATCGGACATTACGACGGCTATGTTTACGCGATTACCAATTTTTATCCTACTCCAAATCAACCACCAACCAACCACAGTTCAACCATACAACCAAACTCCATACATACAATGCTACAACAGCCCCAACAACTCAATATTTCCAATTTACACTACTTCCCAATCATGAACTAAAAGCTTACATAAGTTCTTTAACTAATCAACAAGATTTACAACTCCAAACACATCATAAAACCAACACATCTCTAAATACACAATAATCAAGCTTCTCATGAACCATTCCAAACACAAAAACTCTAAATATACAAAAGTAGGGCTAGGGTATGAGATTATACCTTCCTTGGTGAGTAAAAGTAACTAAGGAGCTTGGAATCACCCTTGAAAGTCCTTACCAAAGCTTAATCTAAACAAAAACTCAAGAACAAAATTTCAAGTTCTTGAAAAACACTATTCACCAAGAACTTTGATGAATTGATTAGCTATGTTAAACATGGAATCTTGAGCTTAAACTTATGGCTCATCTAAGTTATGAATTATGGAAGCTAAAGAAACAAACCTCTTGAATTATGAAGGTATGTAGCTTGATTTTTGAAATTTTTCCTTTGCTTTTCATGGAAAAGCCGAGAGTAATAGATGGGGGAAGAAGAGAAATGAGTTTGTTTTGGTTGCTTTTGATTTTGGTGTTTGTGAAATGAATTCTTGGTGGAGATTGCTTTGATAAAGTGATGACATCACTTGGATGACCTCACCTCCAAGCCACATGTCTTTCCCTTAAGGTTTGATGATGTCACCTTCTCTTTTAACCACTTGTTTTAGCTTTTCTTAGAAGCTTCCTTCCCATTCTACTTGTATGTGCTTGTCTCTTGGTCGTTTATTTGTTTTACAGTTCGCTTAACTCTGTTCTCTTTCGTTGTTTGAGGAATCACATCCGGGATCTTATTACTTGGGTTCCCCTAAATCTTTCTCAATATCTTATAATCCTTTAATGATCCTCTCTTATAATCCTTGAATTTAAATCCCTTTAACCATGTTACCGTATACTCAATTCTTTCGGTATCTGGTGGATTTTCGGGAAAAATCAAAGTGTTCGGATTTGGATTCTAACGATCTTTACATACACTTATATACCATATAGAGTACTAATAAGATCTCAGAATAACAATAAAAGAACCTCTACAAAGTGTGGTATGAAAAGTTTTCTTATTCAGCATAATCAGCAAAAATCACTATTCATAAGGGTTTCAAAAATTCCAAAATTTGGGGTTATTATAGTCTCCCCTCCTTAAAAGGATTCCGTCCCGGAATCAGATAGAAAATGAATAGGGATACTCTCTTAGCATTGCACTTTCTAACTCTCGAGTAAATTTTCCCACATTGTGGTCCTACCACCAAACTCTGCCTAGTTTGATAACCCTTCTCCTAAGCACTTGTTCCTTTTCAATCTATAACCTTCCTGGTTGCTCCATATAGGTTACGTCGGGTTGCATGTCTATGCGCTCATATGCCCCTATTTGTCTGGCATCCGAATTATACTTCCTTAATATTGATACGTGGAACACGTTATGAACTTGCTACATGTTCGGGGGTAGGGCTAGCTCATATGCTAACTTCCCAATACGTCTTAATACCTCAAAGGGTCCAACAATTCGTGGGCTTAGCTTTCCTTTCTTTCCGAACCTCATCCATCCTTTCCAAGGGAATACCTATAACAGCATTAGGTCCCCTACTTCCTATTCCTTATCCTTTCGTGTCAAATCAACATACTTCGTGTGCCCATCTTGGGCTACTACCAGCCGTCCTCTGATTAAATCTATTATATCCTTGGTCCTTTGGACCACTGCTGTTCTAAGCATCTTGCGCTCTGCAACATCATCATATCATAAGGGAGATCGACATTGTCTTCCTTCAAGGATCTTATAAGGCGACATCTCGATAATGACATATGATCTATTGTCGTAAGAAAACTTAATCCATGTTAAGTGACCATTTCAAATTATTTCAAGTCTATTGCACAGACTCTCATCATAGCTTCTAGCATTATAGCTTTTGCTTCTCAATACCCATTCTTTTCCAGTTCGTAGTCATTACTATCTTCCGTACATAATACTATACTGGTTACACTTTTGCTCGTTAGCATTCTATAACCTTTTAATAATTGCGTCAACCTTAGTTTCACGAACGTGTTAGATTCGGAATACCACCGCACTGATACTACTCCTTTCTAGCTGCTTCTATCTTTAAAAGCTTGATTTATCGTATAGAAGTAAAAGAATTTATTGAGAGATCACTATGATCATGAACACTTGTTATATCGCATAGTTAGTACAGAAGGTGGCCAGCCTTTAGTACTTGACAAGCAATTAAATAACATGTGGTATCCTACTAGGCTTCTATCACACAGATAGATAGTCATTCGGCAATACCTCCCCTTCTGGAAGGGTTGTTCTTCTCAGCTTACATGAAATGAAAAGAAGAGAAAAGAACGAACTGAAGAGAATTGTATATATGTAAAAAATATTGCCATAAAATATCTAGCTTGGAATCTACCTCTGAACTATAGAGGTTTGTCAGAGGAGAACAAAACATATACGTATTTATATCAACATCAAGTATTATAGCATCGTATTTCACATGCCTAAATATTTTTGCTATTCCGTCCATCATTCTATGGACCCATGCTCTTCCTCAAGCTTATACACAATCACCTTTGAAACTCCCTCGACATCAAAAATCGAATCTGGGATCTCATTCTAGACATCATCGTTACTAGAATTCTATGCTTGCATCGCAACCTTCCTCGTATAGTCATACGACCCTCTATTGATAAGGAGGAATAAATATTCAATAGGTAAATAATCTACTTAATTAGTCTATTTAATGATAACTTATACATCACCACGACCCAATTAGTGGTACTCAATCTCAACATTCATTACAATACAACTCTCACAGTTGTCATTGTCTCATTATTCATAGACTCATTGGAGCATTACTATGGTCCACCACTGACCTACTGTAGTCATTTGCTTTCCATGAAGTCTTAATAGCTAACCATACGGAGTCCATACATATCGTATCGAATTCTTCTAAGGAGGTAACATGATCACCATTCATGATTCATGAAGAACACTCCTGATCCTGACGTACATTCGTGACATGAAGCAGATAAAATGCATAAGAGTTTTAATGAAAGCAACGATAGTAGGTTAATACCATTCTTAATCATATGTCTATATTAGGAGACATGAAGCTCAAAGGTTCATTTAGTCCTTTTTAAAACATGGTCCTGACTTATTCTGAAGATAGTTCCTTCTAAGATAGATAGCCCGCTCATGGCCATTACACGAATTAAACCTTTACCAAACTACTATTACGGTTGGGTATTGCACAGTCATCAGAAGGAATGTCAATCTTCCGAACCATAATACAACCTTCACGGCTTCAACCATTATCAGTGCATTCCTCTGGCACGAGCGCCTATAATTGCTCTCTTGCACTTAGAGTGTCGGCCACCTCATTGGCCTTTCCTGATAGTAATATTTCCTTATAATCAATGTCTTTTAACCACCTTCAACTAAATTTTCTACCTCATTTCAATCACTGCTTATGTGAAAATGCTTTTCTTAAGTCCTGGTGAGAAAGAAAAAAAATCACCATTTTTCCATAAGTCATTGCCTTAGTCTTTAGATGTGAACATTGTCACGGCTGACTCTCGATCATACTTAGGACGTCTCTTATCATGGGTCCTTCTTGTTTTCACCAATCTTAACCCTCATTGGGTCGATCTATACTTTTTTATGGTTCAACACGTGCCCCACCTAGCATTATTATAATTACGTCATATTTCCTTTATCAAAATTTCTATTCTTGAGAACTTTGAATATTACCTTTTTCCTTGTAAAACCTTTAAGGTTATCCTTGAATCGCTCCTCCTGTATTCCGTAGATACAGGGCATATCAAAATACCATTTACTAATACTAGAACCATTGTCTATGTACTTCTAAAAATTTTCTCTACTGATCTTTAAAGGTTGTTACCATAATCCTTTTTAATTTATACTGCCAAAACTCATGATGTCCCTATTAAGGGCGAAATGCCAACCTTTATGCATTCCCCTAGGATTCATCTTAAGTTATCGAGGTTCTATCCTTAATGCCACCTTTAAAAAGGTACATGCATCCTTCCATGGATAAATCAAGTCATATTTTCTTGATAGATTATCTTATTCATCATTCCCACCTCGATAGTCTATAACTAATTTTATAATAGCATCTTTATTCAAATTGAGGTCAATCCATATGGCCTCCAAAAGATAACAATTGTTATCCGCTTTTCTCTCCTGATTTGGTAATGATAACATGGATGTTCTAGAAGATATTGGTCGTGTTCAACGTGAAAATCTTCCTAATAAATCCTCATGTACTTTTGTTGTTTATCTCAACAGTCATCTCAATGTTGGGATATCTTTCATACCTGACGTCTCCCTTTCTGGGTATCATGCCATCGGTCTTACACTTCACATTCTTGAAGGTCACTTCCTTCATCCAATTTTTCTAATTTCTTATTTTCTTGTCTCCTTAGTCTATCCGCGTCTCATTATTTATCCTTCGAACTATCTCAAGGTTTTCTCGAATACTCTCAACTTAAGGGGATTAATTATACGTATTGCTTACGCCTTCAACCTTGAATTTATCTCATGATCAGTCACCATCGCGCTGATGATGACACACTTCTCTATATTTATTGCAAGGGTTTCTTAGGGTTTCCCATACCTAACTCCCTTATCACTTCTCAACTCTATTTCCTTTATATCCCTTTATACTCCTTCCCTTTTTAGTCTTTTATTTTCGTTTCCATTACAACCATTACATGAACCAACACAACATAAGCATTGATTTCAAACATCCCGTCATTCTGGATTCGTGTCCTCAGAACGAATCTTGACAACTTTTACAACTTAGATTCATAATTCATCATACTCGTCCGCTTTTGTTCTGGCTCTAAAGCTTTTACACTACCTCCATAACCTTGGGAAGTACTTTCCCGAAAACAATTGTCTGAACTTTAATCAGTTTATTATAACTTCTGGCTCCGTGCCTTTCTTGGTCTTTCACCAACGGGTGGTCTCTCTCTTAGGAGGGTAAATGATAAAAATAGTCTTTTGCGCTTCATCAATCATTTAGAATATAAAATCATTTATCTATTTCCTTTAGCCAGGCTCTTGCCTCGGCTAGGTCAGCTTGTTCCTAGAACTCTGAGAGCTTAGCGACTTAAAGGTCCTGAAAGAATTTCTCACCGCATTATTTCCTCAAGGTGGTGGTTGGGGATAATAGTCTAAGTTCTGTCTAAAAAAGTCCATAAATTGTCGTATAGGAGTACCGTCTTGGGTCCCCTTTCCTTACTCGACTCCCGTTTCCTTAGTTTGAATGTTCCCTCATTCTCCCCATAATCGGGGTCATCCTACATGTTTTAAATCCTCATTTTCCACTCCATTATGTTATGGGTTCCTTCTATCTTGATGGCGACCTCCTTGACTATCACATTCAGGGTTTGCTCTAAAACCTATTCCTCAAACTAGCTTTCATCTAAGATTTCATCTTTAAGCTCTTGAACATTTGGAACCCAATTTCTGTAGGAATACCTCATTATTCCCTTATCATCTTTCTCGGTATTAATCTCTTATCTATTTGTTGGCTCTCTGCCTTCATTCATCACTTTTTCTGGCATAATATGTTCTTTTCCAATAATTCGGGCTGTATTGCAATCTCAAACAGCTTTTTTGTAACACCCCCAAATCCGGGGTCGGGGATCCGGGTTGTCACGACTTCCATTTCCCTTAACCACACCCAATCTTAATAAATAATCAACTACTCTGTACTGTGACCCCACAATAAACACACACACCACAAGTTATAGTCTCAGAGATGAATATCCAAAAATAATCACAAGTCGTTTTATTCCACAATTATATGCCAATACACCTTAAACAGGTTTCTGAATAAATTTACATTTCTTTGCCATTATTACAATTCATAAATATACATAATCTGATACATCAAAAGTTGAAAGCCTAGCCTATTGGTAGTTCCTACCTCAGCTATGACGGCATCAGTGCTTCTAGAAAACTGCGGAACGTCTCCTAACCTCTTGCGAATCGGGAGCTTGGTCCGGTTCATCTTGTCTATCTGATATTGTGTGATGAAAGAAGAAAGCAAGGGTGAGCAGCAAGCCCACCAAAATAATATGTATAATGATTAACAATATATGAGCCTTCTCATAGTACTCATGAAAGTCTTGGTCAAAAGAAATGAACCAAGTTGATATCTTAATGCGATGAAGTCACAAAATATTCAGTATATATATATATACATATATACTTTTCAAAATATTGGAAGTCCTCTTCCATGCACAATATACACAAAGTCCCAGTGTATAACTGTATAAAAAAAATATCTTTGCAAGGTGATCTCATATATCTAACCTTGTCTCAACGTTTTTCTGAAAATCTTTGTCATTCATAAGACAATTATTAATTAGATATAAGTTTAAAAGATGAAGTTACAAGATACCCCAATATACTTATATCTTTCCCAAATACTACTTGAACTACCACCGTTCAAGTTATAATTAGCTTCAAAAGTTCATCACATAGATGAGACTATAAGGCAAGATTTGAATAGATTAAATCTTTAAAATATTATCAAAATAAAATGAAGTTACGAGATACTTCATTTGATGTAAACATCATTTTGAAAACTTGACCCTGCCAACACTCAACAATCGCCCAACTGTAGCCTTTCTATCGAAGTGCTCTGGGTAGTGTTGCAGAAATTATCCAATTGGATGATGAACTCATTACGGGAGTTTGCCGCGCCAGGAAGACCACTTACGATGATCAGTCGTAGTAGTACAACCCCACCATTTTCTACATGTAGAGGAGAACCTGTCGGATTTACTTGTCAACCGAACACTGAACTCCTAAGGAATGGACCGCCTTAGCGGAACTTCCAGGCCATTTGGGCCAATATAATAAGGCTGGGCCGGCGCTACTCGGCCACTTACGCCACTCCTAGTTCAGATGAAATCCATGACTCTGAAACGTAAAGCTTGTCCCCACTTTCCCCAAGTAGAAACTTGTTGATACGGCTCCACCAAGAAGTCGTATCTATTTGGAAAGGAGAACTCACCGATATTTCCCAGGCGATGCCTGTTAATGGATTAACTTGTTCCAAGAATTTTACTTCCCGAGTGTTGGGTAAGTAATCAATTCATTTATCAAAACAGCAACCTTGTTGCGAATATAAAACACACCACAGAGCCGGATCCCTCAGGTTTTGAGCGAGTATTTAAATCCCCTTCGAAAGGAGGATCTTAAAAAAATGAGTTTTGGGATCCGCTCTAACTTTTAAAAAAATCATTTTGAAGAGTCGCAAAACATTTTTAAGAATGTTTGGAGTGAAGCTGATTTAATGAAGTAAATCAGTCCCCAGAATATTTAGAAAATGTCTGAATATTATTATTTAAATAATATTCCCATAAAGAATAATCTTTATAAAATAATTGAAGTAGAAGTATTAAAACTTATACTTGAAATGAATAGCAAATAATCAAAGATATACTTATACGAAAGTAATATCTTTATTTGAATAATCAAAAGTAAGTTTGATTATCGACACCTTATTCTTTAATACAATAAAGAATATTATTTAAGTAATAAGCGGAGTCATAATAACTCGAATGAATACTATAAATAATATTCATAAAATAAAGGAGTCATACATCCTCAAATGAATATCCAAGTAATATTCAATAATAATATAAACTGAGTCATAAGCCCTCGAATGAATATTCAAATAATATTCAAATAACAAAATAAACTGAGTCATAAGCCCTCGAATGAATACTCAAATTAATATTCAATTAAGTAAAATAAAGGTATCGAATAAACCTTATTCGATCCATAGTTTTAAAAACTATATCCATATATATATAAATATATATATATATAATATACTCGGGAACATCGACTCCCGGTTTAGAAATATGTTCACCTTTTATCCCCTATACTAAGGGTATACGCAACTACTTGCTTATTTCTAGCATAGGTATTATGCAACTATAAGCATTGAAATCAACAGATAGATAACCAGATTACGAAACAGACATGCATATATACCATATCAGCATGCTCCAATATATCGCAAAATTTGCTAATAACAATCATGCACTATCACAAGATAATGCATATACATATATTTACATCACAACAACAGTATATCGGGTAGAAAACTTGCCTGAGCGACTTGGGGGTGAGAAAGGCTCGGGACGAGTCTGATAACCTATAAACAACAAGTAAGTTGGAATTAAACCAAAGTCACTTGTAAATCTATACTTTAACTAACTTAGACTCTAACGCTTGTTTTGCGCTCACTGATTTGCTTAAGTCACTCGGGTACCCTCGGCTCCACCATTTTTAATAATTTAACCTTTACGAGTTTTAAAGCGATTCCTTCGCGAGTGTCTTACCAACTGCCTAACACACTTACCATAAATGTTTCATACATTAATTAACCCTTTTTGGTCTTTAACCTATGTTTCAAAGTAAGGCGAGGGAAAAAGTTTCGTTCGCGAAACGCCGTTACTTGAAACGGTCGTTTCTCCTAAACCGTGCATCGGAATCGAACGAACTACATATCAAAACAAAGCTCGTAACATGAGCTATCTAAACATGGCAGTGGTCATAATCTAGAAGGGGGTTCTCGGGTCCTAATGCTATGCACAAAAACAGTCCAAAGAAAATTGGACGTTACGACGGCTATGTTTACGCGATTTCCCAATTTTAACCATTCAAAACCAACCACAAACCAACCTCAAATCCAACATACAACCAACATCCATCCTCATCAAATCATAACAACCCCAACCAATTCAATTTAATCATTTATACTTATGCCTAAGCTTAATTTAACCATACTTAAGTTCTTTTAATCAAAACCACAACATTTACCATTCCATTTTACTACCATTCCAAATCCCAAACTCTAAATCACAACAACAAGCTACAATATCATCCTACTAATCAAAATCATCTTATAATATATAGGGATCTAGGGTTTGGAGATGGTATACCTTCCTTGAAGTGGTGGGATGAGCTAGGAAGCCTTAAGAAGCTTTGAGAAGTCTTAAGAAAGCTTGGATCTTCAAGAAAAACAATAAAACTTCAAGTTAAAAAACTTGAAAACACTATTCATAGTCTTCTTCTTTGATTAAATGAAGAAGATTGAGAAGGAATTGATGGCTTAAACTCATGGTATAGCCCTAACTAAGCATGAAGATGATTAGGGAATTTACTCACCAATTTAGGAAGCTTGGATCTTGAATTTTTGAAAATTCTTGCCTTATGAATAGTAAAAAGCCGAGGGCTTCAAGAACAAAGCCTTGGTTGCTTTTTGATTTTTGATGAAATGATTTTTGCTTGGCTTGGTTGCTTGGTTTTTGTGCTTGCTTTAGTCAATTACCTTTTTGCCCTTGAATTTGTGTGGTTACAAAGCCACCACACCTCCTTCCTTCCCATGTCATGCCTATGTCATCCTCATGATGTCATCCTCCCTTCCTTGTCCTCTTTTCATTGGTTGGGTGACATCATCCTCTCTAATCCCTTTGATTAACTTCCTAATTGTTTGCCTAATGACCGCTGATCTGTTATACTGTTCGCTTAACTTTCGTTTTCGTTTATCGTTTGAGGGATCACACCCGGGATCTTATTACTTAGGTTCCCTTAACCTTTCTCAATACATTATATTCCTTTTTATGATCCTCTATTATAATCCTTTAATTTAAATCATTTTATCCTGTTACCTTATACTCAATTCTTTCCGTATCTATTGGATTTCCGGGAAAAATCAAAGTATTCGGATTTGGATTCTGACGATCTTTACATACACTTATATCCCATATAAAGTACTAATAAAATCTCAGAATATCCATATCAGAACCCCTACATAGTGTGGCATGAAAAGTTTTCTCATTCAGCAAAAACACTATTCATAAGGGTTTCAAAATTTCCCAAAAATTGGGGTTATTACAGTCTCCCCTCCTTAAAAGGATTCCGTCCCGGAATCAGATAGAAAATGAATTGGGATACTTTCTTAGCATTACACTTTCTAACTCTCAAATAAATTTTCCCACATTGTGGTTCTTCCATCAAACTCTGAATAGTTTGATAACCTTTCTCCTAAGCACTTGTTCCCTTTTCACTCTACAACCCTTCCTGGTTGCTCCATATAGGTTACGTCGGGTTGCATATCTATGCGTTCATATGCCCCTATTTATCTGGCATCTGAATTACACTTCCTTAACACTGATACGTGAGACACGTTACGACCTGCTACATGTTCGGGGTTAGGGCTAGCTCCTATGCTATCCTCCCAATACGTCTTTATATACCCAAGGGTCTAACAAATTGTAGACTTAGCTTTCCTTTCTTTCCGAACCTCATCAATCCTTTCCAACGGTTTCCAAGAGGATACCTTTAACAACACTAGGTCCCCTACTTCCTATTCTTTGTCCTTTCGTGTCAAATTAACATACTTCTTATGTCCATCTTGGGCTACTACCAGCCGTCCTCTGATTAGATCTATTATATCCCTGGTCCTTTGGACTACAGTGGGTCCGAGCATCTTGCGCTCTACAACTTCATCCTAACATAAGGGAGATCGACAGTGTCTTCCCTCAAGGATCTCATAAGGCGACATCTCGATAATGACATATGATCTATTGTCGTAAGATAACTTAATCCGCGTTAAGTGATCATTCCAAATTCTTTCAAGTCTATTGCACAGACTCTCATTATAGCTTTTATCATTAGAACTTTTGCTTCTCAATACCCATTCTTTTCCAGTTCGTAATCGCTACTACCTTCCGTTCCTAATATTATACGGGTTATACTTTTGCTCGCTAGCGTTCTATAACCTTTTAATAACCACATCAACCTTAGTATCACGAATGTGTTTCCATTCCGAATACTACCACAACTTTATTACTCCTTTTTCAGCTGTTTCTATTTCCCAAAGTTTGATCAATCATATAGAAGTAAAGGAATTTGTTGAGAGATCACTATGATCATGAACACTTGTTATCTCGCATAGTTAGTACAGAAGGTGGCCAGCCTTTAGTACTTGACAAGCAATTAAACAATAGTTGGTATCCTACTAGGCTTCTATCACACAGATAGACAGTCATTCGGCAATACCTCCCCTTCTGGAAGGGTTATTCTTCTCAACTTACATGAAATGAAAAGAAGAGAAAAGAACGAACTGAAGAGAATTGTATATATAAAAAAATATACTGCCACAAAATATCTGGCTTGGAACCTACCTCTGAACTATAGAGGTTTGTCATAGGAGAACAAAACATATATGTATTTATATCAACATCAAGTATGATAGCATCCTATTTCACATGCCTAAATATTTTTGCTATTCCGTCCATCATTCTATGGACCCATGCTCTTCCTCGAGCTTATACACAATCACCTTTGAAACTCCCTCGACATCGAAAATCGAATCTGGGATCTCATTCTATACATCATCGTTACTAGAATTCTATGCTTGCACCGCAACCTTCCTCGTATAATAATACGACTCTCTATTGATAAGAAAGAATAATAATTCACTAGGTAGATACTCTACTTAATTAGTCTATCAATGATAACTTATACACTACCACGACCCGATTAGTGGTACTCAATCTCAACACCCATTCCAATACAACTCTCACGGTTGTAATCAGCTCATTACTCGCAGAATCATTGCTGCCTTACTATGGTCCACCACTGACCTACTGTAGTCATTCATTTTCCATGAAGTCTTAATAGCTAACCATACGGAGTCCATACATCTCGTATCTAATTCTCCTAAGGAGTTAACATAACCACCAATCATAATTCATGAAGAACACTCCAAACTCTGACGTACTTTCATGACATAAAGTAGATAAAATTGCAGAAGAGTTTCAATCAAAGCAACGATAGCAGGTTAATACCATTCTTAATCATATGCCTTAAATAGAAGACTTAACTCAAAGGTTCGTCTAGTCCTTTTTGAAACATGGTCCTGGCTTATCTCAAGATAGGACCTCCTAAGATAGATAGCCCGCTCATGGCGATTACACGAATTAAACCTTTACCAACTACTATTACGGTTGGGTATTGCACAGTCATCAGAAGGAATATCAATCTTCCAAACCATAATACCATCTTCACAGTTTTAACCATCCTCACTGTATTATTTTGGCACAAGCGCCTATAATTATCCTCTTACCTTTAAAGTGTCGGCCACCTCTTTGGCCTTTCCTGATAGTAAAATTTCCTTACAGTCAATTTCATTTTAACCACTTTCACAAATTTTCTACCCTATTTCCGATCACTGCTTGAGTGAAGATGTTTTCCTTAAAATCTGATAATAAAAAAAAATCACCATTTTTCCATAAGTTATTGCCTCAGTCTTTAGAGGTTAATCACTGTCATGACTGACTCTCAATCATAATTAGAACATCTTTTATCTTAAGTCCTAATTGCCCTGAACAATTTCGACCATTACTGGTTCGATCCATACTTTCTCGTGGTTTAACACGTGCCCCACTTGGCAACATTATAATTACGTCATATTTCCTTTATCAACATTTCTATTCTTGAAAATTTTGAATATTACCTTTCTCCTTGTAAAACCTCTAGGGTTATCCTTAAATCGTTCCTCCTGTATTCTCTAGATACAGGGCATATTAAAATACCATTTACTATTACTAGAACCATTGTCTATATACTTCTGAAAAATTTCTCCACTGATTCTTAAAGGTTGTTGCTACATTAACCCTTTCCAAATCATACTGTCAAAACTCATACTGTCCCTATTAAGGGTGAAATTCCAACCTTTATGCATTCCCCTAGGATTCATTTTAAGTTACCGATGTTCTATCCTTAATTCCACCTTTAAAAGGTACCTGCATCCTTCCATGGATAAATCAAGTCATATATCCCTGATAAGGGTGTCTTATTCAATCATTCCCACCTCGATAGTCTATACCTAACTTCATAATAGCATCCTTATTCAAATTGAGGTCAATCCATATGGCCTCCAAAAGATAACAACGGTCATCCACTTTTCTTTCTTGATTTGGTAATGATAACATGGATGTTCTGGAAGATATTGGTCATGTTCAACGTGAACTTCTTCTTAATAATTCCTTATTTACTTTTGTTGTTTATCTCAACAGTCATCTCAATGTTGGGATATCTTTCATATCTGGCGTCTCCCTTTCTGGGTATCATGCCACCGGTCTTACACTTTACCTTTCTTGAAGGTCACTTCCTTCACCCAATTTTCTTAATTTCTTACTTTCTTGTCTCCTCAGTCTATCCGCGTCTCATTATTTATCCTTCGAATTATCTCAAGGTTTCCTCGAATCTTCCCAACTTATAGGGGATAAAATATATGTATCTCTTATACCTTCAACCATCAATTTAACTCATGGTGAATCACTCTCATCCGGACGATTACCTACTTTTCTATTTCTATTTCTACGAGTCTTTAGGGTTTCCTCATACCCAACTCCCTTATCATTCCTCAAACTCTCTTGCCTTTATATTCCTTTCTCTTATCGTTATTTCATGAACCAACACAACATAAGCATTGATTTCAAACATCCCGTCATTCTGGATTCGTGTCTTCAGAACGAATCTTGATAACTTTTACAACTTAGATTCATAATTCATCATACTCGTCTGCCTTTGTTCTGGCTCTTAAGCTTTTACACTGTCTCCATAACCTTGGGAAGTACTTTCCTGAAAACAATTGACTGAACTTAAATCAGTTTATTATAATCTCTTGCTCCGTGCCTTCCTTGGCCTTTCACCAGCGGGTGGTCTCTCTCTTAGGAGGGTAAGTGACAAAACAGTCTTTTGTGGTTCGTCAATCATTTAGAATCTCAAATGATTCATCTATTTCCTTTAGCCAGGCTCTTGCCTCGGCTGGGTCAGCTTGTTCCATGGAACTCTGAGAGCTTAGCGACTTAAAGGTCCTGAAAGAATTTCTCACCGCACTGTCTCCTCAGGGTGGTGGTTGGGGATAATAGTCTAAGTTCTTTTTAGACAGGTCCATGAATTGCCGTATAGGAGTACCGTCTCGGGTCTCCTTTCCTTACTCGACTTTCTGTTTCCTTAGTATAAATATTTCTTCCTACTCCCCATAATTGGGGTCATCTTTTAATTTAAAATCTTCATTTTCCACTTTATTATATTCCGGATTCTTATATCTTAATCGCGACCTCCCTGATTATCACATTCAAGGTTTGCCCCTAATCTTATTCCTTGTGGGGGCATATTACTTGGAAAATTTTGAGAATCTCCGGATATTTGTCTTACTTACTTTGCTTAAATCTTCCCCTTTTTTAGTCCTTGCACGATTGCAAATTATGAATTCTCAAGTTCGATAAACTTCATGACACTGTCTTAAGTGTTAATAGAGCAATTAACAATGTGATTTTATCACAAACAAACTGATCTGAAATGAAATTAACGAATATATACATAACCCTTTGTTCGGGGGTACAACAACTGAACATATTAAAGAGGATTACATCATATGAACTTATCGCTCCTATCCCAAAAGTACTACCATAGATAGTCATCTCGTCATTAAAACTAATCATTCATTACTTAGGCTAATCCTCCGAAAGCGGTGCTACATGAAACCCTTGTTTGATTGCTCTGGCTCTGCACACTACCATGGATTAAGAGATGCGAGCACGCACGACATCCCTAACCTGCTCCATCACAGAGGTGATGAGGTCTAAGATAGTCGCAAGTAGAGCTGGATCAACCTGACCCTCAAGATGGCCTCTAACTGTAACACGGGTGGTAGCCTCAATCCTTTCCATGCTATACACTAATCCTGCCGGAAGTATCCCACCCTCAATCCTTGGTGCAGTAAGTCGATCCAACAGATCACTCCTAACATTCCGGGCCTCTGACAGGCCACCCAAAGTCATATGATAATCAGCGATAAGAGAAGCCTGAGTGGTAGCATCTAGCAGTCCATGGGGTGCAGGTGGTGCAGACCCAGGAGATCCAAATGGATAACCAAGCACGGTATCAGGTGACAATGGTGCAGGGGATAAAGGTGGCATTTCCTCAGTATGTGCTGGGCTCTGTACAGGGGATGGGACAGGAATTGGTGGAACCTCATGGATGTCTACAAGAGCCTCTGGAAGAGGGTCTGATACTGGTATAATTGGGGTCGTGGAAGGCCCCACTCCATCTACCCTCATTAACCTTTGTGCCCTTGGTAACTCTTCATCCTCCAGTGCCACCCTCGCGGCCATTCTTGCTCTGGTAGTCGCCCTGACTACTGTCATCTGTTCCTCAGCGGTCCTCTCTTCATTCTCATCAGGATCCTCCATGAGATCCTCCTCAGCCACAATCCTTTCCGGAATAACATCCTCAACCGCAACATTCTCTATCTGAACCTCATCCGGTCCCTCATTAGGGTACTCCATCGGATTCACAATTTGATCTCCAACTTGTAATAAAACATCCTCATGCTGATGCTCCTGAACCTCAAGGTTCAGTGCTCCACTGCCCTATACGAGAACGAACTATGTTACTATCACGATACTTATAAGGGTTCCCGTAAGGGTTTTATCTGTCAGTGCTATGTTAGGTAGCCCGACTATGAACTTGGCAAGAGTTCTTATTATCTTAGTGAACTTATTATCTTAACGTCCCATCATCTCTGAGGTTTATAACGCTTAGCTCTGATACCACTTCTGTAACACCCCCAAATCCGGGGTCGGGGATCCGGGTTGTCACGAGTTCCATTTCCCTTAACCACACCCAATCTTAATAAATAATCAACTACTCTGTACTGTGACCCCACAATAAACACACACACCACAAGTTATAGTCTCAGAGATGAATATCCAAAAATAATCACAAGTCATTTTATTCCACAATTATATGCCAATACACCTTAAACAGGTTTCTGAATAAATTTACATTTCTTTGCCATTATTACAATTCATAAATATACATAATCTGATACATCAAAAGTTGAAAGCCTAGCCTATTGGTAGTTCCTACCTCAGCTATGGCGGCATCAGTGCTTCTAGAAAACTGCGGAACGTCTCCTAACCTCTTGCGAATCGGGAGCTTGGTCCGGTTCATCTTGTCTATCTGATGTTGTGTGATGAAAGAAGAAAGCAAGGGTGAGCAGCAAGCCCACCAAAATAATATGTATAATGATTAACAATATATGAGCCTTCTCATAGTACTCATGAAAGTCTTGGTCAAAAGAAATGAACCAAGTTGATATCTTAATGCGATGAAGTCGCAAAATATTCAGTATATATATATATATACATATATACTTTTCAAAATATTGGAAGTCCTCTTCCATGCACAATATACACAAAGTCCCAGTGTATAACTGTATAAAAAAAATATCGTTGCAAGGTGATCTCATATATCTAACCTTGTCTCAACGTTTTTCTGAAAATCTTTGTCATTCATAAGACAATTATTAATTAGATATAAGTTTAAAAGATGAAGTTACAAGATACCCCAATATACTTATATCTTTCCCAAATACTACTTGAACTACCACCGTTCAAGTTATAATTAGCTTCAAAAGTTCATCACATAGATGAGACTATAAGGCAAGATTTGAATAGATTAAATCTTTAAAATATTATCAAAATAAAATGAAGTTACGAGATACTTCATTTGATGTAAACATCATTTTGAAAACTTGACCCTGCCAACACTCAACAATCGCCCAACTGTAGCCTTTCTATCGAAGTGCTCTGGGTAGTGTTGCAGAAATTATCCAATTGGATGATGAACTCATTACGGGAGTTTGCCGTGCCAGGAAGACCACTTACGATGATCAGTCGTAGTAGTACAACCCCACCATTTTCTACATGTAGAGGAGAACCTGTCGGATTTACTTGTCAACCGAACACTGAACTCCTAAGGAATGGACCGCCTTAGCGGAACTTCCAGGCCATTTGGGCCAATATAATAAGGCTGGGCCGGCGCTACTCGGCCACTTACGCCACTCCTAGTTCAGATGAAATCCATGACTCTAAAACGTAAAGTTTGTCCCCACTTTCCCCAAGTAGAAACTTGTTGATACGGCTCCACCAAGAAGTCGTATCTATTTGGAAAGGAGAACTCACCGATATTCTGTTAATGGATTAACTTGTTCAAAGAATTTTACTTCCCGAGTGTTGGGTAAGTAATCAATTCATTTATCAAAACAGCAACCTTGTTGCGAATATAAAACACACCACAGAGCCGGATCCCTCAGGTTTTGAGCGAGTATTTAAATCCCCTTCGAAAGGAGGATCTTAAAAAAAATGAGTTTTGGGATCCGCTCTAACTTTTAAAAAAATCATTTTGAAGACTCGCAAAACATTTTTAAGAATGTTTGGAGTGAAGCTGATTTAATGAAGTAAATCAGTCCCCAGAATATTTAGAAAATGTCTGAATATTAATATTTAAATAATATTCCCATAAAGAATAATCTTTATAAAATAATTGAAGTAGAAGTATTAAAACTTATACTTGAAATGAATAGCAAATAATCAAAGATATACTTATACGAAAGTAATATCTTTATTTGAATAATCAAAAGTAAGTTTGATTATCGACACCTTATTCTTTAATACAATAAAGAATATTATTTAAGTAATAAGCGGAGTCATAATAACTCGAATGAATACTATAAATAATATTCATAAAATAAAGGAGTCATACATCCTCAAATGAATATCCAAGTAATATTCAATAATAATATAAACTGAGTCATAAGCCCTCGAATGAATATTCAAATAATATTCAAATAACAAAATAAACTGAGTCATAAGCCCTCGAATGAATACTCAAATTAATATTCAATTAAGTAAAATAAAGGTATCGAATAAACCTTATTCGATCCATAGTTTTAAAAACTATATCCATATATATATAAATATATATATATATAATATACTCGGGAACATCGACTCCCGGTTTAGAAATATGTTCACCTTTTATCCCCTATACTAAGGGTATACGCAACTACTTGCTTATTTCTAGCATAGGTATTATGCAACTATAAGCATTGAAATCAACAGATAGATAACCAGATTACGAAACAGACATGCATATATACCATATCAGCATGCTCCAATATATCGCAAAATTTGCTAATAACAATCATGCACTATCACAAGATAATGCATATACATATATTTACATCACAACAACAGTATATCGGGTAGAAAACTTGCCTGAGCGACTTGGGGGTGAGAAAGGCTCGGGACGAGTCTGATAACCTATAAACAACAAGTAAGTTGGAATTAAACCAAAGTCACTTGTAAATCTATACTTTAACTAACTTAGACTCTAACGCTTGTTTTGCGCTCACTGATTTGCTTAAGTCACTCGGGTACCCTCGGCTCCACCATTTTTAATAATTTAACCTTTAAGAGTTTTAAAGTGATTCCTTCGCGAGTGTCTTACCAACTGCCTAACACACTTACCATAAATGTTTCATACATTAATTAACCCTTTTTGGTCTTTAACCTATGTTTCAAAGTAAGGCGAGGGAAAAAGTTTCGTTCGCGAAACGCCGTTACTTGAAACGGTCGTTTCTCCTAAACCGTGCATCGGAATCGAACGAACTACATATCAAAACGAAGCTCGTAACATGAGCTATCTAAACATGGCAGTGGTCATAATCTAGCAGGGGGTTCTCGGGTCCTAATGCTATGCACAAAAACAGTCCAAAGAAAATTGGACGTTACGACGGCTATGTTTACGCGATTTCCCAATTTTAACCATTCAAAACCAACCACAAACCAACCTCAAATCCAACATACAACCAACATCCATCCTCATCACATCATAACAACCCCAACCAATTCAATTTAATCATTTATACTTATGCCTAAGCTTAATTTAACCATACTTAAGTTCTTTTAACCAAAACCACAACATTTACCATTCCATTTTACTACCATTCCAAATCCCAAACTCTAAATCACAACAACAAGCTACAATATCATCCTACTAATCAAAATCATCTTATAATATATAGGGATCTAGGGTTTGGAGATGGTATACCTTCCTTGAAGTGGTGGGATGAGCTAGGAAGCCTTAAGAAGCTTTGAGAAGTCTTAAGAAAGCTTGGATCTTCAAGAAAAACAATAAAACTTCAAGTTAAAAAACTTGAAAACACTATTCATAGTCTTCTTCTTTGATTAAATGAAGAATATTGAGAAGGAATTGATGGCTTAAACTCATGGTATAGCCCTAACTAAGCATGAAGATGATTAGGGAATTTACTCACCAATTTAGGAAGCTTGGATCTTGAATTTTTGAAAATTCTTGCCTTATGAATAGTAAAAAGCCGAGAGCTTCAAGAACAAAGCCTTGGTTGCTTTTTGATTTTTGATGAAATGCTTTTTGCTTGGCTTGGTTGCTTGGTTTTTGTGCTTGCTTTAGTCAATTACCTTTTTGCCCTTGAATTTGTGTGGTTACAAAGCCACCACACCTCCTTCCTTCCCATGTCATGCCTATGTCATCCTCATGATGTCATCCTCCCTTCCTTGTCCTCTTTTCATTGGTTGGGTGACATCATCTTCTCTAATCCCTTTGATTAACTTCCTAATTGTTTGCCTAATGACCGCTGATCTGTTATACTGTTCGCTTAACTTTCGTTTTCGTTTATCGTTTGAGGGATCACACCCGGGATCTTATTACTTAGGTTCCCTTAACCTTTCTCAATACATTATATTCCTTTTTATGATCCTCTATTATAATCCTTTAATTTAAATCCTTTTATCCTGTTACCTTATACTCAATTCTTTCCGTATCTATTGGATTTCCGGAAAAAATCAAAGTATTCGGATTTGGATTCTGACGATCTTTACATACACTTATATCTCATATAAAGTACTAATAAAATCTCAGAATATCCATATCAGAACCCCTACATAGTGTGGCATGAAAAGTTTTCTCATTCAGCAAAAACACTATTCATAAGGGTTTCAAAATTTCCCAAAAATTGGGGTTATTACATTTTCGGTACCGGCTACGGTTACCTTCACTTCTATTTCCATTTTCTCAAAATCTCTTATCAACTCTCCCAAAGACATTATCATCTTGAGTCTCTCCTTTACACTAAGGGCATTAGCCACCATTTTGGCTTTCCCTGGATGATAAAGAATCTCATAATCATAATCCTTGATTAGCTCTAATCACCTCCTCTGGCGCATATTGAGCTCTTCCTGCGTGAAATGTACTAGAGCACTTATGGCTAATGTAAATCTCGCACTTCTCTCCATACAAGTAGTGCCTCAAATCTTTAGCGCAAAACTATTGCCACGAGCCCAAGCTCATGGGTGGGGATATCGAATTTTATATTCCCTTAATTGTCTTGACGCGTACGCGATTACCTTGTTGTCCTGTATAAGAAGCACCCTAATTCCTTATACGAAGCGTCACTACACATCCCAAAATCTCATTTTCCATCCGGCAACGCCAACATAGGGGACGTCACCAACCTTTGCTTCAGTTCTTAAAAGCTTTTCTCGCATTTCTCTGTCCATTCAAACTTTTTAGTCTTACAAGTAAGCAAGAAAGAAAGCACAATGGCTACTTAACGCGGCTACTATCTTTACAAACTTGAACGAACCTCCGGCAGTGACCGGCCAATCCTACCTCTGGTAGTCGCCCTAACCATGGTTATCAATTCCTCAGTGGTCATCTCTTCAGTCTTGTTAGGATCCTCCATGAGATCCTTCTCAACAACAATCCATTCTGGGACAACATCCTCAACCACTACATCCTCAATATGAATATCATCCGGTCCCTCATTAGGGTGTTCCATTGGATCCACAATCCGATCCCCAATCAGTAATAAAACATCATCGCGCTGTTGCTCCTTAACCTCAGGGTTCGGAGTCCCGCTACTATATATGATAACGAACTACGCTTCTATCACGATGTTTATAAGGGTTCCCATAAGGGTTTTAGCTGTCAGTACTACTTTAGATAGCCCGACTATGAACTTGGCAAGAGTTCTTATTATCTTAGTGAACTTATTATCTTAACGTTACATCATCTCTGAGGTTTATAACGCTTAGCTCTGATACCATTTCTGTAACACCCCCAAATCCGGGGTCGGGGATTCGGGTTGTCACGAGTTCCATTTCCCTTATCAATACTTAATCTTAACAGTCAACCAACTACTGCGTACTGTGACCCCACAATATACACACACACCACAAGTTATAGTCTCAGAGATGAATACCAAAAATAACACAGGTCATTTTATTCCACAATTATAAGTCATTACACCTCAAAAGGGTTTCTGAATAAATTTACATATTCTTTGCCATTATTACAATTCATAATATACATAAGTCTGGTACATCAATAGTTGAAAACCTAGCCTATTGGTAGTTCCTACCTCAGCTACGGCGGCATCAACGCCTACAGGAAACTGCGGAACGTTTCCTATCCGCTCACGAATTGGGAGCTTGATCCTGTTCATCTTGTCTATCTGTTGTTGTGTGATGAAAGAAGAAAGCAAGGGTGAGCAACAAGCCCACCGAAATAATATGTATAATAATTAACAATATATGAGCATTCTCATAGTACTCAAGAAAGTCTTGGTTAAGAAGAAATGAACCAAGTTGATATCTTAACGTGACCAAGTCACAAAATATTCAGTATATACATACATATATACTTTTCACAATCTTTGAAATCCTCTGACATGTATAATATACACAGAGTTCCAGTTTATAACTGTATAAGAATATCGTTGCAAGGTGATCTCATATATCTAACCTTGTCTCAATGTTTTTCTGAAAATCTTTGATATGCATAAGATAATCATTTACTAGATATAAGTTTAAAAGATGAAGTTACAAGATACTCCAATATACTTATATCTTTTCCGAATACTACTTGAACTACCACCGTTCAAAGTATTATAGGTTTTAAAAGTTCATCACATAGATGAGACTACAAGACAAGATTTGAATAGATTCAATCTTTGAATATCATTATAAATAATGAAGTTACGAGATACTTCATTAAGTCCCGATATATATATACACCTATATATATACATTTCATACACTCCTTGAAAACCTCTGTTATGAAAATTATAAACAGAGTTGCAATATCCAATGAATTTGGAAAGGAGAAAACATTGGCATAAACCTGATATCTTGCTGATCAGGCAAAGATACCAATAAGTAACCTTTTCTACTAGTAGATGGACGAATTCCCCACTGTTCATCACCCTGGCCGTAATAGGACCTTATGCTGGACTGCCACTCAGCCACTTATGCATTTGATGGACTCCCACTGAGCCACTTACACTTTCATGGACGCCCACTGAGCCCATGTTGCTTATGCCGACTCAATAGATGGACTTACTTCCCGAACGTTGGGTAAGTAATCAATTCATTTATCAAAACATCAACCTCATTGCGAATATAAAATACACCACAGAGCCGGATCCCTCAGGTTTTGAGTGAATATTTAAATCCCCTTCGAAAGGAAGATCTTAAATATAAAAATGAGTTTTGGGATCCGCTCTAACTTTTAGAAAATCATTTTGAAGACTCGAAAACATTTTTAAGAATGTTTGGAGTAATGCTGATTTAATAAAATAAATCAGTCCCAATATATATAGAAAATATCTAAATATTATTATTTAAATAATATTCCCATAAAAAATAATCTTTATAAAAATAATTGAAGTATAAGTTTTAAAACTCATACTTGGAATGAATATTAATAACAAAAGATATACTTATACGAAAGTATGATCTTTATTTTAATAATCGAAAATAAGTTTGATTATCGAAACATTATTCTTTAAAAAAATAAAGAATATTATTTAGTAAATAATCGGAGTCATAAGTCCTCGAATGAATATTCAAAGTAATATTCATTAAATAGAATAAACAGAGTCATAAGTCCTCGAATGAATATTCAAAGTAATATTCATTAAATAGAATAAACAGAGTCATAAGTCCTCGAATGAATATTCAAAGTAATATTCATTAAATAGAAATAAAGTTATCAAATAAACCTTATTCGATTAATAGTTTTTAAAACTATATCAATATATATATATATATATTATACTCGGGAACATCGACTCCCGGTTTAGAAAAATGTTCACCTTTGGGTCCCCTATACTAAGGGTATACACAACTACTGCTTATCTCTAGCATAGGTATTATGCAACTTATAAGCATTTGAATCAACAATTAGATATCAAGATTACGAAACAAGCATGCATATATACCATATCAACATGCTCCAATATATCGCAAGATTTGCTAATAACAATCATGCACTTATCACAAGATAATGCATATACATATATACATCACAACAACAGTATAACGGGTAGAAAACTTGCCTGAGCGACTGGGGGTGATAAATGGCTTGGGACGAGTCTGATAACCTATAAACAACATATAAGTTGGAATTAAACCAAAGTCACTTATGAATCTATACTTTAACCAATTTAGACTCTAACGCTCGCTTTGCGCTTACTGATTCTCTTAAGTCGCTCGAGTACCCTCGGCTCCACCATTTTTAATAAATTAACCATTAAGAGTTCTAAGGCAATTCTTTCGCGAGTGCCTTACCAACTGCCTAATACACTTTACTTAAATGATTCATACTCCAATTAGTCCATTAAGGTCTTTAACCTATGTTTCAAAGTAAGGCGAGGGGTAATGGTTCGTTCGTGAAACGCCGTTAGTTAAAACGGTCGTTTCTCCTAGACCGTAAATCGGATTCAAACGAACCACATATCAAAACAAAGATCGTAACATGAGCTATCTAACATGGCAATAGTCAAAACCTAACAGTGAGTCCTCGGGTCCTGATGTTAAGAACAAAACAGTCTAAAGTAAATCGGATATTACGACAGCTAAGTTTACGCAATTTTTATCCTACTCCAAATCAACCACCAATCAACCACAGTTCAACCATACAACCAAACTCCATACATACAATGCTACAACAGCCCCAACAACTCAATATTTCCAATTTACACTACTTCCCAATCATGAACTAAAAGCTTACATAAGTTCTTTAACTAATCAACAAGATTTAAAACACCAAACACATCATAAAACCAACACATCTCTAAATACACAATAATCAAGCTTCTCATGAACCATTCCAAACACAAAAACTCTAAATATACAAAAGTAGGGCTAGGGTATGAGATTATACCTTCCTTGGTGAGTAAAAGTAACTAAGGAGCTTGGAATCACCCTTGAAAGTTCTTACCAAAGCTTAATCTAAACAAAAACTCAAGAACAAAATTTCAAGTTCTTGAAAAACACTATTCATCAAGAACTTTGATGAATTGATTAGCTATGTTAAACATGGAATCTTGAGCTTAAACTTATGGCTCATCTAAGTTATGAATTATGGAAGCTAAAGAAACAAACCTCTTGAATTATGAAGGTGTGTAGCATGATTTTTGAAATTTTTCCTTTGCTTTTCATGGAAAAGCCGAGAGCAATAGATGGGGGAAGAAGAGAAATGAGTTTGTTTTGGTTACTTTTTATTTTGGTGTTTGTGAAGTGAATACTTGGGGGAGATTACTTTGATAAAGTGATGACATCACTTGGATGACCTCACCTCCAAGCCACATGTCTTTCCCTTAAGGTTTGATGATGTCACCTTCTCTTTTAACCACTTGTTTTAGCTTTTCTTGGAAGCTTCCTTCCCATTCTACTTGTATGTGCTTGTCCCTTGGTCGTTTATTTGTTTTACGGTTCGCTTAACTCTGTTCTCTTTCGTTGTTTGAGGAATCACATCCCGGATCTTATTACTTGGGTTCCCCTAAATCTTTCTCAATATCTTAGAATCCTTTAATGATTCTCTCTTATAATCCTTGAATTTAAATCCCTTTAACCATGTTACCTTATACTCAATTCTTTCGGTATCTGGTGGATTTTTGGGAAAAATCAAAGTGTTCGGATTTGGATTCTAACGATCTTTACATACACTTATATACCATATAGAGTACTAATAAGATCTCAGAATAACAATAAAAGAACCTCTACAAAGTGTGGTATGAAAAGTTTTTTTATTCAGCATAATCAGCAAAAATCACTATTCATAAGGGTTTCAAAAATTCCAAAAATTGGGGTTATTATACATATGCAATAACTTTATTGTGCTACATCAACACACAACCTAATCCCTTATGAGAAATATCAATATAGATTACAAACTCTCTCCTTGATCGTTTGGAAGTAATAAGACAGGTTATGTGATCAACCTCTTCTTCCATTCCTGAAAACTTTCTTCACACTTCTCAATTCCATATAAACTTCTCACTTTTGTTGGTGCTTTTGGTCCTTCCCTATTCATAGTAGATTTAATCCTTGTTGGATCCACTTAGGTTCCTTCATCACTGATTATTTAGCTTTAAGAATTAAACTTTATGCAACCAACATTCACACTTTGAAAAATTAACATATAACTTCTTCCTTCTCAGAATTCCCAAAACTATCTTTAAATATTTTACACGGTCCTCCGTTGACTTCGAATAAATTAAAATATCATCTATAAGCACAAATACAACTTATACAGATACTCCTTAAGGATCTTATCCATCAAGTTTAAATATTGTTGGTGTATTGGTCAGTCCAAAAGACATTACTAGAATTTCATAATAATCGTACTTAGTTCTGAAAGTTGCCTTCGATACCTCCTCAGGTTCAATATTTAATTGATGATACTCAAATCTTAAGTCAATCTTAGAGAATACTTTACTTCTTTCAACTGATCAAGCAAATCATTAATTTGAGGTAACATATACTTGTTCTTGATAGTAAACTTATTGAGCTTCTGCTAGTCGATACATAATCTAATGCTTCCATCCTTTTTTCTTAATAAATAATATCGGTGCACCCCATGGGGATACAGTGGCTCTAATCACTCATTTTTATAATAACTCTTGTAAATGCTTTATGAGTTCCTTCATTTCAACAGGCGCCATTCTGTACGGGGTCTTGGACACTGGTTCTGTTCCAGGTGCTAACTCAATCGCATACTCAATTTCTCTATTTAGAGGAAATCCTGACAACTCGTCTGGAAACACGTCTACAAATTCATTTCTTACTAGAATGTCTTCAATTTTTTACCAAATTCTGGCTTCGATTTATCACATAAGCAACATAATACTCCCATCTTTTCCACAACTACCTTTTATCTTGAATTATCTTTAAAACTTCTTTACTCGCCTTCAATTTCTAAATGTCATCACCTTTTCTTCCGATATCTTTAGACTTATTTTCTTATTATAATAGTCTATATGAACATTACGTTTAAATAGTCAAACCATTCCTTGAATAACGTCAAATTTTCTCTCTTAAATGGTATTGAATCAGCACAACTTATTGCCAGAAATACCCATCTCACAATTGATACACACTTGCTTAACATATACACATTCTTAATTGATTAGGTTTATAATTATGATCTTATTTGATATTATAATTGGGCAATTCAACTTATCAGTAAAACTTGGAGAAATAATCCATTAATATTTTAGCACATAAAGAATTCAAAGTAAGCATACCGCGATCACATCCGTATTCCGAATAGCATCTTTCACGAACATATCATAAACTGCCAATTTTGGAGGCTTATTCACTATCGAAGTAGATCCTATGATTCTTAGCGTATCGCTGATTAGGGATGGTAATTTACAATCCTTGCCATATGCCCTGGTTCCCATACTTGAAACATATAAATCCAATAGCTGGAACTTTACCCGCTTGGTTCTTGGTAGATTGATTTTGTTTGGAAGACTTTCACAAAGAACAACAGTGTAACAGAATAATTAAAAGGATTTATGATCCAATAAACTTATAGTTGAAAAAAAAGAAGGAGTAATGATTTGAATATGAATGAGACAACCATATTGGTAATTAAGATGGCCAGTCTTTCATTCCATATGGCATACATCACATGATTAGGTTGCATCCCACCAGACTCTTCGTCATTTCGACAAAGTGTCACACCATAACACTGCTTGTCTCAATCAGAAAACAAGACTTGAGGGATACAATGATTTTGAAAGGAATACAACAATTTTCTTATTACCTCATAGAGCTTATCATGAAAGAAGTTCATACTTTATTCAAGATTCATAAGAATATATAGTATTGTAGAAAAGAATGATATCAGTGATCGTCATCCATATTTCACCTATATACAGCTTCAACGCTTGTTCGATCAATAGATCCCATTCCGAGTCATATATTAACTTCGTAAATTCTCTGAAATGCCTTCATAAATTGATCACTATAATAGATTAATATTTATTATGTCTGGTATCTTTAGTGTCATGCCATCACTTTCAATGTTTTAATAATTCGACCATCGGTGCGCCCCCGCGGAATTTACATTCATAACTTCAAATTTCTTCTATGTGACTTAAAATAACCACTGATCATTCAACATATAGACTCTTTTGTTAATAAGGTTCTTCCTTTAGAAAAGTCTGGGAATTTGCTCAACCTTCTTCGATCATGCTCGGGCTTCTTTTAAATCAGCAAATTTTTTGAACTCTAATAGTCTCAGATATTGGAAGAATAGTTTCTCAACATGTTGGTTCTGTCGTTAAACTTATCAAACAAGATTTGCACTCTTCTATTAGGAACAATCAAATCTACTTCATAATAGCGGGTCTACTTGGCCTTCCAAATTAACCATACTAAGTTCTAGAACAAGTATTCTTCTAGGTAATCTGAATCTTATATAATTGAGAAACTCAAGTAGTAATTTGACAACCAATTTTTAAAACTTATTTTGTTAAGAAAATCTTTTTTGAAAACTGTTTTAACATTTTGAAAATTATACACCTGGTCGACATTACTCTATGAGTTGGTTGTTGTCTTTCTCAACCACTATAAGGTATCAAATTAGGGAAACAATCAGATAAGTGCTCATTAATTTCCATATATCCTCTAAGCCATATTTGGTCCATTTTGCCTTCATTAGTTGACGAGAACTTTAATTACCGTTGCATATTATCTTATTCGTAACTTTACTTCTATTCTTCCGTACTGGTAACACTCTCATCATTATCATTTTTACTATTGCTAAGTCCAACAAGTCTATCCAATAGTCAATAAATCTATTTTATAAAAAAAAAGTCTACTGATATCACATCACATCGCTACTATACATATCACGTTTGTCCTAACACCGTCATCTAATTCCAAAAAAACTCTGGGTATCCATTCTTCTCAAACTCCTTTAAAGCCCATCTAGCTCACTCTACAATATAATCATGGGTGGCATACCTATTAGTGGCTCCATATAACCTGGTAGCAGCTATCCTCCGGAATGCATGAATCCTCTCTCTAGATTTCTTCTCACCTTTCTTAATATCTCGTGTACTCACTGTATGTTGTAGCTCTCGAATCCATCCTCATAGGTGATGTTGCTCCATAAGAAAGGCCTCAAACGGATGGTATAAGATAAGGTGTGGGATAAATTGAAAAGATGCACTTACGGCTGAATGTCCAGTAGAACCAGAATCAGCAGGTGGAGATCCTCGAATAGGTGGTCTCACATCAGGGGATGAAATAATAGCTTGAAGAGGTGCAATCGTCACAACATGAGGTAATATGGCTAACACTAGTTAAAGAACAGTGCGTGGATCAGATGATGGTCCTCCGACTAAAAGCTCTAAATGATCAGATGATACTAGAATAAAAGAATCTGCCATGGCTACTATCTGAAAATCGCGTTGCTAGATAAGAATCTCGAATCTCATCACAAATCATACCAAAACCTATTGTAGCTCTCGACGTCCTATCTTTATATTTCTTAATCCTAATCCTAACTCTCTATCCATTACCGACAATTTAGGCTTGTTTCAGTGACTTATAACATGTAGCTCTGATACCAAACTTGTGACGCCCTCCAAACCTGGTCAGAAGTTTAGGGTTCACAGCACACATACACCCAATATATAAACCTGTTTATGAAAGTAATATATGCAAAGACCCTACTTACCATAAGCATGGATAACAACAGGTTAAAGTATGGAAACAAGCCACCATCTTCACTTTTACTACATCGTACCAAATCCCAACTAGTTCAACTAACAACTTAAAGTGAAAGCATTCTTAGAAGCTCACATAACTCAAAACTAAACATAAAGCTCCTGCTATCTCGATCCAACTTAACCTGGAATCCTAGCTCGCACACTGGACTGGGAATCCTCGTTACCAACCATTTCCTTTTTAACTGTAGAATAATATAAACAGATTTGCAAGAGTGAGCTAACTAGCTCAGCAAGTCATAATAGCAATAATTGAGGTTAAACAATGATCAATTGAAACAATTTAGAAGAATCAAGTTTCTTGTCAAGTAATCATTAGAATTGGATATTCATTTTAACTTTTAAAATCAAGGTTAGACTATTGATCAGTTACGTACTAACCCCAAGCAAGGCACCGAGCTCTGCTCTCTATACTGGATCCAAGGCACACATTGGCCTAATATGGCCACAAATCTGGTCTGACCACGAATCTGGTCCACATTTATAAAACCACCCAATTTTAAATCCATTCAATATGATAATCATTATAATTCAATAAAACGGGATCATAATTAACATTGATAAAACATTTATCTCAGAGAATAAAACATTTCATAAGTGTCACCAGGGTATATTAAGGTATACATATGAAGAATGGCTTCAAGCCTGTTGAAGAATTAGGTATCTGTGAATAATGGTTCAATGATAATACAGGGTACAGATCTTTGATGTTATTTGAGTATTATAAGTTATAGAAGTTTATGTATGCTCAAGTAATTCTGTTTTAGTGTTTGGTTAATGGTGTATATGTATTTGTGGAGTAGTATTGTATTTGTATGGTTTAATATCTGGGAAATCAACCGTCGGTGATTTACAAAGAATAAAGCTTACAGCTCAAGTTCAATTATGTGATCAGGGTTCAAGGTTGAATAATTTACAGCACTTACAATGTAAAACATAACTATTTTGAATAATATCAACATGTTATGAGAAAGTTCAGAAATATTTGCAATATATCTCGAGGAAGGTTTAGAAGTACTTGCCTTATAACAAATGATTTCCAACTTCACTTGTACTTGTTTAACGGTTCTACTCAACAATCACTTGTCTTCTTTTTTTATGCCTTGCTTTTATTCAGAGATCATTTGTTTTCTTTTTCTACCCTTCAGTTCTATTTACTGATCACTGACTTTCTTTTTCTATGCCTCATTTACTCTGCTAAGCAGGAAAAGTATCTATTAATATTCAATCTCATATTTTTTTAATCGTCACATAGACGTCATAAGATTTTATCTACCCTTCGTTTTACCCAAATCCGATTTACGGATTGAAAGGTATGACCAAAACAGTCAAACAATAACCACATAGGCATATAACACATCAATCAGATAGCACGTAGCACATAGCATGCAAGATATTCGATCAAAATAATTTTTCAAAGAAGATTCGGGGTTAAAATGTTCTTCCAGGTATTTAATACGAAGTTTTGAACATTTTTCAGAATTAAAACGGGTCACCGAATCATTTTATAATTAAATAATAGGATTTGAACACCAGAATTTGATTTAAAATAATTTAATAATAATTATCGAGCCTTGAAAATAATTTAAAGTAATATTTTAAAGCTCGAAACTATTTTTCGGAATTTTTAAATCAAAAGAAATAATTAAATCTAATTAAATATTCAATTAAAATTAATTAATAACTAAATAAATTAATTAACCAATATTTAAATTAATTGACTAATTAAAATTAATTATCAAATAAATTAATTAATTAAATATTTAGATTTATTTTGGAATTAAAAATAATTTTCAAAATATTAAAAAATGAATTTTTGGAATTTAAAATAAATAAAAACAATTTTCCGAAAATAATGTAAAAAAGAAAGTACAATTTTTGAAAATAAATAAACAGAAATCTTATAGTTGCAAATTTTAAAAACAGAAATCCAAGTTCTGCAAGTTTTTAAAACTAGGATACTGAATTTACAAACTCTGAAAACAACGGGGGCTAAACTGAAATTTTCCCCTCCAGTTGTCTTCTCCGGTGGCCGGCCGCCATTAACGGCGGCCACCAAGCTTTTCTGGCCAAATGCAAACATGCCCAGAACTCCATAAAATTAACAGGGGATACACTACTAATTGTCAGGAGTTCATATCTTCCATCAAATCGACCAAACGACGCGTGGTTTTGCCGGAAAATCCCGCCGAATTTTCAGACGCTGTCACGCTCGTTTTTCCAGCGAAAAACTTCCCATTATCATCTGTTCATCATGTAGACATCATTCGATTCGTCTTTCCACGATCTACATACTGGTGCAATCAATTTTAACTAATAACCCTTGAATCAAAAACGCCTAAAATTCAATTAAGAAAATATAAAGCCATAAACCCTAATTTTATTATTTTGAGAATCAAATTCACTTTTCTACATGTTATTGAACTCCAAAATCATCATATAAGGAGAAAATTATATATAAGATTTAACCATCAAATTACAGAAATAACATCAAAATCAAAATTTCCTAATCATTAATTAATTCGAATTAAAATAAAGAAATAGGAAAGTAACCTTGATTTATGCGCTGAAACTAATGCTTGATTCTGAAAGAGCTTTTCGAGAGCTTCGATTCGGTATATAGCACGCTTGATTCCGAGTTCGGTAACGCTTTTGTTTTTAAGTTCGATTCGCAAGAACGTGACGGGTTTTCAGGTTTTTCTCTGTGAATTATAGGTTTTAACTATTTGTTTATAATTATACTAATAAAATGAAATAAGAAAAAGGCTATTTATATTTATGGAATATTAATACATGTTGGATCGTAATGGATCCGAAAATAGGTTACTTAGCCACTAAGTAACTACAAAAATGATCCAATTTAATACCCGTTTTGGATAATTATCAAAACCGAGCTTCTTATAAAACACTTTATACGAAGATAATATAAAAGGAACCCGTCTCTCGAGAATACGGGTTTTATTGATCTATAAAAATGATTATCGTATCGAAAATTTTGCGCTGGGACTCGCACGGGTCAAACCGTACTCCGGATCGAAAGTCATAACACGGAAAATGTTCAGAATAATAAGATTAGGTTAGGAAGGAGTTTTTTGAAGAGTTTCGGGTTGTAAAAACGCAAAAACGGTTGAAGTTAGACGATTCACGGTTTTATAAAATAGTTTATAATTATCCATAAAATAATTATTAAATCCATAAATCATTTATAAAATCATATAACAATCCAAAAATTACCAGAATAATATCAAAATTATCTATAATTTATTCTAGACATATCAAAATTAAAATGCTCACATTTTATCGCATAAAAACATCCAAACATCAACTCCAGTTACCAGATAATTCACGAAAATTCAGATAATAATCACATAATAATTGTTTATTGATAAAAATAATTACACGATATATCCCGGATATTATAATATACCATTTGTTGTCATCTCCAAAAGTGATACTTGGGCCACTCTCTCCTTGAACTCAGTGAGTAGGGTGGAATATCCAGTCATGTGCCTTGAGAAACCACTATCCAGATACCAAAGATTCTTTATATTTCCCTGCACACATGAAAATCAAATCACGTTGATTTTGGTACTGGAGTTTCCTTGGGTCCTGCCTTGTTAGCCTTCTTTTTAGGTTTCTTAGGCTTCTTCTCATTTGACTTAGGTGATTGAGATTCAACCTTGGTCATTAGAGTAGGGCTTTGAAAACCATTCATAATATCAGAATTATCATGCACAGGTTGGTTAACATTAAATGGCATATTATTTGTAAATATGTTATTCCAGTATGGCATATTAAATGGCATTTGAGGCATACTGAATGCAGCATAGTAAGGATTTTGTGCAAATGGCATATTAGAAAATTGTGCATTCAAATTTTGTGCAGGCATAACATTCATAGGCATTATGGGCATGTTGGGAAATGAGGGAGGTACAAACATGGGTGCAGGCATAGCATATTTGCAATTAACAGATAAATGATTAACACTACCACACTTAACACAGATTTTTCTTGGTGCATATTTATCAGGTGTGTAATTGTTATATTTGTTAATTCCTACTTTCCCATTTCTGTTAATTTTTCTTTTAGAATCTGCCTTGACCTCAATTTTCTCCAATCTGTTACTCAATTGCTTCATTGACAGATGCCCCACATTATGTCACAGCCCAAAAATAAAATTAAAAGATAATAACTGAGAAATATAAGTTATTACAAACGGCTGTTTAAAATAAAATCCAAGATCGTAAAGGTTCAGTGCTTGAATAGTCCAACACTAATATCTATTAAATCTTTTACATAACTACCGGTCTTCACACATTCGCCGACTATACTACCTGAGCTCTCACATAAGCCTCAGCATCTCAAGAGGACCTATGTTAGTCCCTAACAATGCAACAAGAATTACAGAAGGGGGTTGAATGTAATTCTTGAAACTTTTTCTTGGTTGAAAAGTGTTCTAACTTAAAATATATATATGTGTGAATTGATTTGCAAAGTGCGGAATGATAACTTGGAATGAATCAAAACACAAGTAATTAAAAACACAAGTCTTTAAAAACTTTCTGGTGGATTTGAATGTATCCACCAGAGATATATATTATATCAAGAGAACTATGTGTAGCAAGATTTGCTCACAGCTGCTTACAAATATGAACAACTAAGTTTGCAGAGAAATGCTAAAAATATAGCTTACAAATGTTTCTCTAAGAATATCTTGCTTAGTTTTCTTGTTGTTCTATTTGCTACTTCTTGGTTTATATATGACCAAGATTACAAAGTAATAAGACAAGATAATAAAACAAAACCTATCAAGTATAATACTATGCTACTTCATTACTCTATTCCAGCATCTTTGAATATCTTCATAATAGCATGGAAATGGCAATGCTTCTTTGTTCTCTAAAACCCAGTTGAATAGGCTTCCACATTCATTTTACATACACTCGACGCATGTGACTGTGTTGTCACTGTCAACTGATGTTTGAATTGATTATCTGTCGGGTACATGATCATCCGTCGGGTTGCCTAGTTGATCATCCGTCGAGTGGCATTGTTGTTTATCCATCGGGTAGCAATCTGGAACTTGACTTCATTTCATTTATACAGAATTACAAGATATCATTTATGTACAATTAATCAACCTATTCTGCATATCTAATTAAAGTTAACATGACTTGAGTGCTACTAAAGAATCTAAACAAGGTGTATGCAGAAATGTGCTACAGACTCATTATTACATAAGCCACTCACTCGATGGATAATTGATCATCATCCGTCGGGACTATATTGAGTCATCCGTCGGGACTATATTCCTTATCCGTCGAGTGCTACATTTTTCACTAAGTAAAATCTACTAAGGTATTTTGTTAATGAAATCATCAAGTTTAAAACATATCCACAAAAACTTACTAGCCGTCTTCTTGAATCTAACCATACTTGCTAGCTGAAATAACATGAATAAATAGCAAGAAGTGAGCCAAATGCTCAGCAAGACATATAATAAGATAGAATTAACAATATAGGAAGCAATTCGAAGTTGGAGTGGATGGCATCATTATTCAAGTCAAAATCATTTTCAAAATAAATCATTGCTCAAAAATCCTTTTATGATGCTACGGATTACAGCTGGTGATCAGCCGCGAAGTAATCCCGAACCTTGTCGGGTTCTAACAAATTTTAACTGGGATCCCTAGGAAACTTTTAAGCCTAATATCATAAATGTGAAAGGAACTTGCATCTTAGTCCAATTTGCTAATCTTACAAAACATTTCTTTTTTTAAAAAAAATATCTTTTAAGCAATTTTCATTTATAAAACTGATGCTAGAGGGAAATTCCAAAGTTTCTAAGTAAAGATATCAATTTATTCCATTATCAAGGGAAACTATCTCTCACTAGTGGGGTCATCAAGGATAAATATCAATGATTCAATGACTAAGGAAGAAAGTATCAAAAAAGGATCATCACGATAATCAATAGGATATGTCAAAACAGTTGCATAAGGTAAGTTTGAAAGGGAACATCACTAGCAATAGTTATAAGTGGCATAGTAGGGTACTTGCATACGGAATTTAAAAGCATCAATAAGTATATGCATTTCCTTGTGAAAGTAAATTGGAATCACAGATGATAAGGTTGAGAGACTTGCATAATATATGTTTAACAGGGGGAAAACATTTGCATAAAATGAGTATGAAAGAGGGCTACTTGCTTAAATAAATTTAAAAGGAGTAGAACACTTGCATAAAATAAGTTATGAAGGGGAGGTGCACTTTCATCTCCTAACGATCTTAGCTACACAAAAGCAACCTTGAGCTCCCCTACTCGACTTTGATGGAAAGAGTTTTTCTTCTATCTTCCCTAAAACCTACACATATATACAACCTCATTACTGAAGGTTGTATACACAACTCAAATGACTCTTATACTATTCGACTCTAATGCAACATATATACACGAATTCACTTATTACCATGCATCTCTATCACATAACAACTTTGTGCACATAATCACATATCAATATAAGTAGTCATATAGCAACATGGCACATAATTCACATAATCATACGAGTATCGAATGATCTCAAGACACTCTACCCTTGACCACTCGATCTTTGCTATTCATCATTCTTAGACACCAAACCTTGAAATTCCTAGGCATTATAAATCCAATTATTTTGAGTCTTCTTAGAATATTCACTTCTAATGACCTTTAACTATCTTAAACATAATAAGACACACCTAGGACTCACCTAATTGAACTCACAAACACCTCAAACAAGCCTAACCTTCCCGAGAGCACCATTCGGCACCACCTTGTGTGTTTTAGCAAATTCAAACCATTATACTTAGTACATTCACTAAAATCTGACTTTACTAACTCCTTACTCATAAAAATAACTTCCAAACTTGGTTTGACACTAAGGCCTCACTTGGACTCAGCTATGGCTTCCTATGAAGTTGACACAATTCTGCAGATTGTGATTTTGCAAACTACCCTATTTTACCCAACTTAAAACCCCTTAATCTTGCTCTAAGGTTGGTTCTAATGGATTACTAAGCTGCCCTAGACTTCATTACATCTTTAACTATCAAGGCCCGAGGTTACTTACCCAAAAACAATCCTAAATTAGACCCTAAATACACTAACTCCAAAACTGTCTGTGTTTTGGGTTACTCTCGGTTTTACACCAATGCACCCATCGAAACCAAAGAGTTTCCTCAACTTAAGGATACTGAACTCAAGACTATACTATGTCTCAACATTCTGGATCTTGGGCCTCCTAGGGTCTCAAAAATGCTCACTCAAAACACTCCAATCTTTTGACCAAAACTTCAACTCAACACTCAAGCTAAACTACCCTTCCTTCCTTACTCCCATTCGGCCCTAAACACTTCACCACAAGGATCAACAAAACTAAATCACACTCCCTATTATTCAACCTACCATCTACTGAAGATATCATTCCATACTCTAAAAATTATAATAACCAATTATAGATAAATATAACTATGCATGCATGACAATTAACTTCATTTTCGAACTTAACATGCATATATTCAAATTTTTAACTTCTAACCAAGTCATGATACCCATGAATTATGCTCCCTTAAAACCTTATCATACTTTAATATAGCAAGGCAAGTCATTACGTAGTGCATGCAAAGCAATATCAAGACTAAAACCTCACAAATTTGAACATATAGCCATGAAATCATTTAAACTTGATAGTACTCTACTAATACCTTTAGATCATAACCTAAACCTTACGTGAAAGCATTTATATCATTATATGTCAAGCAAAATGTGGCATGCATGAGTTTATACTAACATGCAAGACTTAAAAAACATAGGGATCATTGACATGCATGAACTTAAATCAATAGATAAGCTTGGAAACATGATTTTTACACTAAATGCAAAGAAAACAACTTAATTTAGCTCCATTTGACTCCTTTTTAAGCCATTTCCGCATGGTGAGGAGGGTAATGGTGGGAGTATAACACTTCACATACCAATACCTTCTCCAAAGTAATGTATCTCATGGTTTGGACTTTAAGTTCATAAGAACCAAAGTCTTCCACTTGAGTTGTTAAATAACCTAGGCATGCAACACTTAATCACTTAAATTCTTGCACAAAATATAAAAATAAAACTTGAACAAAGGTAGGAGGGTTAGATTATATTAAGATCTTGAAGAATTGAATGAAATTTGAGTGTATGTGTGTGTGTGTGTGTGTTTGTTTTGGTTCGGCCGAGAGAGGGGAAGAAGAGAGAGAAGGGAAAGAAAGAAGTAGCTTGGTTGAGTGGTCAATCTCCAAAAATGATTCATTTGATGTGGTTTTGTATTTACTTGGATAGTGGAGTGGGCAAGTACTAAATAACCTTATCCCAAAACAACCAAGTTTTTGCAGGCAAGGCTATTCTAGTAAATTGGTTAATCGAAAGAAGTTAGTGGGGTTGGAAATGAATTTGGTACCCCTCTCTCCTTTTGGATGTTTAAATGCATGCAAAGGCAAATGGATTATCAACAAATCTTTATTCATAATTCTATATTTCATTTACAAGAATGACTTTTATAAATAAAAATAAATTCCATAAATTACAAGAATTATACTATAAAATAGTTTGGAATTTAGAAATTTTATAAGATCACTTTTATAATTTTGGAGAAAATATATTTTTGAAAAGTAGATTTCAGCAACTTATAAAATCTTGAAAATCACACACAAAATTCCAAATAAAAAACTTTGCTCATCGATTTATAACAATCTGCTATATTTGGTCGCATAAACATTTAATTGAAACATATTCATGCAAGCTTACAATAATTACACACAAATATCCCAATACAACTCAATTACAAGTACTTAAATACTGGTCGTAACATCCTCTCCCCCTTAAAAGATTATGTCCCCAGAATCTAGGAGAACAAATGAGGATATTGCATCTGCATATCAGACTCTAACTCCCACGTTGATTCCTTAACCTTGGGATTCCTCCAAAGTACTTTCACTAATCATACTGATTTATTCCTAAGACTCTTTGCTTGCCAGTCGAGTATCTTGACGGGTTGCTCTACATAAGACAAATTTGCTTGAACTTATATTGGCTCAAACTCTATCACATGCTTGACATCTTGTTAAATTTCTTGAGTAATTACACATATAATACATTATGAACATGCTGATACTGTGGCGGCAAAGCTAGCTCGTAAGCAACTTTCCCCACTTGACCTAAAATTTCAAAGGGACCGATATATCGCGGTGCTAATTTTCCTTTCTTCCCAAATCTGGTCAATCCTTTCCATGGAGATACTCTTAACAATACCACTTTGCCTACTTGGAAATTCATATTTTTTCGAGCTGGGCCGGCGTACTTCCGTTGCCTGTGTTGATCAGCAAGCAATCCCTTCTGGAAGAATTTGACTGTTTCCTTCATCTGTTGAACTATTTCAGGGCCGAGAATCTTTCCTTCTTCAACTTCGTCCTAATTCGTTGGTGATCTGCACTTCCTTCCGTTTAAAGCTTCGTATGGCAGCATGACGATACTGGAATGATAGCTATTATTGTAAGAGAACTTTACAAGTGGTAGATGATCGTCCCAACTTCCTGCGAAATCGATTTCACAACTGCACAACATGTCTTTGATTTTATGAATAATCCGCTCGTTTTGATCGTCTGTTTGCGGATAATACGTCATGCTTATGTTCAACATTGTGCCAAGACTTTCTTGAAATTGTCTCCGATATCTCGAATTAAATCACGGTTCTTGATCCGAAACTATCGACACAGGTACGTCGTGGCGTAATACAATTCCGCGCATGTACAAGTGAACCAACTTGTCTAACAAAGACTTCTCATTGATTGGAAGAAATATGCTGACTTCGTAAGGCGATCAACTATAGCCCATATAGCATCGTGTTCGGATGTTGTTCAAGGCAATCCTACAATGAAATCCATAGCAGTATTCTCCAACTTTCATTCTGGAAACTTCAAAGGCTGAATTAAACCACTAGGTTTCTGATGTTTCGCCTTCGCCCTTCTACAAGTGTAACACTTGGTGACCCATTCTGTAATTTCTCTTTTCATATTTGGCCACCAGAACTTCTTCTTCAAGTCCTAGTACATCTTCGTGCTTCCTGGATGAATTAAAAATCTTGAGTTGTGTGCCTCTTGCAATATCTCGTTCTTTAGTTCGGTCACCTGTGGAATCCAGATTCTTGATAAAAATCTAAATATACCTTGGTCATCTTTTTGCGTGCACAATTCTTCTCATATTAGTTGATTATTCTCCTTGCTCAATACCTCTTCCTGACATCTCCTTATCTTTTCCAATAATTATGGCTGAAAGGTAATAGCTTGACACATTTCCCCCATTCTTCTGCCAATACAAAGTTCTAGTTGAAATTCCTCAATCTCCTTAAATAATTCTTTTGACATTGCCATTATATTTAACTTATCCTTTCTACTCAAAGCATCGACTACCACATTTGTTTTTCCCGGGTGATAGTGTATCGAGCAATCGTAATCCTTAATTAGTTCCAACCATCTCCGATGCCTCATGTTGAGTTTCTTTTGCGTAAATATATACTTCAGGCTCTTATGATCCTTGTAAATTTCGCATCTTTCTCCATATAAATAGTGTCTCCAAATCTTGAGCGCGAATACAATGGATGCTAACTCCAAATCGTGCGTATAATACTTCAGCTCATGAGGTTTAAGCTATCTTGATGTATATACAATCACCTTATTATGTGGAATTAGCACACAGCCCGATCTTTATGTGAAGCATCACTGAATATCACAAATTCTCCTTTGTCATCTGGTAGTACTAACACTGGAGTGGTAACTAACCTCTGTTTTAGCTCTTGAAAGCTTCTTTCACATTCTGCATTTCATTCAAACTTCTGGTTCTTTCTTGTCAACTTAGTCAATGGCGTGGAAATCTTCGAGAAATCTTTTACGAATCTTCTATAGTATCCAGCAAAAAATAGAAAACTTATCACTTCCGTAGGCATCCTGGGTCTTTCCCAGCTCATGACTGCTTCAATTTTTGCAAGATCTACCCTAATTCCTTCACTTCCAATTACATGTCCTAAAAAATGGGCTTCCCTTAACCAAAACTTACACTTCGAAAATTTCGCGTATAACTTCTCTTATCTGAGATTTTCCAACGCTATCCATAAATGTTGCTCGTGCTCCTCTTCTGACTTAGAGTATATCAATATGTCGTCAATAAACACCATGATAAATTTGTCCAAGTACTTCTTGAAAACTTAATTTATTAGATCCATAAAAGCTGCAGGGGCATTCGTTAACCCAAATGACATTACTAAAAACTCATAATATTCGTATCTTGTCCTAAATGTTATCTTTGGAATATCCTCTGGTTTATCTTCAACTGATGGTATCATGTCCTCAAATCAATCTTGGAGAAACACTTAGCTCCTTTCAATTGGTCAAATAGATCATATATCCTTGGTAACGAGTATATGTTCTTAGTCGTCAACTTGTTCAACTCCCGGTAATCTATACAGAATCTCATACTTCTGTCCTTCTTCTTTATGAAAAGAACTGGCGCTCCCCATGGAGACATAATTTGCCTTATGACTCCTTTATCCAAAAGTTCTTGTAACTGACTCGCTAACTCTTTCATTTCCACCGGTGCCATTCTATATGGTGCCTTCAAAACTGGTTTTGCTCCTGGAGCAAGGTTAATCTCAAACTCAATTTGTCGATCTGGAGGTAGTCCTGGTAACTCTTCTGGAAATATGCTCAGAAACTCCTTAACCATTGGGATCTCTTCTAAGCTGGGAAATTCCTTCTTTGTATCCAGCACATAGGCTAGAATGGCTTCATAACCTTTCCTAAGAAACTTTTAGCTGTAACAACTGTAAGAAACGATTTTCCTTGCCTCTGACCTCTAAATATCACCCTTTCTCCACTTTCCTCTCTTAAATAAACCTTTTTAGATCTACACTCTCTCTGAGCATTATTCTTTCCTAACCAATCCATTCTTTATATTATATCAAATTCCCCTAACTTGAAGAGTATCAAGTTAACTGGGAACTTATGCCCTGAGATATCAATCTCACACTTTGGGCAGAATTGACTTACATGTATCTTCTCCTGATTAGCAATTACCATATTCGTTACTTCACTCATAGCCCTTCTATCACATCCTAATCTATCAACAAAGGCTTCAGATATAAAGGATCTCGTAGCTCCCGAATCAATCAATACATTAGCTTTAATATTATTCACAGAAATCTTACCTGCTATCACCTCTGAATTCTGAACTGCATCCTTCATTTTCAAGTCAAAAGTTCTTGATGTGGCTTATGGAACTGGTTCAGATGGTGGAGGTAAAACCAATACCTCATCCGGTACAATCAAACTGGTCGTTTATATGCTCATCATAGTCCTGATTGGTCCGACCGATTTGCACTCCCTAGCCATGTGTCCTGGCTTCCCACACTTGAAACACGTAACTCCCGTCTTCTGAGCTTTACATACATTAGCCAAATGGCCCATCTGGTTGCAATGATAACATGCCATATTAATCTTGTTGCACACTCCCGGATGTTTCTTTCCACAATGCTTGCATTCAATCCTTGGTGGCCTATTCTCTCTTGCTTGGCCCTAATTATGCTAATAATTCCCTTGGTTATCTTGCCTTTTGTTCATCTCTCCTTTCCTTTAAGAATACCCATTCTTGTGGAACTCAAACCTCTTCACATCCCTATCTTGTGGATTCCCGGATCCTGATCTATCTCCAGGAAAAGACATCTTCCTTTTTTTATTATCTTCATCCTTCCTGGATGGCACTCCATTACTCTCAATCAATGCTTCATTCTGCGTTACTCTTGCATAAGTACCAATCTCAAACATCAACACCTTATCTCAATCCAATACTCAAGGCCCTGCTGAAACCTCTTGGCCTTCTCTTCCTCAGTATTAACATACTTCGTCACAAATCGCGACAACTCCGTAAACTTCTTCACATATTCCAACACAGTCATACTTTCTTGCTTCAATTTTAAATTTTTTATCTCCATTTGATTCTGCATATACTTAGGATAATACTTCTCCATAAATAGTTCCTTGAATCGCTCCCAAGTAATCGTTTGAGTCTCCTCCAAAGCTCGAACTAAATCCCACCAATAGACAACTTCACCTTTCAGGAAATAACTAGCATAAATAGTCTTCTGATCTTCCCCTAGTTGAACTAACTCAAAAGCTCTTTCCATATCTTTTATCCATGTGTTGGCCAGAACTGAATCAGTGGTATCATGAAAAGCTGGAAGCTTCACATTCTGAAAAGCTTTAAAAGTCACAACGGATTGAGGAGGTACTGGTGGATCTGGTTGATGTTGAAGTTGATCATGATTCTCTGGGGTTTGGAAATTATTGTTGTTGGAATTTTTGTTGAAGAGTTTGTTGTTGCTGAGCTATTGCACTGGTTTGTTGCTACAAAGTTTCCAATATTCAAAGGATATTGGGATCTGTTGTGGTTGTAGAAGAAGTACTGGTTTCCTTCGTCTTTTTAGGTGGAATGATTATGAAATAAAAGGTATAACAAAACAGTTGTGAATATTGCAATTATTTCAAATTCAAGGTGTTGCAAAGTTAAGGTGATCACATGCATTCAGATTTCAATGCTAATAAAGGGAATATACAGTTCTAGATATAGAAACGAAAGCAAAGATTAAACCAAATGATGGTGCATAAACATTAAAATAGTGTTCAACATAACCAAATAAGGTTCGAATTTGAAAGACAACAACATCATAGTTCTGAAAAGGGAAATAAGGAAACTACATAGTTTGAAAGGTACAACAACATAAAGGATAGCCAATTGGAAAGGAAATAGGAAATATGGGTCCTAGTTCGACCTAACGGTCGTCCTCCTAAGTCTCCTCGTTATCGTCTAGAGCTATCGGAATCTCTTCCCACCGTTCTCCCTGAAGTACCTTCACGATGCCATGGAATTCATGTGCTATCATCTAGATAGTGTAATGACTGTTGCGGTCGCGATGTGCTGGCATCTCCCCGAGCTTAGTGTTAACAAACTACGTCAAGGACTCGAGTCTTGCAATCAACTGTTCTTTAGGTTCCTCTCTAAGTCGTCAATCATCCTGAAAAGCTACATCCATTCGCTCCATAAATCGGTCATACTTCCCTTGAAACCTATAGAACTGAAGCATCATGTCAGCATACATGGAGAAGGTAATAATGTCGGATGGCGCCGAGGATGAGGACGAATGCATCCTTTGCTGAAAAAAAAAAAATATATATATATATATACGAAGGGGAAATATTAGCGACTTACTCGAATAATATCTATCTACTCTCTCGTATTTCCTATATATATACTCTATATCCTATTTGGACTGTTCAGGGACTCAAAGCCTTAGCTCTGATACCAAGACCTATCATAGCCTGAAAATAAAACAAAAAGATACCAACTGAGAAATATAAGTTATTACAAATGGTTGTTTACAACAAAATCCAAGATCGTAAAGGTTCAGTGTTTGAATAGTCCAACACTAACATCTATTACATCTTTTACATAACTACCGGTCCTCACACAATCGCCGGCTATACTACTTGAGCTCTCACATAAACCTCAGCATCTGCAGAGGACTTACGAGCAGTCTTCTTGAATCTAACCATACTTGCTAGCTGAAATAACATGAATAAATAGCAAGAAGTGAGCCAAATCTTCAGCAAGACATACAATAAGGCATAATTAACAATATAGCAATACGTAATTTAAAGTTGGGGTGGATGGCATCATTATTCCAGCCAAAATCATTTTCAAAATAAATTATTGCTCAAAAATCCTTTTATGACGCTACGGATTACAGCTAGTGATCAGCCGCGAAGTAATCCCGAACCTCGCCGGGTTGTAAAAATTTTTATTGGGATCCCCGGGAACCTTTTAAGCCTAATAACATAAATGTGAAAGGGACTTGCGTCTTAGTCCAATTCACTTATCTAACAAAACATTTCTTTTGTTTTGAAAATCTCTTTAAGCAATTTTCATTTATAAGACTGATGCCAGAGGGAAATTCCAAAGATTCTAAGTAAGGATATCAATTTATTCTATTATCCAGGGAAACTATCTCTCACTAGTGGGGTCATCAAGGATAAATATCAATGATTCAATGACTAAGGAAGAAAGTATCGAAAAAGAATCATTACGATAATCAATAGGATATGTCACAACAGTTGCATAAGGTAAGTTTGAAAGAGAACATCACTTGCAATAGTTATAAGTGGGATAGTAGGGTACTTCCATACGGAATTTAAAAGCATCAATAAGTATAAGAATTTCCTTGTAAAAGTAAATTGGAATCATAGATGATAAGGTTGAGAGACTTGTATAATATATGTTTAATAGGGGAAAAATATTTGCATAAAATGAGTATAAAAGAGGGTTACTTAAATAAATTTTAAAAAAGTAGAACACTTGCATAAAATATGTCATGAAGGGGATGTGCACTTGCCTCTCCTAACAACCTTAGCTACACAAAAGCAACCTTGAGCTCCCCTACTCAACTTTGATGGCAAGAGTCTTTCCTCTATCTTCTCTATAACCTACACATATATACAACCTTATTACTAAAGGTTATATACACAACTTGAATGACTCTTATACTATTCGACTCTAATATAACACGTATGCACGAATTTATTTATTATCATGCATCTCTATTACATAACCACTTAGTGCGTATAATCACATATTATTATAAGTATTCACATAGAAACATGGCACATAATTCACATAATCATACGATTATCGAATGATCTCAAGACACTCTACCCTTGACCACTCGATCTTTGCTATTCCTCATTCTTAGACACCAAACCTTGAAATTCCTAGGTATTATAAATACAATGCTTTTAATTCTTCTTAGCACATTACCTTCTAATTACCTTTTAATATCTTAAACATAACAATACAAACATAGGCCTCACCTAATTGAACTCACAAACACCTCATACAAGCCTAACCTTCCCAAGAGCACCATTCGGCACCACCTTGTGTACCTTGGCATATTCGAACCTTCATACTTAGTGCATTCAATAAAATATGACTTTTCCTAACTCCTTACTCATAAAACTAACTCCCAAACTTGGTTTGACACTAAGGCCTCACTTGGGCTCACCTATGGCTTCCTATGAAGTTGACACAGTTCTGCAGATTGCGACTTTACAAACTGCCCTGTTTTACCCAACTTAAAACCCCTTAATCTTACTCTAAGGTTGGTTCTAATGGATTAATAAGCTTCCCTAGACTCCATTACATCTTTAACTATCTAGGCCCGAGGTTACTTACCCAAAAAAAAATCCTAAATTGGACCTTAAACACACTAACAGCAAAACTGTCTCTGTTTTGGGTTACTCTCGATTTTATGCCAATGTACCCATCAAAACCAAAGTGTTTACTCAACTTAAGGCTACTGAACTCAATACTATACTATGTCTCAACATTCTGGAGCTTGGGACTCCTAGGGCCTCACAAATGCTCACTCAAAACACTCCAATCTTTTGACCAAAATTTTAACTCAATACTCAAGCTAAACTACCCTTCCTTCCTTACTCCCATTCGGCCCTAAACACTTCACCACAAGGATCAACAAAACTAAATTAAACTCCCTATTATTCAACCTACCATCTACTGAAGATATCATTCCATACTCTAAAAATTATAATAACCAATGATATATAAATACAACTATGCATGCATGCCAATTAACTTCATTTTTGAACCTAACATACATATATTCGAATTTTTAACTTTAAACCAAGTCAGGATACCCACGAATTATGCTCCCTTAACAAATTATCATACTTTAATATATCAAGGGAATTCATTACGTAGTGCATGCAAATCAATATCATGACTAAAACCGCCCAAATTGGAACATATAGCCATGAAATCATTTAAACTTAATAGTACTCTACTAACACCGTTAGATCATAACCTAAAACTTACATGCAAGTATTTATATTTTTATATGTCAAGCAAAATGTGGCATGCATGAGTTTATACTAACATGAAAGACTTAAAAACATAGGGATCATTGACATGCATGAACTTAAATCAAAAGATGAGCTTGAAAACATGATTTTTACACTAAATGCAAAGAAAACAACTTAATTTAGCTCCATTCGGCTCCTTTTTAAGCCATTTCTGAATGGTGAGGAGGGGAATGGTGGGAGTATAACACTTCACACACCATTACCTTCTCCAAAAATAATGTATCTCATGGTTGGACTTTAAGTTCATAAGAACCAAAGTCTTCCACTTGAGTTATTAAATAACCTAGGCATGCAACATTTAATCACTTGAATTCTTGTATAAAGCATATAAATATAACTTGAACAAAGGTAGGAGGGTATGATTACACTAAGATCTTGAAGAATTGAATGAATATTGTGTGTGTGTTTATTTTGGTTTGGCAGAGAGAGGAAGAAGAGAGCGAAGGGAGAGAAAGAACTAGCTTGGTTGAGTGGTGAATCTCCAAAAATGATTCACTTGATGTGGTTTTGTATTTATATGTGATACCTGGATAGTGGAGTGGCTAAGTACTAAACTAACCTTCTCTCAAAATAACCAAGTTTTTGCATGCAAGGCTATTCTAGTAAATTGGTTAATAGAAAAAGTTAGTGGGGTTGGAATGACTTTGGTACCCCTATCTCCTTTTGGATGTTCAAATGCGTGGAAGGGCAAATGGGTAATCAACAAATATTTGTTCACAATTCTAAATATCATGTAAAAGAATGAATTTTTTAAATAAAAATAAAATTCCTTGAATTTCAAGAATTATACTATAAAATAGCTTGGAATTTTAGATAGTTTATAAAGATCACTTTGATAATTTTAGAGAAAATATATTTTTGAAAAGTAGATTTCATCAACTTATAAAATCTTGAAAATCACATATAAAATTCCAGATAAAATACTTTGGTCATCGATTTATAACATGCTTCTATATTTGGTCGCATAAACATTAATTGACACATTTTTATGCAAGCTTACAATAATTACACACAAATATTCCAATACGACTCAATTACAAGTGCTTAAATACCGTTCGTAACTCATTAACTCTTTTGTTTTCCTTGACTTGACTTGACTTGATTCACATGTGACAAAGTTCTTGAAAACTGATCCATATTTCTCATTGAGTTTGGATAGTTTAGCTTTGCTAATTAGTTTTCTTTCATTCGACGAATGTGGTTCTTTGTCTTTCGACGTGTAATTCATTTTATCATTCGACGAATAATCTTCATTATCCATTGAATCCACATCCGTTGAAAGTCCTTCTACCAAAACAGGATCCAGTTTCTCCTTGCTCTTTTTCAAGGATTCTTCACAAAATAATTTTATACCTTGAACTTTAGCAATTTGAGTGTGTACATCTCTGATGACTTCTAGGCCTTGATTAACTCTTTCTCTCGTTCAAGCTGCTTTCTTAAGATCTCCTCTTTCTTTAAGGATTCAGTCAGTTCCTCTTTAGCAATTATACACTCTATTTTCAGTTTCTCAAACTCAACAAATTGAGTTTCTAACACAGTATTTCTTTCACTTAAAAACAAATAATTTTCTTTAATTTTTGTGTTTTCTTTAGTGAGAGATTTAAGTGTAACATGCAAGTGATATAATTTTGTTGACATGTCATTTATAACATCATTACACTCATCTTTAGAAAGATGTGCTAGATTAGTAGTGATTACCTGATTACTTGAAGAACTGACCTCTGATTCATCTGATTTGGCCATTAGAGCTAAATTGACATAGCTTGTTACTTCATCTTCATCTACCTCATCGGCTGCCCAATCATTATCTTGAGTCAAGAAAGCCCTATCCTTTTGTTTGAGCAATTCAAAGTATTTCTTTTTATAATCCACAGGCTCAAACTTCTTTCTTTCAGAATCAGGCTTTCTGCATTTACTTGCAAAATGAACTCTCAAGCCATACTTGAAACATTTGAATTTGGATTTATCCACCATGTTTCTATTTGGCTTGGTTGCTCCAAAATTCCTTTTGAATTTGAGCTTGGAAAACCTTCTTGATAGGAAAGCTAGATGTTTATCCATGTCCTCCATTTCATCCTAACTGAGATGATCTTCATTCTCAGCTACTAGCCCTTTTCCTTTGCCTTCACAAACCCTATAGTTTGGTGCATATTCCACAGCTTCAACCTTCATCTCTTTCACTCTCTCTTGTTCAGCCACCAAATCTATAGATCCTCCCTTCTTCCTTCATTTCTCTATCTGCTCATCTTTTTCCAACTCAAGCTTATAAGTTTTAGAATACCATACAGTCTACCAAAGTAAATCCTTGTAATCTTTAGAATTTTTAAGAGAGACAGTCATGGGCTTCCACTCTTTTGGTAGAGATCTAAGGAATTTCAGGTCTGAATCTTTTGTCTGATAGACTCTTCCATGCAGCTTCAGTGCATTTAGTAGTTTTTGAAATCTACTAAAGATGTCACTTAAAGATTCACTTCCTTCACAATGAAAGTGCTCATACTACTGGATTAGAAGTTGCATCTTATTTTCCCTCACTTGTTCAGTTCCATCATATATGACTTGAATTGTATCCCAAATTTCTTTAGCAGTTTTACAGTTGATGACATTGTCAAACATATCTCCATCAAGACCATTGAACAGAATGTTCATAGCCTTCTTGTCTGTGTGCACTTGCTCAATGTCTTCATCTGTCCATTCTGATTATGGATTTGGAACACTTTCCTCATTGTCTACAGCTCCTTCAGAATCTGTAGCAGCTCTTCGAGGAACATGAGGGCCTTTCTTAATGCAATCGACATATCTTTTATCTTGAGAGAGAAGATAAAGGTACATTTTCACCTTCCAATGGTGATAGTTGTCTTTATCCAAGAGAGGGATCTTCACCTTAACATCCTTTCTGCTCATTTTGTTAGTTGATTTGATCTTTAAACTCTTAGTATGTCAAGAGCTTGCTCTGATACCAATTTTTATTCCCAAACAATATAACAAGTAAAATTACAGAAGGGGGGTTGAATGTAATTCTAGGTTTCATTTTTATTTTAAAAAATTCTTGCAAATATAAATATAACTATGTATGAATATGCTAAATACGGATAAGAAATATTCAAGTATTCAAACACAAAGTAGATAAACAAGGATGTTTAAAAAGCATTATGGTGGATTGTTGTTTCTACCAGAGATATATATAAATATAGAGAACTCCGTGATGCTAAAAAGCACACAGCTGCTTATAAGTGAATTTACAAAGAGAGAACTAAGAAATTCTTAACATATTGTGCCTTATCTATTTCTCAGTTCTTTCGATCGATATTTTTCTTTTTTCTACTCTTGGTTTATATATTACCAAGTTACATGTGAAAGAGACAAACTAATAAAACAAAACTGTCTAAGTCTATCACATGCTTCTTCATTTCTCCATCCACCATCTTTGTATTTCTTCAAGTTAGCATGGAAATGGAAATGCTTCTTGATCTTCATAATCCTGATTACAGGCTGCCACATTCCTTTTACATACAATTAACCCATGTGACTTTCAAGTCATTATCAACTCCTATTTGAATTTGTAATCCATCAAGACTCTGTTGAATCATCCGTAGAAACATTATTGGATCATCCGTCCATACTCTATTTGATCCCGTTAAATGTGACTTGGGTCATCCGTCGAAGTCTTGTAGAGACATCCGTTGAAAGTATTTCCATAGCAGTTGACTCAATTTCACTTATACAAGATTAGAAGGCATCTAATATATATAATTAGCCAACCTATTTTGCATATCATTCTTTCAGTCAACATGACTTAGAATACCCTACAACTTCTAATTCTCTAAGATATTATAGTACACAGGAATGTGCTACACAAACTTATTTAAAACATAAGCTACTCTTTCAACGGATGACAGAGAAGATTATCCGTTGAAAGCTACAAATTCCTTAATTAAATCTACTAAGGTGTTTTGGAAAATTATCATCAAGCCTACAACATATTCCTAACACCCAAAATCTTTCTTAAGTTGCAATCTCCATAAGAAACATTTGGGTCAGCCTCCTCCTTAAACTCTAATAGAAGGGATTTATTTCCAGTCATATGTCCAGAACATCCACTATCCAAGACTAAAGAATTTTTCTTGTTACCATACAATCAGATTTAACAATTAATTAGTGTTTTGAAGGACCCATACTTGCTTGTATCCTTTGGCCTTTTTAAGTTTGTTAACATTTGCAGTAGAAGACTTTGAATCAGAGTTTATGCTAAGATTCTTAATATCAGAGTTTACACATACAGAAATAACTTTTGATTTATTTAAAGAGGGTTTCAGTTTATAATAATCATAGTACAAACTGTGATACTCTTCACATGTGTAAATTGAATGTCAAACACTACCACAATGAAAACATTGATTCTTTGGTTTATATTTAACTGTTCTATTTCTAAACTCTGACTTAGGAGGAACTATGTTTATTCCTTTATTCTTCCTGCAAGAAACAACAAGATGATTAGCACTATCACAGTTAAAACAAGCCTTTCTAGGTGCATTGGGAATGGGTTTATATTTGTTCTCCTTATTGACACCTACTTTTTCATTTCTATTCTTTCTAGGATGTTTTTCCTTGTTTTTCATTTTAACTTCCTTCAGCTTTTACTTAAGCTATTTCTGAGTCATTAAAACAATATTTACTGACTTGGTATGAACTTGTTCATACTTATCAGTTTTTAAGTTTGACTTAAATGTTGATGTTGACCCTTTTTCATTAACTAATTTAACAGCATAACACTTAAGTTAAACTTAATAGGTATTAATTGAGACTTGTTCAGTTTTACCTTCTTATTAGTATTTATTTGTTTAACTTTCTCAGTTTCTTTTTCATTTGAATTATAAGAATTAGTTTTTATCAGCATATCCTAATCCTGATCCCCAACAGCCATTTTCTATTAAACCCTGAGTTATTTTTCCTGAACTAGTCCAAAGCTTAATTACTTTCCTTTCTTTAGCTAGTTCCTTTTCTAGGTAAGCATATTTTTCTAACAGTTTTTCTTTAACATACAAAACATCATATCTTTAATTTTGAGTTTCTAGCATGAATATCAACTCAGATTGTAGGTGATCATTTCTTTTCATAAGATCAAAATTCTCAATTTTAATCCTAGCATTTTCAAGTGTTTGATCCCCCTATAAATAACATGTAGAGATTTAAGAAATAGCCTTAACTCAAATATATCATTAGTATCAAAAGCAAGTGTAGTTTGAGGTACCTTCAACTCAGCAGTATCAGCCTCACTATCAGCATTTGCCATAAGAGCATAGTTAACACCATCATTTGATTCTGATGTATCATCCTAATTTTTCTTCTTGGTGATCAACACTTGTTTCTTCTCAGACTATGGCTTCCTGCAGTCAGCTGCAAAGTGTCCAACTCCATCATAGTTGTAGCATCTTGTCTTTGATTTGTCATATTTTTCCATATTTTGACTCCTTCTTATCAGAGTTTCTTCAATAGTTCCTCCTATCATTATTTGAGGAACTAGAGCCCTTTCTGGAAAACCTTTTTCCCTTCTTGAAGTCTTTGTAGACCATTTTCTTAAAGCTTTTAACCAATAGAGCAGCCATTTATTCAATATCTTCATTATTGTCATGATCACTTTTAATGTATGATTCACTTTCAGAGTTTGAGTCATCGTCAGAGTTTGATAACTCAATATCGGGCTTTGCACATAAGCTTGCCTTTGGAGTAGCTTTTTCTCCCAGCTTTCTCTCTTCGTCTCCCTTCAAGCTTGAGTGCAACCTGTCTTGCTCTAGGTCCTTTCCTCTTGCCCCTTTGCTCCATCTCCAGTTCATGAGTCTTCAACATGCCATAGATCCCATCTAGAGATGTTTCATCAAGATCATAATTGTCCCTTATTGATGTGACTTTCAAGTCCCATTTTCAGGGAGTGCAACAAGAAACTTCAAGTTAGAGTCTTCTAGATCATACTCTTTATCAACCAGTGACAAGTCATTCATCAGCTTTTGAAACCTATCATAGATTTCAACTCATCTGACTTTGAGTCAAAGTGCTCATACTCATGAGTTAGTATTATTATTTTGTTCTTGATAGCAGTGGTACCTTAACACTTGACCTCCAAAGTATCCCAAATTTCTTTAGAAGTATTGCATCCAATGACTCTATTGGACATGAATCTGTCAAATATGCTATGCAAAATATGTCTTACTTTTGCATCTTTTATAATTGATGAAAAATCCTCAGGAGAATAGTTCTTCTTATCTTTATCAACCATCTTTTCTTCTTGGCCAGCAACAACAACAACTAGTTTCATTAGCCTGTGAGGATCATCATAAATCTTATTCAGATATTCAGATCTGTTGCCTCCAGACATATGGCCACCAGATTGGATATTCATGTATTTTCAGGATTGGAACCTTGATAGCCTCATATCTACTTATATTGTGGCTAATTGGATTTGTGCCTGGTGGAAGTGAGGGAACCTGTTGTCCTTCTTTATCTGTAATCATTGATTTTTTTAAGGATCTTAAACTATTTATGTATCAACAACAAGCTCTGATACCAATTGTTAGGCCTTTAATCAACTGTAGAGGGGGATGAATATAGTTAAACAATCCATTCGAAAAAACAGACACAACTGAATCAACAGTTTTTATTATTTATGTATAAAAACGGATTACCATACTCTCTCAAATTATGAATAGATATACTTGAGAGCTTCTAGGTTATGTGAATAATATAACAATTCTTAACACTTATAATGTAAACTTAATATATGCTTATATACTGCACGGTTATGCAATCCATAAGGAATCATATTACAATACAATAAAGAATCATATAACATATCCATCTATTGATTGCTATAATAAGTAAAGTCCCACACCAACATATATACTGCAAATATTTCCTGATTTCCATCTCGACAGATACTGATGTGAACAAATCCTGATGATAAAATCTGATCAATAAATATTGATGGTAAATGCTGATAATGTCATCTCTGTCAAATACTGATATCAAATACTGATAAATAAACTCTGATAGTTTATATACTGATATCATCAATTTCTTCTAACAATTGAGTATCAATAAATTCCAATTAGTGAACTCGAAACCACCGTTCTTCATCATAATGGCATAACAATCTACTTACATGCAGCAACCATAATGAGTTCCCTTCCATTTATCGAGTCATTTGATCTGTACTTTCTCAATTCTTCGACCTCTAGTATAATGTCACCAATATCATGCAATTCATTCACCTAGTTGATCAAGCCATGGAAATAATTACAATGATTACTTCCATCTTTCTCCATCTCGAGTCCGAAAAATCAATCTTGAGAAACCAATTCTCAAGAAAATCATGGTTGATCCATGGTTCAAGGGTCAACCATAATATCGTAACTTCGCATATTTCCACCTTAGTAGATTTATTGCTAAAAAATCCATCATCATACTTTACAATGCAAATTGAATCTCGAATTTTCTCCAATCTCATCCATTATAAATCTTGACTCCCGATATCACTTTTTATGAGGAATGCACACATAGTTATGAGATTTTAACAACCAATGTAAAGTAACACACAAAAATATAAAATGCAAAAAATTCACGCCCAAACTTTGTATCATTAGTCAAAATAATTTTAAATAATTCAATCAATTAAGGATGTCTAAACCAAACAATATTTAAGCATCTACTCTCGAGTGATACATAAGTCTACCTCTTAAGCACACTTCTTACTATCAAACAATATGAGTATGTATATATAGTTACCCTAAAATTAGTCACATATCATACTTATTGTAAATGTCTTCCCATGCTTGTTATACAAGCTTTCCATTCTTAATGTCTAATTACATAACTATGTGATCAAGACATACTATATATAATAATTTGTATTGGATCAACCAAACCCATACTGGCATATTAGGTTTGAAACCAGCAGAATAAATAAAAAATAAGGGGAAGGTAGACTGTAATAATTTGGTCATCTCTGAGGAAACGAATGTCGACTCCAGTACAGAGGGTGAAGGGTTTAATAATCGCGGGTGAGAAAGGGAAAGGAAGACCAATACAAAATTGTAGTAGCAAACTTACATTGTACTTGCGAGTTTTAAAATTTTGAGGAGATATGATATCAGGTAAAAGTTGTTAGAGGCGTCATATTAGATTAGTTGTTAACTTATAAGCACGATGAATCTGGTATTCTGAAGTGTAAGTCCAATATTGTGGAGTTTTTTTATTTCATTATGACCTTATTTCTTTTGTAAAAATTCATTTGGTATAGTCCCTCACCGTATCAAAAAAATTTGTATTAATCATAATTATACTATTTGATAGATATATGTATTTTTTTAAAAAATTTTGGACAAGAATTCATTTGATTTTTGAAAATATAATTTTGTTAGAGACTTGAAGTAGGATTAAGCTCGAGATATGAGAATGTGTTGTTGGTTATATATTATCCTAGTGTCATTTTTTTATTTTTTTTCCCCAAGTGTTTATGAACATGTGAACTGACTTTTAAAGTACAAGTATTAAGGAAGATCAATTGGATATTCCTCATCAATGAATCTGGTCATGCCCGGTGATTGACAGGAGCAAAACCTTCAGCACAGGGCCTCGCCTTCTCAAGAGCCCCAAAATTTTATATTTGTGTTAACTTGGTTATGTAATTTTTGTGTTCTGATGTTTAGGTTTTTGCGATAATAATACCTAAAAAAACGGACTTGATGTAATATTTTTACACTTTACCAAAATTATTAACAGTTATTTATATTAAATGATTTACATGGAAAATTTATTGGTTCCATTTTTAAATATTTTAAGAAAATATAAATAAGTACAAGTACAAAAAAAAGTGAACAAGATATATCAAAAAGAACAAAATGAAACTAGCTAGATTAGTGTAAATTTAATTTTTATATTAAATTTTAAATATCATTAATTTCATCATTACTAAAATTATTTGGTATCTATTTTGTAAAAAAAAATATTTTCTAAAAAAAATAAAAAGTTTAAATAAAAATTCAATAAAGTAAAATATTAGAATGATCTAATAAGCCTCATTCATTTTCTAAACAGGGCCTTACAATTTTACGAGACGGCCCTGAATATGGTGATCTTCCTCATCATCTCATGCATCATAGAAGACTTTTTTTATCATATCTGTTATTAATCTAAACATTTTGTTTTCAAAATTTAAGATTTTATTGTTTAAAACATTCAAGGATTACCTTCAGTTAGATTATAAGTTTTATTGAACGAAAGAAATTTTTTTCCTTTACTATATTATATTTACGTCTAATTAATGTTACGAGAAGGTGTTTCAATGACAAAAATATGTATGATTAATTATACAGGAAATAAAAATAACTTACAACTTCACCATGTATCTTCGATATATAATAGGAGAACATGATAATAAAATTCCTGAGACTTTTTATTCTCAGTAAAATGACGATTATGCCCTTTCTACATTTTATTCATGTATTAAAATGACTAACTTACCCATGTAATTAATATTTATATAAGAAAGTATTTTTTGTGAAAATTGAACCTGAGTCTTTAAATTCACGTGCACATCTTCTTGCCACTACTTCATATTGCTCCTTGGATTTTTAATCATTACATAATATGTGAGTGTTGTAAATAGTTTATTTAGTTTTAAACATAATTACTAGAATATTTATAGAGTTAGTTTTAAAGAATTGAATTGAAGATATAAAGTTATGAATATTACATTAACATATCATTAGCTTATTTATTAAATAATTTTTAGTTTAAAATTATGTCTGGTACCTTTTTTATATATCTTATAATAAAAAATTGAACTTTACATATAATAATCTTCAAGAGAGAATCCTTTTACATAGAGAACCGTAGAGAACCCTTGATTGTATTATAGAATTTCATCAAATTTGTTGCGAATGTAGAATAATAATTATATATTTAAATACAATAAAAATTTTAACAATTGAAATTTGAAAAAAGTTGATTTTAAATTTGATTCTATTGTGAAATAATTTTGGATAAATGTGACTTTATTGTGATTTTACTACAAAACAACTTTAAACTATTTCATCAAATTACAATAATTTTTTAAATAATTTTTTTTGCAATTTCATCATTAATTTGGTAAATAAAATTTGTAACTATATATGTTGAAAAATGAAATAAATTATGTTTTTATATTCTTTAAATAATGGTTCTCTACGGATCTCTATATAAGAAAGTCCTTTATGGATTGACACCCTAGATACACATATATACAAATAATATATATGTATACTACACATTTAGATAAGTTAGGGTCATAAATAGTCAATGTATTTCAATTTATTTCGATTTTGAAATCAAAACTTAGACCCATTTTTAAAAAAAAAAATACTCGAAATATGACTACATGAACCGGCCAAAAATAAAATGCCACTAGGTTTAAATGAAATTACGAGTTTGCCGAGATATTTTACAGATAAGGATAAATTTTGTAATATATTATATTAATAAAAAATAATATTTTTGAGCTTTTTTATACGATCAAGTCAATTGATTATATGTATCAAAACTACAAGCTTCGAAATAAGAACTTTACCTAATTTAAAAATAATAATAATAATTTGAGTACATGATCCCGCAAAAAATACATCATCATTACCTAAATTTAGTAAATTTAAATTACGAGTTCAACAAAAACATCTTACCAATAAGAATAAATTTTGTAATATTTTATATTAACAAGAACTAATATTTTTCAGGTCTTTATATGATCAGGTCGGTTTTATATTATTGTTTTTTGGGACTTGACCCGATATTTAAATATATTCGGAATTTGACATGAGATGTCATAAGATCCATTAAAACTACGATGATATACTCAATAGATTTATTTTTAATGGTGTTCAATGATTTTTATAATGTTGTTCAATGATCATGAATTTGTAAAGAGGTCCTGCTTATTTTTATTCTCTTTAGAATAAATTAAACTAGAACTATAAAATAAAAATTGGATTTTTCGTTGACATGTTATTTGAAAATGATAAGATATTTGATTCTTTTCATCAAAAATATATAGATTATTCATTGCTTAATTTATTAAAAATTCATTTGTATGAAATAATTGTGAAAAAATATCTTAAATTCTAAATTGTTCAATTTAATATAGTTATTTTTTTTTGGAGTCTAAAATCATAAATTTATATTACAATCCAATCTAATGGTTCAGGTTTCCTATTTTTAATAATTTAAAAACTAAAATAATAAATCCAGGATATAAAAGTGTATTATACTGTTGTATTATTAATGTTAAACAAGCAGAACATGTATATGTTCTCCGTGAACATGTATGTTCTGCGAACTAATCATGTTCAATCGAATTATATGTTTTGAAATATTTTACTTGTCAAATGTATGAAATTTGCAAGATTTTTATTAAAACAGTGATGTTTATAGAATATGATTCATATTATAATATGTTTTATAATATTTTACGTACTATTTTACTACAGAGCAAATGTGAACTCTCGTACTTAACAAAAAAAAGACTTAGTTGAATTTAAATCATATATATATAAGAAACTTGAAAATTTTAGAATTCAATTTTTTGAAAAAAAAATTAAGATGAGCAATATTGATTTTACGAAAAATAATATTTAATGCTAGAAAACATCGTACAGCTATTTTAAAATAATTTAATATTTTGAATTATTTGAAAAAAGATAAAAACTATAATGTACTGTACCATTTGATTTAATCCATGTTATACTATCTAAAAAAAATTAATATTAGTCGATAATTTGAAAGGATTAACAAGTTCAACTAATATTTAAATTTTTTAATCAAATTAAAAAATATTTATTTCAGGAAAATGATATACAATGTTATCAAGTTATTATAAAAATAAATATTAGAATCATAAACCAATGAAAATTGAAAATGATTTGAATGATGATATTAGTACAAATTTATCTTCAAATTCATGAAAAATGCCTGTGAATATTGGTATTTAATCTTTATGATTTATGAATTCTTTTCTCTGTTGCATCCATGATTGATGCCTGGTTGAGTAAAATTGAATAATTGCCCCAAATAACCATTTTTAATTTTACATGTGTCCAATATACGAACTAGAGGAAACACCGACTTTTTTATAAATTAGTTGAGCTTGTTGGTAAGGCATAACATTAAAAAAAACAAAATTAAAAAATTTACCTATTTTTGCAACACAACTTCGCCCCTTCTCTTTCTAAACAAACTTCCTCTCTCTTCTTGTCTTTTATGTACTTGGCTTCTATTAAGTACTAGTACATATACAAAAAAATATTACACACAAAACTGATTATACATACAGTATGACGCCCTCCAAACCCAGGTCAGAAGTTTCACGTTCACAACACCCACACGCATACCATATATAAACATGTTTATGAAAATAATATATGCAATGACTCTACTTACCATAACCACGGATCGCAACAGGTTAAAGTATGCCCACAAGTCACAACCTTATTTATATTACAAACGTATCAAATCCCAATTTATTTATCTTACAACTGAAAATAAAATAGTCTTATAACTTTCAGCTCAAACTAAGACAAACATCTTCTTCTAGCTTATTCCATTTCACCCTGGAAACCTAGCTCGCACACTTGTATGGGGATCCTCGCTACCACCAGTTTTCTTTTTAACTGGAAAAGAATATAAACAGATTTGCAAGAATGAGCTAACTAGCTCATCAAGTCATATTGACAACACTGAGATTTAATAATGATCAATTAAAATGATATAAGGAATCAAGTTTCCTGATAAGTAATGATTAGAAGTGGATATTCACTTTTTATTTTAAAAACCTAGGCTACTGATCAGTCACGCACTAGCCCAGAGCAAGGCACACAGCTATGCTCTATATACTGGATCAAAGGCACACATTGGCATATTATGACCACGAATCTGGTCCGACCACGAATCTGGTCCACATTGAAAAATAATCAATTCTAAAATAACAACATGATAAATAATGTAAATCTATAAACATAATCATATCCAACATTTCTCTCGAAGCATAGGGTGATTCATAATACCATGAGGGTTTAACTAGTTGTGTATAAGGGTTGTCTTCAAGCCTGGGAAGAATCAGAAAGTAGAAGACCAAAGGATTAATGGTTACAAGGATTGGTCTTCTGTTATACAAGGTATAAATGTTCGTATGTTAAGCAATTCCATTTCATGGATCTGTATTTGGCATATATGTATTTTTGGAGTAAGAAGAATCAGGGTTTAGGGTTAAGAACTTTAAATAACTTGCAATATAAAACAGAACTATTCTGAATACATATCACGAGAAATTTCAGGGATACTTGCAATAAATCACAAGAAGGTTTGAAAATACTTGCCTTATCGCAATCCGCTTTCACTTTACTTGTACTCGTCTATTCATTTTCACTCATTAACAAATTGCTTTCCTTTTCTATGTCTCACTTCCTCTGTTAAACATCACATTTATTTATCTATACTTATTCTCATCTCATTCTATTCGTTACAAACTTCTATCTACCCTTCGTTTCACTCAAATCCGACTTACGGATTGAAAGTTATGATAAAAACCATCAAATAATATACAATTAAGCTGATTACACATCACCCATATCACATATAGCATCTAGCACGTAAGTTATTCGATCAAAATAATTTTTCAAAGAAGATTGATCATTTTCCCGGTATTTAATACGAATTTTTGAACATTTTTCAGAATTAAAACGGGTCAACTAATCATTTTATAATTAAATAACAAGGTTCGAACACCCGAATCGAAATTTAAAATCATTTAATAATAATAACTGAGCCTTGAAAATAATTTAAAATAATATTTTAAAACTCGAAACTATTTTTCGAAACTTTTAAATCAAAAAAATAATTAAATCTAAATAAATAATTAATTAAAATAAATTAATAACAAATTAAATCAATTAATCAATAATATTTAAATTAATTGACTAAACAAATAATTAAATATCAAATAAAATTAATTAACTGAGATTTATTTTCGAGTTAAAAATAATTTTCAGAATAATAAATAATAAATTTTGAAATTTTAAATAATTAAAAACAATTTTCTAAAAATAATTTAAAAAGAAAATACTATTTTAAAAAATATATAAAACATAAATCCATTTTTTGTAAATTTTTAAAATCACAGGGACTGAAATACAAGGTTTACAAAACTACAGGGATTAAACGATAATTTTCACCGTCTTCTTCCCCGATCATCGTCCCCAGTGGTCGGCCGCCATTAACGGCGGCGACCAAGCTATTCCAGCGCCTGCAAACGTGCCCAGAATTTCACCAAAATAACCATGTATAACCTGCTCGATCCCAGAAACACTACTGTGACGTTAGAATCAACAAATAACACGGCGTTTGGCCGGAAAAACGGGCCGAAGATCTACGCCGCCGTTCGACCCATTTTCCGATCAACGCCTTCCGGTTACCCTCTATTCAAGCCACTAGTACCAATCGATTCATTTTTCAATGATATATTCATTGGTATAATCAATTTAAGCTAATAACCCTTGAACCAAAAACTCCTAAAAATCAATTAAGAACATTCAAACCCATAAACCCTAATTTTATTATTTCGAAAATCAAACTAACTTTTCTATATGTTATTGAACTCCAAATTCAACATATAATATACCAAAATGATCACGACAAAATTATCTACAAGATACAATGATCAAATCACACAAACAATATCAAAATCAAAATTTCATATATTAATTATAAATTAATTCGAATTAAAATAAATAATTAGGAGAATACCTTTGATTTCTACAGTGAAATTGATTGTATAATCTGAAAGTACTTTTCACGAGCTTCGATTCGATTAATCATAACTGTCTGTCTATGTTGTATAAAATAAAATAATAAAAAGGCTATTTTTACTTATGGAATATTAATACCCGTTGGATCATATTAGATCCGAAAAGAGATTACTTAGCCGGTAAGTAACTATAAAAACGATCCAATTTGATACTAGTTTTGGATAAATATCAAAACCAGGTTTCTTATAAAACACTCTACGAGAAGATAATGTAATAATTTAATCCGTCTCTCGAGAATACTGGTTTTATTGATCTATCGAAATGACTATCGTATCGAAAATTTTGCGCCGGGACTCGTACAGGTCAAACCGTACTCCGGATCGAAAAAGTCCAAACACGGAAAATGTTCAGAATAATCAGATTAGGTTATGAAGGAGTTTTCCGAAGAGTTTCGGGTTGTAAAAACGCAAAAACGGTTGAAGTTGGGAGATTCCTGGTTATATAAAATAGTTTTATAATTATTCAGAAAATAATTATTAAATCCATATTTATAAAATCATATATTAACCAATAAACTGCTAAAAAATACCAAAATTATTTATACTTTATTTTGGTCATATAAAATTTAGAATACTCAAATTTTATCATATATAAACATCCAAACATCAACTCCAATTACCAGATAATTCACAAAAAATTCACATAATAATTATTTATTGATAAAAATAAATACACGATATATCACGGATGTTACATCCTCCCCCCCTTAAAAGGATTCTGTCCTCAGAATATCCTAAGTAAATAAATGAGGGTACTTTTGTCGCATATCACTTTCTAGCTCCCAGGTCGACTCTTCAAACTTTGGGTTTCTCCACAGTACTTTTACTAAATTTACAACCTTATTCCTTAACACTTTCTCTCTCTTTCCTAGAATCTCTATCGGATTCTCAACATAAGACAAATCTGCCTGAGGTTTCACGAACTCGGGTCCAAGTATCTTACGTTCTCCGAATTCATCCCAATATACCGGTGATCGACATTTGCTTCCTTAAAGAGCTTCGTAGGGAGGCATTCCGATACCGGCGTGATAGTTGTTATTGTAAGCAAATTCCACTAAGGACAAATGATTGTCCCAATTTCCTTTGAAATCAATGGCACAAACACGTAACATATCTTTAATTGCCTTGATTGTTCTCTCGCTTTGGCCGTCAGTCTGTGGATGATAAGCTGTACTCATATTCAATATATATCCCAAACATTCTTGAAAACTTCTCCAATATCTTGAATTGAATCGTGGATCTCAGTCTGATACAATAGACACATGGACTTCATGACGAACTACTATTTCCTTCAAATACATGTGAACCAACTTGTCCAGCGAAAATCTTTCATTAATAGGTAGAAAATGAGCTGACTTAGTTAGTATGTCCATTATAACCCAAATGGCGTCCTCGTTCCCTTTCGTCCTTGGTAAGCCGACTATAAAGTCCATAGCAATGTGCTCCCACTTCCACTCTAGAATTTCTAACGGTTGTAATAATCCACTTGGTCTATGATGCTCTGCCTTAACTCTTTGCCACGTGTAACATTTGCTAAACCATTCCGTAATTTTTCTTTTCATATCTGTCCACTAATAATTTTTCTTTAAATCTCTGTACTCTTTGTACTTCCTGGATGAATGGAATACTTTGAGTTGTGAGCTTCCTGTAGAATTTTATTCTTCAACTTTGCCACTGGTAGAATCCAAATTCTGGAGGAAAATCTGAGAATACCTTGGTCATCCTGTTGAGTGCATAACTCTTCTCCGAAGAAACGATTGATATCCTGGTTTATTACTTCTTCTTGACATTTCTTTATCTTCTCTAATATTCTGGCTGGAGAGTCATATTATACATTTTTGCTTCATTAGGCTTGCAAACTCTAATCTCCAATTCCAACTTCTGAAACTCCTTATATAACTCTTCGGGTACTGTTAACACGTTTAATCTTTCCTTTCTGCTTAACGTGTCTGCCACTATATTTGCTTTTCCTGGGTGATAGTTAATCATGAAATCATAGTCCTTGATCAACTCCAACCAACTTCGTTGTCTCAAATTAAGTTCCTTTTACGTGAATATGTGCTTCAAACTCTTATGGTCCGTATAAATCTCACATTTTTTCTCCATATAGATAATGTCTCCAAATCATCCAAGCGAATACTATTGCTGCTAGTTCCAAGTCATGAGTAGGATACTTCTGTTCATGAGGTTTCAGTTGTCTAGACGCATATGCAATAACTTTAGCATGTTGCATCAAAACACAACCTAATCCCTTATGAGAAGCATCATTATAGATTACAAAATTTCCCTGATCATCTAGAAGTGACAAAATAGGTGCCATGAAAAATATCTTCTTTAATTCTTGGAAACTTTCATCACACTTCTCGTTCCATATAAACTTTTCATTTTTCCTCGTAAGCTTCGTCAAAGGTGTCGCAATCTATGAAACCTTGAACAAATCTTCGATAATATCCTGCCAATCCTAAGAAACTTCTCACTTATGTTGGTGTTTTTGGCCTTTCCCAATTCATAATAGCTTCGATCTTTGCGAGTTCCACTTTGATCCCTTTATTACTTACTATGTGTCCTAAGAATTGGACTTCCTATAACCAAAACTCACACTTTGAAAACTTGGCATACAACTTCTCCTTTCTAAAAATTCCCAAAGCTATCTTTAAATGCTCCACATGACCTTATATTGACTTTGATTAGATCAAAATATCATTGATAAACATAATGACAAACTTATCCAAATATTCCTTAAAAAATATGTTCATCAAGTCCATAAATGCTGCTGGAGCATTGGTCAATCTAAAAGACATCACTAAAAATTCATAATGACTGTATCTTGTTCTGAAAGCTGTCTTTGGTACGTCCTCGGGTTTAATCTTTAGTTGGTGATATCCAGATCTCGGATCAATCTTAGAGAAATACTTGGCTCCTTTCAGCTGATCAAACAAATCATCGATTTGAGGTAATGGGTACTTGTTCTTTATAGTAAGCTTATTGAGTTCTCGATAGCCAATTCATAATCTCATGCATCCATCCTTCTTCTTAACAAATAGTACCGGTGCACCCCATGGGGATACACTGGGTCTAATCACTCCTTTTTCCAATAACTCTTGCAGTTTCTTTGCCAACTCTTTCATTTCAACTGACGTCATTCTCTACGGGGCCTTAGATACTGGTTCCGTTCCAGGTGCTAAGTCGATCGTAAATTCAATTTCTCTATCTGGAGGAAGTCCTGGTAAGTCGTCTGGGAACACGTCTATAAATTTATTTAACTCTGGAATGTCTTCCAGTTTTTCCGGCTCCTGATTTCTATCTATCACATAAGCAATAAAATGCTCACATCCTTGTCGTAGTAACTTCTTAGCTTGGATCATCGTTAAGAACTTCTTTGCTTGCCTTTGACCTTTAAACGTCACCACTTTCTCGTCCGGCGTCTTCAAGATTACCTTCTTTTTACGATAGTCTATATGAGCATCATGCTTAGATAGCTAGTCCATTCCTAAAATAACGTCAAACTCTCCTAACTTAAATGGTATCAAATCAGCATCAAACTTATTGCCAAAAATCTCAATCTCACACTCCGTAAATACTTGGTTAACAGATACACGCTCTCGATTTGCTATTTCTACAGTCATAATCTCATTTAACAATTCAACTGGACAATTCAACTTATCAACAAAATCTTGAGAAATAAATGATCGAGTTGCTCCCGAATCTACTAGCACCTTCGCACATAAAGAATTCACAATAAGCGTACCTGCCACAACATCAGTGTCCATAATAGCATCCTTCACAGACATGTCATAAATTCTAGCTCTGGGAGGTTCATTCATTGTTGGAGTAACTCCCATGATTCTCAACGCATTATTGACAGGGACTGGTGTTTTGCAATCCCTTGCAATGTGTCATGGATTTCCGTACTTAAAACATGCAAACTCAATTTCTGGAACCATGCCTGTCTGATTCCTGGTAGGTTGATTCTTATTTGCTGGCTCTTTGGCTGGTTGATTACGGCACTCCCTTGAATAGTGGCCCCTCTGGTTGCATCTATAGCAGACCACATTCATCTTGTTACAAACTCCTCCATGCTTCTTTCCGCATACCTGACATTCTGGTAAAGTTGGCTTCTGCTGGGTTGGCTGGTTCCCAGTGGCTGGACGGTTGCCTTGTCCTCTGTCTCCTGCATTATGCCTTCTGAAACTAAAACTCCTTTCGGGCTGGAACTTGACTTTCCTCTGATTAAAATTTAGAAACTTCCCTGCTTGGGACTGTCCCTCACTTCCCTCAAACTTCCTTTTCTTAGTGCCCTTCTCCTTCTGTGATATTTCACTTTCTATCTCTGCAATCATAGCCTTCTGCACAACTCCCGCATATGTATCCAATTCAAATATAGCCACCTTCCCTCTGATCCATGGATTTAGACCTTGTTAAAACCTCTTGGCTTTCTTCTATCACTGTCCACATCTAATGGTACAAACCTGGACAGTTCCTCAAACTTACTTTCATAATCTGCTACTGACATATTTCCTTGCTTTAACTCCAGAAATTTCAGTTCCATTTGATCCTGAACAAACTGAGCGAAATACAACTCTAAAAATAACTCCTTGAATCTATCCCACGTAACATCATCTATACCTTCCAATGTCTTAACAGTTTCCCACCAATAGGTGGCTTCATTCTTCAGATATTAACTCGCAAAATCAGTTTTCTATTCCCCTCTCACCTTGACTAAAGCAAATGCCTTCTCAATTTCCTGTAACCAAACTTTGGCCTAGGTAGGATCTACAGAACCTTTAAATTTAAGTGGATTTACCGCCTGAAAAGTCTTAAAGGTTACTTGAGGATTGGCCTGCCTTTGTTGTTGTTGAGTCGGGTGGACTGTTTGTTGAGCCAAGATCTGAAGAATCTAGGCTACAATTGGCTCTATAATACCTGGATTTGCATTCTGGTTATTGTTGGTGTTGGTTTCTTCATTCTAGTTGGTGGAACGGTTATTTCTTCTGGGAGGTATTTTCTGTAAAGAATCAAACAACTTATGTAGCCTTTAAATCAAATCCTTTTTATGAAAATGTTTTTTTAAAAAATAGAAGTATCTCTTTTTAAAAAACATTTTCAATAGTTGAACTGAGTAAATTACATGCTTCTATACAGAATTTAAACAATTAGGGGATAAGGCGCATGTTATCACAAGAGTTTATAACTGGTGTAGTTAATAAAATAAGATAAAACATGTGCAGTAATGACAATGCTGGAAAAGGAAAGGTACTGGTAGTACAAGCGTGAAAACGTTTCAGCAAAGGTAAAAGGTACGACAGGCCTATCAACTAGTTAGTAAGTCTAATTTATTTATATATATATATATATATCAACCAAAAGTCTGATGATACACATTACACACTGATATACATATAACAGCTGTCACATCATCTCTGTCATCTAACTCCAGGAAAACTCTGGTCCATCAAGCCTCACAAGATCCTCTGACACCTCCCTGGCCCATCCCATAAAAGAATCTAAGGCCGCATACTCACAAGTAGCTCCATGAAGTCTAGCCTCAAGTATTCTCCGGGTCACACGAATCTCATCCCGAAGCTCCCTCGCACTCCTGTCAACATCTATAATCCTTATAATATGATATAACTCCTGAATCTAAGACAATAGGGCCTCTCGCTCCAAAAGAAGAGCCTCATACTTATGGTACGGAACAGGGTGTGGAGTAAACTGAAAAGGTGCACCCGCAACTGAATGCCCAGTAGAGTCAGAATCAGCAAGTGGGGCTCCTTGAATAGGTGATCTCATACCAGGAGATGAAATAGCTCGCAGTGGTGCAGCCATCATAATAGGAGGTAACATGGCTGACATTGGTGGAAGAGCAGGGCGTGGATTAGATGACGGTCCTCGAACTGAAGGCTCTGAATGATCACATGATATCGGGATAAAGGAATCTGACATTGCTGCCATCTGAAAATTATGCTGCTAGATAAGAATCTTGAATCTCATCAAGAAATTATACCAAAACCTACTATACAGTCACACTCAACCACTCGATGTCCTATTTCTCTATTTATTAATCCTAATCTTAACCCTCTACCCATTCTCGACAATCTAAGCTTGTGGCAGTGACTTTTAACCTGTAGCTCTGATACCAAACATGTGACGCCCTCCAAACCCGGGTCAGAGGTTTGGAGTTCATAACACACACATATACCATATATAAACATGTTTATGAAAATAATATATGCAATGACCCTACTTATCATAACCACGGATTACAACAGGTAAAAGTATGCCCACAAGCCACAACCTTATTTATATTACAAACGTATCAAATCCCAATTTATTTATCTTACAACTGAAAATAAAATATTCTTACAACTTTCAACTCAAACTAAGAAAAACATCTTCTGCTAGCTTATTCCATTTCAACCTGGAAACCTAGTTCACACACTTGACTAGGTATCCTTACTACCACCAATTTCCTTTTTAACTAGAAAAGAACATAAACAGATTTGCTAGAGTGAGCTAACTAGCTCAGCAAGTCATAATGACAATACTGAGATTTAACAACAATCAATTGAAATGATATAAGGAATCAAGTTTCCTGATAAGGAATGATTAGAATTGGATATTCACTTTTTATTTTAAAAACCAAGGTTAGGCTGTTGATCTGTCATGCACTAACCCGGAGCAAGGCACACAACTCTGCTCTATATACTAGATCCAAGGCATACATTGGCCTATAATGACCACGCATCCGGTCTGACCACGAATCTGGTCCATATTTAAAAATAATCCAATTCTAAAATAAAAAACATGATAAAAAATGTAAATAAATAAACAGAATCATATCCAACATTTATCTTGAAGTATAGTGTGATTCATAATACCTTGAGGGTTTAACCAGTTGTGTATAAGGCTTGGCTTCAAGCCTGGGAAGAATCAGAAAGTAGAAGACCAAAGGATTAATGGTTACATAGATTGGTCTTCTTTTATACAAGGTATAAAGGTTCGTATGTTAATAAATTCCATTTCAGGGATTTGTATGTGGTATATATGTATTTGTGGAGTAGTATCGTATATGTGTGGTTCGTATCTGGGAATTCAACAATCAATAGTTTCCAAGGAATAAGGCTTATGGCTCAAAGGTCAATAAGAAGAATCAGGGTTTCGGGTTAAGCACTTCAAAGAACTTGCAATATAAAATAGAACTATTTTGAATACAGATAAAAAGAAAGTTCAGGGTTACTTGTGATATATCACAGAAAAGTTTGAGAATACTTGCCTTATCTCAATTCGCTTTCACTTTACTTGTACTCGTCTATTGATTCTCACTCACTGACCACTTGCTTTCCCTTTCTATGTCACTCTTCCTCTGTTAGACAACTTTTTTTATCAATACTTATTCTCTTCTTATTCTATTCGTTAAAGGCTTTTATCTACCATTCGTTTCACCTAAATCCGACTTACGGATTGAAAGTTATGATAAAAACAGTCAAATAGTATATATTAAGCTTATTACACATCAACCAGATCACATATAGAACATACCACGTAAGTTAATCGATCAAAATAATTTTTCAAAGAAGATTCGGGGTTAAAATGATTTTCCGAGTATTTAATACGAATGTTTGAACATTTTTCGGAATTAAAACGGGTCAATGAATTATTTTATAATTAAATAACAAGGTTCGAACACCCGAATCTAACTTTAAAATTATTTAATAATTATTATCGAGCCTTAAAAATAATTTAAAATAATATTTTAATGCTCGAAACTATTTTTCGGAATTTTTAAATTAAAAAAATAACTAAATTTAATTAAATAATTAATTAAAATTAATAAATTAATATTTAAATTAATTAAATAATTAAATATCAACTAAAATTAATTAACTAAGATTTATTTTCGAGTTCAAAATAATTTTCAGAATAATAAGTAATGAATTTTGGAATTTTAAATAATTAAAAACAATTTTCTAAAAATAATTTAAAAAGAAAATACTATTTTAAAAAATATATAAAATAGAAATCCATTTTTTTGTAAATTTTTAAAATCAGAGGACTAAAATACAAGGTTTACAAAACTACAGGGATTAAACGGTAAATTTCACTGTCTTCTTCCCCGATCACCGTCCCCGGTGGCCGGCCGCCATTAACGGCGGCGACCAAGCTATTCCGGCGCCTGCAAACATGCCCATAATTTCACCAAAATAACCGCGTATAACCTGCTCGATCCCAGAAACACTACTGTGATGTCAGAATCAACAGATAACATGTCGTTTGGCCGAAAAAATGGCCTGAAGTTCTACGCCGCCGTTGGACCTGTTATAGGGAGAATTTGGTATAACAATATTTTGGAGGTTTGCTGAAATCACGGAGCAAAATATGATTATTTTGCTAAGAACGCGAAGAACACAGAATGGATTTTGATGAATGTTGTAGCTGATCTTGTTCGTTGATTCAAAGAATGCCAGAGAGAAAATGTTTGTCTCCCTTATTTCAGCTATTGATCATCCCGTAAACAAGAGGCCCTACGTACCCTTTTATAGGGGTTCAAGCTACACGTAGTTCTTGGTGGACAAGTTACCTAGACGAGCTAGGGTTCGGCCCGGTCCATCAAAGCCCAGGTTCGTTGACCGTTGGATAGTTCGTAATAAGCCCATATTATTTCATGGCCCAATCACAACTAGGCTGTAATAGGCTGTCATGGCATTAAGCGAATATATCTCGTTGGTGAGGCACGAGAACACTTAGAGCCCTCACATGCGACCCCTTAGAGTCTGGTCATGTGATGTGGATCCAAAAATATGTAAGTAGTGTTGACCTCGATGAGGTCCTTCCAAGCGTAATATAGTCCCGCTAGATTTCCATGATGTGCCCCAATAGGGTCATGTAGTCATAAAGTGTTGTAATAATATTCCTTGTGTAGTTGACATGTAATCGTGGACTCTCACTTGTCTCTTCAAGTCTCTTAAAAATATGAGGTGGGGACTCTCCTCCTGTTAATATGAGGAAATGCTACCCCTCATAGTAATATGGTGGTATGCCACCCTTTCTAGTAATATGGAGTCATGCATGATATGAGGAGAGGACTCCCTTCTTAGTGATATGAGGAGAGGACTCCCCTCTTAGTGATATGAGGAGAGGACTCCCCTCTTAGTCGTATGAGGAGAGGACTCCCCTCTTAATCGTATGAGGAGAGGACTCCCCTCTTAGTAGTATGAGGAGAGAACTCCCCTCTTGTTGAGAGGTGGACTTGATCCCTATCTTGTTGAGAGGTGGACATGACTCCCTTCCCGATTGAGAGGTGGACAGGACTCCAGTATTTTTGAGAGGTGCACATGACCCCCTTACTGCTAGAGAGGTTGATAAGACTCACCTCATGCCCCCTTCCTGTTGGAGAGGCAGACATGACTCACCTCCTAGTAAGAGGTGGGCAAGCGTCACCTCCTAGTTAGAGGTGGACATGACTATCCTCCTTTATATATTCCCACGTGTCATCATGTAAAGTCTAGGTCAACATGCAATACATGGTCTCGATCCATATACAAATTAGGAGAGCTCTTCCATATTCTTGAGCTTGTTTATTAAGCCCAATATTATTAATAATTCTTGTAATGGGCCTGTTTAGAGTCCATGTCCATATTTGGGCGTAACAACTACCCCCCGATTTCATGTTGTCATTATGAATGCAATGTGGAATCAAAAAAGGTATTATTCCTCCTTGAGGTGACGTATAGTAAAGGTCCAGTTACTACGTTGAATGTGCATCTAAATAGGAATTCTTTCCGAGTGACCGCTAGGAGCCGAAGAAGTGAACTTTTGTTGGGGGATCGCCGCCAAATGATTGCTCAAACTGATTACCAAAGTAGGGCAAGGACTATAGCCTTCTTTCACCTTCTTCTAATGTAGTAGCTCAGACATAGACCAATTTAAGGTTGTTATGCGTGACTGACGTGAATTCTTAGTCTACTTATATTGTGGATAATAATGTTGTGATCATAGAGCTCAACATTGGGTGGGATCTTTTTCACATAAGCTCCACGCCGCAAAAAGATTCTATATTGATTACTTCTAATTCCAGACTAGAGAATGAGGTTTACATCAAGTACTTGAGGAGGGATGTAATAACCCCAAAATTTTGAACTTTTTGTAACCCTTATAAATAGTGTTTTTGCTGATATTGCTGAATAAGAAAACTTTTCATGCCACACTATGTAGGGGTTCTTTTATTGTTATTCTGAGATCGTAATAGTACTCTTTATGATAAATAAGTGTATGTAAAGATCGTCAGAATCCAAATCCGAACACTTTGATTTTTCCCGAAAATCCACCAGATATCGAAAGAATTGAGTATAAGGTAACAGGATAAAAAAGATTTAAATTCAAGGATTGTAAGAGAGGATCATAAAAGGAATATAATGTATTGAGAAAGGTTAAGGGAACCCAAGTAATAAGATCCCGGGTATGATCTCTCAAAAGATAAACGAAAACGAAAGTTAAGCGAACCGTATAACAGATCAGCGGTCATTAGCCAAGTAATTAGAAGCTAATCAAAGATATTAGTGGGGATGATGTCATCAAACCAATGAGAAGAGGACAAAGGTGGGAGGGTGACATCACATGGTGACATAAGCATGACCAAAGCAAGTGTGTTGTTGGTTGAATTAGAACCACACAAAAGTTACCATGGTAAAAGGTAAGAAAACAAAACAAAACAAATCAAAATCAACCAACCAACAAATCATTTCACCAAAACACAAAATAATTTCATTTCTTCATCCAAAAAGCTCTCGGCTTTTTCTTCTTCTTCAAAGCAAGAAATTCAAAATCTTAGTTTCAAGCTTTGTTAATTAGCAAGGTAATTATCCAAGACTCCTTATGCATAAATATAGCTATCATATAAGTTTGAGCTCCTAAATCATTCACAATCTCTTCCTAAAAATCATGGAAGAAGATGGTGAATAGTGTTTTTCAAGAACAAAAATTTTTGTTCTTGAGTTTTTGTTTAGATTAAGCTTGGATAAGGACTTTTAAGGGTGATTCCAAGCTAGTTACTTGATTCTCCACTCTCCAAGGAAGGTATAACCCCTCCAAACCCTAACTTTACTTGAGTATTAGGTTTATTTATGTTGTTATAGTTCATGAGAGGCTTGTTTGTTGTGAATGTAGCGGATAGTTGGTGTTGTAATGTTTTGGAGTTGTAATTCTTGAAGTATTGATTAATGAACTTAAGTATAGTTTAAATTCATGTTTGAGAATAGTATAAATTGATAATGTTGAGTTTTTAGGGCTGTTATGGTGAATTATGGATGGATTTTTGATTGGGTTGTGATTGTGGGTTGATTGTGGGTTGGTTTGGAGTAGATTAAAATTGGTAATCGCGAAAACATAGTCGTCGTAATGTCCGATTTACTTTAGACTGTTTTTGCTCTTAACATTAGGACCCGTAAACTCAATGCTAGGTTTTGACCATTGCCATGGTTATATAGTTCATGTTACGAGCTTCGTTTTGATATGTGGTTCGTTTGATTCCGATGTACGGTTTAGGAGAAACGACCATTTTACGTAACGGCGTTTCGCGAACGAACCATTACCCCTCGCCTTACTTTGAAACATAGGTTAAAGACCTTGAAGGACTAATTGGAGTATGAAACATTTATGTAAAGTGTAATAGGCAGTTGGTAAGACACTCGCAAAAGAATCGCCTTAAAAGTCGTAATGGTTAATTTATTAAAAATGGTGGAGCCGAGGGTACTCGAGCGACTTAAGAGAATCAGTAAGCGCAAAGCGAGCGTTAGAGTCCAAATTGGTTAAAGTATAGACTTATAAGTGACTTTGGTTTAATTCCAACTTATATGTTGTTTATAGGTTACCAGACTCGTCCCAAGCCATTTGTAACCCCCAGTCGCTCAGGCAAGTTTTCTACCCGTATAACTGTTGTTGTGATGTATATGTGTATATGCATTATCTTGTGATAGATGCATTATTGTTATTAGCAAATTTTGCGATATATTGGAGCATGTGATATGGTATATATGCATGTCTGTTTCGTAATCTTGATATATATATATCTGTTGGTTCAAATGCTTATAGTTGCATAATACCTATGCTAGAGATAAGCAGTAGTTGCGTATACCCTGAGGATAGGGGACCCAAAGGTGAACCCTTTTCTAAAACCGGGAGTAGATATTCCCGAATATATGATATATATATATTTATATATATATTGATATAGTTTTCAAAACTATTAATCGAATAAGGTTTATTCGATAAGTTTATATTATTTAATGAATATTACTTGAATATTCATTCGAGGACTTATGACTCAGTTTATATTATTTAATGAATATTACTTGAATATTCATTCGATGACTTATGACTCAGTTTATATTATTTAATGAATATTACTTGAATATTCATTCGAGGACTTATGACTCAATTTATATTATTTAATGAATATTATTTGAATATTCATTTGAGGACCTATGACTCCGATTATTTACTGAATAATATTCTTTATTTTATTAAAGAATAATGTGTCGATAATCAAACTTACTTTTGATTATTCAAATAAAGATATTACTTTCGTATAAGTATATCTTTGGTTATTTACTATTCATTTCAAGTATAAGTTTTACAACTTCTACTTCAATTATTTTTATAAAGATTATTCTTTATGGGAATGTTATTTAATAATAATATTCAGATATTTTCTAATATATTGGGACTGATTTACTTTATTAAATCAGCATTACTCCAAACACTCTTTAAAGTGTTTTCAAGTCTTTAAAATGATTTTTAAAAGTTAGAGCGGATCCCAAAACTCATTTTTTATATATTTAAGATCTTCCTTTTAAAGGGGATTTAAATACTCGCTCAAAACCGAAGGGATCCGGCTCTGTGGTGTATTTTATATTCGCAACAAGGTTGCTGTTTTGGTAAATAAATTGATTACTTACCCAACGTTCGGGAAGTAAGTCCATCTATCGAGTCGACATAAGCAACATGGGCTCAGTGGGCGTCCATGAAAGTGTAAGTGGCTCAGTGGGAGTCCATCAAATGCGTAATGGCAGTCCAGCATAAGGTCCTATTGCGACCAGGGTGATGACCAGTGGGGAATTCGTCCATCTACTAGTAGAAAAGGTTACTTATTGGTATCTTTTCCTGATCAGCAAGATACCGGGTTTATGCCACAATTCTTTTCCTTTCCAAAAATTCATTGGATGTTACAAACTCTGTTCATACTTTACATGACAGAGGTTTTCAGGAAATGTATAAAGAGATATATATGTGGATATATATATCGGGACTTAATAAAGTATATCATAACTTCATTTCATTCAATAATATTTCAAAGATTTAATCTATTCAAATCTTGTCTTGTAGTCTCATCTATGTGATGAACTGTTGAAAGCTCATTATACTTTGAACAGTGGTAGTTCAAGTAGCTTTATAAATGATATAAGTATAGTGAAGTATTTGGTAACTTCATCCCTTGTTTTTGCTTATATTCAGTAAGTAATTATCTTACACTTGATAAAGGATTTTAGTAAGTTATCCATTTAGATACTTGCATTATTGTTTACACTATATATTATCTTGCGAGCTGTAATGCTCACTCTTGCTTTATTTCTTCATCACACAACAACAGTTAGGAAAGATGGCCAGGCTCAAGCAGACCCAGTGCAAGAGCGTGGGAAGCGCCCCGCGCCTTCCCGTTGAGATCATAGCTGCTATAGCTGCAGAGGTAGATCTATCTGTAGATCAGACCTTCTACTTTTGGGAATCAATTATGTATAATTATAACTTGTGGCAGATAATGGTAATTAATTGTAAACTTATCAAGTAATCATTTTGGGTTGTAATAACTTTTAAATTGTGGATTCAAAGACTTGTACTTATTTCAATTTCATCTCTGAGACTATAACGGGTTGTGGTGTGTTAGTGTGGGGTCACAGCAAGAGGTTATTTATTATTAATTCAGTTAAGTGATATTGTGGAAAGAAAGACCGTGACGACCCGGATCCCTGACCCCAGATCCGGGGGTGTTATAGAAATGGTATCAGAGCTAAGCGTTATAAACCTCAGAGATGATGCGACGATATAATAATAAACTCACAAAGATAATAAGAACTCTTGCCAAGTTCATGGTCGGACTACTTAAAGTAGCGCTGACAGTTAAAACCCTTACGGGAACCCTTATAAGTATCATGATAGTAACTTAGCTCGTTTAATGTGTAGGCACATGAGATAGAGGACCCTGAGATGTTCGAGCGTGAGCATGATGAGGAACTGCTAGATGTCGAGGATCAGGAGGAGCCTGAGATGGAGGAAGATGAGGAGGACCCCTCAGAGGAGTCAGAGACAGAGGTCATTGTTATTTCAGATGAGGAGGACCCGGATGAGGTCCCAGTAGCTGAGGAGCGTGTCGGAGCTATGGTAGTGTACACTGGTACCCCTTTACCCACACTCCCGGTGGTCAGAGCTCCTACCCCTCCACCACTATCTTGGATCCCCTATGATGACAGCTCAGAGACCCATACTTCCGAGCCTAGGCTAACCGAGGAGGCACCCCCAGCGGCTCCGGATTCACCACCTCTCGGCCCTGCCCATAGGCAGTCTTTGTTAGCCCACGGCTATGTTCAGGATGTACTGAGGACCCGAGTGGCTGTTGCTGAGGCCCAGCTGGATGAGGCCAGGAGGGAGTTGGATGTGGAGAGGACGGGTAGGCGTACCCGAGCTTATGAGACTAGGGCTGCTATACCCCGATCCTTGAGGAGGGAGCTGACGGGGAAAGAGCTCACGTCCCGAGTGAGTCTCCGATCGCTCCAGGGGGACAGGCATGGTAGGATCTCCAGGCGGCAGGCCGACTATATCTTCCGTCGTGCGATGGAAAGGGTATGGGAGCTGACCCGCACCGGTGTATGATTCAGGACTGACGATTGGATAGTCTAGTTGTCTAGTTAGTCGAGGCCTTAGTAAGAGCCAATTTTCCGGGATAGTTGACTTGTATATAGCATCCCTTTTTCTGACTAGACAGATAGACTATTGTGTATCACTTTTGGGATAGATGGCTGTAGCACTGTTGTACTTTTGACCAGATCAAACTATGTATTTCTCGCATTATGTATATATTTGTTTCCTTTCAGTTCAGTTCCTTAGTGACGAGATCACTGTTTTTATCATTATTATTACTGCACTTCTTATTAGAATTGTCATAATAGAATTGCGTGATACATTCTCCCCATTATAGAACTGTGCAAGGTACAATGTTGTGTATGATTGTGACCTAACATGGAATTTCCCAAATATCTACCAGTATCATGCCGCCAAGAAAGATTGGAACTAGGGCGAACCCTGGATCTGAGGACCAGGGAAGCCATAACCAGGACGGTAGAAACCAAGAACACAGTGAAGAGGAAGATGAGGATTATGTGGAACAGGATGACTCCCTGTATGAAGAGGAAGAGGAAACATATGATGTTGAGGGATTTGAGATAGAGGCTGAAGAAGGAGGAACTGAGGTTGAGTAGTCATAATAGAATTGCGAGATACATTCTCCCCATTATAGAACTGTGCAAGGTATAATGTTGTGTATGATTGTGACCTAACATGGAATTTCCCAAATATCTATCAGTATCATGCCGCCAAGAAAGATTGGAACTAGGGCAAACCCTGGATCTGAGGACCAGGGAAGCCATAACCAGGACGGTAGAAACCAAGAACACAGTGAAGAGGAAGATGAGGATTATGTGGAACAGGATGACTCCCTGTATGAAGAGGAAGAGGAAACATATGATGTTGAGGGATTTGAGATAGAGGCTGAAGAAGGAGGAACTGAGGTTGAGCAACCAGTACCAAACCCAGGCATAGATCCCATGGGCCTGTTCATACAACTACTAAGGCAGAACTTGGAACGTCAACCCAACCCACCCCCTCAAGGAAATAACAATGCTGTGGAAAACTCTTTCAGGGCTTTTAAGTCCCTTAAGCCCCCTGAGTTCCACGGATCAGCCGACCCAGTTGAGGCAAGGGCATGGCTGAAGGAAATGGAGAAATCCTTTGAGATTCTGAGTATCGATGAGGCACAGAAGACTGTATTTGCTACCTACCTTCTTAAAGGAGAGGCCGACTACTGGTGGGAGGCCAAGAAAAATATGGAGACAGATGCTATCATAACCTGGGAGAGGTTCAGTCAGTTGTTTTTAGGAAAGTATTTCCCGAGGTTTATGAAGAACCAGATGGAGCTCAAGTTTTTGGAGCTAAAGCAGAATAACTTATCCATAGCAGAGTACGAAGCAAAATTTACTGAGTTATCAAGGTTCGTGCCGGAGTTTGTGAGCACCGAGGAAAAGAAAGCTAGGAGGTTTCAGCAGGGACTGAAACCGTGGATTCAGAATAGGGTGGCAATCCTTGAGCTTACTGATTATGCCACTCTGGTGCAAAAGGCAACAATTATAGAAGCCGGAAGTGAACAGATGCAAAAGGAAAGAGAGAAGAAGGGAATAAAGAGGAAAAGTATGAGCATGGGTGGAGGTTCCGCAGGAAGGAGCTTCCCAACTAGAGTTAATCGAGGAGCAGTGTCCCTACCGGGACGGAACACTGGGTTTAAGCGGATAATGAGCGTGAATGTGAGCCAGAGCAGCCAGAAGTCAAGAATGTCCTATTCCAACCAGTCTCGACCCCCATTGCTAGCCTGTAACACTTGTGGAAGGATGCATACTGGGGAGTGTAAAGGAAAGCCACTAACCTGCTTTAAGTGCGGTCGAGAGGGTCACTATTCAACTAAGTGCCCTTCATCAACCCCTGCTGTCATTCCAACCACCACTTGTCATCAGTGTGGACGCCCGGGTCATTGGAAGAGGGAATGCCCAATGAACAAACCAGCAGCTTCAGGAGCCAGCAGGGCTGCCTCCAATAAGCCACCTACTGCGAGGACTTTCAACATGACAGTCCAGGATGCTATGAAAGACTCAGATGTGATAGCAGGTACCCTTTCTCTAAATTCAGTCAGTGCAAACGTTTTATTTGATTCGGGAGCAACTAAATCTTTTATATCAAAGGACCTTGCGCGTAAGTTAAGACTTAAGGCTGAACCCTTGATAGAACCCTTACAAGTAGAAATAGCCAATCATGAAATTATTCCTGTTAACCAGATTCACCCCGCCTGTGAGTTAGGCATAGGGGAGCAATCTTTTAGTGTTGATCTGATTCCTTTTAAATTAGGGGAGTTTGATGTAATTTTGGGAATGGACTGGCTATCTAGCAATGATGCTCAGATAGACTATAAGGGGAATAAAGTTAAGTTAAATATCCCAGGAAAGAAAGAAGTTATATTTAGAGGAAAGAGGCAGACGCAGAAATTTTTGACTATGGCCCAGGCCAAAAGGATGCTACGAAAAGGAAATGAGGCTTACCTAGCCTATGTGGTGGACACGTAGAAGGAGGTGCCCAACTTACAAGATATTCCGGTAGTCAACAAATTTGAAGACGTATTCCCACAAGACCTTCCGGGATTACCACCCGATAGAGTGATTGAATTTGCTATTGAGCTGGCCCCAGGGACGGCGCCAGTTTCAAAAGCACCTTACCGGTTAGCCCCATTAGAAATGAAAGAATTAGCTGCCCAATTGTAGGAACTCTTGGATAAGGGTATGATAAGACCCAGTGTGTCTCCGTAGGGAGCACCAGTGAATCGACTATCGAGAGTTGAACAAGCTAACCATAAAGAACAGGTACCCGTTACCTAGAATAGACGATCTGTTCGACCAGCTAAAGGATGCTGTTTATTTTTCCAAGATCGACCTGAGAACTGGATATCACCAACTAAAGATTAAACCCGAAGATATTCCCAAGACAGCGTTCCGTACCAGGTATGGGCACTATGAGTTTTTGGTAATGTCCTTTGGATTAACCAACGCCCCAGCGGCTTTCATGGACTTAATGAACAGAGTATTTAAGAAGTACTTGGACAAGTGTGTGATAGTTTTTATCGATGATATTTTAATCTACTCAAGGACTGAGGCAGAACATGCAGAGCATTTGAGGATAGCTCTAGGAATACTCAGAGAGGAACAGTTATATGCCAAATTCTCGAAGTGTGAATTCTGGCGGAATGAAGTACAGTTTTTAGGACATGTGATCAATAAAGAAGGAGTATTGGTCGACCCCTCCAAGATAGAGGCGGTCTCAAATTGGGAAAGGCCAACCACACCCACAGAGGTAAGGAGTTTCATAGGATTGGCCGGCTACTATCGTAGATTTGTACAGGACTTTGCGAAGATCGCAGCCCCTTTGACACGACTTACTCGTAAGACAGAGAAGTTTGAATGGACGGAGAAATGCGAGAACAGTTTTCAGGAATTAAAGAAAAGGTTGGTAACGGCCCCGGTGTTGGCATTGCCAGACGGAAAAGGAGATTTTGTGATATATAGTGACACGTCGCACAAAGGATTAGGGTGTGTGCTTATGCAGCATGTTAAAGTGATTGCGTATGCGTCGAGACAACTAAAGGAATACGAGATTAGATATCCTACTCATGACCTTGAGCTCACGGCAATAGTTTTTGCCCTAAAAATTTGGAGGCACTACTTGTATGGAGAGAAGTGCGAGATTTTCACAGACCATAGGAGCATCAAGTACATATTTACGCAGATTGAGCTCAACATGCGCCAGAGGAGATGGTTAGAGCTAATCAAGGACTATGATTGTGAGATTCTCTATCATCCGGGGAAAGCCAATATGGTGGCGGATGTCCTTAGTAGAAAGGAAAGACTCAGAATGATAATGACTTCGGAAGAATTGATAAAGGATTTTGAGAGAATGGAAATAGAAGTAAAGGTAACCGGAACCGGAACTGAAAAGCTGTTTGAGATCTCAATGCAGCCAGAGTTATTGGAAAAGATCAGATTGTGCCAAGAGAAAATAATGAATGAAGGCAGAGAGTCAATGACTGGAGAAGAGATCCATACTGAGAAAGATGATAAAGGGATAATGAGGTACTCCTACCAGATTTGGGTTCCGAATGTTCAAGAGCTTAAAGATGAGATTTTGGATGAAAGCCATAGTTCAAGGTATTCCATTCACCCGGGAAGCACCAAGATGTATAGGGATTTGAAGGAATATTACTGGTGGCCCAACATGAAGAGGGACGTAGCAGAATGGGTAAGCAAATGTTTGACTTGCCAAAGAGTAAAGGCAGAGCACCAGAGACCCAGTGGACTTTTACGACCCCTGGAGATTCCCGAATGGAAATGGGAACAGATAGCCATGGATTTTGTTGTCGGTTTACCAAGGACGAAAGCCAACCATGATGCCATATGGGTGATTATAGACCGACTGACAAAGTCAGCTCATTTCATTCCTATCAATGAGAGATACACAGTCAATAGACTAGTGGACATTTACCTTAAGGAAATAGTGACGCGACATGGAGTGCCAGCGTCCATTGTCTCAGACCGAGACCCCAGGTTCAACTCCAGATTTTGGAGGAGCTTTCAAGAATGTGCGGGGACCAAGTTAAATATGAGTACCGCGTACCATCCCCAAACGGATGGGCAGAGTGAAAGGACCATCCAGACACTAGAGGATATGTTGAGAGTCTGTGTAATAGACTTTAAAGGAAGTTGGGATGATCACTTGCCGTTGATCGAGTTTTCTTATAATAATAGCTTTCATGCTAGCATCGGAATGCCGCCTTATGAGGCCCTGTACGGAAGAAGGTGTCGATCTCCCTTATACTGGGATGAAGTAGGAGAGCGGAAGATGCTCGGACCCGAAGTGGTCCAAAGGACCAAAGACATAGTGGATCTCATCAGAGGACGGCTGGTAGCAGCCCAAGATAGACAGAAGAAATATGCAGACCTAGCCCGAAAGGACAAGGAGTATGGAGTAGGGGACTTAGTACTACTAAAAGTATCCCCTTGGAAAGGGTTAATGAGATTCGGAAAGAAAGGAAAACTAAGCCCAAGATACATTGGACCTTTTGAGATACTAAGACGGATTGGGAAGTTGGCTTACGAGCTAGCCTTACCCCCGAACCTATAACAAGTTCATAATGTATTCCATGTGTCAATGCTAAGGAAGTATCATCGGGATACCAGACACATAGTGGAGTACGAGCATGTGGATATGCAACCAGATCTGACTTACGTGGAGAAACCAGTAAAGATTATGGATAAGAAGGAGCAGGTGCTTCGGAACAAAGTGATCAAGCTAGTCAGAGTGCTATGGCAGAATCATAATGTGGAAGAATCAACTTGGGAGCTAGAGAGCGCAATGCTAGAAAAGTACCCCCATTTGTTTTCTATTTGATTCCGGGACGGAATCCCTTTAAGGAGGGGAGACTGTAATAACCCCAAAATTTTGAACTTTTTGTAACCCTTATGAATAGTGTTTTTGCTGATATTGCTGAATAAGAAAACTTTTCATGCCACACTATGTAGGGGTTCTTTTATTGTTATTCTGAGATCGTAATAGTACTCTTTATGATAAATAATTGTATATAAAGATCGTCAGAATCCAAATCCGAACACTTTGATTTTTCCCGAAAATCCACCAGATATCGAAAGAATTGAGTATAAGATAACAGGATAAAAAGGATTTAAATTCAAGGATTGTAAGAGAGGATCATAAAAGGAATATAATGTATTGAGAAAGGTTAAGGGAACCCAAGTAATAAGATCCCGGGTATGATCCCTCAAATGATAAACGAAAACGAAAGTTAAGCGAACCGTATAACAGATCAGCGGTCATGAGCCAAGTAATTAGAAGCTAATCAAAGAGATTAGTGGGGATGATGTCATCAAACCAATGAGAAGAGGACAAAGGTGGGAGGGTGACATCACATAGTGACATAAGCATGACCAAAGCAAGTGTGTTGTTGGTTGAATTAGAACCACACAAAAGTTACCATGGTAAAAGGTAAGAAAACAAAAAAAAACAAATCAAAATCAACCAACCAACAAATCATTTCACCAAAACACAAAATTATTTCATTTCTTCATCCAAAAAGCTCTCGGCTTTTTCTTCTTCTTCAAAGCAAGAAATTCAAAATCTTAGTTCCAAGCTTTGTTAATTAGCAAGGTAATTATCCAAGACTCCTTATGCATAGATATAGCTATCCTATAAGTTTGAGCTCCTAAATCATTCACAATCTCTTCCTAAAAATCATGGAAGAAGATGGTGAATAGTGTTTTTCAAGAACTAAAATTTTTGTTCTTGAGTTTTTATTTAGATTAAGCTTGGATAAGGACTTTTAAGGGTGATTCCAAGCTAGTTACTTGATTCTCCACTCTCCAAGGAAGGTATAACCCCTCCAAACCCTAACTTTACTTGAGTATTAGGTTTAGTTATGTTGTTATAGTTCATGAGAGGCTTGTTTGTTGTGAATGTAGAGGATAGTTGGTGTTGTAATGTTTTGGAGTTGTAATTCTTGGAGTATTGATTAATGAACTTAAGTATAGTTTAAATTCATGTTTGAGAATAGTATAAATTGATAATGTTGAGTTTTTGGGGCTGTTATGGTGAAGTATGGATGGAGTTTTGATTGGGTTGTGATTGTGGGTTGATTGTGGGTTGGTTTGGAGTAGAATAAAATTGGTAATCGCGTAAACATAGCCGTCGTAATGTCCGATATACTTTAGACTATTTTTTCTCTTAACTTTAGGACCCTTGAACTCACAGCTAGGTTTTGACCATTGCCATGATTAGATAGATCATGTTACGAGCTTCGTTTTGATATGTGGTTCGTTTGATTCCGATGTACGGTTTAGGAGAAACGACCGTTTTAAGTAACGGCGTTTCGCGAACGAACCATTACCCCTCGCCTTACTTTGAAACATAGGTTAAAGACCTTGAAGGACTAATTGGAGTATGAAACATTTATGTAAAGTGTAATAGGAAGTTGGTAAGACACTCGCGAAAGAATTGCCTTAAAACTCATAATGGTTAATTTATTAAAAATGGTGGAGCCGAGGGTACTCGAGCGACTTAAGAGAATCAGTAAGCGCAAAGCGAGCGTTAGAGTCCAAATTGGTAAAGTATAGATTTATAAGTGATTTTGGTTTAATTCCAACTTATATGTTGTTTATAGGTTACCAGACTCGTCCCAAGCCATTTGTAACCCCCAGTCGCTCAGGCAAGTTTTCTACCCGTAGAACTGTTGTTGGATGTATATGTGTATATGCATTTTCTTGTGATAGATGCATGATTGTTATTAGCAAATTCTTGCGATATATTGGAGCATGTGATATGGTATATATGCATATCTGTTTCGTAATCTTGATATATATCTGTTGGTTCAAATGTTTATAGTTGCATAATACCTATGCTAGAGATAAGCAGTAGTTGCGTATACCCTGAGAATAGGGGACCCTGAGGATAGGGGACCCAAAGGTGAACCCTTTTCTAAAACCGGGAGTAGATGTTCCCGAATATATGATATATATATATATATATATTTCTATATATATATTGATATAGTTTTCAAAACTATTAATCGAATCAGGTTTATTCGATAAGTTTATATTATTTAATGAATATTACTTGAATATTCATTTGAGGACTTATGACTCAGTTTATATTATTTAATGAATATTACTTGAATATTCATTCGAGGACTTATGACTCAGTTTATATTATTTAATGAATATTACTTGAATATTCATTCGAGGACTTATGACTCAGTTTATATTATTTAATGAATATTACTTGAATATTCATTCGAGGACTTATGACTCAGTTTATATTATTTAATGAATATTATTTTGAATATTTATTTGAGGACCTATGACTCCGATTATTTACTGAATAATATTCTTTATTTTATTAAAGAATAATGTGTCGATAATCAAACTTACTTTTTATTATTCAAATAAAGATATTACTTTCGTATAAGTATATCTTTGGTTATTTACTATTCATTTCAAGTATAAGTTTTACAACTTCTACTTCAATTATTTTTATAAAGAATATTCTTTATGGGAATGTTATTTAAATAATAATATTCAGATATTTTCTAATATATTGGGACTGATTTACTTTATTAAATCAGCATTACTCCAAACACTCTTTAAAGTGTTTTCGAGTCTTTAAAATTATTTTTAAAAGTTAGAGCGGATCCCAAAACTCATTTTTTTACATATTTAAGATCTTCCTTTTAAAGGGGATTTAAATACTCGCTCAAAACCGGAGGGATCCGGCTTTGTGGTGTATTTTATATTCGCAACAAGGTTGTTGTTTTTGTAAATGAATTGATTACTTACCCAACATTCGGGAAGTAAGTCCATCTATCGAGTCGGCATAAGTAACATGGGCTCAGTGGGCGTCCATGAAAGTGTAAGTGGCTCAGTGGGAGTCCATCAAATGTGTAAGTGGCTGAGTGGCAGTCCAGCATAAGGTCCTATTGCGACCAGGGTGATGACCAGTGGGGAATTCGTCCATCTACTAGTAGAAAAGGTTACTTATTCGTATCTTTGCCTGATCAGCAAGATACCGGGTTTATGCCACAATTCTTTTCCTTTCCAAAAATTCATTGGATGTTATAAACTCTGTTCATACTTTACATGACAGAGGTTTTCAGGAAATTCATAAAGAGATTTATATGTGGATATATATATATCAGGACTTAATGAAGTATATCATAACTTCATTTCATTCAATAATACTTCAAAGATTTAATCTATTCAATTCTTGTCTTGTAGTCTCATCTATGTGATGAACTGTTGAAAGCTCATTATACTTTGAACAGTGGTAGTTCAAGTAGCTTTATAAATGATATAAGTATAGTGAAGTATTTGGTAACTTCATCCCTTGTTTTTGCTTATATCCAGTAAGTAATTATCTTACACTTGATAAAGGATTTTAGTAAGTTATCCATTTAGATACTTGCATTATTGTTTACACTATATATTATCTTGCGAGCTGTAATGCTCACTCTTGCTTTATTTCTTCATCACACAACAACAGTTAGGAAAGATGGCCAGGCTCAAGCAGACCCAGCGCAAGAGCGTGGGAAGCGCCCCACGCCTTCCCGTTGAGATCATAGCTGCTATAGCTACAGAGGTAGATCTATCTATAGATCAGACCTTCTACTTTTGGGAATCAATTATGTATAATTATAACTTGTGGCAGATAATGGCAATTAATTGTAAACTTATCAAGTAATCATTTTGGGTTGTAATAACTTTTAAATTGTGGATTCAAAGACTTGTACTTATTTCAATTTCATCTCTGAGACTATAACGGGTTGTGGTGTGTTAGTGTGGGGTCACAACATGAGGTTATTTATTATTAATTCAGTTAAGTGATATTGTGGAAAGAAAGACCGTGACGACCCAGATCCCTGACCCCGGATCTGGGGGTGTTACAAGGGATCTCCGCAAGGTAACCAAAAAGTTGAATGATTTGGAGAGGTCTTGTGATTTTTAGGAGCACAATTTTGATCTCTTTCATACCGGTCTCGTACCGCAAAATATTGGCTCTAAACTTGCTTCATATACGATGGTCGGTTGGTCTCGCATCGTTGAAGATTGGCTATTAGAGAAGAGAGATTTATATCTTCACCTTCTTGTAAAATATATGTTGCAAATAGGATCCGTATAAAATTATTGTATAGCTCTTATCGACCTCACATAGCGGACGTTGTCCCTACCTTCATGACTCGTGCAAAAAGGTGCTGCATTATAAGTGTCAGCCTCGAGAGACTCGCGTTTCCTCGTGCAGATCATAGTTTTTTTTTAAAAAAAAATCAAGTGCTTTAAGATAACTGATTGAGTCTTCAAATAATTCTCTTTGCTGACAGATTGTCTTTAGCACATGCATTGAGATCGATTCATAATGTATGGACTTACGGACTAGCCCATCATCAATGGTCAGCGGGGTCAAGAAGTCTCATATTGCAAGATTCCAAATTTAAGGCCTCGTGTCACTAGATGCTGGCCTTATCCTACAATTTTTAATATCATGCTGGAGGAGGTGTTTCGGTACTACCACTACCCCCCGATTCCTTGTTATCATTAGAGATGCGACGATGAATCAAAATACTGTAGTGCACTTTTTGTGCTATTTGAGTTAACACCATATGTCCAACGTTATCACGGCTCAATTGATCTCTTCAATGCTATCCCGGGGACATGAGGCCTCATCAACGCTACCCCGGGGTGATTGCCACTAATGTCTTCGTGTAATTTATTTTTAAGTAAGTTCCCTCTAGTGTATCCACACACCTCAGTAGCGGTATGTTGAAGCCTCCCTTGTAGAACCTTGTCATAAATAAGATAGAAGGTCGTTTGTTATCTGATAGTTCATGTTTCCATCCTATTTTGAGGTAAATCCTCCATTTTGACATAGTCCTGGAGAGGGTCATCAATGGAGGCCCCGGCGTCGCTATCTTCATGGTGAATTCATCAGACACGCTAGCCTTGACTTGAAATTTCATGAAAAATATTTCCAAGTTGTATGGTGTAATATTCGGGATATATCGTGTAATTATTTTTGCTGATTGATAATTATTATGTATGTTCAGTATCTATTCTGTGAATTATTTGTTAAGTGTTATATGTGTTTGGATGTTTAAAAATAATATTAATTGAGTATTTTAATTTTTATATGTCCAAAATAAAATATAAATAATTATCATATCTCCCTATTTATTTTTATGTTGATTTATGATTTTATAGGAAATATATGGATTTTATAAAATCTTTTTCCGAGTATTTAAAAACTATTTTATACAATCGGGAACCAACCGACGTCATCCGTTTTTACATTTTTATAACCCGAAACTCTTCCAAGAACTCCTTCCTAATCTAATTGCAATATTCCGAGCATTTTCCATGTTTCGACTTTTTCGATTCGGAGTACAGTTTGTCCTGTGCGGGTCCCGGCGCAACATTTTCGATACATTATTCGTTTTGGTAAATCAATAAAACTTGTATTTTTGATAAACGGGATCTTTTTATTAAACTATCATAATTATCACCTCGTAATATGTGTAACCAGGCGCTGAGACCAAGACCGCAGTATAAATTGTAATGGTTTGGATAATTATCCCGAAAACCGCACCGTTTGGATCAATTTTTATTAATAAACGTACCATTTTGTATCCGGAATGATCCAACGGGATACTAATTTTCCATAATTATAAATAGCCTTTACCGTATTTTATTTCGTACCAAAAATTATTTGCAAAGAGTAATTATAGAAATTTACAAAGAAAATTCATATATTCATAAACTTTTCTGAAAATCAAACCAACAATCGGAGGTGTTACCGGAATCCGTTTGGAAAGCTCGAGTACTCAAAACGAAGGTCTTAAGGTGTACTATCAGAATATGTGTTCCATATCACTGCAGAATCAAAGGTTTCTTTTCTGGAAATTTATTTATTTTCGAATTATTTTGATTAAAAATATGAATTTTTGTTCGGATGATTGTTTGAATGATTTGATGATTTCATGTTATAGAGGTTGTTTTCCTGATGATTTTGATATATTATATGAGTGATTTGGAGTTCAATAACATGTTCAAAATTGAGTTTGATTTTCGAATTTTAAAATTAGGGTTTATAACCCGTATGAATGTTTTTAATTGAATTTGCGGGTTTCTTATTCGGGATATATAGATGTTGTGGTGTAGTGGGTTGTGTTCCTTGTGAAATTTGCAATCTATTCGTACAAGTTTTGCAAATCGACGAGGTCTGTAGCGAAAGGAGTTGTATTTTAAAGTTTTCGTCGAACTCGCCGGAAACCAGCGAGTTTCTTTAACATTTTCCGGCCAACTTCGAGATGATTAGAATGAATTGATGGCATGGTTGTGTTCCTTGTGAAGTGTAGATGTGATCTGGAGGTTGTGAAGGTGTGTCGGTGGCGGAGACGAGTTCTCCAGCGAACCCGTCGTTTTCCGGCGGGGTAAACTGCAAAATTGCAGTTTAGCCCCTATATTTTTGTAGGTGATGAAGTTTAGTCCCCCAGGTTTCCAGAATTTGCATATCTTGGATTCCTGTTTTAAAATTATTTAAAAATCATATTTTTTATTTATTTTAATTATAAAAATCTATTTTTAATTTCTGAAAATTCCAAAAATTATTCTTTTAATTCCAAAAATTATTTCTAATTCAAAAATAAATCTTAATTAATTAGCTAATTAATTTCAGTTAATATTTAATTGATTAATTGGTCAATTAATTCAAAAATTAACTGATTAATTGATTTAATTAATTATTAATTGATTTTAATTAATTATTTAATTAGATTTATTTATTTAAAAATGATTTAAAAATTCTAAAAAATAGTTTTGAGCTTTAAATATTATTTTAAATTATTTTCAAGGCTCGATAATTATTATAAAATTGTTTTGAAGCCAGATTTGGCCAACCGAACCCTGTTTATTACTCTGAAATTGATCCAACGAACCGTTTTAATTCCGAAAAATATTTTAAAAATCATTTTAAATACCCGAAAGTCTGTTTATGACCCGATACTTCTATATAAATGATATATCATTGATAGTTTGATGTGTTATGTGCTATATGTGACTTGTTGGTTAACTGTCGGTCTATATGTTCGGTGTTTACTTGTTTATAGCGAAACTTTCAATCCGTTAATCAGATTTGGTTGAAACGAAGGGTAGATAGAAGTATGTTTCGAATAGAATTGTATAAGTTGAGTATTAATAGATGCTTATGATATGTGAGCAGAAGAGGCAAGGCGTAGGTAAGGGAAACAGATAGTCGAGGAGTAGACGGTTGTGATTGGAAGTTAGAGCAGTATAGCAAGCTAGTATCAGGCAAGTGTTCTGAACTCTCTCGAGATATATTGTAGTTGATTGATAGTCATGTTTTATATTGCAAGTACTTTAAAGCACTGAACCCTAAACCCTGATTCCAGTTATTGATCTTGAGCCGTAAACCTTATTATTTCTAAACCATTGATTGTTGTATACCCAAATACAAACCACAAATATACGATACTACTCCATAAATACATACAAACTAAATACCAAACACTGAACCGAATTACTTACATATTATAACCATTGTACCTTATGCTTTGAAAGACCAAATCCTTGAAACCTTGAAATGTTGATTCCTTTGTTATCCAATTCTTTCATTACCTAACAGCCAAACTTTGAAATTGCCATATTGATCCTTTATGAAGGTTGAAACCATTTTATTATCGAACATCCAATGTTGTTTATGATTCTGTTTATTGCTTTACATTGTTTATTCTGTTATTATGTTAGAATTGGATTTTTTTTAAAAATGTGGACCAGATTCTTGGTCAGACCATATAAATGGTCAAGTTAGGCCAATGTGTGCCTTGGATCCAGTAGTTAGAGCAGTGATGTGTGCTTTGTTCGGGGTTAGTGTGTGACTGATCAGCAGCCTAACCTTGGTTTTTAAAATAAAAATATAATATCCAATTCTAAATCATAATCCATTATTCACCTGATATCATAACCCTTTTCACTTGATGATCATTATTCTCAGTTTTGTCATTGTGACTTGCTGAGCTAGTTAGCTCATTTGTGCGATGTTGTTTATGTTCTTTTCCAGTTAAGAAGGAACCAGTTGGTAGCAAGGATCCCAAGTCCAGCGCGAGAGCTAGGGGTTCAGGTTGATCAAGTTATGCTAGTAGGCATCTTTGGAGATAATTTAAGTTTGTAAAAGTTTGTAATAATGCTTAATACCCATTTCTGAGTTTGAATAGTTGGGATATGGACGTTTGTAATATAAAGTGTGTGTGTGGCTTGTGTGCATACTTTAACCTGTTGCGGTCCGTGGTAGTTGGTAAGTAGGGTCACTGCATATTATTATTATCTTTATTATTGTTATAAGCAGGTTATAAATAAGTTGTGTGTATGGACCCCAAACTTCTGACCCGGGTTTGGAGGGCGCCACAGGTTTGGTATCAGAGCTACAGGTTATAAGTCACTGACACAAGCCTAGGTTGACGGGAATGGGTAGAGGGTTAGGATTAGAAGAAAGGAATAGAAAAATAGAACGTCGAGAGGTTGAGTGCTACGGTATAATATGTATTAGTATAATTCGGGTCATGGTTCGAGATTCTTATATTATGATATGATCTCAGATAGCAGCGATGGCCGACTCTTTCATCCCCATATCAGCTGATCACTCAGAGCCCTCAGTTGGAGTACCATCTTCAGATCCACGTCCTGTTGTTCCACCAGTGTTGGCTATTCTACTTCCACCTGTGTTGCAGCCCATACCACTACAGGCTATTCCACCCCCAGGCATGAGGCCACCTATCAGAGGACCTCCACCTGCTGATTCAAGCTTTACTGGTCATTCAGTTACAGGAGTACCTTTCCAGTTCTCTACCTATCCTGTCCCATATCATCAGTTTGAGGTTTGCCTTATGGAGTAGCGATTCCTACAGGTTCAGATTCAGGAGTTATTACATATCATGCGTACCAGAGAGGTTGGGAGTGGTGAGAGGCGACTTAGAGAGAGGCTTCAGGTATTTCGTAGAGTAGCTGTTGTGAGGATTGCTGAGGCTACACATGAGGACATCACCCCTGATTTTCTAGTGGAGTGGGCTAAGTGGGTTCTAGAGGAGCTTGAGGAGATTGGAGGTCCAGACTTGCCATGAGTCAGAGATCCAGAGATGGAGATGCTGATCAGTGTTGTTATGGTTGTATAGTATGTACAATAGTGTGTAGTATGTATCAGTAGACATTTGGGTTGTATTTATAGATTAGATCTGCTGTCTAGTGAGTAGGTTTGCTGTACCCATTTGCTTTTACTTCCGAAGCGTCTTTACGCTTGTACTACCTAAAACTTTTGATCTATATATATCAGTACCTTTTTTTTCCAGTATTGTCATTTACTTTATTGCACCTGTTTTACTTTACCTTATTTATTGCACCAGTTATACCCCTGTGATACCATGTACCCTATTCCCTTAACTGTTTATATTCTTTAAAGAAGCATGCAATTTACTTAGTTCAACTGTTACAACTGTTTTCAAAAAGAGATTCTATTTTACAAAACTTTTCTTTTATGCAAAGAATTTGATTTAAAAGCTAAATAAGTTGCTTGATTCTTTATAGAAAAATGCCTCCCAGAAGAAATACCCGCACCAACACCCAGAATGAAGAAACCAACAATAACAACAATAAGAACCAAGATGATACAAACCAGGATGTGAACCCAGGAATAGCCCAGATTCTCCAAATCTTGGCCCAGCAAACAGTTCACCTGGCACAACAACAACAAAGACAGATCAATCCCCAGGTAACTTTCAAAACTTTTCAGCGGTAAACCCACCAGAATTAAAGGGTTCCTTAGAACCGATTGAAGCAAATGTTTGGTTAAAGGAAATAGAGAAGTCATTTGCCTTAGTGAAAGTGAAGGAAGAACAGAATGTTGAGTTTGTGAGTTTTTACTTGAAGAATGAGGCCCCCTATTGGTGGGAGAATGTGAAGACATTGGAAGGAACAGATGTTATTACTTGGGAGAGGTTCAAGGAATTTTTTTAGAAAAGTATTTTCCCCAGTTTGTTCAGGATCAGATGGAACTGAAGTTTCTAGAGTTAAAGCAAGGAAATATGTCGGTGGCAGATTATGAAAATAAGTTTGAAGAGTTGTCAAGGTATGTGCCGTCATATGTGGATACTAACAGGAAGAAGGCTAAGAGATTCCAACAAGGTCTGAAGCCATGGATCAGAGGGAAGGTAGCCATTTTTGAATTGGATACCTATGCAGGAGTTGTACAGAAGGCCATGATTGCAGAGACAGAGAGCGAGATGTCACAGAAGGAAAAAGAAAGTAAGAAGAGAAAGTTTGAAGGGAATGAAGGTCAGTCACAATCAGGAAGTTTCCAAACTTTAAGAAGGGCAAGTTTCAGCCAGGGAGAAATTTTAATTTCAAGAGACAAAATGCAGGCGACGGAGGCCAGGGCAACCGTCCAGTTAATGTGAATCAGCCGAATCAGTTGAGATTAACTTTTCCAGATTGTCAGGTATGTGGGAAGAAACATGGAGGAGTTTGTAATAAGTTGAATGTAGTTTGTTTCAAGTGCAATCAGAAAGGGCACTATTCGAGGGAGTGCCGAAATCAGCCAGCGAGAGAGCCAATAAACAAGGATCAGCCTATCCGGAATCCAGCAGTTAAGGTTCCAGCTATTGGATTTATGTGCTTCAAATATGGAAAGACAATACATATATCCAGGGATTGCAAGACACCAGCCCCAATTAGTAATGCATTGAGAATTATGGGATCTACCCCAACAATAAATGAGACTCCAAGGGCTAGAGTTTTTGATATTTCTGTGAAGGACGCTATCCAGGATACTGATGTCATGGCAGGTACGCTTAATGTGAATTCTTTATGTGCCAAAGTGTTAATAGATTCGGGAGCAACTCGGTCATTTATTTCTCAAAATTTTGTTAGTAAGCTAAATTGTCCAGTTGAGTATTTAAATGAAATAATGACTGTGGAATTAGCAAATCAAGAACGTGTTTCTGTTAATCAAGTTTATGAGAATTGTGAGTTTGAGATTTCCGGTAGTAAGTTTTGTGTAGATTTGATACCATTTAAGTTAGGAGAATTTGACGTTATCTTAGAAATGGATTAATTATCTAAGCACGATGCCCAGATAGATTGTCGAAATAAGAAGGTAATGGTGAAGACGCCAAACGGAAGGATAGTAACGTTCAAGGGCCAGAAGCAAGCAAAGAAGTTCTTAATGATGATTCAAGCCAAGAAGTTACTACGACAAAGATGCGAGCATTTCGTTGCATATGTGATTGATAGAAGTCAGAAGCCAGTGAAACTTGAAGATATTCCAGTAGTTAATGAATTTTTAGACGTGTTTCCCGATGAGTTACCAGGACTTCCTCCAGATAGAGAAATTGAGTTTGCAATCAATTTAGCACCTGGAATAGAACCAGTATCCAAGGCCCTGTATAGAATGGTGCCTGTTGAGATGAAGGAACTAGCAAAGCAATTGCAAGAGTTGCTAGAAAAAGGAGTAATCTGACCCAGTGTATCCCCGTGGGGTGCACCGGTATTATTTGTCAAGAAGAAGGATGGAAGTATGAGACTGTGCATCGACTATCGGGAGCTCAACAAGCTTACAATCAAGAACAAGTATCCGTTACCCAGAATTGATGATTTGTTTGACCAATTGAAGGGAGCCAAGTACTTCTCCAAGATCAACTTAAGATCAGGATATCATCAACGAAAGATTAAGCTAGAAGATATATCAAAGACAGCTTTCAGGATGAGGTATGGACATTATGAATTTTTAGTGATGTCTTTTGGATTGACCAATGCCCCGGCAGCGTTTATGGATCTGATGAACAGAATTTTCAAGGAATATTTGGACAAGTTTGTTATTGTGTTTATAGACGATATTTTGATTTATTCAAAGACAGAAGAGGACCATACAGAACATTTGAGAACAACTTTGGAGATTTTAAAAAAGAAGTTATATGCTAAATTCTCGAAGTGTGAGTTTTGGTTATAGGAAGTTCAGTTCTTAGGACATATAGTTAGTAATGAAGGGATCAAAGTGGACTCAGCAAAGACTGAAGCAATTACAAATTGGGAAAGACCGAGAACACCAACAGAGGTAAGAAGTTTCTTGGGATTAGCGGGATATTATCATCGATTCGTTCAAAATTTCTCAAGGATTGCAACACCATTGACAAAGCTTACACAGAAGAATGAAAAGTTTATATGGAACGATAAATACGAAGAAATTTTTCAGGAATTGAAGCAAAGATTAATCAGGGCACCTGTTTTGTCACTTCCCGATGATCAAGGAAATTTCGTAATTTATAGCGATGCTTCTCATAAAGGACTCGGGTATGTTCTGATGCAGCACGATAAGGTGATTACGTATGCGTCAAGATAACTGAAACCACACGAACAAAAATATCCTACTCATGATTTGGAGCTAGCAGCCATAGTTTTCGCTTTGAAAATTTGGAGACATTATCTATATGGAGAAAAATGCGAGATTTACACGGATCACAAAAGTTTGAAATACATATCCATACAGAAGGAGCTTAATATGAGACAGAGGAGATGGTTGGAATTGATTAAGGATTACGACTGCACGATTAACTATCATTCAGGTAAAGCAAACATTGTAGCGGACGCGTTGAGTCGGAAAGAAAAGTGAAATATGTTATCAGTACCCGAAGAAATATATAAGGAATTTCAGAAACTGGAATTGGAGATTAGGGTTTGTGAGTCTGATGAAGCGAAAATGTATAGTATGACTTTTCAGCCGGAGTTGTTAGAGAAGATAAGGAAGTGTCAAGAAGAGTGGATCGGGATATAAATCGTTTGGTAGGTTAAGAATTGTGCACGCAAAAGGACGATCAAGGTATTCTTAGGTTTTCTTCTAGAATTTGGATTCCACCAGTGATGGAGTTGAAGAACAAAATTTTACAAGAAGCTCATAATTCAAGGTATTCAATCCATCCAGGAAGTACCAAGATGTACAGAGATTTAAAGGAAAATTATTGGTGGCTAGATATGAAAAGGGAAATTGCGGAATGGGTTAGCAAATGTTATACATGTCAAAGAGTTAAAGTAGAGCATCAGAGACCAAGTAGATTGTTATAGCCATTGGAGATTCCAGAGTGGAAGTGGGAGCATAATGCCATGGATTTCATAGTTGGATTACCAAGGACAAAAGCTAATCATGATGCCATTTGGGTTACAGTGGATAGACTTACCAAGTCATCTCATTTTCTGCCTATAAATGAAAGATTTTCACTCGACAAGTTAGTCCATATGTACTTGAAAGAAATTGTAGTTCGTCATGAAGTTCCTGTATCCATCGTATCTGATCGAGATCCAAGATTTAATTCAAGATTTTGGAAGAGTTTTCAAGAAGGTTTGGGAACGAGACTGAATATGAGTACAGCTTACCTTCCACAGATGGATGGCCAGAGTGAAAGAACGAACCAAACAATCGAAGACATGTTACGTGTTTGTGCTGTTGATTTCAAAGGAAGTTGGGACGAGCATTTACCCCCGGTAGAATTTGCTTACAACAACAGTTATCATGCCAGTATTGGAATGCCACCCTATGAAGCCCTTTATGGACGCAAATATAGATCTCTAGTGTATTGGGATGAAGTAGGAGAACGCAAAATACTTGGACCTGAATTAGTGCAGCAGACGAAGGAAGTTGTTGAAGTTATCCAGAAGAGATTAATAGCAGCACAAGACCGTCAAAGGAAGTATGCAGATCAATCAAGAAGAGATATGGAATTCGAAGAAGGAAGTTTGGTATTGCTGAAAGTATCACCGTGGAAGGGATTAACGAGATTTGGAAAGATAGGAAAACCGAGCCCAAGATACGTTGGACCTTTTGAGATTGTAAAGCGCTTCGGCAAAGTAGCTTACGAGTTGGTGTTACCTCCGCACATGGAGCACATTCACAAAGTTTTTCACGTATCGATGCTTAAGAAGTAAAATCCAGACTCCAGGAATGTAATAGAATATGAGCCTATAGAGCTTCAGGCAGACTTGTCATATGTAGAGAGTCCGATAGAAATCCTAGAGGAAAGAGAGAAATTATTGAGAAATAATGTGGTAAAGCTAGTAAGAGTATTGTGGAGAAACCCAAAGGTTGAAGAGTCAACCTGGGAGTTAGAAAGTGATATGAGAGCAAAGTACCCTCATTTGTTTTCTTAGGAGATTTTGAGGACAGAATCCTTTTAAGGGGGGAAGGATGTAATATTCGGGATATATCGTGAAATTATTTTTGCTGATAGATAATTATTATGTATGTTCAGTATCTATTTTGTGAATTATTTGTTAAGTGTTATATGTGTTTGGATGTTTAAAAATAATATTAATTGAGTATTTTAATTTTTATATGTCCAAAATAAAATATAAATAATTGTCATATCTTCCTATTTATTTTAATGTTGATTTATTATTTTATAAGAAATATATGGATTTTATAAAATCTTTTTCCGAGTATTTAAAAACTATTTTATACAATCGGGAACCAACCAATGTCATCCGTTTTTACGTTTTTATAACCCGAAACTCTTCCAAGACTCCTTTCTAACCTAATTACAATATTCCGAGCATTTTCCATGTTTCGACTTTTTCGATCCGGAGTACGGTTTGTCCTGTGCGGGTCCCGGCGCAACATTTTCGATACATTATTCATTTTGGTAAATGAATAAAACTCGTATTTTTGATAAACGGGATCTTTTTATTAAACTATCACAATTATCACCTCGTAATACGTGTAACCAGGCGCTGAGACCAAGACCGCAGTACAAATTGTACTTGTTTGGATAATTATCCCGAAAACCGGTACCATTTGGAACAGTTTTTATTAATAAACGTACCATTTTGTATCCGGAATGATCCAACGGAATACTAATTTTCCGTAATTATAAATAGCCTTTATCGTATTTTATTTCGTACCGAAAATCACTTGCAAACAGTAATTATAGAAATTTACAGAGAAAATTCATATATTCATAAACCTTTCTGAAAATCAAACCAACAATCGGAGGTGTTACCGGAATCCGTTTGGAAAGCTCGAGTACTCAAAACGAAGGTCTTAATGTGTACTATCAGAATATGTGTTCAATATCACTGCAGAATCAAAGGTTTATTTTCTGGAAATTTATTTATTTTTGAATTATTTTAATTAAAAATATGAATTTTTGTTCGGATGATTGTTTGAATGATTTGATGATTTCATGTTGTAGAGCTTGTTTTCCTGATGATTTTGATATATTATATGAATGATTTGGAGTTCAATAACATGTTCAAAATTGAGTTTGATTTTCGAATTTTAAAATTAGGGTTTATAACCCATATGAATGTTTTTAATTGAATTTGGGGGTTTCTTATATCGGGATATATAGATATTGTGGTATAGTGGGTTGTGTTCCTTGTGCAATTTGCAATCTATTCGTACAAGTTTTGCAAATCGAAGAGGTCTGTAGCGAAGAGAGTTGTATTTTAAAGTTTTCGTCGAACTCGCCGGAAACCGGCGAGTTTCTTGAACATTTCCCGGCCAACTCCGGGATGATTAGAATGAATTGATGGCATGGTTGTGTTCCTTGTGAAGTGTAGATGTGATCTGGAGGTTGTGAAGGTGTGTCGGTGCCGGAGACGAGTTCTACGGCGAACCCGTCGTTTTCCGGTGGGGTAAACTGCAAAATTACAGTTTAGCCCCTATATTTTTGTAGGTGATGAAGTTTAGTCCCCCAGGTTTCCAGAATTTGCATATTTTGGATTCCTGTTTTAAAATTATTTAAAAGTCATATTTTCTATTTATTTTAATTATAAAAATCCGTTTTTAATTTCTGAAAATTCCAAAAATTATTATTTTAATTCCAAAATTTATTTCTAATTCAAAAATAAATCTGAATTAATTATTTAATTAATTTCAGTTAATATTTAATTGATTAATTGGTCAATTAATTTAAAAATTAATTGATTAATTGATTTAATTAATTATTAATTGATTTTAATTAATTATTTAATTAGATTTATTTATTTAAAAATGATTTAAAAATTCTGAAAAATAGTTTCGAGCTTTAAAATATTATTTTAAATTGTTTTCAAGGCTCGATAATTATTATAAAATTGTTTTGAAGCTAGATTTGCCAACCGAGCCCTGTTTATTACTCTGAAATTGATCCAACCACCCGTTTTAATTCCGAAAATTATTTTAAATACCCGAAAGCCTGTTTATGACCCGAGACTTCTTTATAAATGATATATCATTGATTGTTTGATGTGTTATGTGCTATATATGACTTGTTGGTTAACTATCGGTTTATATGTTCGGTGTTTACTTGTTTATAGCGAAATTTTCAATCCGTTAATCGGATTTGGGTGAAACGAAGGGTAGATAGAAGTATGTTTCGAATAGAATTGTATAAGTTGAGTATTAATAGATGCTTATGATATGTGAGCAGAAGAGGCAAGGCATAGAAAAGGGAAACAGATAGTCGAGGAGTAGACGGTTGTGATTGGAAGTTAGTGCAGTATAGCAAGCTAGTACCGGGCAAGTGTTCTGAACTCTCTCGAGATATATTATAGTTGATTGATAGTCATGTTTTATATTGCAAGTTCTTTGAAGCACTGAACCCTAAACCCTGATTCCAGTTATTGATCTTGAGCCGTAAACCTTATTCTTTCTAAACCATTGATTGTTGTATACCCAAATACAAACCACAAATATACGATACTACTCCATAAATACATACAAACTAAATACCAAACACTGAACCGAATTACTTACATATTCTAACCATTGTACCTTATGCTTTGAAAGACCAAATCCTTGAAACCTTGAAATGTTGATTCCTTTGTTATCCAATTCTTTCATTACCTAATAGCCAAGCTTTGAAATTGCCATATTGATCCTTTGTGAAGGTTGAAACCATTTTATTATCGAACATCCAATATTGTTTATGATTCTGTTTATTGCTTTACATTGTTTATTCTGTTATTATGTTAGAATTGGATTTTTTTATAAAATTGTGGACCAGATTCGTGGTCAGACCATATAAATGGTCAAGTTAGGCCAATGTGTGCCTTGGATCCAGTAGTTAGAGCAGTGATGTGTGCTTTGCTCGGGGTTAGTGCGTGACTGATCAGCAGCCTAACCTTGGTTTTTAAAATTAAAATATAATATCCAATTCTAAATCATAATCCATTCTTCACCTGATATCATAACCCTTTTCACTTGATGATCATTATTCTCAGTTTTGTCATTGTGACTTGCTGAGCTAGTTAGCTCATTTGTGCGATGTTGTTTATGTTCTTTTCCAGTTAAGAAGGAACCAGTTGGTAGCAAGGATCCCCAGTCCAGCGCGAGAGCTAGGGGTTCAGGTTGATCAAGTTAAGCTAGTAGGCATCTTTTGAGATAATTTAAGTTTGTAAAAGTTTGTAATAATGCTTAATACCCAGTTCTGAGTTTGAATAGTTGGGATATGGACATTTGTAATATAAAGTGTGTGTGTGTGGCTTGTGTGCATACTTTAACTTGTTGCGGTCCGTGATAGTTGGTAAGTAGGGTCACTGCATATTATTATTATTATCTTTATTATTATTATAAGAAGGTTATAAATAAAGGTGTGTGTGTGGACCCCAAACTTCTGACCCGGGTTTGGAGGGCGCCACATATGGCCTCTCTTTGAGAGCTCAACTTTGTCAATGCATTTGCCTTTTGATTCTGATCCCTTCGGATGGGCTCACCCTACCTTCATTGAAGAACTTGATGAGCCTTTCACAACAAATATGAGTAATCACTAACATGATGTCATTGTAGACATTGAGATCAACCACCTTCATCTCCAGAGCTAGCTTGAGGATGTTAATAAGAGCCTCATCAATATATAGGGCCCACCAGGGGTACATTTGGCGCGTTCTCGGGGGGTTCCACTCCTCTTAGGATCGCTATGAGTTCCCTAAAGTCATCCTTGGAATGAGACGGGAACTCAAGCATGAAGTTGGTCAATGATTGACCCTTCAAAGGGCCTCAGGCTAATATGCCACAGCAAAGTGCCCTAACTCCACAAATTACTTGAGAGGGGGGAGGACCTAGGTGTGCCTTGATTTTTGGGAAGTCTCTTCACACTCATTTCGCATCAACGCTTCCCCGGGCAATAAGAGTTCATCAACAGTCAATTCAAGTCTTCATAATAGTTCAAGTGTGGTGGGTTCCCCGAATCTTCTTCTAAATCCTTCCATTGATGAGGGTCGGGGCTTCTTCCAGGAAAGTAAGGCTAGTGCACCTGTTATAGTGGTGAGCTCGAATCCCTTGAATAGGTGAGCCCGAATCCCTTAAGTAGGTGAGCTTGAATCCTTTGGAGAGGTGAGCCTAAATCCTTTAGCGTGAGAAGAGCATGAATTTCTTTAGAGAGGTGAGCCTTATTTCTACTGGTGAGGAGAGCTCGAATTACTGAGAAAGATGAGGAGTGCCTGAATTCTGCAAGAGCGAGTTGAAGTGCATAACTCATCACTGCTACCCAGTTAAAAAAACACATAAGCACTCTTAAACTTTATAGCTTATTAAAAGTAATAACTCCCTTGGTCCAGAGTAGAGATAATTTCTACTGTATGTGGAAGGGGCGCTAATTCTCCTTTTTATTTAGGGCGGCCTCTTTTCATCTATTATCACCTGAGTTAGCATTCAATAGACTTATGAAGAAAATCATGATCGTAGGAGAGGCCTATTGGGGCCTCACACCGCTGTACTCTATACTTTTCAGCCTTGCATGAGCATGCTGGCCTAGTTCTACAATTAGTTCAGATGCTAGAACACAAGTAAAAACCGCCCAATAAAAATCGTGATAGACACCAAAGCAGGGGGCCACTAAAAGGCTACCAAACCATGAAGAAGATCGGACTTGTAGCACAAATAAGGGGCCTTCTGGAGTGAGACAAACAAACCATAAAGACCTTGTTGGTCATCCAAGTAGGGGGCCTCGCTGAGAGAGACCGTCACTCCATAAAGAAGAAGAGGCGTCATGTTAAGTGCATCGCATGAAGCGGCATCCGACGAGGGGCATCTCATGCAGAGCGACCCGCTAAGGAACTCACGTAGAGACATCCCACGAGGGGGCATCTCACGTAGAGGCATCTCTGTATAGGCATCTCATGCAGAACGACCCGCTAAGGTGCTCACGCAGAGGCATCCCATAAGGGGGCATCTCATAAAGAGGCATCTCATGCAGAGAGGCCCGCTAAGGCACTCACGTAGAGGCATCCCACAAGGGGGCATCTCACGTAGAGGCATCTCATGTAGAGAGGCCCGCTAAGGCGCTCACGCAGAGGCATCCCACAATGGGGCATCTCATATAGAGGCATCCCATGCAGAGCGACCCGCTAAGGTGCTCACGCAGAGGCATCCTACGAGGGGGCACCTCATGTAAAGAGACTCGTTAAGGCACTCACGTAGAGGCATCCCACGAGGGGGCATCTCATATAGAGGCATCTCCTTAAAGGCATCACATGCAGAGTGATCCGCTAAAGTGCTCACGCAGAGGCATCCTACGAGGGGGCATCTCATGCAGAGAGGCCCGTTAAGGCACTCACGCAGAGGCATCTCACAAGGGGGCATCTCACGTAGAGGCATCTCATGGAGAGGCATGTCAAGAAAGGACATGCGATAGACGGCCATCCCTGATGAAAGATCATATCAATGGTTGTCCCAAGGTTGACAACCTAATTAGATAAATGACCACCCCTTACTGAGCAACTTACTTCAGATGAGGTTGAATTATGATGGACAACGCTCAAGTACTAGGGACCTCTTGCCTAAGAGGTTCAAGGTCGTGCGCCCCTTCTTCTCAGGACAGTGGTCTCCCGGTTGTCCTTATCTTCGCCTCTTGGATCGCTGCTAGCTCCGTTTTATGAAATCGAGACATCTTTCTCCCATAGATATCAAAGCCCTCCTTCTAGCGCCAGATGTTATAGGGAGAATTTGGTATAACAATATTTTGGAGGTTTGCTGAAATCACAGAGTAAAATATGATTATTTTGCTAAGAACGCGAATAACACGGAATGAATTTTGATGAATGTTGTAACTGATCGTGTTCATTGATTCAAAGAATGCTAGAGAAAAACTGTTTTCTCCCTTATTTCAGACTGTTGATCATCCATAAATAAGAGGCCTACGTACCCTTTTATAGGGGTTCAAGCTACACGTAGTTCTTGGTGGACAAGTTACTTAGACGGGCTAGGGTTCGGCCCGGTCCATCAAAGCCCAGGTTCGTTGACCGTTGGATAGTTCGTAATAAGCCCATATTATTTTATGGCCCAATCACAATTAGGCTGTAATAGGCTGTCATGGCATTAGGCGAATATATCTCGTTGGTGAGGCACGAGAACACCTAGAGCCCTCACATGCGACCCCTTAGAGTCTGGTCATGTGATGTGGATCTAGAAATATGTAAGTAGTATTGACCTCGATGAGGTCCTTCCAAGCGTAATATTGTCCCGCTAGATTTACATGATGTGCCCTAATAGGGTCATGTAGTCATAAAGTGCTGTAATAATATTCCTTGTGTAATTGACATGTGATCGTGGACTCTCACTTGTCTCTTCAAGTCTCTTAAAAATATGAGGTGGGGACTCTCCTCCTATTAATATGAGGAAATGCTACCCCTCATAGTAATATAGTGGTATGCCACCCCTTCTAGTAATATGGAGTCATGCATGAATTGAGGAGAGGACTCCCTTCTTAGTGATATGAGGAGAGGACTCCCCTCTTAGTGATATGGGGAGAGGACTCCCCTCTTAGTCGTATGAGGAGAGGACTCCCCTTTTAGTCGTATGAGGAGAGGACTCCCCTCTTAGTCGTATGAGGAGAGGACTCCCCTCTTGTTGAGAGGTGGACGTGATCCCTATCTTGTTGAGAGGTGGACATGACTCCCTTCCCGATTGAGAGGTGGACAGGACTCCAGTCTTGTTGAAAGGTGCACATGACCCCCTTACTGCTGGAGAGGTGGATAAGACTCAACCCATGCCCCCTTCCTGTTGGAGAGGCAGACATGACTCACCTCCTAGTAAGATGTGGGCAAGCGTCACCTCCTAGTTAGAGGTGGACATGACTATCCTCCTTTATATATTCCCACGTGTCATCATGCGAAGTCTAGGTCAACATGCGGTACATGGTCCCGATCCATATACAAATTAGGAGAGCTCTTCCATATTCTTGAGCATGTTTATTAAGCCCAATATTATTAATAATTCTTGTAATGGGCCTATTTAGAGTCCATGTCCATATTTGGGCGTAACAGGACCCATTTTACGATCAACGCCTTCCGGTTACCCTCTGTTCAAGCCACTAGTACCAATCGATTCATTTTTCAACGATATATTCATTTGTATAATCAATTTAAGCTAATAACCCTTGAACCAAAAACTCCTAAAAATCAATTAAGAACATTCAAACCCATAAACCCTAATTTTATTATTAAGAAAATCAAACTCATTTTTCTATATGTTATTGAACTCCAAATTCAATATATAATTTATCAAAATGATCAGGACAAAATTACCTACAAGATACAATCATCAAATCACAAAAATAACATCAAAATCAAAATTTCATATATTAATCATAAATTAATTCGAATTAAAATAAATAAATAGGAGAATACCTTTGATTTCTGCAGTGAAATTGATGGTATAATCTGAAAGTACTTTTCACGAGCTTCGATTCGGTTATTCACACGCTTGATTTCGATTTCAATAACGCCTTCGTTTTTAGGTTTGATTCTGAAGAACGCGACGAATATTCAAGTTTTCTCTATAAATTATATGTTTTAACTGTTTGTTTATGATTATCTGTATAAAATAAAATATGAAAAATACTCCCTCTGTCCCATTCATTTCTATACACTTTCCTTTTTGGGATGTCCCATTCAATTCTATACATTTCAAAACTTACCCAAAATAGTAAAAGTTTAATATTATAAAATTGAACTACATCCACTACTTTCTCCCACTACACTCACTTTATTCATTAAATATTGATGGGTCCCACCACTTTATCCAACTTTATACCTTTTCTCACTAAATTACATTTTTTTATTTCTCTCTCATCGCACTACCTTATCAAAACTAATGTTATTTTAACATGTTTCTTGTCCTCTGTGCCCAAACCATTTGTATACAAATGGTTGGATGGAGGGAGTACTATTTATACTTATCGAATATATACACGTTAGATCATATTGCATCCAAAAAAAGATTATTTAGCCGCTAAGTAATTATAAAAATGATCCAATTTGATACCGGTTTTGGATAAATATCAAAACCGGGCTTCTTATAAAATACTCTACGAGAAGATAATGTAATAATTTAATCAAAATATCTCGTCTCTCTACAATACGGGTTTTATTAATCTATCGAAAAGACTATCATATCGAAAATTTTACGCCGGGACTCGTATGGGTCAAACCGTACTCCGGATCGAAAAAGTTAAAACACATAAAATGTTCAGAATAATCAGATTAGGTTAGGAAGGAGTTTTCTGAAGAGTTTCGGGTTGTAAAAACGCAAAAACGGTTGAAGTTGGGCGATTCCCGATTATATAAAATAGTTTTATAATTATTTAGAAAAAAATTATTAAATCCATAAATTATTTATAAAATCTTATATTAACGTATAAACTACCAGACAAATATCAAAATTATATATACTTTTTTTGGACATATAAAATAATTATAGAAAAATATCAAATTTTATCACATATAAACTTCCAAACATCAACTCCAATTACTAGATAATTCACCAAAAATTCACATAATAATCACATGATAATTATTTATTGATAAAAATAATTACACGATATATTCAGTAACAATTTCGATGAAGTTTTTGGAGTTTCTCGTTACCCGCCGTCGATTGTACGAGAGCTTCGATTATACACGCCGACTAAATATTATATTCATAAATATATATATGCACCTTTCCACCCACATAATAATGAAGAGCACGACGAATCTTACGAGAAGAAAATAGTCGGTCATATCCAAAAGATTATGCGCCTTACACATGGGCATATTAGGGTTATATGCCAGAGTTCCACGCATAGCATCTGCCTCGTCTTTGTTCGCACATGTAGCTTATCTATGGGATACTACCTGGAAAGCGGTGCATCAAACAGATACTATTACAAGATCGACGTCTTTTTTGTTACGTTTGAAACATAAGCGTATGTTGTGATTGTTTTCAGCATGAGACAACTGTATGTGGTGTAAGAGTTTCATATGCCCTCCTTTAAAGCGTAAGTGGTGGGTATTTTGAGCATGACTTCTCATCACTGGGTAATTTGGCCCCATCCAATCCATTAGTGAGTAAAAATGTATTTCACCCATCAGTTCTATTATGACTATGATATATAAATAATTGCAATTTATTTATTAGATAATATTAATTTTTGAATAATTATAAATGTATGTTATTTGAGTAATTTATTGGCTAATAATTAGATATATACATAAATAAAATATTGAATATATAAATATTTGAGACTAACATAACTTACTCGGAAAATATAACAAACAACAATTTAGATAAATACACGCACAAGTACACGATAAAAAATAAGGATTCAATTGAACTACTCACATGTATATAAGAAACTTCAAAAATTATAAAATTCAATCTTTGTTTCAAAAAAATTTAATCTTTCGAATAAATATTTAAGATGAGCAATAATAATTTTATGAAAATAATATGTAATGCTAGAAAACATCGTACATCTATTTTGAATTACTTTTGTATTTTGAATTATTTGAAAAAAGAGTAAAACTATAATGTATTGTATCATTTGATTTAATCCATGTTATGTTATCTAAAGAAAAAATATAATATTAGTCGATAATTTGAAAGGATTAACAAGTTCGATTAATATTTTTATCAAACTGAAAAATATTTAATTTCAGGAAAATATTACACAATGTTATTAATTATTATAAAAAGAAAGATTAGAATCATATACCAAAGAAACTTGAAACTGATTTGAGTGACGATATTAGTACAAATTTCTCTTTGAAGAATTGAAAGAAAAAACTAAATATCAATAGTTAGTCTTTACGATATATGAGTTATATTTATGTCGTATCTATGATTGATACTCGGTTGAGTAAAATTAGATATAGATTGATTGCCAGTGATACTAAGACTACAGTATTTAAATAATAATTATTTATTTATTAGATTATTATAATTTTTGAATAATTATAAATGCATGTTATTTGAGTAATTTACTGACTAATGACTAGACATATACATAACTAAGATATTTAGCATATAAATAAACGAGACCAACATAATTTACTCGAAAATATAACAAACAATAATTTACATACACACGCACATATAAATTTATCTTTACTATTTTAAAAGATTCAATGCTAATGTTGGATTCAGATTTATTTATACACTCAAAGAGTTTATGTTATAAAAATGAGAATGATTAACTAAATCTGAGTTTTTTTCAATGTGTTAAAAATTAGGTGAATTATGCCAATTTTAATTGATGAATTCTGACATTGACAATTATCTGACATCTTATAAAATAACTTTTTACAATATATTAAAAACTAAGGACACCGGGTCAACTTAAAAAACTATTTAAACATTATAGGGTTCTGAGAGTCTAGAGTTCTAGCGACTATTTCTCCATTATTCAACCTTGATCCATCAATCAATCAAGCCCCTCTCGCTCTCCCTTATATTAATAGTAGTATTAATTTTACTTTTTGTTTAGTATTACTATCGCATGTTTGACGACTTTAGTCATGCATTACTAAACTTTTATATTATGCAAGTTAATTATAAATTAGTATTGACTTTATTAATAAAAAAGATCATTATCCATGATTTATTTAACCAAAATTAAAAATTATACAATTCCACATTAAACGTATGTGTTATTTTTTAGTTTACTTATTCTATGAAAATACTGACAACATTATATGAATTAATTTCAATTTTTTTCCTTTTAAACGTAAGTGACGAGAGTTAGAGTTCTAACCACCACTTCTCCATTTTTCAACCTTCATCCATCAGTCAATCAAAACATCTCCTCTTTAATTTATTTAGTTAATGAATTAGATTTTAGCAATGACATAACATCAACATAGATGTCGAATATAAAAAAAAAATATTTTTCCTCAAAAATCAACTTATATTAATAGTAATATTAATTATACTTTTTGTTTAGTATTAGCGTTGCACGTTTGACGACTTTAGTCGTGCATTACTAAATTTTTATATTATGCAAGTTAATTATAAATTAGTATGACTTTATTAATAAAATATATCATTATCCATGATTTATTGAACCAAAATTAAAAATTATACGACTCCACATTAAAAGTATGTGTTATTTTTTAGTTTTGACAACATTATATGAATTAATTTCAAATTTTTTCCTTTTAAACATACAGTGACTACACTGCTTATTCATTCGGTAAATACAAAATACACGACATTATTAATATATTACATAAAAATTGTACATGATAAATATTCAACTTATTTGATATATCTTAGACGTAACACATATTTATTGATAAAAAATAAAAAACAATAAAAAAATATTACTGCTATAATCACATGGGGTAAAAAATTAATCCCTACATCGCACTAGTAATAAGCTAGTTTCACGTAAACACACAAACTTAGGTATTTTTTATTCACAAACTACTAAACTAGTGTTCTTCCGAAAACCACCTCTTTTCTTGTTCGAATGAATGAGGTAAGGCTTCCGAATGAGGTAAGGTTGTGTATTCATCATAAACTTAAACTCCATGACTCCCTAAACCATGTTTTGTGTAAAGAAGGATACATGAATACGTTTGGTTTAGTTGGTCTTTTTCTCGCAGCAAAATATTAGAATCTACACCTCCGATATAAGTGCAGTGGTACATTTTTAATAAATATTTCACATGAATAAATTTTATACTTGCATAACAGGAACTATTAATAACTATTAGTCTTCAAGTCTACACCATGATTTTGTCCTTGTGAATTGTAACTTTTCTAGCACAAGAATGGTGGTGTTATGTAGTTAACTGAAACACCAGGTGAAAAAGATCCCTCGAATCAACAAAGAAAAGTCAGTCATCGACAGATTCCTCACAGAATGATGACCACAAAATATACAATAATACATATGCTTAACAACTAATCAAGAGACAAAATCCTAATATAAACTATTTACCTCATCATTTCAAGCTTCACTGTTACAAATACTATTCTCTGTTTTCATATATATATATTTGCTCTCCTTACAATTAAGGGATATTCGGGAATCCCTCACGAATGAGATATGATTATTTACAACCTAATAACCTACATCAGATTATCTTTTCAGGCTATGATAACGATACTGGAAGACTAAGATGCTTCGGTCTTTCAAGTGGAAGCTTCTCCATTTCGGTAGCTATCGTAGCAGTTTCTCCATTTTTCTCTGCACTTTCAAGTTCATTTAGAGTTCTTTTAGCATATATGGTAAATGCAACAGTAGTGATGATGGCTATTATCAAAGATATAATATTGTATATGATTTCTACTAGTGTCAGGTGATGGTTCCCATATTGAACGTCCGCAAATGTCCTTATCAACCGTCCACTGCATAGAAGGATGCAAGGAAACTATAAACATTATAATTTAGACAGGTACTGACCAACTTCTGCTGAGAACATGAACAAGTTCTTCAACATAAAATACAGTCTTTTCTTTTCGACCATACTGGAAAAGAGAAGCAAACTGACCTATAAATGTAGATGTACGCTTCTGGAACCATTCCTGCTATTGATCCCCATAGATAGGGCCAGAATCGCATACTAGTCACTACTATTGCATAGTTAAAGATAGTGTATGGGAATGGTGAAACCCTAAACAGTGCAACCACCCGAAATTGATGGAGCCAGCTTCCTTCCCCTGCCAGTCTAATCATAGCAGCTTTTTGTGGCCATTTTTTTAACCATTGCTGGAGATTAGAATAAGAATAAATTTAATACAAGGCAAATGAGAATAAATTACGGGTTAATGTGTGTGTGTATACATGGGATTATGGGATAATACTTGAAAAAAATATATAGTTTATAGTTTACTAGCAGCTTACATGAATTCGATCTCGAAATAGTAAACCAATCACATATGGTAGAACCATCCCAATAGTTGTGCCAACCATAATTATCACAAATCCAAGACCATATCCAAAAATCATTCCAGCCAGCCACATGGAAGGACCAGAAGGAATTAAGAATACAGGAAACAATGCGAGAGAGGCAACAAGAACCAGAGCAAGAACTGGACGACCAAAAGCCGTGGCTTCCCATTGCAGGATTGGAAGAAGGACCTAACAGAAAATTGGTCGTTAGAAAAAAAAATGATGACAAAATTTATATGCAGGCACAGAGCCACTTATAGGCTGGTGCTGTAAAGCTGTTGCATATTTGCCAATTGCAAGAAATCTTTATTGTATGCAACTCCAGTAACTTCGTTTAGTTACACAAATGCAGCATAAGTTTTCAAACCTTTAAAAAAACAGTACAGGTAAAATAATCCCATATTACCAAGTATAAGACATTATTCAAATATCTGACATTGTTTCCAATAGGGAACGCTAAATCTATGCCACAAACACACAAGGGAGGACAAATCTAATCTTGAATGGACTAACAACATTGCCTATCAATTATGCGCACTCTCACCTTTTTCAAAAAAATCAAAAAAATAATATGTTGAAGGACTGCTCACTAAGTTTATTATGATGTTAGACCCTTTGATGGTTTAAAAGTAAATTAAGCCACTTGTTCGAACTTCCAAGACTTTGGAAATAAGATCAAATCAATGTACATTTATCTAAATCCAGTGATCGAAATATAAATTTTTTGAATTTGGGGTCAGAAATTTAAATGAAAACTAACTGTTCTAGATACTCAGTTCATCTTTATCCACTTTATTCTCTATCACGTAAACTCATATATAAATATGCGACACGTACACATACTTAGTCATTAAGAATTTAGGACCTACCTAGCTACGCTACATCTATAGGAACTTTATACATAGACAATAAAGCAGAGTGTAGCGAGCCAAGGACAAGTTATTACCTTCTCAAAAAGAAATGGCACCCCCCATTTTAAAAATGCCAGAGAAGCTATTCCGGTAATCACACACCATAACATGAGCTTGATCCACCACCTTCGAGACCTAGTTCCCTGTTCTGGTTGAGGTTGTAAGCTATCATCGTCAACTACTCTGGGTTCACTGGATATAACCAGCCTTACATATTCACTATCTTCCCTTGCTTGACTTGCAGCATGCACAGTGGGTTCTTCTGATTCAGTTAAATCTGGCATCTTCAATTAGAAACCAGTTATATATATTGAATCCCAAATATTAAATTTTTGATCAACAGGTTATAACTCTGATGGATATAAAGATACTGCAGACAAAAGCATTTGTAAGATACCACGTCATCACCATTTTATCGTCAGAAGGAACAAAAGAACAACCAAGTTCTTCAGTTTTGCAACGAGGACTTGGGGCACAGATTGTTGCCCGCCTTCCTCGTGCATCTGTACAGGCTTATTGATTGTTTTAATAAAATTTTCTAAAAAACTAAGTTATAAGGTCCAACGTCTTTCAAACAATATGTTGTTCACTTTGAATTGGAATCAGCATTTTTCATCTGAAGTGATGACTACTGACATGTGAGGTGCCATCAAAATCACAAATGTTACAACTCACATGCTAGTATGCTACCAAATGCTTAATTAATGTATATTAATCATTAAATCATTATGCTTTCGACATCAACTTAAACTTCAAAACGTTTATTCCCAAACAGAAGTTTTGGATGGCTTCCTCTCAATTTTAAAGAGAGCCCTCAACAAAGGCAGAGAAAAAAGCAAGGAATCTAAACACAAATACGCCCTGAACAATAACAAAAGAATGAAAGACTTAGAGCAATCCAGAAAGAAACTACATTCAAAACACAATTCTGAACAAGAAAGATTCCCATCCACAACTTAGCTATCCATGAATCGAGGACATGAGGACATCCGTTAATAAACTATGAGAAAGAACCCACAATGAAACACCCTCTATTGAAAAGCTGGAGCCACACCCTCTCTAAAAATAAATACTGAGCATGTACACTCCCCCCCTTACCTATAATTCTCCACAACTCCAATCACTACAAGGTAAAAGGATACCATCCAAAACTTAACTGCCTTCCACGAGCTTACCCCAAGTTTCTGAAATATTATCAGGGAGAACCCCTTTAAATCGAGTAGCCAAAATCTTAGGAATTATATTATAAAGGCTACTAACCAGTAACAATACTATAGGCCTAAACTTATTTGCCCGACAACACCCATCAAAGGATGTTTCCCAAAAAAACAAAGATGAGTAAAATGCGACAATATCTTTACAATCCACCAAAATACTACTCCCTCCGTCCCCCTCAATTCTTTACATTGGGGGACGGGGGCTCGGCACGCACTTTAATACTCTTATTAAATGTAGTTGCATATTTTTTTGTTAATTTTTTTTTCTTCTAAATAAAAATATGATGTTCAAATTTTAATACAAAAAAAGAAAATTTTAAAAATAAATTACAGAAATATATCTTATAGTTGCCTTAAAATGCGTGTCAAGCATGTGAAAAAAACTGTAAAGAAATGAGAGGGACGGAGGTAGTACATCCCCGAAGTGTCATAGTTGACACTTGACAGAATATAAAAAACAAGCCTGTCTCATAGATGTAAAAGTCCTTCGTCATAGGTTTAAATATAGCAGCAACACAGTGCAGTAGTACTAATATTTAATAATAACTATGTTTAGCGGCCTGCGCACTAGGAAACTACAATGATGGCGGCTAGGGTCTACAAATCAACAATTCTCACCCAAAGAAAATTAAATCAACAAAACAGTAAAAATATCAATAAGATGCTTCAATTATAATAAGCAATCTCTATATATAATTAAGATAACAATCATTATTAAATCCTAAAAGATAATCAAATCCTAGTCTGTCCTGTATCATACAAGAAGCAAAATGTTTCAGTTTTCACCCGTACCATAGTATATGCATTTACAAAACAAGAAGCACTTAAATCAAATTAATGCTTTTTCCGACTAATTCCAACAAACAAAATGCATTTACAAAACTAGAATGACTCATATCATAAAAATGCTTTCTTCGACTAATTCCAACAAATATCCTGCTGATCTTTAACTATTTTAAATAACTGTGAAAGTAAAGCTCATCATCTTCTAAAAACAAGGTTCACCGGAAACAAACCCAACCCAACTCAGAAGAGAGGGTAAGATGTAAGCAGAGTCACAGAGAGCATTTTCCGCGCAACCGGATGCTTAAAATTACACAATATTCCAAAAATGGAAAGTCATAAAACTTAAAAACCCAGTTGCATATATGACCCAAAAAGCTCAACAAGAGCCTAAAAATCAAGAATTTCTAATTCTTGGCAGCAACCAAGATTACCAACATAAAAGGCCTAAAATGTAATTAAAAAGAACATGACAAAACTTGAAACAGCAATCAGGGCAAACGATTGAACCAAGTTCTACAAAGCAACATAATAAAAAATAATCAAAAAAAAACATAAACACGCAGAAATAAATATAATGGGTAATTAGTAATAATGATCAAATACTTACAAATGGGGTTCGTGGGTGGGCTGAGCTTCGGCAAGTAATGAAGCTTTGTGTGTCTAAAACTAAAATCTTGGGGGTTGTACAACTACAAGTAAGATTCGGTAGACAAATTTGCAAGTCAAAGAAGATTTTATGATAAGCAGATGAATAGCTAAAGACTTTTGCTTTTATTGTAGTTTCTATCGATGCAAATATGCTCATGCTTTTATTCTTTCATTTTCATTTTTCTAGAAAACTATACTAGTCAACATTCAACAACAAGGCATGATAAATGTTACTCCCACCGTCTCAATTTATTTGTCTTGTTTGACTTTTTACAATGTCTTGTTTGACTTTTTACGATCAAATTGACCAAATTTTGACCAAAAATTTCACATAATATAATATCAAAAATACTTATAAAATTTATATCATTAGAAAGTATGTTTAATCTACTTTTATATGTATATTTTAATTTTTCAAAATAATGAAAAAATGAGTTTTTATTTACGGTCAAAATTTAGTCAATTTGACCATCAAAATTCAAAGAAGACAGATAAGTTGGGACGGAGAGAGTATAATAATAATAATTATTACTTTTATTATTATTATTATTATTATTATTATAACCATTATTATACACATCATGAAATGTTACATTTATAATACACTATAACTTCAATAAAAAGAATATCAAGTGATATGTGACGGGTAAAATACTAGATTGTAATTAATGCTAGAAATCGCAATCTCAAGGATCTAATCCTTCCGTGACTCAAATTTGTCTACGTATCTCGCTATATGCCAATGATCAAATTAAAAAACGGCATACTGAATAGAGGTATGAGACCATTTATATAGATGTTGGATGTCCATGAATAGAACTAGGGTTTAGACTTGCGAGCAAGCCTCCATCTTTGAATGGATGTTGAAGTCCTAAAATGTAGGAAGCAGATTTTCTGTTGGTTTAGGTGCCTTTGAGGCTATTTTTCATAGTGTCCTACATTGATCTGTTTATTGTGAGCCATTGAGTAGACCAGCTTCTGGACAATACTTGAAATGTTGTCAAATCCAGACTTTCTACAGGTGAAGGGTCTTATTACTGAATCAAAAAGAAAAGACGATTCCCTCCTCGGGTTCTTTTTGTTCATACTTTCCAGATTAATCTTTTCAAAATAATTGATGAAGTCCATAAATTCATGAAGCGCCTCCTGAGTTGGAACTTCCACTAGCCTGTCAGTAGAAATCCCCACCTGTTGGCCCTTGATTGTACAATTTAGCACAATTGATGCAGTCTGATTCTCATGCACCACTATTTTTTTACTACTGTAGTCCAGAAATCCCTTAACACGTCCAAGTAGAGTACAAGATTAGCAGTAAGAGCCCCTACAAAATATATTTCAGACAGAAACTTCACAAAGCTTTTGAAAGCTTTAAGAGCTTGATTTGCATCCAGAAATGCAAGAAAGTTGGTTTCTTTTGGGATAAAGGACACAATAGTATTTGAGGCCATTGAGAGGAGTATGAATTTTAGTGGATAAGAGAAAAATAAGAGAAAGAGTTCGAAACGAGAGAGAAATCGGTTTGGATTTGAGAGTTCTAAGTCACTTAGAGTTCTCGAAAACGTAAAGAACTATATGTATAAATGTCTGAGTATTTATAGTAAAAGCAAATGACTTATCGAGAACTCAAAAATAAACGTTTGGAATTTTCTTATCGAGAAGTCATTTTGAAGAGTGAATTACATATCGACAAGTCATTTTAATTTACTCCTTTAGAGAACTAAAATTGACTTGTCGAGATGTCAAATACATACTCAGTTTGTCCAAATTGGACTGAAATATTCCAAAATTTTATTGATTAAATCAATATAAATTTAGAGTGAATTTATTTCAAAAGTAATATTCTGAAAATAATTTATTGGTTAAATTAATTCACTCTGAGTTAAAAAAAAGTTTAAATATCCTTGTAGAGATCTTAAAATTACTCATTCGAGATTTCTACAATGACTTATAGAGAAGTCATAAAGTGACTTATCGAGATGTCCATTAAAGAAGTCATAATAACTTATCGAGAAGTCCACGAGAAGTGTACCAAAGACTTATCAAGAACTCATTCGAGAAGTCAAAACAACCATTCGAGAAGTCCAAAATTGTCTTATCGAGAACTTATTCGAGAAGTCACCAAATGACTTTTAGAGAAGTCATTTATACTTATCGAGAACTCAGTTCTCTATATATTTTTGCTGTGTTATAATTCTGTCTTTTATCATTTACATATATTGATCATATGAAATAATAAAGTGACAGTTTACTTAGAATTTGAGAAATTCTAAGTTAATGAAAATAAAAATAAATATGCAGAGAAATATGAAATTTTATAGTTCATATTTCAGTTAATTTCCAACTAATCAAATGAATTTTGATTTATTAGAAATTAATCTGCTGCAAAATATTAGCGGAGTTATTGCCTTCGGGATGAATAATTAAGCATTCCAATTTCACTTACAAGTCTAGTGAAAGTAGCTTCATCCAAAGGTTTAGTAAAAATGTCAGCTAATTATTTTTCTATGGGAACAAAAATGAGCTCAATGGTACCATTAGCAGCATGTCTTCTAATAAAATGATACCTTACATTAATGTGCTTTGCTCTAGAATGATTAACTAGATTAGCCACAATAGATAGCAATAGTTTTGTCACACATAATTGGAATTTTGTGTAACACTAGGTCATAATCCATTAGCTGATTTCTAATTCAAAGAACTTGAGCACAACAACTTCCAGCAGTTATGTATTCACCCTCTGCTGTGGAAGTTGACACAGATTGTTGTTTCTTGATATATCAGGATACAAGTCTTTGCCCAAGAAACTAACAACTTCCATTAGTGCTTCTTCTGTCAACCATGCATCCTGCAAAATCTGCATCTGTGTATCCAACAGCTTCAAAACCAGTTTCCTTAGGATACCATAATCCCAAGTTTGGAGTCCCCTTCAAATATCTGAAAACTCTCTTTACAACCATCAAATATGATTCTTTTGGACTGGCTTGAAGTCTTGCACACAGACATGTTACAAACATGATGTCTAATCTACTTGCAGTTAAGTACAGCAAAGATCCAATCATTCCCCTATAGCTTGAAATATCTACAATTTTGTCCTTTTTATCTTCATCTAACTTTGTAGCTGTAGACATAGGTGTAGATGCAGGTGAGCAATCAACCATAACAAACTTCTTTAACAGATCCCTGACATACTTACTTTGGCTGATGAAGATTATATCACTTCTTTGACTAACTTGAAGTCCAAGAAAGTAACTCAATTCCCCCATCATGCTCATTTCATATTCACTCTAAAAAAGATTAGAGAATCTTTGACACAACATTTTATTAGTAGATCCAAAGACAATATCATCCACATAGATCTGAACTAGGATCATATCATCATCATACTTCTTGTAGAAGATAGTCTTGTCAATAGTACCTCTAGTGAATCCATGTATAATCAAAAATTCTGATAGTGTGTCATACCAAGCTCTAGGTGCTTTTTTAGTCCATAGAGAGCCATGAGTAATTTGTATACAAAATTTGGAAATTCTGGATCTTCAAAGCCAGGTGGTTGTTGCACATAAACTTCTTCTTCGAACTCACCATTAAGGAATACACTCTTCACATCCATTTGATACACCTTGAATTTGGAGTGTGCGGCAATTGCAAGAAAGATCCTTAATACTTTAAGTCTTGTAACTGGAGCAAAGGTCTCATCATAATCAATTCATTCCTCCTGTGAGTAGCCTTTTACAACCAACCTTGCTTTGTTTCTGGTGACGATTCCATTTTCATCTATTTTTTTCCTGAACACCCACTTTGTTCCAATTATACACCTGTTCTTTGGCACAACAACCAATTTAAAAACTTTGTTTCTTTTAAACTGTAGAAGGGGGTTGAATACAGTGTTTACTACAATCAAATCGAATATAAGAACTCAAGTAACAGAAAACAGATTTTATTCAACACAATAAACTCTGTTATAAAGAACTATCCTCTCTCAGTGATGAACAAATTATCACGAGAGCTGCTAGGGTTACAATAAATAATAAACTCGATTATGATAACACATATAGTATAAACCCTATGTATGTGTTTATATACTACACAGTTACAAGATAATCTTCTAACTGATATCGAATACAGTTCTGCTTCCTAATATATATCAATTAGTTATCTTTTCTTCCAAGTATTCTATTCCTTATAGAATTCTTCTCCATGCATATTTCTTCTTATGTTTGTCTTGATCTTCTTTCCTTTCAATCAGCCGCCTTCCTTATCTGAACGTCTCCTTAAGTCCTGATATTATTTCCTGGTAAATATCTCCTGATAACTTAAGTTCTGACAACTTAAGTTCTGATATCTTAAGTCCTGACTTCAGTATAAGTACTGATTTTCAGTTAAGTACTGATTTGTCATATTAAGTAAGATCTGAAAACTAAACACAAATCATATTAGACATGACATCACAAATATATCTAACAATCTCCCCCAACTTGTAAATTAGCATAATATACAAGTTTAACAGATATTTGATGTTAGATATACTTGTGATGTCATGGCTAATATGATTTGTGTTTAAGTTTTCAGATCTTACTTAACAGGACAAATCAGTACTTAACTAGAAATCAGTACTTATACTGAAGTCAGGACTTAAGATATCAGAACTTAAGTTATCAGGAGATATTTATCAGGAGATAATATCAGGACTTAAGGAGACTTTCAGATAAGGCAGGCGGCTGATTGAAAGGAAAGAAGATCAAGACAAATGCAAGAAGAAATATGCATGAAGAAAGAATTCTATGAAGAATAGAATACTTGGAAGGAAAGACAACTGATTGATATATTTTAGGAAGCAGAATTATATTCGATATCAATTAGAACATTATCTTGTAACTGTGTAGTATATAAACACAGACATAGGGTTTACACTATAGGCGTTATCATTATCGAAGTCATTATTCTTTGTAACCCTAGCAGCTCTCGTGATAATTTGTTCATCACTGAGAGAGAACAGTTCTTTGTAATAGAGTTTATTGTGTTGAATAAAATCTGTGTTCTGTTACTTGAGTTCTTATATTCGATTTGATTGTAGTAAATACTGTATTCAACCCCCTTCTACAGTGTATGTGACCTAACAAGTGGTATCAGAGCTATCTGTTAACACGCATACAGTTTAAGATCCAAAACAATCATGTCTGAAGAAGAAACTCCAACCAAGCCCACCAAAACTGAAGAAACTCCAAAAACCATAACCCATAGTCGATATGAGACTATAAGAGTTCCCATGTTGAGACCTTCTGAGTATTCCACATGGAAAGTGAAGATGGCTATGTTTCTGGAAGCTACAGATCCAGAATATCTCGATAGGATTAATGAAGGACCACATATGCCAACCAAACTCTCTGTGGAAGTTGCAGGTCAGCCAACAAATTTTGTACCAAAGGAGAAAAATGATTACACTGCTGAAGATATCTCATCGATTGCAAAGGATGCAAAGGTAAGACACTGATTGCATAGTGTCATTGATAATGTCATGTCAAACAGGGTAATTCAATGCAAGACTGTAAAAGAGATATAGGATGCTTTGGAAACAAGGTGTCAGGGAACTGATTCAATCAAGAAGAACATGAAGACTATACTCACTCAAGAGTATGAGCACTTTGACTCAAAGCCTGATGAGTCATTAACTGATTTATATGATAGATTTGTGAAACTCTTGAATAATTTGTCACTAGTTCACAAAGAGTATGATATTGAAGATTCAAATCTTAAATTCCTGTTAGCTCTTCCTGAAAGATGGGATTTGAAGGCCATAATAATAAGAGACAACTATAATCTTGATGAAACAACTCTTGATGAAATTTATGGGATGCTCAAGACTCATGAACTTGAGATGGAATAAAGAAGCAAGAGGAATGGAAGAAAGTCAAGGAGAGTTGCCTTTGTGGCTGAGGAGGAAAGTCTCAAAGTTGCTGCCTCAAAGAAAGGCAAAAGTAAAGCTCTCATCACAAAGTCTGATACTGAGTCATCAAGTTCTGATAGTGATGATGACTCAGAAACTGAAAGTATACCTGAGATGGACCCTAATGAAGAGATGATGAAGCTGTGTGCTCTTATGGTGAAAGGAATCACAAAGATTGCATACAGGAAATTCAGGAGAGGAAAGAAGTTTTCCAGGAAAGGTGCAAGTTTTGATAGGAAAGGTTTCAGAAAATCTGAAGGCAAAGGAGGAAAGTCTGACAGAGGAGATTACTCAAATGTTAAATGCTACAACTGTGGTGAGAAAGGCCACATATCTCCTGATTGCAGAAAAGGGAAGAGTGACAAAGGCAAGGCTCTTGTCACAAAGAAGAAAAGCCGGTCAGATGCTTCAGATTCTGAGGATGAGGAAAACTATGCCTTGATGGCAAATGCTGATAGCAGTTCTGATATTGCTGACTTAAAGGTACCTCAAACTACTTATGCCTTTCATACTGATGATATTACTAAGTTGAGAAGATATCTTAAAACCATGTTCATTAGTTATAAAGATCAAACTCTAACATGTGAAAGATTAACTTATGAAAATCTTGCTTATAAAAAGAGGAATGAATATTTAGAAAAAGAGTTAGTCATGTTCCATCAAACTCAGAAAGATAGAGATGATGCCTTTTATGTTAGGGATGAAGTGCTAAAAATGAATGAATCTCTAAAAACTGAGTTAGAAAAGGAAAGAGAGATTATCAGGACTTGGACTAACTCTGATAGAGCAACTCAGGATATTCTTAGTAGTGGAAACTGGAAAGAGGGCTAAGGTTATGGAGATGATAAGAACAGTAAGGGAACTGTAGAAACTGAGCCTATAGTTGTAAAACAAAAACCAAAGGTAAATCCTGTTAAGTTTGTAACTGCAAAAACTGATATTGAGAAATCAGAAGTTAAGGAGAAATTAACTTCTGAAAAACCTAAACAGGATAAGCCAACTGAAGTTAACATAGGCTTAATGACTAAGAAGCAGCTTAAGCATAAGCTGAAAGAGGTTAAAAATGTAAACAAGGTAAAGCCACCTAGGAAAAATAGGAATGGAAAGGAAGGTGTGAACAAAAGTAACAATTATAAGCCTGTTCCTAATGCTCCTAGAAAAACATGTCATAACTGTGGAAATTCTAACCATCTGGCTTCTTTTTGCAGGAAGAATAATAACATAAACTCCTTACCTTCAAAATCAAGAGTTAAGAGTCAGTCTGTTAGATATAAGCCACAAAATCCTTGTTTTCATTGTGGTAGTTTATGGCATTCCATTTATACTTGTAAGGAATATCATAGTTTGTACTATGATTATTATCAAATAAATCCTTCTGTAAAGAAAGTTAGCATTATTCCTTCTAGTGTAAGTTCTGATGCAAAGTCTGATATTGCAAATTCTGATAAGAAAACTGTTAACAAACTTAATAAGGCCAAAGGATCCAAGCAAGTCTGGGTCCTTAAAACTAATCATTAGTGGTCTTTGTGATTGCAGGGCAACAGGAAGAATATCCTAGTTCTGGACAGTGGATGTTCAGGACATATGACTGGAAATAATGTCACACCCCCAACTTAAACAGCAAATTAAATATAACTATTACAATATTTTAAATGAAGAATACACAACCAACTCCAAGATCTTACAGTTTAGGGTTTGGAACAGCCCAACACTACCAACTATTATATCTGATTAAAAGTACCGAGTCCTCACACAAACTATTATTACTTATTCTACCTGCGCTCGAACATAAGCATCAGCATCACAGGTCTTACGGGTAGTCTGCTTGAATCTAACCATAGCTGCTAGCTGTAATATCAGGGTAAAGCAAGAAGTGAGCCAAATGCTCAACAAGTGCTAACAGTAAGACACAAACATAAATCGAAATATACCTTTAAGAATGACAATGGAAAGACATAACCAATGATAACGAGAGATAGAACTATGTGAGATGGCATCATTTTGCTTGTATCAAAACAATTTTAAAATCATGTCTTAATCAAAATCATTTTATGACGCTACGGATTACAGCCGGTGATCAGCCGCGAAGTAATCCCGAACCTCGTTGGGTTCTAAAACATTAACGGGAATCCCTAGGCAACTTTTAAGCCTAATATAAGTGTGAAAAGGACTCGCGTCTCAGTCCAGATCCACCATTCAAAGAAAACATTTATCCCCCTTTGGGACTGAAAAACCCATATTTTATTTATTTCAAAAACTGATGCCGAATTATGACAAAATCTCTTTTTACAGTAAACATCTTTATCAAGGGATTATAGATCAACTCGAAACACGGGGAAATGGTGCTAACTCTCAGAGCCATGAATCACAAAACTAAACTCTATTAGGGTAACTGAATGGTTTTCATGTATCAAAGTTTGGACCAGGGAATTTAGTTAGGCTATTGGATATCATGAAAGGAAGTGCCAAATTGGGCTTAAAGCAATGGTTTCTCATCAAGGTTCAAGTGCTGGATCATCAAGAATGTAAGCTTCATGAATACTAAGGGTGTTAAGGTATGAAGAAATGATTTTTAGCTCAGGATATATCAGAATTGACAAGCTTTAGGATAAGAAAGAGGGGTATCAATCAATTAGGGACAACTTTGATAAATATCTGGCTTTCAGGTATCAAGGTAAGGTTCTATAGGGATTCAAGTATCAGGATGTGATATTATTACTTAGGAATCATTAGCATGGTAATCAAGAGAATCAACCGAGTGCTATAACAACTCTTTATTTTATCATGGCATTTGAATTACTTTAATATACTGTCGTGATAAGACTTTTGAACTACTTGCAATACGTACTCGAGGGTTCATGGCATTTCTATATGATTCAAAGATAAACATAAGATACGCTTGATTTAAAACATATCAAATGACTCAGGATAATTGCATCAATATATATATGAACTGTTTATAGTAAATACGAAGGTCAAGTTGAATCACTTGCCTTGAGATATGCTGGTCTGGTCTGACTGGTAGGAGCAACTAGAGCTTCACACGACCTTTATGGCAAGTTTTCCCTCGTCTCAAGATCCTACATAAATAATAATAATCCTCATTATAATATATTCTCACCAACTTAACCTATTTACAACTCGAAATTAAACACGGATGGCACTTAGGCCTATATGCACTTAATTTATATTCACTTTTAAATTGCAATTGCACAAACATAGCCACATAATCACATATCATATATTAATATCAAATAACACCATATATACCATAATGCAACACTAGGCTTGGATGATCTCGACTCTCAACTTAAGTTACTTGGTCGCTAAACTAGACATAGTCCTCTAATTTTGGCTTCCTAACTCGATGTGCCTTTCCTAAATTATCCAACACCTATTGACCCTCACTTGTGCCTTTTGCTCTACTGATCTTATACTATCTTACAACTATGGTGGTCGACCTAATACTCACTTCTAAGTGTTCTAAAACTATGTGATAAGTGCTCACTGGTGCAAATTTCAGAATGACAACTATGGTTTCTTGAGTGTATTAGACACTCTTAAACTACAATTTTTCCTTCAAAACTTTTACATAAGACTCTCCTGACCTAAGGGCATCTCACAAACTTGATGTGGCTCAAGGGCATGGCTTGGGCCTTCTTGCGCCTAAGCTAAAAGTCCAAGGTTCCCCTGTTTTTCTGGGCAGAAAACGCCCTGACTTGAATTAACTTGTGACACATGGTTCTAACTCATATCCTATGAACTATGGTTGGAAAAACTTCTCTGACACTCCCTCTAACTAAGGCCCAATTGGGCCTAATGAGGGCGTACCCATGACATGGTCAAATCTCCCTATTTCTAAGTTGCAACAAAACTGTCCCCTGCTGGACAGATTTTGTGATTCTACTTGTGCACCTAACCAAAAGACATGCAAACCTCCAACCAACTCCTAAAACCTTTTGTATACTCCCGATACTAACTTCTGGTGGCTTGGGCCTCAAAGTGCACGTAATTGACATGGTCAAAACTCACTCTAAACCTCAGGGTACTAAACTGATTTTCTGCAGAAACTATAACTCTCATTTTCCAAGGTTTTGACTTGACAAACTCAATTAACAACAACTCAATACTTAAACCAAGACTTATACATGGTAATCTACTGAACTAACTCCCTTATTCTCAAAATAACCTTGGGTGAGATCATCCATGCCCAAAAACAACAACATGCAACTAAATATATAACATGCAACTCATGGAAAGCACATAACAAGATTTCGGCTAGGCATAAAGTTTTAAATGCTTGCAAAATCGACTTGCACCTAATACTCATCCTTAATAATCATGAAATATAACTTCTTTTAAGTATTAATAAGAAATTTATCATCGAAACAATCTATTTTAAGCACACCTATTTCGCATTTATAGATTTTTAAACATAACAACATGATTTCGAAAAGAATAGCATGCAAAACATGGTTGATCATCATTTTAATGTCTTAAAACTAGCATGCATGGCTAAACATAAATATATAATGAAATTTCAGTAGCATGCAAAGGATTTTAAAGTATGATATCTCCATAAAATACTTAGTTAGAACATATACATAATATATCTCATAGAGAGCTCTTGAATTCACAAGAATCAAGAGTTTCTCTTTGGAGATCACATGAGAACTACACATGCATCCATGGAACTTCAACTTCCAAGTCACAAAACACTTGGTAAGTATATAAGATGAATGTAGGTAAAAGATTTACACTTGGGAATATGAAGAATGAATTGAAAAATGTAAGGGGGGTGGGGGATTTGGCCTTCGGCCGAGAGCAAGGTGGGAGGGGAAAAAGAGAGAAAATTTATGGTGTGTTGGAGTGTGGAATGAGTGGAATGACTTCTCCCACTTTGATTTTTTTGTTTTAAGCTTTTTGGTTGACAAATAATGAGTGGAAGTGAGAACTTACAAAAATTTCCTTTAGCTAAAGTTAGGCCATTTTGCATGCAAGGCTAATGTAGTAATTTGGTAATAATCAAATGAGTTAGTGGGGTTGGAAAAGTCTTATTTGCCCTTTGAGAGAATAGAAGGGTGATTTGCATGCATGGTCTCTTATGTAATTTGATAAATATGACAACTAAAATTTATAATGATTTATTTTTATAAAATAAAATATAAGTTCAAAAATTATAAAATTTATACCATAAAATAACTTGGATTTTTAGAGACTTTATAAAATCATTTTCAAAATTTGTGAACAAAATACCTTTTAAAAGAAAAATTTTCCAAAGCTTAGAATATTCCTTATAAATTAAAAATAAAGAAATTAAATAAACTCTTGCTTTGAAAAATCATATACTACACAAAGCAAATTTATAATGCAGAAATTTTCACTCACACTAGCGTACAATCATTGAATATATATTCATTTGACTTTAATATTATACCAAATCCTCAAATAATATTACATAAAATGTCGGTCGTAACATCCTCTCCCCCTTAAGGGATTCTGTCCCCAGAATCTAAGAGAAGAGATGAGGATGCCGGGAACGCATATCAGACTCTAACTCCCAAGTCGATTCTTCGACCTTAGGGTTCCTCCAAAGCACTTTTACTAACTTTACCGACTTATTCCTAAGACTCTTTACTTTCCAGTCGAGTATTTTAACCGGTTGCTCCACAAATGACAGGTCTGCCTGAATTTCTACAGGTTCATATTCTATCACATGGCTAGCGTCAGGATTGTACTTTTTAAGCAACGACACATGGAACACATTATGCACATGCCGATACTGAGGTGGTAAGGTCAACTCGTAGGCCACCTTTCCTACTTGACTCAAAATCTCAAAAGGACCTATGTATCTAGGTGCTAACTTTCCTTTCTTGCCAAATCTCATCAACCCTTTTCTAGGTGACACCTTCAGCAACACAGCTTCACCAACTTGGTATTGAACATCCTTACGCGCTGGATCCGCATACTTCCCCTGTCTATCTTGAGCAACAAGCAACCTTTTCTGAATTAACTTGACTGTGTCATGCAACTGTTGTACCAATTCCGAGCCGAGAATTCTTCCTTCTCCTACTTCATCCCAACTTGTTGGTGATCTACATTTCCGCCCGTACAAAGCTTCATATGGTGGCATGCCGATACTGGAATGATAGCTGTTGTTGTAAGAGAATTCAATCAACGGCAAGTGATCGTCCCAACTTCCTGCAAAATCGATTGCACAACTGCGCAACATGTCTTCGATTATTTGAATTGTCCTTTCGCTCTGACCATCAGTCTGCGGGTGGTATGCCGTGCTCATATTCAACTTCGTGCCAAGACATTCCTAAAATTGCTTCCAGAATCTCGAGTTAAAGCGGGGATCTCTGTCTGAAACTATGGATACGGGTACTCCATGCCTTACTACGATTTCGCGCACATACAGATGAACCAACTTGTCCAGTGACGACTTCTCATTTATTGGCAGGAAATGCGTCGACTTTGTAAGACAATCAACTATAACTCATATTGTGTCATGCCCGGATTTCGTTCGCGGTAGTCCTACTATAAAGTCCATAGCGATATTTTCCCATTTCCATTCTGGAATCTTCAGGGGCTGAATTAATCCGCTTGGTCGTTGATGTTCTGCCTTTACTTTCTGACAAGTATAGCACTTCGCAACCCATTCTGCCACGTCTCGCTTCATATTTGGCCACCAAAAGTTCTTCTTTAAGTCTCGATACATCTTGGTGCTTCCCCGGTGGATTGAAAATTTCGAATTGTGGGCTTCATGGAGGATCTCATTCTTTATCCATATTCTGGATGAAAACCTTAGTATCCCTTGCTCATCCCTTTGAGTATTAATCTCCTCTCCAGATAACTGATTCTTCTCTTTCTCCATTACTTCTTCTTGACACTTCTTTATCCTTTCCACTAGTGTTGGCTGAAAGGTCATTGCACGATAAACTTCCTCGACTTTTGTATAAGCACAAAGTTCCAATTCCAATCTTTCGATTTCTTCGGATAACTCTTTTGATGTTATCATCATATTCAGTCTCTCCTTCCTACTCAGAGCATCGGCCACTACATTCGCCTTTCCAGGAAGGTAATTTATCGAACAGTCATAGTCCTTGATCAATTCTAGCCATCTCCTCGGCCTCATATTGAGCTCTTTCTGAGTAAAAATGTACTTTAAACTCTTGTGATCCGTGTAGATTTCACACTTCTCTCCATAGAGGTAATGTCTCCAAATCTTAAGTGCGAACACAATGGCGGCTAGTTCCAAGTCATGCGTCGGGTACTTTAACTCATGCGGTTTCAACTTTCTTGACGCATATGCGATTACTTTACTGTGTTGCATCAACACACAACCCAAACCCTTATGTGAAGCGTCGCTGAAAATTTCAAAGTTCCCTTGATCGTCTGGAAGTACCAACACCGGAGCTGTTACCAACTTTTGCTTCAACTCTTGAAAGCTATCTTCACATTCTGCACTCCATTCAAACTTTTTATTCTTTCTGGTTAACTTGGTCAATGGCGTGGCGATCTTCGAAAAATCCTTGACGAATCTTCTATAGTATCCGACCAATCCTAGAAAACTTCGCACTTCCGTAGGAGTCTTTGGCCTCTCCCAACTCATAACTGCCTCAATCTTTGCCGGATCCACTTTAACTCCCTCATTTCCAATAACATGCCCCAAAAATTGAACTTCCTTTAACCAAAACTCACATTTGGTAAACTTGGCATATAACTTCTCTTGTCGGAGTATCTCCAATGATATCCAGAGGTACTGCTTATGTTCTTCTTCCGACTTAGAATAAATAAGGATGTCATCAATGAATACCATGACAAATTTGTCCAAATACTTCTTAAATACTCGATTCATCAGATCCATAAATGCGGCCGGAGCGTTAGTCAATCCAAACGGCATTACTAGGAATTCATAATGCCCATATCTGGTCCTGAATGCGGTCTTAGGAATATCTTCTTCTTTGATCTTTAATTGATGGTATCCCGATCTCAAATCAATCTTTGAAAAGCATTTTGCTCCCTTCAACTGATCAAAAGGGTCATCTATCCTTGGTAGCGGGTAGCGGTTCTTGATCGTCACCTTATTCAACTCCCGGTAATCTATGCATAGACGCATACTCCCATCTTTCTTCTTTACAAACAGAACATGTGCTCCCCATGGCAACGTACTTGGTCGTATCACTCCTTTATCCAATAATTCTTGTAGCTGGCTCGCCAACTCTTTCATTTCTGTTGGTGCCATCCTATACGGGGCCTTTGAAACTGGTTCCGTGCCTGGAGCAAGGTTGATCTCGAACTCAATTTGTCGATCTGGTGGTAAGCCTGGTTGTTCGTCGGGAAACACATCGGGGAACTCGTTAACTACAGGAATATCTTCCATGCTGAGGCTGCCTCTCTCTGAATCCACTACATATGCCAGGAACGACTCACAACCTTTTCTAAGTAACTTCTTAGCCTGAACAATTATAAGAAATAGTTGCTCTTGCCTCTGCCCCTTAAATACTACCTTCTCTCCACTCTTCATCTTTAAATACACTCTCTTGGTCTTACAATTTATCTGAGCGCTATTCTCTCCTAACCAATCCATTCCTAAAATTATATCAAACTCTCCCAACTTGAAGAGTATCAAGTCGGCTATAAACTTATATCCCGAAATATCGATCTCATACTTTAGACAAAATTGATTCACAGGAATCTTCTCTTGGTTCACAATTACCACATTTACTACCTCACTCATAACCATTTTATCACATTGGAGCTTATCAACAAAAGTTTCTGATATGAAAGATCTTGTTGATCCCGAATCAAACAATACTTTAGCTTTGACATTATTGAGTAAAAGTGTACCTGCTATCACCTCCGAATTCTGTACAGCATCCTTCATCTTCAAATCAAATGTCCTTGCTGTTGCTTGTAGGGTTGGTGTAGGTGGTGGAGGTAATGCCAATACCTCAGCTGGCACACTTGCACTGGTACTTGCCACGTTCATTAGAGCTTTGACTGGTCCGGTTGCCTTGGACTCCCTAGCCATGTGTCCAGTCTTCCCACACTTGTAGCACGTAACTCCTGGCTTCGGCATCCTGCACTCATTTGCCAAATATCCCTTCTGATTGCACCTATAACAGGTCATGCTCAGCTTATTACATACTCCGGGGTGCCTTCTTCCACAGTGCTTGCATTCCGGTCTCTGGAACCTATTTTCTCCAACTTGCCCTTGGCTTGCCTGATTGTTCCCTTTTGATTCTTGCCTTTTGCCCAAATTTCCCTTCTTTTGAAAATTTCCGCCCTTCTGGAAACCAATCCTCTTTATATTCCGATCTTGCGAACTTCCGGCTTCAGACTTTTCTCCATAAAATGGAACCTTCCTCTTCTTGTTATCCCTCTCTTTCCTTGACTGCATCCCATTATTCTCAATCAGAGCAGCTTTCTGTACTACTCCCGCATATGTTTCAAGCTCAAACAATACCACCCTATCTCTGATCCAAGGCTCCAATCCTTGCTGAAATTTCTTTGCTTTTTCCTCCTCAGTGCTGGTATACTTTGTCACAAACCTTGACAACTTAGTGAACTTCTTCTCATACTCCAATACAGTCATGTTCCCTTGCTTCAACTCAAGAAATTTTATCTCCATCTGATTCTGCATGTACTTAGGGTAATGCTTGTCCATAAATAACTTCTTAAATCTCTCCCAAGAAACCTGCTGAGTGACTTCCATAGCTTTTACTGATTCCCACCAATAGATGACTTCTCCCTTCAAGAAGTAAGTAGCATACGGCGTCTTCTGATCGTCTCCTAACTGTACCAACTCAAAAGCCCTTTCCATCTCCTTGATCCATGTGTTAGCTATCACTGGATCAGTGGTATCATGAAATACAGGTGGATTCACATTCTGAAAAGTCTTGAAAGTGACAATTTTTCTAGGTGGTACTGGTGGTTCAGGTGGTTGGTGTGGCTCACGGTTTTCTTGGTTTTCAATTCGTTGTTAAAGAGTTAGTTGTTGTTGAGCTATAGCATTGGTTTGCTGTTGCAAGGTTTCCAGTAGTCGAAGAATATTTGGGTCTGTGCTGGATGTGGTTGTTGGGTTCTTCTTTTTGGGAGGCATAATCCTGAAATAAGAGTTATGTCAAAACAGATATGAATGATAAAATGATTTGAGGGTATCGCATGGCATTCTTATTTACATATGGGGTCAAGTTTCCAAATTAAGCAGATATTATGATGCATATAAAAACGTAAAATAACAGTTGAGAGCAAATGGGACAATAGAACATAATTATTGAAACTTTAAAGGTCACAATACATAGGATTGGGACAAAGTCTGATTCTAGAAATAACAGGCTTATTTAAAGGAAACAACGGAAACAACTGGGGATTCCATAGAGTCTGATAGTACAATAACATGAAAGGTAAATGGAAAGAACTAAGGTTCCACTACATCTGAACGAGGCTTGGTAGTCTTTTCCTCTCGAAGCGTCTTCACAATGCTCTGGAGCTCATCCGCCACCATCTGAATGACATACTGGCTGGTACGGTCCCGGTGTGCTGGCATCTCCTCAAGCTTAGTGTTGACGTACTGAACCAAGGTCTCAAGTCTCGCAGTCATCTGCTCCTTGGGCTTCCCTTCATAGTTTCGGCTGTCCGGATACACGTTCTTCAGTCGGTCTATCAGTCGGTCGTACTTGCCCTGAAGCATGTCGAACTCGCGCCTCAACTCAGCATACACGAAGAAAGCAATAGGGTCGTCCGACCCAGAGGATGATGAGGAATGCGCCCTTTGCTGACAACAAATAAGAGGAGTATTAATAATAATTTACTTAACCTACTATCTCGCATAATATCTATAACCTACACACAAATCCTATAACCTATTTAGGTTGTTCAGGGACTCTAAACCGTATCTCTGATACCAAAACCTGTCACACCCCCAACTTAAACAGCAAATTAAATATAACTATTATAATATTTTGAATGAAGAATACACAACCAACTCCAAGATCTTACAGTTTAGGGTTTGGAACAGCCCAACACTACCAACTATTATATCTGATTAAAAGTACCGAGTCCTCACACAAACTATTACTTATTCTACCTGCGCTCGAACATAAGCATCAGCATCACAGGTCTTACGGGCAGTCTGCTTGAATCTAACCATAGCTGCTAGCTGTAATATCAGGGTAAAGCAAGAAGTGAGCCAAATGCTCAACAAGTGCTAACAGTACGACACAAATATAAATTGAAATATACCTTTAAGAATGACAATGGAAAGACATAACCAATGATAACGAGAGATAGAACTATGTGAGATGGCATCATTTTGCTTGTATCAAAACAATTTTAAAACCATGTCTTAATCAAAATCATTTTATGACGCTACGGATTACAGCCGGTGATCAGCCGCGAAGTAATCCCGAACCTCGCTGGGTTCTAAAACATTAACGGGAATCCCTAGGCAACTTTTAAGCCTAATATAAGTGTGGAAAGGACTCGCGTCTCAGTCCAGATCCACCATTCAAAGAAAACATTTATCCCTCTTTGGGACTGAAAAACCCACATTTTATTTATTTCGAAAACTGATGCCGAATTATGATAAAATCTCTTTTTACAGTAAACATCTTTATCAAGGGATTATAGATCAACTCGAAACACGGGGAAATGGTGCTAACTCTCAGAGCCATGAATCACAAAACTAAACTCTATTAGGGTAACTGAATGGTTTTCATGTATCAAAGTTTGGACCAGGGAATTTAGTGAGGCTATTGGATATCATGAAAGGAAGTGCCAAATTGGGCTTAAAACAATGGTTTCTCATCAAGGTTCAAGTGCTGGATCATCAAGAATGTAAGCTTCATGAATACTAAGGGTGTTAAGGTATGAAGAAATGATTTTTAGCTCAGGATGTATCAGAATTGACAAGCTTTAGGATAAGAAAGAGGGGTATCAATCAATTAGGGACAACTTTGATAAATATCTGGCTTTCAGGTATCAAGGTAAGGTTCTATAGGGATTCAAGTATCAGGATGAGATATCATTACTTAGGAATCATTAGCATGGTAATCAAGAGAATCAACCGAGTGCTATAACAACTCTTTATTTTATCATGGCATTCGAATTACTTTAATATACTGTCATGATAAGACTTTTGAACTACTTGCAATACGTACTCGAGGGTTCATGACATTTCTATATGATTCAAAGATAAACATAAGATACGCTTGATTTGAAACATATCAAATGACTCAGGATAATTGCATCAATATATATATGAACTGTTTATAGTAAATACGAAGGTCAAGTTGAATCACTTGCCTTGAGATGGGCTGGTCTGGTCTGACTGGTAGGAGCAACTGGAGCTTCACTCGACCTTTATGGCAAGTTTTCCCTCATCTCGAGATCCTACATAAATAATAATAATCTTCATTATAATATATTCTCACCAACTTAACCTATTTACAACTCGAAATTAAACACGGATGACACTTAGGCCTATATGCACTTAATTTATATTCACTTTTAAATTACAATTGCACAAACATAGACACATAATCACATATCATATATTAATACCAAATAACACCATATATACCATAATGCAACACTAGGCTTGGATGATCTCGACTCTCAACTTAAGTCACTTGGTCGCTAAACTAGACATAGTCCTCTAATTTTGGCTTCCTAACTCGATGTGCCTTTCCTAAATTATCCAACACCTATTGACCCTCACTTGTGCCTTTTGCTCTACTGACCTTATACTATCTTACAACTATGGTGGTCGACCTAATACTCACTTCTAAGTATTCTAAAACTTAGTGATAAGTGAAAGTGCTCACTGGTGCAAATTTCAGAATGATAACTATGGTTTCTTGAATGCATTAGACACTCTTAAACTACAATTTTTCCTTCAAAACTTTTACAAAAGACTCTACTGACCTAAGGGCATCTCACAAACTTGATGTGGCTCAAGGGCCTGGCTTGGGCCTTCTTGGGCCTAAGCTAAAAGTCCAAAGTTCCCCTGTTTTTATGGGCAGAAAACGCCCTGACTTGAATTAACTTGTGACACATGGTTCTAACTCATATCCTATGAACTATGATTGGAAAAACTTCTTTGATACTCCCTCTAACTAAGGCCCAATTGGGCCTAATGAGGGCCTACCCATGACATGGTCAAATCTCCCTATTTCTAAGTTGCAACAAAACTGTCCCCTGCTGGACAGATTTTGTGATTCTACTTGTGCACCTAACCAAAAGACATGCAAACCTCCAACCAACTCCTAAAACCTTTTTTATACTCCCAATACTAACTTCTGGTGGCTTGGGCCTCAAAGAGCACATCAATGACATGGTCAAAACTCACTCTAAACCTCAGGGTACTAAACTGATTTTCTGCAGAAACTATAACTCTCATTTTCCAAGGTTTTGACTTGACAAACTCAATTAACAACAACTCAATACTTAAACCAAGACTTATACATGGTAATCTACTGAACTAACTCCCTTATTCTCAAAATAACCTTGGGTGAGATCATCCATGCCCAAAAACAACAACATGCAACTAAATATATAACATGCAACTCATGGAAATCACATAACAAGATTTCGGCTAGGCATAAAGTTTTAAATGCTTGCAAAATCGACTTGCACCTAATACTCATCCTTAATAATCATGAAATATAACTTCTTTTAAGTATTAATAAGAAATTTAACATAAAAACAATCTATTTTAAGCACACCTATTTCGAATTTATAGATTTTTAAACATAACAACATGATTTCGAAAAGAATAGCATGCAAAACATGGTTGATCATCATTTTAATGTCTTAAAACTAGCATGCATGGCTAAACATAAATATATAATGAAATTTCAGTAGCATGCAAAGGATTTTAAAGCATGATATCTCCATAAAATACTTAGTTAGAACTATACATAATATATCTCATAGAGAGCTCTTGAATTCACAAGAATCAAGAGTTTCTCTTTGGAGATCACATGAGAACTACACATGCATCCATGGAACTTCAACTTCCAAGTCACAAAACACTTGGTAAGTATATAAGATGAATGTAGGTAAAAGATTTACACTTGGGAATATGAAGAATGAATTGAAAAATGGAAGGGGGGTGGCGGATTTGGCCTTCGGCCGAGAGTAAGGTGGGAGGGGAAAAAGAGAGAAAATTTATGGTGTGTTGGAGTGTGGAATGAGTGGAATGACTTCTCCCACTTTGATTTTTTTGTTTTATGCTTTTTGGTTGACAAATAATGAGTGGAAGTGAGAAATTACAAAAATGTCCTTTAGCTAAAGTTAGGCCATTTTGCATGCAAGGCTAATGTAGTAATTTGGTAATAATCAAATGAGTTAGTGGGGTTGGAAAAGTCTTATTTGTCCTTTGAGAGAATAGAAGGGTGATTTGCATGCATGGTCTCTTATGTAATTTGATAAATATGACAATTAAAATTTATAATGATTTATTTTTATAAAATAAAATACAAGTTCAAAAATTATAAAATTTATACCATAAAATAACTTGGATTTTTAGAGACTTTATAAAATCATTTTCAAAATTTGTGAACAAAATACCTTTTAAAAGAAAAAATTTCCAAAGCTTAGAATATTCCTTATAAATCAAAAATAAAGAAATTAAATAAACTCTTGCTTTGAAAAATTATATACTACACAAAGCAAATTTATAATGCAGAAATTTTCACTCACACTAGCGTACAATCATTGAATATATATTCATTTGACTTTAATAGTATACCAAATCCTCAAATAATATTACATAAAATGCCGGTCGTAACAAATAAAGCCTTGCTATCAGACTTTGTGGAGAAAGCTGGCCCAGGTGTTTCTTATGGAGATGGCAACATGGGAAAAACTCTGGGATATGGCAATATCAATCTTGGAAATGTCATCATTGAAAAAGTAGCTCTGGTCTCAGGACTTAAACACAATCTGCTGAGTGTTAGTCAAATCTGTGACAGAGGTTATCATGTGGATTTCTTTGAAGAACACTGTGAAGTTGTAAGAAAATCTACAGGCAAAGTTGTTCTGAAGGGATACAGCCATGGTGACATTTATGAAGCCAAGCTTTTAACAAGTACTGATGGTTCTGCAATCTGTCTGTTGAGTAGAGAATCAATTGAAGAAAGGTGGGAATGGAACAAGAAACTCTCTCATTTAAATTTTAACAATATAAATGAACTAGTCAAGAAAGATCTTGTGAGAGGACTTCCAAAATCAGTATTTGCTCCTGATGGCCTTTGTGATTCATGTCAGAAGGCAAAACAAAGAAAATCTTCATTCAAGAGCAAAACTGAATCATCAATTCTTGAGCCTTATCACCTACTACATGTTGATCTATTTGGTCCAGTGAATGTCATGTCTATTGCAAAGAAGAAATATGCTATGGTCATAGTGGATGAGTTCACCAGATACACATGGGTGTATTTCTTGCACACAAAAAGTGAAACTGCATCTATCTTGATTGATCATGTCAAGCAACTGGATAAATTGGTCAAAGATTCTGTGAAGATCATAAGAAGTGATAATGGCACTGAGTTCAAGAATTTGATCATGGAAGAGTTCTGTAAAGACCATGGAATAAAGCAGGAATTTTCTGCTCCTAGAACTCCACAGCAAAATGGAGTTGTTGAAGGAAAGAATAGAACTTTTATTGAAGCTGCACGAACTATGCTTGATGAAGCAAAGTTGCCAACCTACTTTTGGGCTGAAGCTGTGCCGACTGCTTGTTTTACTCAGAATGCAACACTCATTAACAAGCATGGAAAGACACCAAATGAGATGGTGAAGAAAAAGAAGCCAAATTTGAAGTATTTTCATATATTTGGATGCAAGTGTTTTGTTCTTAAGACTCATCCCGAACAGCTATCCAAATTTGATCTAAAAGCTAATGAAGGAATTTTTGTTGGATATCCACTTTCCACAAAAGCCTTCAGAGTCTACAATTTAAGAACAAGGGTTGTCATGGAATTTATCAATGTCTCTTTTGATGATAAGAAGATTACTGGACTTGAAGATTTCAATGATCATGATCAGCTGAGATTTGAGAATGAAGCTTTAAATTCTGATTCTGTAAATCATGACAGTCTAAATCCTGATACTGCAAACTCTGATGGATTAAACTCTGATGTTGTTAAAACTGTGGTGACTACACCAAAGGAAAATGCACCTGTGCAGGGGGAGCATATTGAATATCCAACCACATCTCAAGAAGCATCAGAACCTATAACAGGCTCTTTAAGTTCTGATTCATCAAGTTCTGATGAGCCAAGTTCTGGAAACTCAAATTCTGAAGGATCCAACTCAGAGAGCATAATTTCAGGGGAAGCATCAGAAAATGTTGATGAAGACAACATGGATCATGGGGGAACATCCAGTTCTAGAGATAACCTTCCATCTGTAAGGAAGTGGACTAAAGCACATACACCTGACTTAATTATTGGAAATCCTGATACAGGTGTCAGAACTACAACAACTACATCAAAGGAATGTCTTTATCATTCTTTTCTTTCTCAGACCGAACCAAAGAAAGTGGAAGAAGCTCTTCAAGATGCTGATTGGGTGCAAGCAATGCAGGAAGAATTAAATGAATTTGAAAGAAATAAAGTCTGGACCCTAGTGCTAAGACCAAAGAACATGTCTGTTGTTGGTATAAAGTGGGTGTTTGGAAACAAAACTGACAGTGATGGCATAATTACAAGGAATACAGCAAGGCTGGTTGCAAAAGGATACTCTCAACAGGAGGGAATTGATTATGATGAAACATTTGTACCAGTTGCTAGATTGGAAGCCATAAGAATATTTTTGGCTTATGTTGCTCACAAGAAGTTTAAACTCTTTCAAATGGATGTGAAAAGTGTTTTTCTCAATGGAGAATTGGAAGAGGAAGTATATGTTGAAAACCTCCAGGCTTTGTAGATTCCAAATTTCCCAATCATGTCTACAGGCTTGATAAAGCACTTTATGGCCTTAAGCAAGCTCCAAGAGCATGGTATGAGACTTTAGCTCAGTTTCTTCTGGAAAGTGGATTTAACAGAGGGACCATTGACAAAACTTTATTCAACCTCAACCATGGAAAAGACTTACTTTTGGTGTAGATATATGTTGATGATATCATTTTTGGTTCTACAAATGACAGACTTTATAAGAAGTTTGCCAAGCTAATGCAGTCAAGATATCAAATGAGTATGAAGGGAGAACTTAACTATTTTCTGGGCCTTCAAGTCAAGCAGAATGAAGAAGGAGCTTTTATTTGTCAATCTAAGTACACCAAAAATTTGTTGAAGAAGTTTAGAATGCAAGATTGTTCAAATGCATCCACTCCTATGGCCACTGCAACAAAGTTGGATAAGGATACTGGTAAATCAGTAGATATTACTGATTACAGAGATATGATCAGCTCATTACTCTATCTAACTACAAGTAGACCTGATATCATGTATGGTACATGTCTTTGTGCAAGATTTCAAATAGATCCAAGGGAACCTCACTTAACATCTGTGAAAAAAAATTCAAGTATCTTAAGGGTACAGCTGATCTGGGATTGTGGTATCCTAGAGAATCAGACTTTAAGCTAATAGGTTACTCAGATGCAGATTTTGCAAGATGCAAAATTGACAGGAAAAGCATAAGTGGAAGCTGCCAATTTCTTGGAGGCAGATTGGTTTCTTGGTTTAGCAAGAAACAGAAGTCAATTTCCACATCAACTGTAGGAGCTGAATACATTGCTGCAGGAAGTTGTTGTGCACAAATTCTTTGGATAAAGAATCAGTTACTGGATTATGGGTTAGAATTTTCTAAAATCCCTATTTACTGTGATAATCAAAGTGATATTGCTATGACAGGTAATCCAGTTCAACACTCAATGACAAAGTACATCAGCTTTAGGTACCACTTCATAAGGGAACATGTGGATGAAGGTACAGTGGAATTGCATTTTGTTCCAACAGATCAACAACTAGCAGATATCTTCACAAAACCACTATGTGAAGCCAGTTTTATAAGATTGGTAAATGAACTTGGAATGGTTTCAGGTTCTTTCTCTAAATCTGCCTAGTTTATGTTCTAATACATCAGACTTTATGATCAGTATTTACAGATATTACTATCTTTGTGTATTCCGTGCTTAAATTGAAATTTGCTTAAGTGTTGATTGTTGTCTGATGTGAATTCTAAACTCTGATAGTGATATGAATGTTTCTGTGACTATTCAATCCAATGTGGATAACTGTGCTAGATGCTGACCTAGTAGTCTTTAATATACTAAATATCCCGTGTATGAAGTAATTGTTTATGTGGAAATCTTTTAACACAAGCAAATTCTGATATTGAGCTTAGTTAAGTTTACTTTGTGTATCTTATTACTAAGTCAAAAACTAGAATAGTGATTCTTATCTGTTAAGTTCTGATGTTTATAAATCTGATGGATGTACTAAGTGCTGATAAGCCTCACTTATCAAAAGAAAAAGAAAAAGAAAAGAAATAAATATCAGGTACTCCTTTGAGATCAGAGTAAAAATATGGAAGGGAAGACCCAAGTGCATTGCTGGTATTAAGTAATATGCATCAGAAAAGCAAAAAAAAATTTGGTGACTTTTCACACTCAATGATTACTGGAGAAATACTTTGATAACAGCATAAATTCTGATAAGCAGTCGTGACTCACTTACACTGAGAAGCCACTGTAAAATGGAATTTCAAAAGATGCATAAAATGAGCACAAAACAGTTGAGGTGGACTCATGCCTTATTTCTAAGATGTACAGAAGTGAATCAGACTTTACTCTTTGTCTGATATTTAGTTTATTGCACACACATACACTTCATATGAATGATGAAAATTAATATGGTGACAAATGTTATTTTAGATGAACATTTTATGTGTCAGTTGCATATATTCTGAGGACAAGTTCTGATGATTAAGTTCTGTTGAACCCATATCAGTATTTGTGTGAAGAATTACAGGAATAAACATTCACTTTTCGAGTTAAGGAGTCATATTCTGATGACTTTAAAAATCTAAAGAATCAAGCTTCTCATCAAACTCAACTCAATGAGATCCAATCCACAGTGGAATTGCTTGTCTCTCTTCTTTTACCTGCTGATCCAAAAAGGGGGAGAAAGTGATTAAGTCCAAATGCAAATCTATTCAGACACTGAAGGGAAAGGATGATGGAAATGATGACCAGGGAAACTCTGATAAGGGTAGAGGTCAAGGTCAAGGCAAAGGATTTTCATCAAGTAAAGCTAGAATTACAAGTCAATGAACAAGTTCTGATACTGGGAGAAGAATAAGTTCTGATACTGGTAAAATGATAAGTTCTGGTGAACATCTGGAACTTGATGAAGAAATTTCAAAGTGTTAGGTCCCAATGTGTTTGTAGAAGGGGGGGTTGAATACAAACAGTACCGAATAATCGAATTAAATGCGGAATAAAAAATGTGAAACAAAATTCAAGTTAAATAAAAATATTATTAAACTTGAAAGGTGTTACAACAACTGTATCGATTACAAGGAATTAATCTCAAATTAATTATCACAAATCTAGAATAAATTCGACATGAACTTTTTCTATTTTTGTAATAAAAAAGATTCAAATGCTAAACGCAATTTGAGATTAAGTTCTAGGGATTTTGATCCGCTAGATTGATACACAAGAGCAAGATAAAGATTTCTAGTGGATTGGATTTAACTTTACAATCTAGAAATTTAATCTTGAAGTATGCAGATGAAAAGATGAAATATTTCTTCTTGATTTTCTTTTCTGCCTTGTTTCTTGACTTCTGTGTTCTTAATAATAAGTTGCTGCTTCTCTGCTTCTTTTTAAATCAACAAACGAATAGAATTGACTTGGCATGACAATCCTATAGCTGGCAAGACTTTCGGTGAGACAATTGAATGAACTAGCAAGACAATCTGAATGAACTAGCAAGACAATCATCCTCCTAGAGTAACTTTCGGTGTGACAATTGAATATGGCCTAGCATGACAATCGGTATGACAATCCTGATTGTCATGCTAGTTCATTTTCAATTGTCTTGCTGATTTAATGCTTGAATTTAATCCAATTAAACTTCTGAAAATTCCTAAAATTAATTCAGAATTAATTAATCAATTAATTCAATTAATAAATAAATTATTCTTTGCAGATATAATTTATTTTCTTAATTAAATTAGATGAATTAATTAATTAATAGAGAATTAATTCTAGTCTTGAGCAGCAACCATTCTTCTGCAAATCTTCTGAAAATCACTGAAAATTATGAATCAATTCCACCACTTCAACGTTGACACTCGATGTACTGTCTGGTTCATGAGTGACTAACTTCCGTGACATTTCTTCATGTCTTGACTCTGACACTTTGATTTTCTTCAGATTAAATCCTTGTAATTAATTGATACTCTGACGAGATCTCTGTCACTTGATTAAATCCACGATCTTGACTTATATCACTGAGGCATGATCAATTTCTTGAACTTCTTCCAGTGAATTAATTCCTCAAGTCTGTAGATGAACCTTGTCTCTGAATCCTTTGACAGATATTACTTTGCGAGATCTCTCTGATGGTAGTTCCACTATTTACTTATTACATTCTTATTTGAGTTGAGTTGAATCCTCGAATATACAAATAGGCTATGACATATGACTTACAATCTCCCCCTATTTGTTTGTTAGACAATAACACACAAATACCTAGAGGATAACTCAACTAACAAATAAGAAAAAGATATAAATATACATGCAAAGTAAATAGTAGAAAAGTTCTGGACTAGATTTAACATTTTCCAGATTCCAAGTAGATGTTCCTCTAGACTGAACATATCTTCAAGTAGTTTCATCTTCTTTTGTACAACCACATTTCCTGTTGAGAAGCACATATCTCTCTTGCTTCTCCCCCTATGAGAATCAACTGATTAAAGAAGATCACCTTCGTTTTACCACCTCTCCCGTACAATAGGATCCGCAGATAAAAACCAATGGTACTCCCCTAACAGCTTCTTCCCTTACTAGGAAATCACCTTGTGTTTACCACCTCTCCCGTACAATAGGATCCGTAGTTACAAACAACAATGGTGTGGTGTAGTGTACAAGTAGGATCTTTTTCTTACTCCCTGCTATTTCTCCCCCTTAGTTGAGGAATCCTCCAAACTATTACTTAAGCTTCTATCTCCCCCTTAAAGAAGGAATGTATGCCGTCGTCTGAAGGAGTTCTCATATTTCACTTGGTTAGAAAAGAAATAACAAGTAGTTTCTCTTTCTTCCTCACTGTGAGTGTGTGATTCTGTTTAGTGTACCTCACATGTGTTTCACTCTTCTCTCCACTCGTGTTTACACTCATTCTCACAAGTGTATCACTCTTCTCTCATAGCTCCATATTCCAGCTGTACCTGCAAGGAAAATCACCTTAGCCATCCTTAAGGAGGTCATAGGTGGTGCAATGGGAGTTCACAAATCCCCGTCCTTGTTAAACTCGTCAGATAAATCTGAGTCATAATCTACAAGTTGCTAGTTTCCCTTTTAGGGTTCCAGATTTGAATTCTGGGAAGGTAAACAATGATCCAACGAATTTAGCATAAAGATCAAAGTTCCCTTCTAATGTCTGTGAAGACATTTCCTTGTGACTTATCAGGTAATATCTGAATCATTGTCAACAAGTTGCCGATCTGCACCTATGTCAGATCCACTATCCGCAGATGCATCCAGGGGATTTAAGCCTGGGGAGGTAGACACTGACAACTGACATATGGCTTTTGGATCAGTATCCTCTCCTAACACCTGTAAAGGCAATTGGTCCACTAACGAACCTTGAACAATCGAATCTGACCTTAAAATGGTCGAAACTCTTGTTTCCGTCAACTCATCCTTTGTGTGTGTAACCTCTCCTTGTGCATCAAGAATTGTTTATGTTTGAAGTGGTGACACTACATTGGATACCTTGGCCGACAGGCAAAATTCAATAGACTCACCCTGTTGAGAGAATGAATCTAGTAACTGTTTTTGTGCCTTTTCAGCCATTACATCTTTTTGAGAAGATGTATGGGGGCTAGCAGTTGTCTCGGTTTAAATACTACTCATCTATGTATGAGACAGAGCCACTGGGTTGACTACAGAACCTTCCTTATGTGGTGCACTAGGCACTATCTCCCTCACGCTCATTCATACTACATTTAGTGGTAAGAGAGTGTTGGTTGGTTCTGTTTTTGTGTTTGTCTTTACAGTCTGGGATAGACGTTGTGGGTTTTCAACCTCATGACTGTCAATGAAAGAAAGCCATTGGAGACTGAACCTGTAACACAGAATATATGGTAATAGAGAGAAAATGATTTACAATAGTGATTTCAAAAGATTTTACATGAAATAAGAAACCACTAATGTAGAAAGAAGTTTAATTTTGTTTTTCAATATGAATGAGTTTTTGGATAAAACATTGATCACTTAGGGTAAAGTCTAAGTAATTCTCATTCATGTCAAAAGCTTACAAATATCTGCAACATAATGTTAACAACATATCATTGACCGATACTTGTCAAGTACTTTAGATACTAATTGTTATGTTGCATAAACAATATACCACTGCACATATAAAACAATATGATTGTGCTTAGTGATAAGAGAGTTATAAATATGACGACTCTACTTATTCATATAAAATTGTAACTGCAGTTAGAGTGCCATACCATGCCCTTGACGATTGCTTGAGCAGTATACTAGTTCATACCAACCTGAAGTGAGATTGTGAAGAAGAGATTGCATAGTCCAATAGATCTGCAGCTGCAAAGTCCATGAACTGTGGTGCACTGACTTCCTCTTTTAACTCACCAACCAGGAGTACACTTGTACACATCTTACTAGAGTACAATTCCAAGTGTAATGTGCAGCAAGTGCCTGATATGTCGTAATATTCTCAAGTCTCGTCACTGGTGCTATATGTTAGATACTGCTTCCTGATAATAACCTAGCACAATATACAAAATTACAATGATAACATTCCCAGCTTGCAAACAGCCATATCCCTCAGATAAACCTTTGCTGTTATCTCCAAAGGTAACCATGGGGCCAGCTTTCTCAACCACATTTGATAGCAGGGCTCTATCTCCGGTCATATGTCTTGATGATCCACTTGTCAAGAATCCACACTACCGGTTACACCTGTATACTGCCCTGCACTTCAAATGGATTAGACCTTCTTCGGAACCCAAACTTGGTTGGGCCCGGCATACTTGTAGAACTGTCCTTTGTCAGACAAAACAACATTTTTAATTTTAATGGTCTCAACATTCTCAATGACTGAACATTTGACCTTGTAAACAGCCTTAACAAATTTCTGTTTAAGCTTAGGCACAAATGTCTCCTTTCTAGCCTTAGAAGGACTAGCAGTCTTAGACCTATCATGCTTCTTGTTATTCACATGCTGACGAGGAGTAGTCTTATCATTAGACACATGCTTACCATTAAAATAAGCATACATCATATTAAAAGCACAAGACATACAATTAGCAACACCACATGCTTTATGAGAGTGATTAACAGCAGACAATTTATGCATGGTAGACATGGCATTATTGTTATCCAACTCATGTGTGTCTGAGTTAGTCTCAGTTGCTTTCACAACTTTGACTGGAACTTTCGACTCACTTGACTTGGAAACAATCTTCTCATAAGCATGATCCTCAGCACGTATTTCTTCTTGAATAACAGAAGAGGTCGCATCAAATGGTTCAGCAATTGATGCTTTATAGAGGGGTTCATCAACACCCTTAAGCACATGTGGTACTTCCCTCCCTTTAGCACATACATGAGGAGGGGAGTTTATGCCTAATTCTCCAATAGCAGCATTGTAATCATAACCTATTCCAGATGTTTGATTAACAGCTTGCTTACTGTAGAACTCTTTAGCCTTCGAACAAGAATTGAAGTAGGCTCTAACCTTAGTCTCAAGACCGGTGATCTTGTCTTTGAGAATAGTTTCGAGTTTTCTATAACAGTCAACTCTATTCTCTAGAAAAGATACCTGTTCTTTTAATTTGTCTTGATTAATGTGCACAAGTCTTAATTCATTGACCTCTTTCTCAAGGTCTGTGATCTTTAAACTTAACAGTTCATTATCACGACGTGCACAATCTAAGTTACCTCTTAGATGATAAACCATTTCAGCATCAGAAAGTTTTACCTCTATTCTTGACGATGAAGCTTTTCCATCAACAGCCATAAGAGCAAGATTTCCTTCATCTTCATCTTCACTGTCAGTATCATCCCAGCTTCTTCCCTTTGCCAGATAAGCCCTTTCAGAGTTCTTTCTTACTTGCTTTGGCTTCCTACATTCTGTGGCAAAGTGTCCCAACTCATTGCAGTTATAGCATCTAATGGTGCTTCGATCAACCATCCCTGTTTTGTACCCACCACTGCTGGTGTTAGAGGATGAAGATCCACCTTTCTGGAATTTGTTGTAGTTGGACTTGTACTTAAGCTTGGGATTCCTCTTGAATCTGATATGGGAGAATCTCTTGACAATTTGGGCCATTGACTCGTCTTCCAATTGCTCCAGCTCTTCCAAGGAATAAAAATCATCACTTGATTGATTTGTAGTAGGAGGATCATATTCTGCTACTAACATATTTTCCTCAGCCTTGGAATACTGTACCATTCTCTCCAATTGTTGAGATTGCTGTTGTTGTTGACCTTCAGCTACAAGTGCAGTAGATGTGCTGACCATTCTATCCTTCCCGTAGACTTCCTTCTGTTGAATCTGCTCCAACTCATAGGTTTTTAACACTCCATAGAGCCTGTCCAAAGAAATCTCACTCAGATCTCTAGCTTCTCTAATGGCAGTGATTCTATGTTCAAGATGAGCTGGCAGTGTTAAAAGGAACTTTTTGTTGACCTCCCTGATTGAATAATACTTTCCATTGATGTTCAGGTTGTTGATCAACGCATTGTACCTCTCAAACACTTCAGTAATTCCTTCTCCTGGATTTGATTTGAAATGTTCATATTCAGAGGTTAGGATTTCCAACTTGTTCTCCCTAACTTCCTCTGTGCCTTCATTAATCACCTCAATAGTTTCCCACATGTGTTTAGAATTTTTACAGTTCATCACATGTCTGTTCATCAAAGGATCAAGGGAATCAATTAATATTAATTGAAGGCTGGCATCCAAGGAGGCTTCTTCCTTCTCAGCAGGAGTAAAATCTTCAGGCTCTTTTGGATAGGTTCTAGCTTCAGTAGTCACCACACCATCTATTATTACCTCCGGTTCAATAACCATCGGAGTTTTTATACCCTTCTTTAACAAGTTTGAATATTTGGGATTTGCAACTTGTAAAAATAATAGCATCTTCTTCTTCCACATGATATAATTCTCTTTATCAAATTGTGGAATTTTAACGGTTCCAACTTTATGTGAAGTCATTATGAATTTTTGAATAAATAAAAATTCAAGGAGTTGAAAAATCACAAAAGTCTAGGATCTTGATTTGTTCGTTAATCAGAAGGCTCTGATACCAATTGTTAGGTCCCAATGTATTTGTAGAAGGGGGGGTTGAATACAAACAGTACCGAATAATCGAATTAAATGCGGAATAAAAAATGTGAAACAAAATTCAAGTTAAATAAAAATATTATTAAACTTGAAAGGTGTTACAACAACTGTATCGATTACAAGGAATTAATCTCAAATTAATTATCACAAATCTAGAATAAATTCGACATGAACTTTTTCTATTTTTGTAATAAAAAAGATTCAAATGCTAAACACAATTTGAGATTAAGTTCTAGGGATTTTGATCCGCTAGATTGATACACAAGAGCAAGATAAAGATTTCTAGTGGATTGGATTTAACTTTACAATCTAGAAATTTAATCTTGAAGTATGCAGATGAAAAGATGAAATATTTCTTCTTGATTTTCTTTTCTGCCTTGTTTCTTGACTTCTGTGTTCTTAATAATAAGTTGCTGCTTCTCTGCTTCTTTTTAAATCAACAAACGAATAGAATTGACTTGGCATGACAATCCTATAGCTGGCAAGACTTTCGGTGAGACAATTGAATGAACTAGCAAGACAATCTGAATGAACTAACAAGACAATCATCCTCCTAGAGTAACTTTCGGTGTGACAATTGAATATGGCCTAGCATGACAATCGGTATGACAATCCTGATTGTCATGCTAGTTCATTTTCAATTGTCTTGCTGATTTAATGCTTGAATTTAATCCAATTAAACTTCTGAAAATTCCTAAAATTAATTCAGAATTAATTAATCAATTAATTCAATTAATAAATAAATTATTCTTTGCAGATATAATTTATTTTCTTAATTAAATTAGATGAATTAATTAATTAATAGAGAATTAATTCTAGTCTTGAGCAGCAACCATTCTTCTGCAAATCTTCTGAAAATCACTGAAAATTATGAATCAATTCCACCACTTCAACGTTGACACTCGATGTACTGTCTGGTTCATGAGTGACTAACTTCCGTGACGTTTCTTCATGTCTTGACTCTGACACTTTGATTTTCTTCAGATTAAATCCTTGTAATTAATTGATACTCTGACGAGATCTCTGTCACTTGATTAAATCCACGATCTTGACTTATATCACTGAGGCATGATCAATTTCTTGAACTTCTTCCAGTGAATTAATTCCTCAAGTCTGTAGATGAAATTTGTCTCTGAATCCTTTGACAGATATTACTTTGCGAGATCTCTCTGATGGTAGTTCCACTATTTACTTATTACATTCTTATTTGAGTTGAGTTGAATCCTCGAATATACAAATAGGCTATGACATATGACTTACACAAAGCAATTATTTCTTAAAGAAAATCCAGGAATGGACTTTGAGAGTCTAAAGGAAGAAGAAGCTAGACTCAAAGCAGAAGGTGTCAAGATAAAATCTAAAGCTTCTGTTGTTGAAAAGAAATTTCCAAAGCCTAAGGGTATTGTGGTAAAGGAAAGAACAAATTCTGAGGCAACCAAAGCCAAATCACAAGTGGAAATTGATCCAAGGTCCAAGGGCAAAGAAAAAGTTGATGAACCTGTAAAGGTTTATATGTCAGTCATGGATGAAGAAATAACTGAAGAAGATGCTAGTCTTACTCTGATGACAAAGAAGATTTCTCAAACAACCTCTGACATGGCTCATGTTGTTCAGAGTCAAGATGTAGTAAGTTCTGATATGACAGTGAAGCAAGCAACCTCTGACATAGCTCAAGTTGACTTGATATCAGAAGTTAAGGAAAAGGAAACCTCTGACATTGCTCATGTTAAACCTTCAAAGATACTCCTACCAGGATTCACCAAAGCTCAACAGACTCAACCTTTGAAGACTACATCAAGTGGTTTTGAAGCAAGAGTTGTTACAGGAAAAAAGCAAGAGATAAATCTGGATTGGGTAGTTCTAATGAAAGAAGAGTACACAAGACTACCAATGATCCAACTTCCTTAAGTGAACCAGGAGTAGGAGCAACTCCTGAAAGATGGAATCGACTTGAATCTGTACAAATGGTTTGCCATTCTATTTTGAAAGAACATATCTTGTTATATTTTATGACAGATGGAAGGGTATACCATACCAGGCAGAATGCTATTCCACTGAAGTATTTTGAAGAACTGGAACATGTTCTATTCCTACTTCAAGTGAGAAACAGATTAACAGATAGTGCTACAGGTTATTTAAAGTCACAAATTCAAAGACAGAAGAAGCTTTACTCTGTAAAGCCTGACATCACATATTGTCCTAAGTACAGAGATAAAAAAGGTGATATTGTTGAAATGAAGCCTAACACTGCTAGGATTATAACTACTTTTCTGGGTTATAAGGCTGTGGAATTAAATTTAGAGTCTGACAAGGCATATCTTATCATACTAGATCAGGAGATAAGAAAAGCTAAGATAAATGATCTCAGAGCAGCTTTTTTTTCAAACTGGTGAAGATACAACTGAATTGAAAGATGCAAAAAGGAGGATGATTAATGAACTTGAATATGCTGAGAGAAGTCTTTTAAGGAATTATCTCAGAACAACTCCTGATATCAAAGAGATCAGAAATTAAAGCCAAGTCAAAGATCTACAACTTCTTAAATTCTGAAGTGTATACAGACTGAAGCTGTTATCAGACCTTGAGGATGGTAAAGCTATAAGGACTGTAAGTTGTAGTTATCTAGTCAAATTCTCATGCATTTGTACTTAATATTTTTGACATCATCAAATATCTGTTGAACTTGTATATTATGCTAATTTATAAGTTGGGGGAGAGTGTTAGATATATTTGTGATGTCATGGCTAATATGATTTGTGTTTAAGTTTTCAGATCTTACTTAACAGGACAAATCAGTACTTAACTGGAAATCAGTACTTAACTGGAAATCAGTACTTATACTGAAGTCAGGACTTAAGATATCAGAACTTAAGTTATCAGAACTTAAGTTATCAGGAGATATTTATCAGGAGATAATATCAGGACTTAAGGAGACTTTCAGATAAGGCAGGCGTCTGATTGAAGGGAAAGAAGGTCAAGACAAATGCAAGAAGAAATATGCATGAAGAAAGAATTCTATGAAGAATAGAATACTTGGAAGAAAAGATAACTGATTGATATATTTTAGGAAGCAGAATTATATTCGATATCAATTAGAACATTATCTTGTAACTGTGTAGTATATAAACACAGACATAGGGTTTACACTATAGGTGTTATCATTATTGAAGTCATTATTCTTTGTAACCCTAGTAGCTCTCGTGATAATTTGTTCATCACTGAGAGAGAACAGTTGTTTGTAACAGAGTTTATTGTGTTGGATAAAATCTGTGTTCTGTTACTTGAGTTCTTATATTCGATTTGATTGTAGTAAACACTGTATTCAACCCCCTTCTACAGTGTGTGTGACCTAACATTTGATGATGTCAAAAACATTAAGTACAAATGCATGAGAATTTGACTAGATAACTACAACTTACAGTCCTTGTAGCTTTACCATCCTCAAGGTCTGATAACAGCTTCAGTCTGTATACACTTCAAAATTTAAGCAGTTGTATATCTTTAACTTGGATTCAATTTCTGATCTCTTTGATGTCAAGAGTTGTTCTAAGATAGTTCTTCAACAAACATCTCTCAGCATATTCAAGTTCATTGATCATCCTCCTTTTAGCATTCTTCAATTCAACTGTATCTTCACCAGTTTGAAAGATAGCAGCCCTGAGATCATTTATTTTAGCTTTCTTTATATCCTGATCTAGTCTGATGATATAGGCTTTATCAGACTCAAGATTGAATTCAAGTCCCTTAATACCAGAAAATGTAGTGATGATTTTAGCAGTATTAGGCTTCATTTCAACAATTTCTCCACTGTGAGATCTGTACTTGGGACAGTATGGGCTGTCAGACTTTACAGAATAAAGCTTCTTCTATTTCTAAATATTTGACTATAAACACTCTGCAACACCATCTGTTGATCTGTTCTTAACTTGAAGCAAAAATAGAACATGTTCCAGTTCTTCAAAATACTTCAATAAAATTACATTCTCCCTGATCTAGAATACCCTCCCATCTATCATAAAGTATAACATGATATCTTCTTTCAAAACAGAGTGGTAAACCATTTGTACAGATTCAAGTTGATTCAATCTCTCAGGAGTTGCTCCTACACCTGGTTCACTTAAGGAAGTTGGATCATTGGTAGTATTGTTTACTCTCTTCTCTTTTGAACTACCCAATCCAGATTTGTCTCTTGCTTCCTTTCCTGTAACAACTCTTGCTTCAAAACCATTTGATATAGTCTTTAAAGGGTGAGTTTGTTGGGCTTTTGTGAATCCTGTTAGTAGCATCTTTGAAGGTTTAACATGAGCAATGTCAGAGGTTTCCTTTTCCTTATCTTCTGATGTCAAGCTAACTTGAGCTATGTCAGAGGTTGCTTGTTTCACTGTCATATCAGAACTTACTACATCTTGACTCTGAACAACTTGAGCCATGTCAGAGGTTGTTTGAGAAATCTTCCTTTTCATCAGAGTAAGACTAGCATCTTCATCAGATATTTCTTCATCCGTGACTGGCACATATACCTTTTCAGGTTCATCAACTTTTTCTTTGCCCTTGGATCTTGGATCTACCTCCACTTGTGATTTGGCTTTGGTTGCCTCAGAATTTGTCCTTTCCTTAATCACAATACTCTTAGGTTTTGGAAGTTTCTTTTCAACAACAGAAGCTTTAGATTTGGAGTTGACTTTTTCTACTTTAAGTCTAGCTTCTTCTTCCTTTAGACTTTCAAAGTCCATTCCACGATTTTCTTTAAGAAATAAACTCCTTGAAGTTTCTTCATCAAGTTCCAGATGTTCACTAGAACTTATCCTTTTACCAGTATCAGAACTTATTCTTCTCCCAGTATTAGAACTTGTTCTTTGTGTAGAAATTTTAGTTGTCTTTGATGAAGATCCTTTATCTTTACCATGACCTCTACCCATTCCAGAGTTTCCCTGGTCATCATTTCCATCATCCTTTCCTTTCAGTGATTGAGTAGATTTGCATTTGGAATTAATTACTTTCTCCCCCTTTTTGGCATCAGCAGGTGAAAGAAGAGAGACAATCAATTCCACTGAGGATTGGATCTCATTGAGTTGAGTTTGATGAGAAGCTTGATTCTTTAGAATTTCATCAATCTGAGCCTGTTGCTTCTCCTGAGTTTTTTCAATATACCCAATTCTGTCAAAGGCTGGCTTGAAAAATCTATTCTTTTCCAATTTTATATTCATATCTTGCTGGATCAAAGATTCTTGAATTTTATTCACCTTGTCATGAGTTATTGAGTGTTGACCTTGAAGGTGCCTAGTACTCATTGCAGTAACTCTCAGCTGTGCCTTGAAATCATCATTTATCAGTATTTCATCAGCTTTGGCAAGGTGCTCAGCAAGAATTTTTTTAGTAGGAACAAAACTAACTGAGTTCCATTCCTTAGTCCACTCTTTTCCTCTAGGAGTTTCACTCCAAGGTACTGGTGCATCCTCTCTAACAAACTTCTTGATTAAATCAGCTTTGTTTGGAGCTTGTTGAGGTGCATGTCCTGATGGACCAGCTGCATCAGCATCTATATTTGCAGCAGCTTCACCAGTAAGTTCAACATTAGCAGCATCAGAACTTAAAGAGCCTGCAGCATCAGCATCCTCTGATAAAAGAATAGTATGTGAGGCTATAGAGGCTTCAACATCATCCTCTAAGATATGATCTGCAATTAAGTTCTGATCAACAGCCAAATCTTGATGCCCACCTAAAATCTGATTTTCATCGTCCAGATTCAGAATTGGTGTGGTTGGAATATCTTCATTGAAATCAACATCTAGAATTGGTGTTGTTGGTGGAGCTTCCAAGTACAGAACCTCAGGCACAACCAAGTTATGAATATCAATTTCAGCACTTGTACCTGGGTCTTCAGTATGTACTGGATCAATTACAGGAGACACAAGAGGTGTAAGCACTTGCTCTGGAATATTCCCTTGTTCTTGAATATGAGACTTTTGAGCTGATTCAGCAGTAAGAAGTAATTCAATTACTATAGGTTCTGTTGGGATCAGAGATTCCTGACCCCCTTCCTTGCTGCTTATTCCAGAGTTGCTTCAGAGTGTGATGATACACTTACAGCCCTCCTGGCTCTTTGCTTTTTAAGTCTCTTTGCAGAATTAGAGACTTTGGGAGCTTCATCATCAGAATTTAGCTTTCTAAGCCTTTTGAGGGGCCTAGAACTCCCAGTTTTAGTATCTTTCTGAGAAGAGATCTTCTCAGCTTCTACAACAACAGGTTCTGATATGGGAACCTGTTCTTCATTGTCTGACTCATCTCTCAGAACAATTCTCCTTTTCTTCTGTTGAGATTGAGGTACTATCTTAGTCCTCTTGGGTTTTGAAGATGAAGGCTTCACTGGATGTGCTGAAGGTTGAGGTTGAGATGACTGTGATGGTTTGAAATATGTCCTGATGGATGGTTGAGTTGGTTGAGGTTGAGAGGTTTGAGGTGTTTGTGTAGTTGTGGTATGTTCTGATGGTTGTTGTGTTGGCTGTGATGTGTTGGTGGGTTGAACATCAGGGTAAACAGATGTGTATGTTTGTGGATCGGCATTTACCAGAATCTGTTTTACTAACTGAGGAATTTGTAAGGGTCTCTGCACTTGTTTCTTAATGTCAACATTTAACAAATCATTAAAGGCCCTTTTTGCAAGCTTAAAGGGTGGAATTAAATCACTGGTAGGTTGGGGTTCATCAACACAACAGAAAGTATATATAAGCTGACAGAATCTAGCAAAGTATACTACATTCCTATCCTCTGTCATCCTATCCCCTATGAAACCTAACACAGCACTTGCAAAATAAAAATGAGTTTGATGAATAAGGGCATACCCGATTTGCTGACTCATGATGGGAATAGCATCAAAGTTGGAGCATTTATTGGCGAATGCCTTAGTGATACAATCAAAGAAAAAGCTCCATTCCTTTCCAATATTTGCTCTTTTCAGTTGACCCAGCTTTCCCAAACTTTTCTCATAGCCCAAACTGGCCATGAGCTGCTGTAAGACAGGATCCTCCACTGTTGAGAATGTGCAACCTTTAGGTAAGTGGAGAGCTTTACAAACTGCTCCAGGTGTAACCACGTGCTCGACATCTCCTGATGTGAAAACGATGCTTGGAGTACCAGTAGCACCACCATCATCAAAAAGCCCAGTTCTCCAAAATGTCAGCACTTGTTGGCTTGAAATAGTTTGAGGTTGGGTCAAAGCATACCCAATCTCACTATGAGTTAATAAATCTTGCACAAAGTGCAAATCTGATGGAGCTTCAGCCTTGGTCAGGATTGCAGCATAATTATTTGGGACAAACTTGGCTCCATCAATAATTAAATCCTTGGGCGCCATCAGAAATAAGTGAGAAGTTAGAGTGCCTGTAAGGTGTTTGAGAAAATGTCTATAAAGAAAGCCGTTAGAAAATGTGAGAGAGAATAAGAAAAGAGAGAGTAGAATAAAAATGAAAATAAAAGATTTGAAAATCTTTTATCTCTTTTACTTAGACACCCCACGTGACAGCAGTTAATAAGAAGTGGAACAGACCTTTACACCTGTCAGGCATGCAGTAGTTAAGGCAAAAGTTAATGGGCACGGTAAATAAGTAATAATTACATTGCACGTTCAGTTTTTTTAAAAAAACTGTTCCCACTAAAAAAATGATTATTACTGCTTTATCTCACATAAACCAATATTCTGTAAAAATATGACCGTTCATGTAATGACCAAAAATAAACCAAGTAAATAAATACTGCCACATCAGCATCAGAACTTGATTCTTATCAGGATTTAAAAGTCATCAGAATATGGTTCCTTTACTCGAAAAGTGAATGTTTATTCCTGTTATTCTTCACACAAATACTGATATGGGTACATTAGAACATAATCATCAGAACTTGTCCTCAAAATTTATGCAACTGACACTTAAACTGTTCATCCAAAATAACATTTATCACCACAGTAATTTTCATCAATCATATGGAGTATATGTGTGTGCATTAAGCTAAATATCAGATAAAGAGTAAAGTCTGATTCACTTCAGTACATCTTAGAAATAAGGCATAACTAAGAACTTTGCTTTAAATCTGTCATTATTCTGAAGTCTAGTATAGAATGAGTTCATGCATGAGTCCACCTCAACTGTTTTGTGCTCATTTTATGCATCTTTTGAAATTCCTTTTTATAGTGGCTTTTCAGTGTAAGTGAGTCACAACTGCTTATCAGAATTTATGCTATTATCAGAGTATTTCTCCAGTAATAAGAGAATGTGAAAAGTCACCAAGAAAATTTTATTTTGCTTTTCTAATGCATATTACTTAATATCAGCAATGCACTTGGGTCTTTCCTTCCACATATATTTTTCTCTAGATCTCAAAGGAGTACCTGATATTTATTACTTTTCTTTTCTTTTTCTTTTGATAAGTGAGGCTTATCAGCACTTAGTACATCCATCAGATTTACTAACATCAGAACTTAACAGATAAGAAGCACTATTCTAGTTTTTGACTTAGTAATAAGATACACAAAGTAAACTTTAACCAAGCTCAATATCAGAATTTGCTTGTGTTAAAATATTTCCACATAAACAATTACTTCAAACATGGGATTATTAGTATATTAAAGACTATTAGGTCAGCATCTAGCACAGTTATCCTCATTGGATTGAATAGTCACAGAAACATTCATATCACTATCAGAGTTTAGAAATTCACATCAGACAACAATCAGCACTTAAAAAATTTTAATTTAAGCACAAAATACACAAAGATAGTAATATCTGTAAATACTGATCATAAAGTCTGATGTATCAGAACATAAACTAAGCAGATTTAGAGAAAGAACATGAAACCATTCCAAGTTCATTTACCAATCTTGTAAAAGTAGCTTCACATAGTGGTTTTGTGAAGATATCTGCTAGTTGTTGATCTGTTGGAACAAAATGCAATTCCACTGTACCTTCATCCATATGTTCCCTTATGAAGTACCTAATGCTGATGTGCTTTGTCATTGAGTGCTGAACTGGATTACCTGTCATAGCAATAGCACTTTGATTATCATAATAAATAGGGATTTTAGAATATGTTAACCCATAATCCAGTAACTGATTCTTCATTCAAAGAATCTGTGCACAACAACTTCCTGCAACAATGTACTCTGCTTCTGCAGTTGATGTGGAAATTGACTTTTGTTTCTTGCTAAACCAAGAAACTAATCTGCCTTCAAGAAATTGGCAGCTTCCACTTGTGCTTTTCCTGTCAATTTTGCATCCTGCAAAATCTGCATCTGAGTAACCTATTAGCTTAAAGTCTGATTCTCTAGGATACCACAATCCCAGATCAGCTGTACCCTTAAGGTACTTGAAAATTCTTTTCACAACTGTTAAGTGAGGTTCTCTTGGATCTACTTGAAATCTTGCACAAAGACAGGTAGCATACATGATATCAGGTCTACTTACAGTTAGATAGAGTAGTGAGCCAATCATACCTCTGTAATCAGTAATATCTACTGATGTACCAGTATCCTTATCCAATTTTGTTGCAGTGGCCATAAGAGTGGATGCACTTGAACAATCTTGCATTTCAAATTTTTTCAACAAATTTCTGGTGTACTTAGATTGACAAATAAAAGTAAGTCCTTTCCATGGTTGAGATGAAACAATGTTTTGTCAATAGTCCCTCTGTTAAATCCACTTTCCAGAAGAAACTGAGCTAATGTCTCATACCATGCTCTTGGAGCTTGCTTAAGGCCATAAAGTGCTTTATCAAGTCTGTAGACATGATTAGGAAATTTTGAATCTACAAAACCTGGAGGTTGTTCAACATATACTTCTTCTTCCAATTCTCCATTAAGAAAAGCACTTTTTACATCCATTTGAAAGACTGTAAACTTTTTGTGAGCAGCATAAGCCAAAAATATCCTTATGGCTTCCAATCTAGCAACTGGTGTAAAAGTTTCATCATAATTAATTCTCTCCTGTTGAGAATATCCTTTTGTAACAAGCATTGCTTTATTTTTTGTAATTATGCCATCACTATCAGTTTTGTTTTTGAACACCCACTTTATACCAACAACAGATCTGTTCTTTGGTCTAGGCACTAGGGTCCAGACTTTATTTCTTTCAAATTCATTTAACTCTTCCTGCATTGCTTGCACCCAATCAGCATCTTGAAGAGCTTCTTCCACTTTCTTTGGTTCATTCTGAGAAAGAAAAGAGTGATAGAGACATTCATTTGATGTTGCTGTTCTAATTCTTATACCTGCTTCATGATCTTCAATAATCAAGTCAGGTGTATGTGCTTTAGTCCACTTCCTTACAGATGGAAGGTTATCTCTAGAACTGGATGCTCCCCCATGATCCACGCTGTCTCCATCAATATTTTCTGATGCTCCCCCTGAAATTATGCTCTCTGAGTTGGATCCTTCAGAATTTGTTTTTCCAGAATTATCAGAATTATCAGAACTTAGCTCATCAGAACTTGATGAATCAGAACTTGAAGAGCATTTTCTAGATTCAGATGCTTCTTGAGATGTGGTTGGATCTTCTATATGCTCCCCCTGCACAGGTGCATTTTCCTTTTGCATAGTCACCACAGTTTCAATAACATCAGTGTTTAACCCATCAGAGTTTGCAGTATCAGGATTTAGACTGTCAGGATTTACAGAATCAGAATTTAAAACTTCATTCTCAAATCTCAGCTGATCATGATCATTGAAATCTTCAAGTCCAGTAATCTTCTTATCATCAAAAGAGACATTGATAGATTCCATGACAACCCTTATTCTTAAATTGTAGACTCTGAAGGCTTTTGTGGAAAGTGGATATCCAACAAAAATTCCTTCATCAGCTTTTAGATTAAATTTGGATAGCTGTTCAGGATGAGTCTTAAGAACAAAACACTTGCATCCAAATACATGAAAATACTTCAGATTTGGCTTCTTTTTCTTCACCATCTCATATGGTGTCTTTCCATGATTGTTGATAAGTGTTGCATTCTGAGTAAAACAAGCAGTCTACACAGCTTCAGCCCTAAAATAGGTTGGTAACTTTGCCTCATCAAGCATAGTTCGTGCAGCTTCAATAAGAGTTCTATTCTTTCTTTCAACATATCCATTTTGCTGTGGAGTTCCAGGAGTAGAGAATTCCTGCTTGATTCCTTGGTCTTTGCAGAACTCTTCCATAATCAAATTCTCGAACTCAGTGTCATTATCACTTCTTATGATTTTCACAGAGTCTTTAACCACTTTATCCAGTTGTTTGACATGATCAATCAAGATAGATGCAATTTCACTTTTTGTGTGCAAGAAATACACCCATGTGTATCTGGTGAACTCATCCACTATGACCATATCATATTTCTTCTTTGCAATAGACATGACATTCACTGGACCAAATAGATCAACATGAAGTAGGTGATAAGGCTCAAGAATTGAAGATTCAGTCTTGCTCTTGAATGAAGATTTTCTTTATTTTTCCTTTTGACAGGAATCACAAAGGCCATCAGGAGCAAATACTGATTTTGGCAGTCCTCTCACAAGATCTTTCTTGACTAGTTCATTTATGTTGAAATTTAAATGAGAGAGTTTCTTGTGCCAATTCCAGCTTTCTTCAATTGATGCTCTATTTAACAGACAGATTGCAGAACCATCAGTACTTGTTGAAAGCTTGGCTTCATAAATGTTACCATGCCTGTATCCTTTTAGAACAACTTTGCCTGTAGATTTGCTTACAACTTCACAGTGTTCTTCAAAGAAATCCACATGATAACCTCTGTCACAGATTTGACTACCACTTAGAAAATTGTGTTTAAGTCCCGAGACTAGAGCTACTTTTTCAATGATGACATTCCCAAGATTGATATTGCCATATCCCAGAGTTTTTCCCATATTGCCATCTCCATAAGAAACACCTGGGCCAGCTTTCTCCACAAAGTTTGATAGCAGGGCTTTATTTCCAGTCATATGTCCTGAACATCCACTGTCCAGAACTAGGATATTTTTCCTGTTTCCCTGCAATCACAAAGACCACTAATGATTAGTTTTAAGGACCCATACTTGCTTGGATCCTTTGGCCTTATTAATTTTGTTAACATTTACAACAGATTTAACATCAGAATTTATGTTAACAGTTTTCTTATCAGAATTTACAATATCAGACTTTGCATCAGAACTTACACTAGAAGGAATAATGCTAACTTTCTTTAAAGAAGGTTTTATTTGATAATAATCATAGTACAAACTATGATATTCCTTACAAGTATAAATGGAATGCCATAAACTACCACAATGAAAACAAGGATTTTGTGGCCTATATCTAACAGACTGACTCTTAACTCCTGATTTCGAAGGTAAGGAGTTTATGTTCTTATTTTTCCTGCAAAAAGAAGCTAGATGGTTAGAATTTCCATAGTTATAACATTTCTTTCTAGGAGCATTAGGAACAGGCTTATAATCATTGCTTTTATTCACACCCACCATTCCATTCCTATTTTTCCTAGGTGTCTTTACCTTGTTTACATTCTTAACATCTTTCAGCTTATGCTTAAGCTGCTTCTTTGTCATTAAGCCTATGTTAACTTCAGTTGGCTTATCCCGTTTTGGTTTGTCAAAAGTTAATTTCTCTTTAACTTCTGATTTATCAACATCAGACTTTACAGCTACAAACTTAACAGGATTTACCTTTGGCTTTTGTTTAACAACTATAGGCTCAATTTCTACAGTTCTTTTATCATTCTTATCATCTCCATAACCTAAGCCTTCTTTCCAGTTTCCACTACTTAACAAATTCTGAGTTGTTCTGCCAGAGTTAGTCCAAGTCCTGATAATCTCTCTTTCCTTTTCTAACTCTGTTTTTAGAGATTCATTCATTTTAAGCACTTCATCTCTAACATAGAAAGCATCATCTCTATCTTTCTGAGTTTGATGGAACATAACTAACTCTTTTTCTAATTAATCATTCCTCTTTTTATAAGCAAGATTTTCAGAAGTTAATCTTTCACATGTTAAAGTTTGATCTCTATAACTAATGAACATGGTTTTAAGATATCTTCTCAACTTATTAATATCATCAGAATGAAAAACATAAGTTGTTTGAGGTACCTTTAACTCAGCAGCTTCAGAGCTGCTATCAGCATTTACCATCAAGACATAGTTCACCTCACTTTCAGAATCTGAAGTGTCTGTCCAACTTTTCTTCTTTGTGACAAGAGCCTTGCCTTTGTCACTCTTCACTTTCTTGCAATCAGGAGATATGTGGCCTTTCTCACCACAGTTGTAGCCTTTGACATTTGAGTAATCTCCTTTGTCAGACTTTCCTCCTTTGCCTTCAGATTTTCTGAAACCTTTCTTATCAGAACTTGCACCTTTCCTGGAAAACTTCTTTCCCCTTCTGAATTTCCTGTATACAATCTTTGTAATTCCTTTCACCATAAGAGCACACAGCTTCATCATCTCTTCATCAGGGTCCATCTCAGATAGACTTTCAATTTCTGAATCCACATCACTATCAGGACTTGATGACTCAGTATCAGACTTTGTGATGAGAGCCTTTCCTTTGCCTTTCTTTGAGACAGCCACTTTAGAGGATTCCTCCTCAGCCTTAAGAGCAACTGTTATTGATTTTCTCCCATGCCTCTTGCTTCTTTGATCCATCTCAAGTTCATGAGTCTTGAGCATACCATAAATTTCATCAAGAGTAGTTTCATCAAGAGCATAGTTGTCTCTTATAGTTGTGGCCTTCAAATCCCAACTTTCAGGAAGAGCTAAAAGGAATTTGAGATTAGTATCTTCAAGATCATATTCCTTATCCACCAGTGACAGATCATTCAAGAGTTTGACAAATCTATCATATAAACTAGTCAATGACTCATCAGGTTTTGAGTCAAAGTGTTCATACTCTTGAGTGAGTATAGTCCTCCTGTTCTTCTTAATTGAATTAGTTCCCTGGCATCTTGTCTCTAAGGCATCCCATATCTCTTCTGCAGTCTTGCAGTTAATTACCCTGTTTGACATGACATTATCAATGGCACTGTGCAACAAATGTCTTACCTTTGAATTCTTTGCAATAGATGAGATATCTTCAGTTGTATATTCACTTTTCTTCTTTGGTACAGTCTGTGCTGGCTGATCTGCAACTATAACAGAGAGCTTGGTTGGCTTGTGTGGTCCTTTATTAATTCTTTCAAGGTATTCTGGATCTGTAGCTTCCAAAAACATAGACATCCTCACCTTCCATATGGGATACTCAAAAGGTTTCAGTATGGGAACCCTAATAGTCTCATATCGATTATGAATTTGAGTCTTTGGAGTTTCTTCAATTTTGGTGGGCTTGGTTGGAGTTTGTACTTCTTCAAATATGATTGTTTTTGGATCTTTACTGTATGTATATTAACAGATTGCTCTGATACCACTTGTTAGGTCACACACACTGTAGAAGGGGGTTGAATACAGTGTTTACTACAATCAAATCGAATATAAGAACTCAAGTAACAGAAAACAGATTTTATTCAACACAATAAACTCTGTTACAAAGAACTATCCTCTCTCAGTGATGAACAAATTATCACGAGAGCTGCTAGGGTTACAATAAATAATAAACTCGATTATGATAACATATATAGTGTAAACCCTATATCCGTGTTTATATACTACACAGTTACAAGATAATCTTCTAATTGATATCGAATACAGTTCTGCTTCCTAATATATATTAATCAGTTATCTTTTCTTCTAAGAATTCTATTCCTTGTAGAATTCTTCTCCATGCATATTTCTTCTTATGTTTGTCTTGATCTTCTTTCCTTTCAATCAGCCGCCTTCCTTATCTGAACATCTCCTTAAGTCCTGATATTATCTCCTGATAAATATCTCCTGATAACTTAAGTTCTGACAACTTAAGTTCTGATATCTTAAGTCCTGACTTCAGTATAAGTACTGATTTTCAATTAAGTACTGATTTGTCTAGTTAAGTAAGATCTGAAAACTAAACACAAATCATATTAGACACGACATCACAAATATATCTAACAATATCTCTTTCTTGAAATTGACAGGACATTAACTGGTCCAAACAAGTCCATGTGAATAAGTTGCAAAGGTGCACTTATAGAATTCACAGTTTTACTGATTAGGCATGTCTCTCACTAACTCCTTTTTAACTAGAGTATTGATTGCCTTGAAATTCAAGTGATATAGCATCTTATGCCATAGGTTGTTTTGCTCTATAGATGCCTTGATGTAGAATTAACAAATTCCATCCTTATTTGCTAAGTCTAAGTCTGCAACAAATAAGCTTCCCTTCCTTGCTCCTTTCAGAGCAACTTCACCAGTCTTTTTGCTGATAAAAATGCATTCTCCTTTGTCAAATGAAACCTTGAATCCTTTGTCTGCAAATTGACAAACACTAAGGAGATTCACTTCAAGACCAGCTACCAGTACTACATCTTCAATGACAACATTTCTAGAAAATAATTTTCCATATCCCATTGTGAAACCTTTGCTGTTGTCTCCAAAACTCACTAATGGGCTAGCCTTCTCCTTAAACTGTGATAGTATGGCCATATCACCTGTCATATGTCTTGAGCATTCACTGTGTATGATCCATATAACTTTCTTCCCTTTGCGCTACACACAATAAGGATTAAATGTGTTTAGAAACCCAAGCAATGTTGGGTACTTTCTTCTTTTTATCAGAATGAGCAAAACTAGAATGAGCTGTTCCAGAAAGATTGGTGTTTATGGACTGTTGTGCATTCTCCCTTTTTGATGTAGACCTAACATTTACTTCTTTGAGGTCTACTCTTAGCTTATGATAACTTTTCATCATTGTCAAGTTACAAGGGATACAATCAAACTTGTCACAGAATGAATATGGATCATTTGTATTTGCTTCATTTTACTTACAAGCTCCTTCTACTGGCTTGCTAACAACCTTTTTACAAAGATGAGTTCGATGATTCACAAATATAACGACTCGTATATTTTTGTAATATTTAAATATATAATTTGTAACACCCCCAGATCCGGGGTCAGGGATCCGGGTCGTCACGGTCCTTCTTTCCACAATATCACCTCACTTAATTAATAATACTAACCTTATGATGTGACCCCACACTAACACACACCACAACCCGTTATAGTCTCAAAGATGAAATTGAAATAAGTACAAGTCTTTGAATCCACCATTTAAAAGTTATTACAACCCAAAATGATTACTTGATAAATTTACAGTTAATTGCCATTATCTGCCACAAGTTATAATTATACATAATTTGATTCTCAAAAGTAGATGGTCTGAACTACAATGGATCTACCTCTGCAGCTATAGCAGCTACAACATCATCGGGAAGACGCGGGACGCTTCCCACGCGCTTGCGCTGGGTCTGCTGGAGTCTGGCCATCTCTCCTAACTGTTGTTGTGTGATGAAGAAATAAAGCAAGAGTGAGCCTTACAGCTCGCAAGATAATACATAGTGATAACAATAATATAAGTATCTAAATGGATACTTACTAGAATCTTTATCGTGAGTAAGGTAATTACTTACTGGATATAAGTTTTAAAAGAAGATGAAGTTACCAATTACTTCACTATACTTATACCATTTTTTTAGAAATCTACTTGAACTACTACTGTTCGAAGTATAATAAGATTCACGAGGTCATCCCATAGATGAGACCACAAATAAAACTTGAAAATATTTGATCTTTGAAATATTTTGAAAAGAGATGAAGTTACGAGATACTTCATTCAATGGATACACCAGTAAAAATGTTTGATCCTGTCAATGCTTCGGCAACCACCCATTAGTAGCCTTTCAATCGAAATGCTACGGGTAGTGTTGCAGAATTATCCAAATGGATGATGAACTCATTACAGGAGTTTACCGCGCCAGGAAGACCACTTACGATGATCAGTCGTAGTAGTACAACCCCACCATTTTCTACATGTAGAGGAGAACCTGTCGGATTTACTTGTCAACCGAACACTGAACTCCTAAGGAATGGACCGCCTTAGCGGAACTTCCAGGCCATTTGGGCCAATATAATAAGGCTGGGCCGGCGCTACTCGACCACTTACGCCACTCCTAGTTCAGATGAAATCCATGACTCTGAAACGTAAAGCTCGTTTCCCCCTTTCCCCAAGTAGAAACTTGTTGATACGGCTCCACCAAGAAGTCGTATCTAGTTGGAAAGGAAAACTCACCGATATTTCCCAGGCGATGCCTGTTAATGGATTAACTTGTTCCAAGAATTTTACTTCCCGAATATTGGGTAAGTAATCAAAAACTCTTTTACCAAGACAGCAACCTTGTTGCGAATATAAAACACACCACCGAGCCGGATCCCCCAGGTTTTGAGCGAGTATTTAAATCCCTTTTTTTTTTAAAAGGAAGATCTTAAATATAAAAATAGTTTTGGGATCCGCTCTAACTTTTGAAAATCATTTTTTTAGACTCGAAAACACTTTAAAGAGTGTTTGGAGTAAAACTGATTTAATGAAGTAAATCAGTCCCCAGTTGATTTAGAAAATGTCTGAATATTATTATTTAAATAATATTCCCACAAAGAATTATCTTTATAAAAATAATTGAAGTAGAAGTATTAAAACTTATACTTGAAACGAGTATTAAATAACCAAAGATATACTTATATGAAAGTACTATCTTTATTTGAATAATCGAAAATAAGTTTGATTATTGACACCTTATTTTTTAATAAAATAAAGAATATACCTCAGCAAATAATCGGAGTCATAGATCCTCAAATGAATATTCAAATAATATTCAATAAATAATATAAACTGAGTCATAAGCCCTCGAATGAATATTCAAATAATATTCAATAAATAATATAAAAGAGTCATAAGCCCTCGAATGAATATTCAAAATAATATTCATTTAATATAAAGGAGTCATACGCCTTCGAATAATATTCGAAATAATATTCAATAATAAAATAAAGTTATCGAATAACCCTTATTCGATTAATAGTTTGGAAAACTATAACCATATATATATAAATATATATATATATATATATCCATATATACACAATCTACTCGGGATCCTCAACTCCCGGTTTTAGAAAATGTTTTCACCTTTGGGTCCCTATACTAAGGGTATATGCAAGTTACCGCTATTCTCTAGCATATGTATTATCAACTGAACCAACAGATATATATTTCAAGAATATGAAACAGGCATGCATATATACCATATCACATGCTACAATATATCGCAAGAATTTGCTAAATAACCAATATGCATTTATCGCAAGATCATGCATATACAAATGTATACATCACAACAACAGTATAACGGATAGAATACTTGCCTGAGCGACTTGGGGTGATAAAAGGCTCGGGACGAGTCTGGTAACCTATAAACAACAAGTAAGTTGGAATTAAACCAAAATCACTTGTAAATCTATACTTTAACTAACTTAGACTCTAACGCTTGTTTTGCGCTCACTGATTTGCTTAAGTCACTCGGGTACCCTCGGCTCCACCATTTTTAATAATTTAACCTTTACGAGTTTTAAAGCGATTCCTTCGCGAGTGTCTTACCAACTGCCTAACACACTTACCATAAATGTTTCATACATTAATTAACCCTTTTTGGTCTTTAACCTTTGTTTCAAAGTAAGGCGAGGGAAAAAGTTTCGTTCGCGAAACGCCGTTACTTGAAACGGTCGTTTCTCCTAAACCGTGCATCGGAATCGAACGAACTACATATCAAAACGAAGCTCGTAACATGAGCTATCTAAACATGGCAGTGGTCATAATCTAGCAGGGGGTTCTCGGGTCCTAATGCTATGCACAAAAACAGTCCAAAGAAAATCGGACGTTACGACGGCTATGTTTACGCGATTTCCCAATTTTAAACCATACAAAACCAACCACAAACCAACCTCAAATCCAACATACAACCAACATCCATCCTTATCACATCATAACAACCCCAACCAATTTAATTTAATCATTCATACTTATGCCTAAACTTAACTTTAATCATACTTAAGTTCTTTTAATCAAAACCACAACATTTACCATTCCATTTCACTACCACTCCAAATCCCAAACTCTAAATCACAACAACAAGCTACAATATCATCCTACTAATCAAAATCATCTTATAATACATAGGAATCTAGGGTTTGGAGATGGTATACCTTCCTTGAAGTGGTGGGAGGAGCTAGGAAGCCTTAAGAAGCTTTGAGAAGTCTTAAGAATGCTTGGATCTTCAAGAAAAACAAGAAAAATTTCAAGTTAAAAACTTGAAAACACTATTCATAGTCTTCTTCTTTGATTAAATGAAGAAGATTGAGAAGGAATTGATGGCTTAAACTCATGGTATAGCCCTAACTAAGCATGAAGATGATTAGGGAATTTACTCACCAATTTAGGAAGCTTGGATCTTGAATTTTTGAAAATTCTTGCTTAATGAATAGTAAAAAGCCGAGAGCTTCAAGAACAAAGCCTTGGTTGCTTTTGATTTTTGATGAAAATGATTTTACTTGGCTTGGTTGATTGGTTTTTGTGCTTGCTTTAGTCAATTACCTTCTTGCCCTTGAATTTGTGTGGTTCTCATTCAACCACACCTCCTTCCTTCCCATGTCATGCTTATGTCACCTTGCACATGTCATAATGCTCCCACTTGTCCACACCTTGTGGTTTGATGATGTCACAATCCCTGGCTTCTTGTACAAGCTTGTCTCTTGGTCACTTATTTGTTTTACGGTTCGCTTATCTTTCGTTCTCGTTTATCGTTTGAGGGATCATACCCGGGATCTTATTACTTAGGTTCCCTTAACCTTTCTCAATATATTGTATTCCTTTTATGATCCTCTCTTATAATCCTTTAATTTAAATCCTTTTTATCCTGTTACCTTATACTCAATTCTCTCCGTATCTAGTGGATTTCCGAGAAAAATCAAAGTGTTCAGAATTGGATTCTGACGATCTTTACATACACTTATATACCACATAGAGTACTAATAATATCCCATAAGATCAATAACAGAACCCCTACATAGCGTGGCATGAACAGTTTTCTCATTCAGCAAAAACACTATTCATAAGGGTTTCAAAAATTTCCAAAAATTGGGGTTATTACATAATTATTGCGTAAATAATTAATAAATAATTTTGTATTAATTATGGTCTCTGTGTTTTATTTATTATTGTTTATATGTGATTGTTGGATTGTGTGGTGTGTTTTTATGATTAGCTGTTGCACCATTTTATTTCTGTTTCGCTTTTAAAAAGTGATTTTATGACAATCCTATTTTCAAAATTATTTGGGTTGTCTCTAAAATTGTTTATATGAGTTTATAATCTTAATGATTATTTTTGGGATTTTATAAAATTTACAAATCAATATTCTGTTAATTATTTATTCTTAAATGATTTTCTGAATTCATTTAACTATAAAATCTATATTTAATTCTAGGATTCTTCAAAAATTATGAAACTCATGTTTTATTACGTTTACATTATTTTGAGAATTTTAAAATTATTTTGGTAATTTTTGAGATTAATCTTACTCGCGCGTTGTTTCGTTTATTCATTAAATGCGGGTATAAGTTGTGTTTGTAAAATGCTTTAAAAATTATGAAAATTTTATTTTAGTAACTTCAGATTATTTGTGATATTTTGGAATTTTTGCGATGAACTTTCGCGTGCAGCTTTATGTCGATAATTGCATTTTATATCAGAATTCGGGTTAAAAAGCTTAGGAACCACACGTGGCAGGAAGTCAGGGATACGTGTTGAGTGCTAAGTTTAGACAACAAATGAAAAAAAAATATATACAAACCCCCTTCCTCCTTCTTCCCCACTGTGATATCAATCTCTCCACTCTCTTCGCCTCTTCCTCCTTCGTTCACTCAGTCCTCATCCTCACCTCTTTCTTTCCTGTTCTAGTTCCTCTTCTTCTCTTTATTTCTTGTTCCCTGCTTCCGTTTCTTCTCCGGCCGCCGACGATATTTCCGGTAATTGCCAGCCTCCTGGTTATTACTTCTGTTGCTTACTTCGTATACGTATATATATGTAAGTTTTGTGCGTGTATTCAGTCTGCATGTGTGTGTGTGTATTGGGTTCGAGTGTGTCCCTGTTTCCCTGATTGTGGCCGCTCTTCTTTTGGTGTTCCGGTTGATTGTGCCGTCTATGATTGTGGCGGGTGTTGGCGCGCGTGTTGTGCAGTTTGGGATTTAAATATTTTCTGATTTTGTGCAGGAATTTTTTGACTAATATTTCGTGATAATAAAATTTAATTCATGCGGAATATGATTTTAATAATCGGTGAAATGTATTCGGACACCCGTATATTTTCGGGCACCAATAAATTTTGCAACTGCGCGCGATGAATTCTTTTACGAGCGCGCGGTGGACGGTGATGACCCTATTCTGAGTCCTAAATATTTTAATTAATAAAACAACTTGTATAAATTATTTTCGGGACTAAAAATTTAGTTATGTGATGATTCAAATTGGTTTTGTTGGGAATTGATGTCGATTGATATTTGGACGTGTAGGCCTATAAACAGAGGAGTCGTTGTCCAAATTTTTCTAAAAATTACCTTAAATTACGAATCGAGTGTATATATCTCGTTTAATACAAATTAACCCCTGGTTGCTATGTGCACTATTATTGCGTGCATATTATTATTATTGATATGCATACGAGTCGGGAATTATATCGTTGGGTAATTAGTTAGTGAGGAAAAGTCAAGCATAATCGGTCGTTTAACCTAGGTTGTTTCGATTTCATAGGTTCGAGTCGAAGGACCCAGTAGTTGAAGTCAATTAGAGTCAAGCCAGTGTTAGTACAAAGCTTCACAAGGCAAGTACACCGGAACTAATCTTTTACAGTTCAGTATATATGAATAATTGTTGATTTAAATTATGTACTGGAACAGAACGTTTTAAGTTACGCATTCCCCGTATTTAAATATGTTTTATTAACTGATGTTTGGGGAAAAAGTAACTTCTGAAAATGCCTATCTCTAGATTGTGATTAAAATTAAAAAGGGATTTTTAGAATGTGTGCTGTAATCGTTTAAAAAGAAATAGGTGTAAGTGATTTTGGAAGCTGGATAAAAATGAATCAGATATTGGATGGTCAGTGGCGTAAGAGGCCCGTTATTAGGTAATGGCCCAACATGGTTGCGTAAGAGGCTAAGTCGGATGCGCGCACTGGTAGGCCGCTTAGTCCAGCATGACAGAGACCTAGCTAGTCTCTGAGTTCCAGAACAACTTGTGGTGGGATAGACTGATCAGTTGTCCCTAGAATTCATCTAATTTTATATCTGACTTGGATTAATGGTTCCCGTAACGGAACAAATGGTTTATGGTCCTCGTAACGGGACAAATGATTTATGGGTCCAGCAATGGACAGTGATTTTGGAAAGGAAATAACATGCTAAAACTGAACTCTGGTATTTTGACATAGCACACTACAGATGATATTATTTTGCAGAGCATGCTAGTTTTGATATCCAGTTTATACCTTTTTTACGGATTTTCATAAACTAGTTTTGATATCTGTTCCTATACTATTTTTATACATCATGTTTTACTGGTTATTCATATAGAGGTACTGTTGAGCAATGGATTTCTCACCCTTGCAGCTTGTTTTATATTTATTTATTGCAGATGTCTAGAAGACCACGTCAGCGTAGAATGTCAGCCCCCTCCGGTCCCGGCTCCTCTGAGGTAGTTTGTATCAGACGCTGAGGTCTGATGAGTTGCTATAATAAGTTAGGATGTCTGAGCTTGAATAAGTTAGTGTTGTCTTGTAACCTAAATAACACTTGAATCTGGATCGGCTCCTGGTTTGGGGTCGTGCAATATAATAAAGTTTATTTAGTAGTTTATGTTGTAGTTTATTCAATTTTTGGTTACGTCAGCCCATGACCCCGGGGCTGAGGTCGTCACAGTTGGTATCAGAGCCACAGGTTCAAGTCCCTAATTTAGGTTAAGAGTTGACTCAGTAAGGTGTAGGAAGTATGTCCTATAGTGTGCAACTCATGTCGAGGAGCAACCTTAAGTGTCAGTCGAGGGTTCCGACGTTGTTACCCTGGCATCTATTAATATTTTAATAGACTTTCCTTAATCTTGTTATATTTTCCTTGTATTGATATGGTTGACAGTGGCCCATAGTGATCTCTAGTTCTCCTTCTCGGGGGAATCAGTCAGATTCAGATGATTCAGACTCTGAGCGGACTTTGGATGTTATAGCTGAGGAGACTCCTATGCCTCCTCCACCCGTTCCTCCAGTTGCACCAGGAGGTGTGTCAGGACCTAGTGCCCGTCCTCGCTGGGTACGAAGGTCAGTGTCGGCTGTTAGGGATTTCCCTCGAGGATGTGGTCCCAGTTCCTCCACCTCGAGATCACTTGTTCCTCCATCTGTTCTTTCAAGTGCATCCTCCCCAATCCCTTACCATGTTCACCGAGCAGTGAACCAGTCTTTGATCAGAGTGCAGAGCCCAGGGTTCGCAGCTCAGCTTGACCAGATTCTGGTCGGGCCTTTCCAGGGCATCCCTGCTACTTCACCAGATGTGCAGGAGAGAGTGTGATCCTTGACTCAGGCTGCTGTAGAGAGAGCCCAGACCATTGATCGTTTTATTAGCTCCGAGTTTAGAGCTGTTCAGTACCAGGATCTCGTGAACTAGTTGGTATTTGAGTTATGATCCATTGGTTATAGTGGCAGTAGCTAGATCAGAGTCGCTGTAGTAGGATACAGAGCTCAGAATTAGTTATAGGAGTTCTGTAGATGCTTTTCCTATGTATGTTTAATATGTATTGTAGTTTGTATTAGGCGGGGCTACTATGACAGCCAATTTTGTGGTGTACCTAGTATATTTTGAGCGTTGTACTGTAGTTGTTAGATGGATTTGTACTGTTGTTGTACTATTGTTCTTTTATGATATTACTGTTGTTGGTTTTATTTTATTGCACTTTTGTTATTGCTGTTACTGTTATTGTTGTATTTGTTGCTAGATTTGTTGAAGTAAGTTATGCATCATGGGTGGACCCCAAATAAACAAGGAAGGAAAATTTAATTGTGACCGCATTCTCCTGATGCATAAAACTGTTGTTACCCGGGGGCACAATTTTCATATAAAACCTTTTTGTCATGTTTCAGGAGAATGCCTCCCAAGAAAAATTTCCCGTCCAATTCCTCCAGCAGGAACTTTAAAGGGGGCCCAGTCATGGATGGATTACTAGATTTGCTGCGCCAACAATCTAATCAGATGGCTCAGCAGCAAGAATAATTCCAGCAGCAGCAACGACAATTACTGCAACAGCAACAACAACAATAACAATTTATACAACAACAACACCAACAAATCCAACAACAGCTGCAGCTTCAACAACAACCCCAGCCAAGAGAGTCAAACCAGACTGTTAGCTTCAAGTCTTTTCAGTCAGTTAAACACCCAGAGTTTAAGGGCGAGGTAGATCCGGTTGCTGCTAGAATTTGGCTTAAAGAAATGGAGAAAGCCTTCACCCTTATTCAGGTTAGTTATGATTCTAAGTCGGATTATGCCAGTTACTTTCTTAAAGGTGAAGCAAGTTATTGGTGGGAATCTGCGCGTGCCTTAGAAGGAGAAGGCTCTATTTCTTGGGCCAGATTTACGAAGTTGTTTCTAGAGAAGTATTTTCCGAATTGCTTGCAGAGTCAGTTGGAAGTGGAGTTTTTGGAATTGAAGCAAGGAGAAAAGAGTGTGGCTGAGTATGAGGCCAAGTTTACGGAGTTGTCCCGACTAGCCCCTGGATATGTGAACACTGAGATTTAGAAAGCTAGGATATTTCAGCAAGGACTAAACCCGGAAGTTCATAGTGGAGTGGTGGCCCTACAGCTTAAAATGTATACCTCTGTAGTTCAAGCCGCCTTGGTGATTGAGAGTGATCAGAAGTTGGCCTCCAAGGAAAGGAGTGATCGGAAGAGAAAGTTTGAAGGTGGTATAGGTAATGCAGACCAGGAGGAGTCTAGTCAGAAGTTCCCAAGGAAGTTTGGCCGAAATAGGAATAGGAGATTTAGAAGGCAAGGCATGGCTCAGTCGAGTTCCGGTGCCACCTCAGTTGCCTCTGCCCCAGTTCAGTCAACCAGGCCAGTTGTGGATTGTAAGTTATGTGGTAAAAAGCATAGTGGTCAGTGCCGGAAGGATGTCCAGTGTTTTAAATGCGATAAAAAGGGTCATTATGCGTCAGAGTGTAACACAGGAAACTTCGGAGTCACCTGCTTTAAGTGTGGTAAGGTTGGGCACATCTCCAGAAACTGCAAGACGGCTACTCAAGGCAGTGTATGAGGGAATAAATCTCAAGGACCAGCAACTAGCACAACAAGAGCCAGAACCTTTAAGATGACCAGAGATCCAATGCTCAGGATTCAGATGTGGTTGTAGGTATGCTTTCTCTAAATTCAGTGCTTTTTAAAGTTTTATTTGATTCGGGAGCATCTAAGTCCTTTATATCTAAAGAATGTGTAAGTAATATGGATTTGATGTTGGAGAATCTAAATGAGCCCTTGTCTATAGAGGTAGCTAATCAGGATCAAGTCTCAGTAAACCAGTTTTGTCCTAGATGTCAACTAGAAATTTGTGGGCATTTCTTTTCAGTGGATTTAATACCCTTTCAGTTAGGAGAGTTTGATGTAATTCTAGGAATGGATTGGTTGTCCCAGCATAAGGCAAATATTGATTGCAAGAAAAAGAAAGTTTTGTTATATACAGAAGATAACAAAAGGATAATTTATCAAGGACAGAAGCAGGAAAAATTTTTCTTTCGATACTAAAAGTGAGGAAGCTGTTAAGACAAGGATGTGAAGCGTATTTAGCCCATGTCGTGGACACTAAGAAGAAGGTACCCGGATTGGAGAAAATTCCAGTAGTTAGTGAATTTTCAGATGTGTTTCCAGACGAGTTACCAGGATTACCACCCGATCGGGAGATTGAGTTTTCTATTGATCTAATTCCGGGAGCAGAACCAGTTTCAAAGGCACCCTACCGTATGGCTCCATTAGAAATGAAAGAGCTAGCTAAACAACTTCAGGAACTTTTGGATAAAGGGGTAATTAGACCAAGTGTATCCCCGTGGGGCGCGCTAGTATTATTTGTGAAAAAGAAGGACGGAAGCATGAGATTGTGTATTAACTATCGAGAATTGAATAAGTTAACCATCAAGAATAAGTATCCCCTACCCAGGATTGATGATTTATTTGATCAACTGAAGGGAGCATGTTGTTCTTCCAAGATCGACTTAAGATCGGGCTATCATCAGTTGAAGATCAAGCCTGAAGATAGACCGAAGACTTCCTTTCGAACCAGGTATGGCCATTATGAGTTTTTAGTGATGTCATTCGGATTGACTAATGCGCCAACAACTTTTATGGACTTAATGAACATGGTGTATAAGGAGTATCTGGATAAGTTTGTTATTTTATTTATTGATGACATCCTCATCTACTCAAAGACCAAAGACGACCATGCCAAACATCTAAGGATTGCTTTGCAAAGGTTGAGAGAAAAACAACTATACGCTAAGTTCTCAAAATGTGAATTTTGGTTGGAGGAAGTCCAGTTTTTAGGTCATATAGTGGGTAAGGATGGTATTAAGGTAGACCCTGCGAAGATTGAAGCGGTATCCAGATGGGAGCAACCGAAGACCCCGAAGGAATTTAGAAGTTTTCTTGGATTAGCAGGCTATTACCGAAGATTTGTGAAGGACTTTGCCAAGATTGCAACCCCGTTGACCAAGCTGACCCGGAAGAATGAGAGATTTGTTTGGACTGAGAAATGTGAAGAAAGTTTCCAAGAGTTAAAAAAGAGGCTAGTGACAACACCAGTGTTAGTGTTACTAGATGAAACAAGGAATTTCGTAATCTATAGTGATGCTTTTCTCAAAGGATTAGGTTGTGTGCTAATGCAACATGATAAGGTTATCGCGTATGCGTCTAGGCAGTTAAAGCCCCATGAGCAGAAATATCCAGTTCATGATCTTGAGTTGGCAGCTATAGTGTTTGCTTTGAAGTTATGGCGTCATTACTTGTACAGAGAGAAATGTGATATCTATAAGGATCATAAAAGCTTAAAGTATATATTCACCCAAAAGGATTTAAACATTAGACAAAGAAGGTGGCTGGAACTGATTAAGGACTATAATTGTTCGATTAATTATCACCCAGGTAAGGCCAACGTGGTGGCTGATGCCTTAAGTAGAAGAGAGAAATTAAATGTGGCTCGTATCGCGAATGAATTAGCCCGAGATTTAGGAAAGATGGAAATTGAAGTTCGAGTATCAAGTGGAGGTCAGGAGCAGTTATACGAGATTACTTTCCAGCCAACATTAATAGAAAAGATTAAAAGGTGTCAAGAGGGAGTTATGGAACAAGAATTGGATGGTCTGACAGGAGAAGAATTATGTACTCAAAAGGATAACCAAGGTTTGTTTAAATTTTCCTCTCATATTTGGATTCCTAATATAATAGAATTGAAGAATGAAATATTGCCCGAAGCGCACAACTCTAGGTTTTCTATTCACCCTGGTAGCACGAAGATGTACCAAGATTTAAAGAAGCACTTCTGATGGCCAGGAATGAAGAAGGAGATTGCGGATTGGGTCAGTAAGTGTCACGTGTGTCAGATGGTAAAAGCAGAGCATCAAAGGCCCAGTGGATTGTTGCAGCCTCTGGAGATCCCACAGTGGAAATGGGAAGAGATTGCAATGGATTTCGTGGTAGGTTTGCCGAAGACAAGATCGAATCACTATGCCATTTGGTTAATCATTGATAGATTGACCAAATCAGCGCATTTCCTTCCGATTAATGAAAGGTATTCTTTGGAAAAGCTAGTTAAAATATATTTGGATGAGATAGTCACCAAGCATGGGGTACCTATGTCTATAGTGTCAGATCGAGATCCAAGATTCAATTCGAGGTTTTGGACGAAATTTCAAGAATGTTTAGGAACTAAGTTAAATAAGAGCACCGCTTATCATCCTCAAACTGATGGCCAAAGTGAGAGAACGATTCAGATGATCGAAGATATGTTAAGAGTATGTGCTTTGGATTTCAAGGGAAATTGGGATGATCATTTGCCATTAATAGAATTTTCTTATAATAACAGCTACCATGCTAGCATTAGAATGCCACCTTATGAAGCCTTATATGGACGGAAGTGTAGATCACCTCTGTGTTGGGATGAGGTAGGAGAAAAGAAAGTGTTAGGACCTAATTTAGTATAGTAGACGAAAAAGGCAGTGGTATTAATACAGAAAAGATTGGAAGCCACTCAGGACAGACATAAGAAGAATGCAGATTTACATCGGAAGGACATAAATTTTGAAATAGGATCATTGGTATTACTAAAGATTTCGCCATGGAAAGGATTGATTCGATTTGGTCAGAAAGGTAAGCTGAGTCCGAGGTATATAGGACCATTCGAGGTTTTGAAGCGAATAGGAAAAATTGTGTACGAGATAGCTCTACCCCCACAATGGCAGCATATTCATAATGTATTTCACGTGTCCATGTTGAAGCCTTATATCCCTGCTTCGAATCAAGTAATCGAATATGAACCAATCGAGCTTTAATCAGATTTGTCCTTTGTGGAGCAGCCAATCCAGATATTAGATCGTAAGGAGCATGTACTTAGGAATAAATCCATCCCTATAGTTAAAGTGCTTTGGAGAAACCCTAGTGTAGAAGAGTCTACCTGGGAATTAGAATCAATTATGCTTGACAAATATCCTCACTTATTTAATTAGTTAAGATTCTGAGGGAAGAATCTTTTTAAGGGGGAAGGATATAACGGCTCGTATATTTTTGTAATATTTAAATATGTAATTATTGCGTAAATAATTAATAAAGAATTTTGTATTAATTATGGTCTCTGTGTTTTATTTATTATTGTTTATAAGTGATTGTTGGATTGTGTGGTGTGTTTTTATGATTAACTGTTGCACCATTTTATTTCTGTTTCACTTTTAAAAAGTGATTTTATGACAATCCTATTTTCAAAATTATTTGGGTTGTCTCTAAAATTGTTTTTATGAGTTTATAATCTTAATGATTATTTTTGGGATTTTATAAAATTTACAAATCAATATTCTGTTAATTATTTATTCTTAAATGATTTTCTGAATTCATTTAACTATAACATCCATATTTAATTCTAGGATTCTTCAAAAATTATGAAACTCATGTTTTATTACGTTTACAATATTCTGAGAATTTTAAAATTTATTTTGGTAATTTTCGAGATTAATCTTACTCGCGCGTTGTTTCGTTTATTCATAAAATGCGGGTATAAGTTGTGTTCGTAAAATGCTTTAAAAATTATGAAAATTTTATTTTAGTAACTTCAGATTATTTGTGATATTTTGGAATTTTTGCGATGAACTTTCGCGCGCAGCTTTATGTCGATAATTGCATTTTTATATCAGAATTCGGGTTAAGAAGCTTAGGAACCACACGTGGCAGGGAGTCAGGGATACGTGTTGAGTGCTAAGTTTAGACAGCAAATGAAAAAAAAATATATACAAACCCCCTTCCTCCTTCTTCCCCACTGTGATATCAATCTCTCCACTCTCTTCGCCTCCTTCTCCTTCGTTTACTCAGTCCTCATCCTCGCCTTTTTCTTTCCTGTTCTAATTCCTCTTCTTCTCTTTATTTCTTGTTCCCTGCTTCTGTTTCTTCTCCGGCCGCCGGCGATATTTCCGGTAATTGCCAGCCTCCTGGTTGTTACTTCTATTGCTTACTTCGTATACATATATATATGTATGTTCTGTACGTGTTTTCAGTCTGCATGTGTGTGTGTATGTGTATTGGGTTCGAGTGTGTCCCTGTTTCCCTGATTGTGGCCGCTGTTCTTTTGGTTTTCCGGTTGATTGTGCCGTCTCTGATTGTGGCGCGTGTTGGTGCGCGTGTTGTGCAGTTTAGGATTTAATTATTTTCTGATTTTATGCAGGAATTTTTTTGACTAATATTTCGTGATAATAAAATTTAATTCGTTCAGAATATGATTTTAATAATCGGTGAAATTTATTCGGACACTTGTATATTTTCGGGCACCAATAAATTTTACCGCCGCGCGCGATAAATTTTTTTACGAGCACGTGGTGGACGGTGATGACCCTGTTCTGAGTCCTAAATATTTTAATAAATAAAACAACTTGTATAAATTATTTTCGGGACTAAAAATTTAGTTATGTGACGATTCGAATTGGTTTTGTTGGGAATTGACGTCGATTGATATTTCGACAGGGAGGCCTATAAACAGAGGAGTCACTGTCCAAATTTTTCTAAAAATTACCTTAAATTACGAATCGAGTGTATATATCTCGTTTAATACAAATTGACCCCTGGTTGCTATGTGCACTATTATTGCGTGCATATTATTATTATTATTATTGATATGCATACGAGTCGGGAATTGTATCGTTGGGTAATTAGTTAGTGAGGAAAAGTCAAGCATAATCGGTCGTTTAACCTAGGTTGTTTCGATTTCGTAGGTTCGAGTCGAATGATCCAGTAGTTGAAGTCAATTAGAGTCAAGCCAGTGTTAGTACCAAGCTTCACTAGGCAAGTACCCCTGAACTAATCTTTTACAGTTCAGTATATATGAATAATTGTTAATTTAAATTATGTACTGGAACGAAACGTTTTAAGTTACGTATTCCCCGTATTTAAATATGTTTTATTAACTGATGTTTTGGGGAAAAAGTAACTTCTGAAAATGCCTATCTCTAGATTGTGATTAAAATTAAAAAGGGATTTTTAGAATATGTGCTGTAATCGTTTAAAAAGAGATAGGTGTAAGTGATTTTGGAAACTGGATAAAAATGAATCAGATATTGGATGGTCAGTGGCGTAAGAGGCCCGTTATTAGGTAACAGCCCAGCATGGTTGAGTAAGAGGCTAAGTCGGATGCGCGCACTGGTAGGCCGCTTAGTCATGCATGACAGAGACCTAGCTAGTCCCTGAGTTCCGGAACAACTTGTGGTGGGATAGACTGATCAGCTCTCCCTAGAATTCATCCACTTTTATATCTGACGGGGATTAATGGTTCCCGTAACGGAACAAATGGTTTATGGTCCTCGTAATGGAACAGATGATTTATGGGTCCAGCAATGGACAGTTGTTTGGACAGATGACTAATATTTCATGATAATAAAATTTAATTCGTACGGAATATGATTTTAATAATCGGTGAAATTTATTCGGACACCCGTATATTTTCGGGCACCAATAAATCTTGCCGCCGCGCGATGAATTCTTTTACGAGTGCGCGGTGGACGGTGATGACCCTGTTCTGAGTCCTAAATATTTTAATAAATAACAACTTGTATGAATTATTTTCGGGACTAAAAATTCAGTTATGTGACGATTCGAATTGGGTTTGTTGGGAATTGACGTCGATTGATATTTCGACGGGTAGGCCTGTAAACAGATGAGTCGCTGTCCAAATTTTTCTAAAAATTACCTTAAATTACGAATCGAGTGTATATATCTCATTTAATACAAATTGACCCCTGGTTGCTATGTACACTATTATTGCGTGCATATTATTATTATTGATATGCATACGAGTCGGGAATTGTATCGTTGGGTAATTATTTAGTGAGGAAAAGTCAAGCATAATCGGTCATTTAACCTAGGTTGTTTCGATTTTGTAGGTTCGAGTCGAAGGACCCAGTAGTTGAAGTCAATTAGAGTGAAGCCAGTGTTAGTACAAAGCTTCACAAGGCAAGTACCCCTGAACTAATCTTTTACAGTTTAGTATATATGAATAATTGTTGATTTAAATTATGTACTGGAACAGAACGTTTTAAGTTACGTATTCCCCTTATTTAAATATGTTTTATTAACTGATGTTTTGGAGAAAAAGTAACTTCTGAAAATGCCTATCTCTAGATTGTGATTAAAATTAAAAAGGGACTTTTAGAATGTATACTGAAATCGTTTAAAAAGTGATAGGTGTAAGTGATTTTGGAACCTGGATAAAAATAAATCAGATATTGGATGGTCATTGGCGTAAGAGGCCCGTTATTAGGTAAAGGCCCAACATGGTTGCGTAAGAGGCTAAGTCGGATGCGCGCACTGGTAGGCCGCTTAGTCCAGCATGACAGAGACCTAGCTAATCTCTGAGTTCCGGAACAACTTGTGGTGGGATAGACTGATCAGCTGTCCCTAGAATTCATCCACTTTTATATCTGACTTGGATTAATGGTTCCCGTAACGGAACAAATGGTTTATGGTCCTCGTAACGGGACAGATGATTTATGGGTCCAGCTATGGACAGTGGTTTTGGACAGATGACTAATATTCATGATAATAAAATTTAATTCGTGCAGAGTATGATTTTAATAATCAGTGAAATTTATTCGGACACCCGTATATTTTCGGGCACCAATAAATTTTACTACCGCGCGCGATGAATTCTTTTACGAGTGCGCGGTGGACGGTGATGACCCTGTTCTGAGTCCTAAATATTTTAATAAATAAAAAAACTTGTATAAATTATTTTCGGGACTTAAAATTTAGTTATGTGATGATTCGAATTGGTTTTGTTGGGAATTGACGTCGATTGATATTTCGACGGGTAGGCCTATAAACAGAGGAGTCGCTGTCCAAATTTTTCTAAAAATTACCTTAAATTACGAATTGAGTGTATATATCTCGTTTAATATAAATTGACCCCTGGTTTCTATGTGCACTATTATTGCGTGCGTATTGTTATTATTGATATGCATACGAGTTGGGAATTGTATCGTTGGGTAATTAGTTAGTGAGAAAAAGTCAAGCATAATCGGTCGTTTAACCTAGGTTGTTTCGATTTCGTAGGTTCGAGTCGAAGGACCGAGTAGTTGAAGTCAATTAGAGTCAAGCCAGTGTTAGTACAAAGCTTCACAAGGCAAGTACCCCTGAACTAATGTTTTACAGTTTAGTATATATGAATAATTGTTGATTTAAATTATGTACTGGAACAAAATGTTTTAAGTTACGTATTCCCCGTATTTAAATATATTTTATTAACTGATGTTTTGGGGAAAAAATAACTTCTGAAAATGCCTATCTCAAGATTGTGATTAAAATTAAAAATGAATTTTTAGAATGTGTGTTGTAATCTTTAAAAAGAGATAGGTGTAAGTGATTTTGGAAACTGGATAAAAATGAATCAGATATTGGATGGTCAGTGGCGTAAGAGGTCCGTTATTAGGTAACGGCCCAACATGGTTGCGTAAGAGGCTAAGTCGGATGCGCGTACTGGTAGGCCGCTTAGTCCAGCATGACAGAGACCTAGCTAGTCTCTGAGTTCCGGAATAACTTGTGGTGGGATAGACTGATCAGCTGTCCCTAGAATTCATGTACTTTTATATCTAACTTGGATTAATGGTTCCCATAACGGAACAAATGGTTTATGGTCCTCGTAACGGGACATATGATTTATGGGTCCAGCAATGGACAGTGGTTTTGGAAAGAAAATAGCATGCTAAAACTGAACTCTGGTATTTTGACACAACACACTACAGATGATATTATTTTGCAGAGCATGCTAGTTTTGATATCCAGTTTATACCTGTTTTACGGATTTTTGTAAACTAGTTTTGATATCTATTCCTATACTATTTTTATACATCCTGTTTTACTGGTTATTCATATAGAGGTACTGTTGAGCAATGGATTGCTCACCCTTGCAGCTTGTTTTGTATTTATTTATTGCAGATGTCTAGAAGACCAGGTCAGCGTAGAGTGTTAGCCCCCTCCGGTCCCGGCTCCTCTGAGGTAGTTTGTATCAGACCCTGAGGTCTGATGAGTTGATGTAATAAGCTAGGAAGTCTGAGCTTGAATAAGTTAGTGTTGTCTTGTAACCTAAATAATACTTGAATCTGGATCAGCTCCTGGTTTGGGGTCGTGTGATATAATAAAGTTTATTTAGTAGTTTATGTTGTAGTTTATTATATTTTTGGTGACGTCAGCCCCTGACCCCGGGGTTGAGGTGGTCACAACAGAGCCACATCTTTGACATTGTTTCCATGGAGCATTTATAACAAATGCAAAGATGTTTTTTTTGTTAATCTCAATCTTCCCATTTCTATTCTTCTTCTTCTTTCTTGCATCTTCAGTTTTTACTTTCTTGAAAGGTGTCTTGGAATCTTGTTTGACCATGGGCTTCTTCTCAACTTTGGAAGATGGAGTTGTTTCTGTATTTTTCTTTTCATTGTCTTCATCAACAATTTCTTGCTTTATAATCAACTCTTCTGCACTGAAGTATACTTCACATACCTTGAACATAGGTGAACCAACCTTTCTCAGCATAGCTGGGACATCTTCATTTTCAGTTGCTTTTCCTTTACCACCTACAACTTTCTTCTTGTTATTCAAAGCATCATAATCAAGACCAATAGCTCTGTTAACATATGACTTATTCTTCTCATGGTACTGACCAACCAACTCAGATGCATTTCTGAAAGACTTCAACTTTACTTCATTCATTTCCAGCTTCTTCTTCAACACAGCTTCAAGTTCAGCAGCACGCTTCAACTTGTTTTTCAGATATTCATTTTCTTTCTTGACTCACTCAAGCTCCACAAGCAGTAGATCCAGATTTTGCTTCTCCCTCTAAAGTTTCTCATTGGCTTTTGTTAGCCTACTGAATTCCTCAGTAGCTACTATCAAGCTAGTGTGTATATAAAACATCTCCACACTCATCACAGTAGCAAAGTGACCCAACTCATCACAGTTGAAGCACCTTATCTTTGATCTGTCCACAAATCCAGTTTTATAACCACCTTTGCTAGCTGAATTGTACTGAGCTTTTAGTTTCCAATTATTACTGTTGGAAGATTGTCCCTTCCCTTTGAAAAACCTTGGCTTCTTGACTCTTATGTTGCAAAATTTCCTAGCCAAGTAAGCCATGGATTGGTCCATTTCATCTAGTTCATCCAAGGTGTAATATTAATCTTCCTCCAACTCCAATACAACTTGCTTCTGAGGTCCTTTGTTCTTTTGTTCCATAGCTTGAATCACTGGAACTTGATCATCTTGCTCATCTTCACTTTCTTCTTTATCATGAACAATCAAAGCACTTGAACCATCAACAACATGTCCATGGTGTGCTTTCAATGATTCTCTTTGTAACATTTCAAGTTCATAAGTTTTCAAGATTCCATATAGAACTTCCAAAGTCATTCTGCTTAGATCTCTTCCTTCTATAATAGCTGATATTTTCTATTCAGGATGGTCAGAAGAGCTAGCATGAACTTTAGGTTAACCTCCTCAGTTTCATAATATTTATCATGTCGCTGCAAGTTATTTATCAATTTATTGAACCTCTCAAAAACTTCAATAATTCCTTCTTTTGGTTTAGCCATAAACCCCTCATACTGAGAAACCAGAATCCTCCTTTGGTTTGACCTAACTTCCTATGTTCCTTTACACAGGATCTCTATCTTCTCCCAAATCTGTTTGGTTGTGTCACAGTTGACAATGTTATTGTACATTACATTGTCAAGTGACTATATTAAAATCAGTTGCAAGCCACTATCCAGAGAGACTTTTTCTTTTTCAGGTTCAGTATATTCTGAAGGATCTTTAGAAGCATAATATGCTGGAATGACCATGTCTCTATCTGTATATTCCTCGACTCTTACCATGGGGTGAAATGCCCATTCTTGAGGATCTGAATATGTAATGGGTTGGCTATCCTTATGAACAACATCATTTTCTTTTTCCATAATGTGTAGTTAGATCTATCAAAGGTGTGGATTTTGATACTACTGAGCTTCGGTGTATTCATTCTTCCAATATCTTTAATCTGTTTGCTTTCAGATTTTTCTCTGATACCACTTGTTAGGTAAAGAATACAACAGAGAGGGGGGGGGGGGTGAATGTGTTTTGGATTATTTTTAAGATTTTTGAACTGTTATGGATGTGGTGAACAGAGTAATCTAATTTGTAGACGTAAAGTGTTTTTAACAGAGATAATAAAATATGCACATGAACACACTATCTTAAAAACTCACTTAATTTTATATTAAAATCAAGTATGTATTGCTACAAATTTATGGGTTCTTTGTTGATAAAGAACTCAGCTTCTTTCTTGAGATAGTTACTAGATTTTTAGATCTCTTTGTTACAACTAAAACAGAGCATCCAGTGTTAACTTTATAAAACAGTAAACACAGGTTTTACACAGCATGCAATAACATGTACTAAACCCTGAAGTTAACTAAAACTTTCTATTTCTGGCTTAGTGTATCTTTGCAAATCGTGCATGTCTGTGACTTTACTTTGTTAGTTAATCTTGGCCTTTGATCTTGTACTCTGCAAGCTGCTTTTTGTTGAATTTTCAAATCAGTGATTGATTTGTTTGTTGATTGATAATCTTGGATTTTTAACTGGTATGCATTTTATACTTGAGTTTTAAATCGAGGTCTCCAGTTTGAACTGTAGAGAACTAACATCTCGATAATTATAATGACTTATCGAGATCTCTTAGTTCTCTACAAGTGTTTTGACTTATCGAGGTCTCTGAGTTCTCGAATGTGAACTTGACTTATCGAGGTCTCCAAGTATTTGCATGTAGAATTAACTTGTTGATATCTCTAATCTTTATATCTTCATTTTGTCTTATCGTTATATCTGAGTTCTATAATGCAGAAATGACTTTTCGATATCTCCAATCTCCATATCTTCATTTTGGCTTGTCGATATCTCTGAGACTTCTCTATAAGCTATTTTTGACTTGTCGATAAGTCATTCTAGAGTTCTCGAATGACTTCTCTATATGACTTGATCCGTCACTTGTAGATTTCTTGACTTAGAATATTTTTCTTAAAACAGATTTATTCAACTCCAAGGTTCTTTACACTTTCTCTTAGGTATGATCTTCATGATCTTCTTCTATAGTTTATTCTTAGGCTTGAGACTGTTTACAGAAAAATACACCAGTCTAATCTATTTACACTTTTACAGACTCAATTAATACAATACAAAATGCAAATATAGATTATCATACAACTTACGTATGGCTATCAATTTGAATTAGTCTTGTTATAGTACAGACATGTCTTGTACAACATTCTTGATTTAGGATTTGTTTAGAAAATATGAAAGTAAGAGTCAATTATGTCATTCCTTTGTTTTATTTATGCCTTTTGTTCCTTCTGGTTTTATTTTGTTCGATATTATAGTGTTTTTGGTGATTATAAGGACATGTTACCATGTAAAAATTCTAGTGGATCTAAAGATACATGGTTCCATTTCATATGGGTTGGATATTAACATATTTAGCATGCCATTTATTAGATTTCCTGGGCTTTTCTTCCATAACTATATTCCCTTTACTTTGATTTTAAAATCATGCCACTGTTGATAATTTAAAACAAATAGAAGACAATTTTACATTTGGTTTAGTTTTGAAACTTGGCGTGCTAGATTACAATTTAAGAATATATGTCGTCATCTGCATGTGCACTGATAATTAGGTTTAAGAGTATGTTTTCTTCTGTGAACAATATCAATTAAGTTGCTTAGTTTCCCATTATTTTTTTTCTTTCTGACATGTGTTATTAGATGTTTTTTGATATATCCTGTCACTCACTAGTCACTATTGTTACGTAATTAGTTTATTACTTTATGAGTATATTAAACCATATTTTGCTGGATTGGATCTATCTATGTGGGTTTCTCGTTCTTATCGATTCATTTAATTTGCTTGGGCTTTGGTATTTTATTACTTTTGTAACGTTTTCTTCAATATGATACTATTTTGTTGGAGTTTTATATGAGTTTATTTAAACAGATTTAGTGGGATTTTATAACTATATTGATGGATATAATTTTTGGTCAGGCAGTTGCATGGCTTCTGTTTTTCATTTTGTTTTAAGAGCTTTTTATGTTTATTTCTTTTACTGCTTTGGCAATATATCCATGTTAATTTACTATACGCATATTTTTTATATTCACTTATTTTATTCAAACATGTTGGCGCAAAATTTGGTATTTGTTTTATCCAAAGAAGTATTAGCAGCTTGAATGACTAACTTGGTTGATTGTATGATAATATAGATATTTATATTATATTATCAGTTTATAAAATTTTGAGTGGTTGTACAATACAAGTGGTTGTTAATAATTTAATTTTGTATGTGCTTATGTGGATGTGCGCTTCTGATGTGCTACTTTTGTACAAATAAACTTACCATAATGATAATTTGAATCACTGTACAAGATGCATAATGTGCTGAAAATCTCCTAAGCCTTCTGTGTTAGGTCCATAATCAAATATAGAGGGGGTGAATACAGTTTATGCAAATAATTTGACAAAGCTTCAACAGAAACAACAGTTTTTATATTAATTGATAAAAACTGATTACAAACTTATTCTCTAAAAAGGATGAACAAATATCCTTAAAAGCAGCTAGGTTATGCAAATGATATAACAATGTTCTCAATACTTATAGTATGAACCTAATATGTGATTTATATAGAGCACTATTACACAATCAATAAGGAATACTATTATATTACAATAAGGAAATCTATTACATAACCATGTATGATTGATTTTGAGATAAAGTCCTTCACCTTCTTGAATTCATGCTTTCCTTTTCCTTCTCCTTCTCGAATATCAACTGAAGTGATAAATCCTGATGACATCATCTGTTGATCATCAAGTACTGAAATAAGTACTGATGAAGTCACTCTTCAGTAAATGCTGATATAAGTCCTGATAAGAACTTCTGATAGTTTCTGTCCAGATATCATCAATTATATCTAACAATCTCCCTCAACTTTTGAATTATGAATATATGTACAAGTTCCAATTGATAATGTCAAAACTATCTAAATGCATAAATCAAGTAAGCATATTCTTTCTTACTTCAGTGAATATTAGACTTTACTCATCATTCTGGACTCTAACACAATCTGAAAAATCTTCAAGAAACTTCCTTAGCAGATTTTCTTCCATTACATCCAACTACCATTGCATCCTCTGTTTATGTTCTTTTAGTTCATCTGTTGATTCATCATTCTGATAGATGGAGATTATGTAACTTTGAATTTTCAAGAGATATATCATCCAGCTTAAGAAATCCAATATTCTTTCCATCGGGAATAAAGGTTAAAACTTTAGTCCCTAGACTCATTTCTATCTTGGCTCCTCCAATCGGCATATCAATAACATATTCAGTTTGAACAATGTACTTTGGAATGTAGTTAGATTCGTAAGACATTTCTCTCTGCTTTAAATGTATCTGGTTCTTTATGAATGCAGACCATCTGGAAGTTATAGAATTAGTTACCTTGAGAATTGTAACAAAAGTTCCAATTCCTGCCATGGTTTGTCTCTTAATTGTTCTTGAGTCAACCTTAAGTTTCTCCCAGACTCCAAAAAATAATTATCATTTTCTCTCCAATAAGATCAATAACGATTTGCACTGATATGATCTTCTATAAGTCTTCAAGCATCACATTGTCTCCAATTTCTATCAAATTAGCATACTTTTTTAAAATCAAAGCATCTTCTACAAATGGATCAACATTTAATCTTCCAAGACCACTTGTGATTCCAGGTCTTCTAAAATGAGAACTTCCACTATATGTGACGACCTCAACCATGGGTTCAGGAGTTGACTTCACGAACAACATCAAACCACAATTAATACCACTGAACTCATTATTAATACAATACAAACACGACCCCTTGCCAAGATCTTTGCCTAGTTTAAATGTGATTTAGGCTACAACTTTTATTACAACCCAAATTAGTTCAAACAATCCTCACACAACTAGCTTAAGATAGCAACTCAACAGACCATATTTGGTCTGGATACAACTACCTTAGAGAAGCCTGATGCGGAAGGAATAAGAACTCTGCCCTGACTACGACGGACGAATCTCCTAAGCATTTGCAATACATATATACAAAACATTCTGAAAGGTGAGCATTCAATTGCTCAGCAATACCACTGTATGAATAAGAAGTAAAACAGTTTATGTTAAAACAATTATCGGAACAGAAATTATAACTTGTTACAAAACAAGTAAAACATGTATAAACTGGATATTTAAAACTAGCATGCTCTGTAAAACAATAACACCAGTCGTGTGCTATATGTAAATACCAGAGTCAAATTTTAGCATGCTATTTCCATTTTCAAATCATCTGTTCCATTACAAGAACCATCAAACCATCTATCCCGTTACGGGGATCACAAAATTATTTGTTCCGTTACTGGAACCACAAACTATAATCAGATATATATTAGATGTTTTCTAGGGACGGCTGATCAGGCCTCCACACAAGTTATCTAGGATAGTTGGCCGGGCTATCACATAAATTCTCTAGAAAAGCTGATCGGGCATTCACACAAATTAATCGAATCCTCAGAGACTAGCTAGGTCTCTGATTAACTATATTGTACTAATCGGTGAAGATAGGGTGCACAACCGAATTAGCCTCTTACGTAACGTTATCCAATATCTGATTCATTTTATCTAGTTTTCAAATCACTTTTACCTATCTCTTGTTAAAAAAAAATTCTATCACAACACACTATTTAAAACCTATTTTCCATTTTTAATCACATTTTAGAGATAAGCACTCTCAGAAGTTACTTCTCCCCAAAACATATATCAAACAACATTTTCAAATATAGGGGATACGTAACTTAAAAATTTTATATTCCTGTTCCAAAATAACAAAATAGTTCATTCATATATACTGTTAGATATATTTGTGATGTAATGTCTAATATGATTTATGTTTAGTTTTTCAGATCTTACTTAACAGGACAAATCAGTACTTAACTGAAAATCAATACTTATACTGAAGTCAGGACTTAAGATATCAGAACTTAAGTTGTCAGAACTTAAATTATCAGGAGATAATATCAGGACTTAAGGAGACGTTCAGATAAGGAAGACGGCTGATTGAAAGAAAAGAAGATCAAGACAAACATAAGAAGAAATATGCATGGAGAAGAATTCTATAAGGAATAGAATACTTGGAAAAAAAGATAACTGATTGATATATATTAGGAAGCAGAACTGTATTCGGTATCAATTAGAAGATTATCTTGTAACTGTGTAGTATATAAACACAGACATAGGGTTTACACTATATGTGTTATCATAATCGAGTTTATTATTTATTTTAACCCTAGCAGCTCTCGTGATAATTTGTTCATAAGAGGACTGTTCTTTGTAACAGAGTTTATTGTGTTGAATAAAATCTTTTTTCTGTTACTTGAGTTCTTATATTCGATTTGATTGTAGTAAACACTGTATTCAACCCCCTTCTACAGTGTGTGTGACCTAACAAGTGGTATCAGAGCAATCTGTTAACATATATACAGTAAAGATCCAAAAACAATCATGTCTGAAGAAGTACAAACTCCAACCGAGCCCACCAAAACTGAAGAAACTCCAAAGACTCATATCCATAATCGATATGAGACTATTAGGGTTCCCATACTGAAACCTTCTGAGTATCCCATATGGAAGGTGAGGATGTCTATGTTTCTGGAAGCTACAGATCCAGAATACCTTGACAGAATTAATGAAGGACCACACAAGCCAACCAAGCTCTCTGTTATAGTTGCAGATCAGCGAGCACAGACTGTACCAAAGGAGAAAAGTGAATATACAGCTGAAGATATCTCATCTATTGCAAAGGATGCAAAGGTAAGACATTTGCTGCACAGTGCCATTGATAATGTCATGTCAAACAGGGTAATTAACTGCAAGACTGCAAAAGAGATATGGGATGCCTTGGAGACAAGATGTCAGGGAACTGTTTCAATTAAGAAGAACATGATGACTATACTCACTCAAGAGTATGAGCACTTTGACTCAAAACCTGATGAGTCATTGACTGATTTATATGATATATTTGTCAAACTCTTGAATGATCTGTCACTGGTGGATAAGGAATATGATCTTGAAGATACTAAACTCAAATTCCTTTTAGCTCTTCCTGAAAGTTAGGATTTGAAGGCCACAACTATAAGAGACAACTATGCTCTTGATGAAACTACTCTTGATGAAATTTATGGTATGCTCAAGACTCATGAACTTGAGATGGATCAAAGAAGCAAGAGGCATGGGAGAAAATCAAGAACAATTGCTCTTAAGGCTGGGGAGGAATCCCCTAAAGTGGCTGTCTCAAAGAAAGGCAAAGGAAAGACTCTCATCACAAAGTCTGATACTGAGTCATCAAGTCTTGATAGTGATGAGGATTCAGAAACTGAAAGTCTATCTGAGATGGACCCTGATGAAGAGATGATGAAGCTGTGTGCTCTTATTGTGAAAGGAATCACAAAGATTGCATACAGGAAATTCAGAAGGGGAAAGAAGTTTTCCAGGAAAGGTGCAAGTTCTGATAAGAAAGGTTTCAAAAAATCTGAAGGCAAAGGAGGAAAGTCTGACAAAGAAGATTACTCAAATGTCAAATGCTACAACTGTGGTGAGAAAGGCCACATATCTCCTAATTGCAAGAAAGTGAAGAGTGACAAAAGCAAGGCTCTTGTCACAAAGAAGAAAGCTGGCCCATGTGTTTCTTATGGAGATGGCAATATGGGAAAAACTCTGGGACATGGCAATATCAATCTTGGGAATGTCATCATTGAAAAAGTAGCTCTAGTCTCAGGACTTAAACCAATTTGCTGAGTTTTAGTCAAATCTGTGACAGAGGTTATCATGTGACGGCCTCAACCCCAGGGTCAGGAGTTGACGTCATCAACAATCACCATAAAAAATATAATATAATCAATTCCAAGATAGAATATATATATGACCCCTTTTTCCAAGATCTTTTCCAGGTTTAAGTATGATTTAGGTTAAAACTAACACAAACCAACTTACAACAATCATCTCGACACAGCTAATTTAACACAGCAACTCAACAGACCACCCCTAGTCCAGCACAACCATCTCAGAGGAGTCTGACACAAAGGGAACTGGAACTCTGCCCTGACTACCACGGAAGAATCTCCTAGGCATCTGCAATACATATATAAAATATTCTGCTAGGGTGAGCAATTGCTTGCTCAGCAATACCGCTATATGAATAACAAGAAAAACAACTTATGGTAAAACGATTATTGGAACAGAAATTATAATTTGATGCACATCAAGTAAAATCATACGTAAATTGGATATTCAAAATTAGCAAGCTCTGTAAAACAATATCATCAGTAGTGTGCTGTGTATAAATACCAGAATTAAATCTTAGCATGCTATCTCCATTTCCAAATCCACTATATAAACCACTTGTTCCGCAATGGGAAGCACAAAACTCAAATCAGATACGTAGTGGATATGTGAAGACAGCTGATCAGGCTATCAACACTGGACGGCTCCAACTGCCATCCCATTTACCTGTTCCGGAACTCAGAGACTAGCTAGGTCTCTGACCTGCTAGATTAATCGGTTATACAGTGCGCGCAACCGAATTAGCCTCTTACGCCACCTCAATAGGCCTACTCTGGCCCCAACGTATCCCATATCTGACCGTTTTATCCAGTTTTCAAAACACTCGTACCTATCTCATTTTCAAAATCATTTATTTAACCAGCACACATATAAAATTTAGTTCGCAAATCATTTCATTCGAGATAGGTACCTTTCGAAGTTACTTTTCCCCCAAAATAAAATGAAAACAGTGATTTATAACTACAGGGATACGTAACTTAAAACGTTTCTGTTCCATTACGAGAATAAAACAACAATTACTCATATATACTGAACCACAAGAGTATGGTCAGGGGTACTTGCCTTGCATAGCGTTACGACTATCACTGACTGATTTTGCTAGACTTGAACGTTCAAGCTCTCATGGAAAAATGACTGTCTCACTAGAAGACATCCCTGCTTTGAAGTAATTTATCTCAAGATTGTATTCAAGACTCTCAGGGTTCTTCACTTGGAACCTTGTTGTGCTTGTCAACTGATTACTAGGTTATCTTAGTTCGACTTCAATTCTTGAGTCCTTCGACCAGAACCTACAGAGCCGAAATATCCTACGTTAGACGTCTAGGTATGCTTGACATATCCTCGATACCAATCCTACCCAAACGATAACAATCCCGACTCGTACTTATATGTATTATTATAATACAATAAAACACATAACAATCAGGTTCACGTGCTCAAAAATTGGTTCGGTGTTCATTTTCGGAAAAATACATATACTCGTCATTTTACAAAACTAGGATGATTACTTTTGGCAAAATAGTTCATCACAACATACAATCAGATTTCGTATAAAACATATATATGTGTTTATATATTCATTCGACAGTCCGATAATTACTGGATACGCCCCCCGTATTTTTGTAGTTCGATTTCTCGGAAATTGGGCAGCACCTCCTTTAATTATCGGACTAACGCGTCAAACCAATTCTCAACAACTATAACGACAACCCAATCACAATCCAATTGCACAAATCCCAATCACCAATTCATACCAGTAATATCATTCGAAATCCATAAATTCCCAAGTTCAAATCAATTATATTTACTAATTATTATTCTTATTTTATATTTTTAATTTGTAGGACTCAGAACAACGTCATCACTGTCCACCATCCACTAGTAAACAGTCATCGCGGATGGCGACAAAATTTCGCAGGTACCCGATTAATTCTCGGGTTTCCAACGCGAAATTCCGTCGATTATTCAAAATATTTTCCGCACAAAATTTTTATATTTTATTTCACATAACCCAATCAAGCAAATTCCTGCAGAAAATTAGTAAGATAATTAAAACGAAACCATCAACACGCGCGTATGCACGCGCCCAAAATACAGGGCCGTAATTCATGGCCGGAAAACACAGAACTGGACGGACAAGGAAGAAATGAGGCACCCACAACACACATGCTTAACACATATAGCAATATACACATAACAATCACCACCACACCAATGACACCTCGCCGAAAAATAGGCGGCATCAATGCGGCCGGAGAACAAGAACAAGGCGGCACATCAGTAACACACATTCAAGGCAACAGAGGATAATCACAGCAAAAATAAATAACATACGCGCACAAACACGCACAGGGAGGAAGGGTGAAAATGACCACCAGCCACTGGAATCACCAGGGACAGTGGCGGCGGCGTAATACCGGAAAAAAAAAGCAGCCGGCAAGTAACCCTGGAAGGAAGGGAAACCGAGAACTCATGCGTATATAGATATAAGTGTATGCATCTGTTTTTGCAGGAGAGAGAGGAGAGAAATCACAGAGAGATTGAAGAGAAGGAGATGAGAGAGAAATGAGATAAGGGGTATAGATTATATGGGATAAGGATGTTAGTCCTTATCTGATTTGTTTCCTTTTCTGTTTCGATCTGACACCGCAATAAGCTATTAACGATACATATCGCACATTATAATTCGTCAAAATGATTCCAAAATAATTTCAAAATTTTCGGAATATTACTAAACTAGTGAAATAAATTTTTTATAATTTTTAAAATAATTTCCGAAACACAATTCATACCCGCTTTTATCAATTAAACAAATCAACGTGCAGGTAAAACTAACTCCGAAAATTCTTTAAATAGCTTTAAAATTTTCAGAATAATACGAACTTAATAAAATATAAGTTTCATAATTTTTGAAAATTTCCATAATTAAATATGGATTTTACCATTAAACACACTCAGAAAATCATTTTAAAAATAAATAATTAAAGAAATATTGATTTCTCAATTTTATAAAGTCCTAAAAATAATTATTGAAATTATAAAATTAGAAAACCAATTTTAGAGATCATCCAAATATTTATGGAAATAAGTCTGCAATTAAATCCACTTTTTAAAGTGGAACAGAACAATACCACTCAATATTTATTACACAAATAATCCCTATACATCCACAGTCACAAATAAATATAGTAACACACAATACACTGCTGACACTACCAATACACATATTTTATATATTAATTATTTAATAATTACGTATTTAAATAATAAAACATACGAGTCGTTATATTCTTCCCCCTTAAAAAGATTCTGTCCTCAGAATCTGATTTAACTAAACAAGTGAGGATATTTGTCAAGCATATCTGACTCTAACTTCCAGGTAGACTCTTCTACTCGGGGATTTATTCATCGCATACTCGCTATAGACATAAATTCATTAATGAGGACTCACTCTCAACGATCTAGGGTTTGGATCGATCATTCTACGCAGAATAATTTTGGATAAGACCACATTGGCTCCTAATCAATAATTTAATCCGACTCAGATATATATCACCTTAATATTGATACACAAGACACATTATATATATATATATACTGCAACTGCAACAGCCACGTCAACTCATGGCAACTATACCTATATTTACCAATACCGCGAATGATTCACTATATTGAGGACTCAACTTGTCCCTTCTGTTCAACTTAACCAATCTCTTTCAGGGTAAAACTTTTGCCTATACCACGATCCTCATTCTATATATTCATATTCTTTCGATGCAAATCCGCTTTCTCTCTTTTTCTATCCTAGGCCGTTTCAACTCTTTTCTGAGTCAACACCACCACACTCTTGATGTACTAAATTAATTCAGGACTTAACAATGTCTCTACTTCCACTTTCTCTCACTAGGGTGAGGACCCACACTTATGTCCATACAACACTTCGCAAAGTAACATTCTCATACTAACATGATAACTATTATCATAGAAACTCAATCCATGGTAGGTGATTATCGCAGTTCACTTTTTAAACCCATCATATATATATACTCTCCACATATCTTATATTGTCTGAATCATCCTCTCACTTTGACCCTCTGTCTAAGGGTGATAGGTAATACTGATTTTCAATTTAATTTCCAACATCTGATCACTTCTTACTCTTTTCCATCAGTTAAGGTTGGGAAATAATCTTATATACTAACTTCTCACCACCTTTAGATACTCAACTTCAATTCCCACAGTTTCTAATTCTTGATTCATAACTTCTTCTTAACACTTCTTGATTCTTTCCATTCCTTCTGACTAAAAAGTGATCTCATACAACTACTCCCCACTATCTCCGGGTACTTGAATCTTCAATTTCTCACTTTTTCCATTCTTCCATCAACTCTTCAATGATCTCAATAATATTCAATTTTCTTTTCTACTCAAGACATCTATCCCTGAATGGACCCTTCCTGGTAGGTAGTCACTTAAACAACCATGGCTCATAATCAATTTTAATCAAGTTCTCATACTTTTGAAGCTTAGTATACAATTCCTACTTCTCAACCTTTCATAGACACTTCTTTAGGCTTTCAACTTGACCTTCCTTAGCCCTTAGATGGGCGAGGATGTTATCAATAATACCATCATACCATCCAAATACTCCTTATACACCATGTTCCTTGATTCCTTATAGATAAATGATGTACTTATTACTTTGCATAATATCACCAGAACTTGCAAGGCTTATAACTCATCCTAATCGCAATCTTTGATATATCCTCAGGCTGGATCTCAAGTCAATCTCGTAGAAATCACACACTCCTATAATTAGGTCACATAAGTAAGCAATTCTTTATATTGCTTCTGCATCCAGAAACTTACCTTACTATTGACTTCTGTACACTTTATACTTCACTTCTTCTAAACCACTCCTTTCCATATGGCCACTCTCTCCACAATTGCGATACATAACTCCTAGATTTTCTGGATTACATTCCGATGCATAATGACCCTTATGTCCACGCTTGAAACATCGCACATTCTTCTTGTACGCACCACGGCGTCTCATTTCAAAGGACTTGCAATCCACTGCTCACTTAACTGACTGGGCTGGAGTGGAAGCAACTGAAGTAGCACTAGACCTAGCCTGAGAGAAACTCTATCTCTATAATCTCTTACACCTATTCCAACCAAACCAATTCTCAAATCCCTGAGTGGATTCTCCTTGGTTTACTTTATCCTTAACACCTTCCGACTTCCTTTCTTATCACTTTCGTCCTTAATAGTCAATTTATGGTCACTTTCCATTACCAGGGTGACCTGAACCATAGAGGAGTATGTCTTGAGTTGCAATGCCACAACTCCTCTGCGATTTTCAGGATTCAACCCTTGTTGGAACCTCCTTGCCTTCTGACTCTCTGTACTTACATACTCAGGAACTAATCGGGCTAATTCTGTAAACTTGGCCTCAAATTCCAACACACTTCTTTCACCTTGTTTCAGTTCTAGAAACTCAATTTTCATTTGGCTCCGCACACAATCTGGGAAATACTTTTCCAAAAACAACTTAATAAACCTAGCCCATAGAACAAGGCCTTCTCCTTCTAACACTCTGATTGACTCCCACCAATAATTCACTTCATTTTTCAAGAAATAGCTTGCATAATCCGTCTTAAGGTTATCACTTACTAGAACGAGGTTAAAAACTTCCTCTATTTCTTTTAACCATGATCCAGCAGTTACTGGATTAGGTTCATTTTTAAACTCAGAGAGGTTAACATTCTGATAAGATTTGAAACAAACACTTGGGTTCACTCCTTGCTGTTGCTGCTGCAACAGTAGTTACCGCTGCTGAACTTGCTAGATTAACTGCAACTGTTGTTGCTACTGCTCGCGCGAACAAATCTAGAATTTCATTTATAGCTGGACCCTCCATAAAACTATTACTATTTTCTTTAGACTGGGTAGCTTTCTTGGGTGACATTTTCCTGGAATATATAAATGAGTTTTATTCAAAACATAACAAAATATTTAACAAAAGATATCACCGATTAAATGGTGCACCTGAATCAGGAAAATGCTGCCCAATAAAATACCCATATCCTTAATACCGGGGTCCATTTACCAAAGAAGTCTAGATTAATAGCTCTAGCAATCACAACAACAATGACAGTAGCAGAATCAATAATAGTTCAGGGAACTAAAATATAAAGAAACCGAATACCATAGCGTAGCTCCTCAATACAACAACAACTGACCAGCTTCCCATCACTGCTCTATTATCATATTAACACCAATCTGATATACAATGAAACTTGGCTGGCTATAACAGCCACCAGCTACACAGAGCCCACTAGTAATTCAAGTCAAGCTTAAGGAATGTTAGACTCCTCGGCGCCATGGTCCAAATTTCTACCAACCATTCCTCTAGGGATGATTTCTTATCATCCTCAAGTGGTTCAACCATCACTGAGTTACCTTTCCCGAGGCTATAAATCCATAATTAGATTCTGAATCCTCGCTGCTACCATTATTCTTAAATGATATCCTGATATAGGACTCTCTTTCTTCTCGATAGTCGCTCTTACTTGCTTTCAATAACAAGGACCATCTAATCGCAGAAATTCATTACCATAGAATATCCAATGAAATTTCCGGCTCAAGGGAAATCAAATAAGAAAGAAGTGAAGAAAATGCAGGTATGACTGAGAGCAACCATACAAGTACATAAGATGGCCAGTCTTAGTACCGCACAGTTCACAATACATAACTTGGTGGCGTCCCACCAGACCCTTTTGTCACATAGACAAATGGCCAATTCATATGCATTATTTGCCCCAATCACCCGAAAAATCACCGAGGAAAGAAACAATGTTCAGATATGAAATTCACAAATAGAAAAGAAAGAATCTGATTTGAAATGAGATCAGCAAAACCCTAAGTAGCTTACTTCGGGTTCACAACTTTCTCACAGGAAGATAAGTAACTTATGGAATAAGAAACAATTACTCTGGAAATAAGATACATTTCAAGAAGAAATAGAAGAGTTCAAAAATACCAACTCCCGTTCTGATCCACATTCACTATAAACTTGGTCGTCATAGGAAGCATCGACTATTATACTATCCAAACTCACCGAGGTCATACATCGGTCCACTAACATTCCTTGACATAGGAAATATGATATTTAGGAATAACGTTAGCGTCTCTTCACTGACACAACAAGGGTCCGCTCCATGCTGAATCCTCGCAATCCGACTCATTTTATCGAGGGAAAACTAGAAATCTCTATCAAACATTACTAATGATACATATACGAAGGATATGTACTCTAGGTTAGGGCAGTTCCAGCCAATCCTCAATAGACGTCAGGGTTACGTCTCCGAAACCCTTGACTGAACTCCTAGACACGCTCCTCTGATTGAGTTGCTGACTCATATATATATATAAACCTTCATGTACTCTTTTGACTCTGCTCCTAACCTAAATCAGGGACTCAAACCTGTAACTCTGATACAAACTGTGACGGCCTCAACCCCGGGGTCAGGAGTTGACGTTATCAACAATCACCATAACAAATATAATATAATCAATTCCAAGATATAATATATATACGACCCCTTTTTCCAAGATCTTTGCCAGGTTTAAGTACGATTTAGGTTACAACTAACACAAACCAACTTACAACAATCTTCTCGACACAGCTAATGTAACACAGCAACTCAACATACCACCCTTAGTCCAACACAACCATCTCAGAGGAGTCTGACACGAAGGGAACTGGAACTCTGCCCTGACTACCACGGAAGAATCTCCTAGGCATCTGTAATACATATATAAAACATTCTGCAAGGGTGAGCAATTGCTTGCTCAGCAGTACTGCTATTTGAATAACAAGAAAAACAACTTATGGTAAAACGATTATTGGAACAGAAATTATAATTTGTTGCACATCAATTAAAAATATACGTAAACTGGATATTCAAAATTAGCATGCTCTGTAAAACAATATCATCAGTAGTGTGCTGTGTATAAATACTAGAATTAAATCTTAGCATGCTATCTCAATTTCCAAATCCACTATATAAACCACTTGTTCCGCTACGGGAACCACAAAACTCAAATCAGATACGTAGTGGATATGTGAAGACAGCTGATCAGGCTATCAACACTGGATGGCTCCAACTGCCATCCCATTTACCTGTTCCGGAACTCAGAGACTAGCTAGGTCTCTGACCTGCTAGACTAATCGGTTATACAGTGCGCGCAACCGAATTAGCCTCTTACGCCACCTCAATAGGCCTACTCTGGCCCCAACATATCCCATATCTGACCGTTTTATCCAGTTTTCAAAACACTCGTACCTATCTCATTTTCAAAATCATTTATTTAACCAGCACACATATAAAATTCAGTTCGCAAATCATTTCATTCGAGATAGGTAACTTCGAAGTTACTTTTTCCCCAAAATAAAATGAAAACAGTGATTTATAACTACGGGGATACGTAACTTAAAGCGTTTCTGTTCCATTATGAGAATAAAACAATAATTACTCATATATACTGAACCACAAGAGTATGGTCAGGGGTACTTGCCTTGCAGAGCATTACGACTATCACTGACTGATTTTAATAGACTTGAACGTTCAGGCTCTCATGGAAAAATGACTGTCTCACTAGAAGACATCCCTGCTAATATGGATTAAAAACTAATATATATAATTGCTCTATTTAGTACTAAGGAACGTGAGCTTCAAGGCTCGATTTGACTGCTCTTGTGTTTCGTGACTCAATCTGCCTTAACAAGATGCCTACGTACCTTGCTGATTGCCAAGGATCAAGTCAAAAAACATAGTTCTGATTTGTGGGGTGAGGCCCCTTATATAGATGTGGGAGTCCTTGAATTGGACTTGGTATAGGAGACTTGGTGGTCAAGCCTTTGAATTAGGATAGACTTAGGAGTCCTAGGGAATAGGAAGCTGATTCCTTATCCCATGAGGTTCCTTGGAGGCCAATCTACAAGGATTTATATCCCCACTAGGACTTATCTTAATAGCTGTTTTTCTCCCTTATTTATTAATTATGAAATTAATAAATAATCAGGGTTTTTGGGCCTTCTTTGTTCCATCAGGCCTGATCTGGTCTATCAGGCCTGATCAACATGTCAACCTTTCTGGTCTGAATGTCATATATCTTCTTATTGGGCTTCACAGCCCAATCTTGTATAATTAATGTAATATCAGAATTTATTTATCCCTATCATTTGCCCCCCAACTTTTGGGAAACATTGACTAGGTTTCGCAGAACTTAAGTCCATTCGTTCCCTTACAGGGTTTTATTTTTGCGTAAAGTGTGGAGCGACCTACACGTTTACCATGATTTACTTTTATTCCTTTTATTCAGGAATTATCTTAATTTTCAGGGATCTTTCCTTTAATTCTAGGATTTTTCCTTAATTTCCAGGAATTTTTCCCTTTATTCTGAGATTTTTCCTTAATTTCCTGGATTTTTCCCTTAATTTCTGGGATTTTTCCTTAATTTCCAAGAATTTTTCCCTTTATTCTGGGATTTTTCCTTAATTTCCTGGATTTTTCCCTTAATTTCTGGGATTTATCCTTAATTTTCTGGGTTTTTCCCTTAATTTCTGGGATTTATCCTTAATTTTCTGGATTTTTCCCTTAATTTCTAGGGTTTATCCTTAATTTTCTGGATTTATTCCTTATTTATGAAAATATTAATATTTTTCAGAAAATATTTCAAGGAATTCCCTTATTTTTCTGTAATTTTCCAGGAATTTTCTCATTTTCTACCTTTTTTTTCACAAATTTCGACTTGGAATCCCATTCGACCAGGATCCTGGTCGAATTATCCGCCTTTGTGTCCTGGTCGACAGCATTTCGAGGAGAACCCATTCGAGCAAGAATCCTGGTCGAATTTCGGCCAGGATTTTTCTATATTTTTTTTGCAGAAATCTTCAAGTAGGAAATTAATTTCGATCAGGATTTTCGGTCAGGAACCTTGATTTTGACCAAATTAACCATCTTTGGTTGTTCAGGTTGACAGGATTTCGACCTTGATGTTTTCGATCAGGAACTTTTTGTGTTTCTTGGTCGAATGGGTCTAAATCCTGATCGAATTAAGTCTGTTTTGGAGCCTTGATCGAAGCCTATTCAACCTCAAGTATTTCGATCAGGATTTGCTTATGATTTCTGGTCGAGTTGGGTCAAGAAGCAAGGTCAAAAACTATTCTGGCATTTTGGTCTAAGAACAATCATTTTCGACCAAGAATTTTGGTCAAAATTCCTTTCTTGACCGAATTAGCCCTTTTTCAGCCTTGGTCGAAGGAAATTTGACCTCAATGCATTCGACTAGGATCTTGGCGCAAGTCCTGATCGAATTGGGTCAAGAGTTCAGAATATATTTATTTTGACCTTCATCCATTTGACCCCGGGCCCTAAATTTGGGCTGAATTTTCTTGGGCCAACCCTTTTAATGGGTTTTTTAGCTAATTGGGCCCCCCTCCTTTTTGGGCTGGTTTTATTGGGCTAACCATTGTTTTCAACTGGGCTTTTCTTTTTTCACCCCTAAAATCACTTGGGCCTAATACATAGCCCTTTTTACCTGGGCTTTTTAAACACTTGGGCCCTTAACTGGGCTTGACTTTTTCAAGGTTTTTCTAGAATTGGGCCTCATTTCTGAGCCCAAATTCCAAACTCTTTTAGGATTCTTCCAGATTCTTCCAGAATCTCCCAAAAACTTAAGTTTTTCTTTTGATTTTTACTGGAATTCTCTGGATAATTCCAGAACCTTCTAGTTTTTGGGCCCAAATGGGCTTTTTAAGGCCCATTATCCCCCTTCCTTGGCTATATAAAGGTGGGGTGAGAGTTTAATTCCTCCACACCTCTCATTTCACCTCTCTACTCATTCTACAACTTCTCCCCATCCTTTCTCAAGCTTTCTAAACTTTCCTCTCTCAAATCCCCTCCCTTAGTTTTCCAACCTCTCCTTCAGGCTTTTTCCAGCTTACTAATGGCTGACAAGAATTCCGAGAGGGCGGCCAAGATAGCCTCGGCTTCAAAACGAGGTAAGGATATCGAGATCTGTTCTTCGTATATGTCTTTAATCGATATGATTAACACTAGGGGGGATGAATATCCCTCTACTGCACATCTCAACTCTTTTAATCATTGTAATACTTGGCACAACATAGATTTCGATAAACTAAATGCACGTTATAATGTCCTTCCTCCTCTTAGATTAGTTCCAGTCTCTGGTAGTGACCGTACTTGCCACTGGAGACCTGACACTCTCTTTATTTACACAGATACCCTTAATGTCGGGCTTAGGTTTCCTTTCCATCCTTTTATTCCTCATCTTTTAGCTGATTTACAAATCAACCTGTGTCAGCTTCCTCCAAACGCTTGGAGGAATATTTTATGTTTTATGGTCTGCTGCCTTAGGGAGGGTTTTCCCATTTCCGTAGCTGTTTTTAGGAAGGTCTTTCAGTGCTATAATAGCTCTTCCAGTATTTGTGGTTGGGTCTATGTTAAGCAAAGGCCCAAAAGTAAACATATCTTTAATAGCGCCTCCATTCCCGATAACAACCAAAATTGGAGGAATAGTTTCGTTGGGTTACGTTGGGAGAATGGTGACTGGGGTGCACTCTTCCGATCTTCCTTCGGGAAGGTCAGTGACAGTAGCCTCAAATCCATTCACTTAACTCCTGAGGAAACTATTATTTATAATGGGCTTACTCAGGACGACGACACTACTACCAGCTGGACTCTCTTAGAGGAGTTCTCCCTTATTCACGTGGGACTATCCTCTGTTTCTCAACAGGGTATTTTTCTTCCCTTCTCATCTTTATTTCATTTCATGCTTTATTAACATCACTTATTTTGTTTTTTTGCCTTGTTTTGCAGCTGCTAAGGAGATTAACGAGGACAATGTTCCTCCTGTTGAAGAGACTGCTAGGATGAAGAAAGCTCAGCTCGCAGGCCTAGACACCCGAGGAAAGGCGACAGAGCCTATCTTCTTGAGAAAGCACAAGGAGCTTATGGGGGAGGCTTCAACTGAAGGAGCTGAGGGCCATAGTGCTCCTATCACTGCTGCTGCCCCTGCTGCTGCTGCTACAGGCGCCTTCCAGCCTCTCTGGGGATTCCGCCGAGGGGATACCGTGGTTGGTTCTATGAAGCATGCTTGGGATTGGTCCTACCATAGCGTGACTCCCAAGGATTTTACTGACGTGGTGGCCACCCCTGACCTTGAGAGGATTAAGCTCATGGGAGCTCATTCTCTGGCTTCGGTATGCCTCTTCTTTTTTTAAACTTATATTTCTTTTTTGTAGCATTCTCTTGCCTTATACTTTGTTGATTGCTTTGTTTCAGTCTAACGCCTATTTTCAAGGCACTGTGAGGCAAGCCGAGTCATGGAAGCGGGCTTCCGATAAGGCCGATAATGCCCTTAGGAGGCAATAGAAGAAGTATGCTACTCTGGAGAAGAAGTTCAAACGCAAGGAGGAGGAACTCGGGGAGTCTAATGCCGAGCTGGTGGTACTTCGGGTGGAGAAGGACAAAGCTATAGATAACTACCTGGACTCGGAGAAGTTTACCCAGTCCATGAGGATTAGGGATGACTCAGTCTTTCCCGGGTTTTTTAGGACTGGTTGGGACACGGCCCTTGGGACCGTGAACGAGGCTTGTCCTAATATTAACCCGGTGGATTATGTCTGCCCTGATGATGAGGCTTTGCTACAGAGGTTTTGTACCCGAGTAGTTGTCTCGGATCATGTTCCTCAGGATCTGCTCCTTCCTCCTCCCGAGTCTTCTTCCAGACCTGCTGAGGACGATAGCTCTTCTTCCTCCTCCGAGACGACAGAGACATCCAGCGAGAGCGGAGGGGACGATGATATGGATGCCGAGGGCACCTCAGCTCCTTAGAGCTTTTTCAGCCCCGTGTGGCTTGTTTTCTTTATCTTATTTTCGAGACTTTATTTATCGAACTCTTGTAATATTTATCCGATCTACTTTATTTATCACATTTTATGCTTGCATTCATGCATTTGGTTTTACTTGTCAGGCCATAGACATTTAAACATACTTCGAAAACCTCATGAATTTCCATAAATTATCTGGGATTCGTCCCTTACACAAGTCTTAATAAACTTCAAAATAAAACTAGAACATATAAATTCTAAGCAAGCAAAGCTTCAAGGTGCTTTTCAACCTACTCGTCATCTTGACAAGTGAGAATCGTATCCAATTGCCCTACACATAGTAAACCTTCAGATTTTGTGCATGCCAAGTTCTCGGTACTTCAAAGCTATCCATAGTCTCTAGCTTGTAGGTTCCTCTACCTTGAACACTCTTGACTCTGTACGGCCCTTCCCAATTCGGGGCAAGCTTCCCTTTTTGTCCTACACCAGATGCTTCTATCTTCTTGAAGATTAGATCACCTTGTTTGAGAAACCTTTCTTTAACCCTTAGGTTGTAGTAAAATGAAGCCTTCTTCTGATACTCTACTATCTTTGCATGTGCCCCATCTCGCACTTCGTCGATTAAGTCCAGAGCCAACCTTTGTCCTTCCTCATTTTCCTCAGCATTGAAAGCCTGAATCCTTGGAGAGGAATGTGATATCTCCACGGGAACTACTGCTTCTGCCCCATATGCCAACATGAAGGGAGTTGCTCCAGTCGTGACTCTATAGGTAGTCCTATAGGCCCATAATATTGGAAGTATCTCATCCACCCAATTATTTCTTGACTTCTCGATCCTCTTTTTTAGTCCATCCAGGATTATTCGATTTGCTACCTCAGCTTGCCCATTGGCTTGCCGGTGAGCCACAGAGGTGAACCGTAACTCAATCTCATTTTCTTCACAGTACTTCTTGAATTCCTCGTTGTTGAATTGTGTTCCATTGTTGGTGACTAGGATACGGGGAATTCCATATCGACACATAATATGTTCCCACAGGAATTGTGCAACTTGCTTAGTTGTGATCTTGGTCAAGGGTTTGGCTTCAATCCACTTGGTGAAATAATCAATGGCTACAATCAGAAACTTTCTTTGTGCTATGGTCATGGGGAAAGGCCCCAAAATATCCATTCCTCACATAGCAAAGGGAATGGGTGAGTTGATAGAGGTCAGCATCTCGGGGGGTTGTCTAACAACAGGTGCATGCTTCTAACAGCGATCACACTTCTTCACATATTCTTTGGCATCAGCCATCATTTCTGGCCAATAGAAGCCTAAACGGGTTATCTTATGAGCCAAGGCCCTGCCCCTAAGTGTTGTCCACAAATACCTTCATGCACTTCTTCAAGAGCCAAGTGTGCCTCATCGGGCCTGAGACACCTTAAGTAAGGAACCACGAAAGACTTTTTGTACAGAATCCCATCTTTCAAAGAGTACCTTAGTGCCCGAACAGTTAACTTCCGTGCTTCAGTTGCATCGCTTGGCAACCAACTGGTTTGAATGTAAGCCTTAATGGGATCAATCCATGACGTCCCCAGGCCTATAGGAGCCACAAGCTTAACATCTATGCTTCGTGTCTTCAAAACACGGAAGTACACACTTTCTGAACTTTCTTCTATCTCGGATGAAGCAAACTTTGATAATGCATCTGCCTTAGCATTTTCCTCCCTTGGAATGTGCTCAACATGGCATTCATTAAATTGGGTCATCGCAGCCCTTACTAGGCGGACATACTTAGCCATCGTATCATCCTTTGCCTCAAATTCTCCCTTTACCTGGGATATGATCAGCTTCGAGTCTCCACGGACCTTTAAGTTTTTTACTCTAAGTGTTCCAGCTAGGCCAAGGCCAGCTATCAGGGCTTCATATTCTGCCTCATTGTTTGTGGTTGGGAAGTCTAGCTTCATAGCATACTCAATTAAGAACCCATCAAGGCTTGGTAAAACCAGTCCTGCTCCACTGGAGTTTGTTTTTGATGCTCCATCAAAATAGAGAACCCAATATTCTTTCTCCTTATCATCCTCCTCTTTGTCCCCATTATTGACTCCCTTGTCTTGAGGTATGGTCTCTTCCTGCCCCCCGACTTCTTGGTTGGGGATGGTACACTCCACCACGAAGTCAGCTAGCTCCTGGGCTTTTATCGCCGTTCATGGCTTATACTTGAGATCGAACTCTCCCAGCTCTATTGCCCACTTAATCAATCTCCCACTTGCCTTGGGACTGTGAATGATATTTCTCAGGGGCTGATTTGTTAGCACCTCAATCTGATAAGACTGAAAGTAAGGACGCAGCTTTCTCGAAGCCATTACCAAGGCCAGAGCAAATTTCTCGATAGTTGAATAATTCAACTCAGCACCATGCAGAATTTTGCTGACATAGTATACGGGTTTCTGGACTTTCAGTTCCTTCTTAACCAACACCGCGCTCAAGGCACTCTCTGAAACGGCTAAGTACAAGAATAAAACTTCATTCAAAGCTGGCTTGGCCAACAACGGGGCCTGGGCCACATACTTCTTTAACTCTTCGAATGCCTTCTCGTTTTCCTCATTCCATACAAAGTCCTTGATGTTCTTTAGTGACTTGAAGAATGATAAGCACTTGTCTCCTGACTTGGAGATGAATCATCCTAGCGCAGCAACCCTGTGAGTTTCTGAACATCCTTGATGGTTTTTGGTGGTTCCATGTCCAGAATTGCCTTTATTTTGTCGGGGTTAGCCTCTATCCCTCTCTTGGAGACCATCAATCCCAAAATTTTTCCAGATCCTACTCCGAAAGCGCATTTTGTAGGATTTAACATCATCTTGTGGTACCTCAGGACCTCAAAAGCTTCCCTCAAATGGGTTATATGATTAGTCTTTGCTAGACTCTTGACTAACATGTCATCAACATAGACTTCCATAGTCTTTCCAACAAGGTCCTTAAAAATTTTATTTACCGACCTTTGATAGGTGGCTCCTGCATTCTTAAGACCAAATGCCATAACAAGATAACAATAAACACCAAAGTCAGTGATGAATGATACCTTTGGAATGTCATCCTTGTGCATCTTAATCTGATTGTATCCGCTAAATCCATCCATGAAGCTCAGCATCTCATGCCCAGCAGTGGCATCAATCAAAGTATCAATCCTTGGCAACGGAAAACAGTCTTTAGGGCATGCATCATTCAGATCAGTGAAGTCTATACACATCCTCCACTTTCCATTAGCCTTCTTAACCATTACGGGGTTTGCTAACCATTCCGGAAATTGAATCTCCTCAATGAAACCAGCCTCTAAGAGCTTTTCTACTTCCTATTTTATAGCCTCTTATCTTTCCGGGGCAAAGTTTCTTTTCTTTTGTTTCACTGTCTTCCTGCTTGGATCCACGTTTAACTTATGAGTAATCAGCTCCGGGTCTATGCCTGGCATATCAGCTGCTGACCATGCGAACACATCACTATTTTCTTGCAAAAATTTCACCAACTTCCCTCTAAGGGGCTCCCTTAATGTGGCTCCAATGAAAGTCATCCTCTCAGGATTCTCGGGGTCTAAAGGAATTGAAACCAAGTCTTCTGCCGGCTTTCCTCTCTTTTCATCATTTTCTCGGACATCCATATCTTCAATAGGAAGAACCTGCCCCCTACTCCATCTACCCTCAAAGAGGCCACGTAACAGCTTCTAGCCATTTTTTGATCTCCTCTCTCCTCTCCAATCCCATTCTGGGTGGGAAACTTCATGACTGAATGGTAGGAAGAAGGGACTGCCTTGAATGCATGTATCCCTGTTCTTCCCATGATAGCATTATAGGTTGAACTAGCTTTTACCACCACAAAGTCCAACATCTGCGTTGCTTGCCTCAGTTCCGTACCTATGGTGGTTGACAACTTGATTATCCCTTCCACAGGACATTCTACTCCAGCAAATCCATATATCGGCATGTCGGTTGGTGTCAACTGGGAGTCGTTATACCCCATCCTTAGAAAGGCGTCGTGGAGCAAGATATCCACAGAAGCACCATTATCCATAAGGACCCTCTTGACCGGGCTATTTCCTATTACCGGTGTTATGACCAGCGGGTCGTCATGAGGAAACTTCACACCCTCTAGGTCAGAATCATCAAAAGCCAATGTTACTTCTGTCCTGGCCCTCTTCGGGGCTTCTCCAACAATATGCATAACCTCCCTAGTATATGCCTTTCTGGAATTTTTAGACAATCCAGCAACAGTTGGACCTCCAAAGATCGTGTTTATCACAGGCCCTCGAGGTCGCGGTCCTCCATAAATTGTGTTTATAACTGGTCCTCTAGGCTGGGGGTTTCACCCCTGATTGTCTTGGTCCCTCCTACGATCTTCAAAGTTCTTCCTTCCATTATTATTCCTGTCCCCTCCTTCTCCAGTGTATTTGTTCAATCTTTCTTTTCAAATGAGGAACTCAATTTCATCTTTCAGCTGCCTACACTCATCGATGTCGTGACCAACATCTTTGTGAAATCTGCAATACTTGCTTTTGTCTAGCTTGGCAGGGTCGGCCTTCAGGGGCTTAGGCCAACGAATATCTCGATCTTTCTCGATTTCCATCAAGATCTGGCTTCTGGGAGCATTCAACTTAGCGTAACGGTGAACTTTTGCCCAGGTCCTCCCTTCTTGGGGGTTGAATCAGGGTTTTGCTCGATTCCAGGATACTTGTCATTAGCGATATACTCCAGATCACTTTTTCGCTTCTTGCCTCAAGTGGGCTCATTACTTACTACGGTCTTCCTCATGCTTTCTTCAACTTTGATATACTTCCCTGCCCTCTCCTGGAGCTGCAACATGCTTTCAAGGGGACGTTTGGCCAAGGACATCTTAAAAAACTCATCCCTAGTTCCTTGTTGCAGTGCTATCATGGCTACCTTATCATCAAGATCTGGGACTTTTAAAGCCTCCTTTGTGAAACGATTCAGGTAATCTCTCAAGGATTCCTTTGCTCCCTGCACAATACTCATAAAGGATGTTGAACTTTTCTCATGGACTCTCCCACTGATGAACTGCTTAATAAAAGCCTGACTTACCTCTCTTAACGACCCAATGCAGTTTGGCGGCAAGCGACTGTACCACCTTTGAGCCATACCCGACAGGGTTTGAGGGAAGGCCCGACACTTAATAGCGTCATTCACGGGTTGCAATAGCAGTGCATTAGAGAATGTCCTAACATGATTAGCGGGATCTCCCGTGCCATTATAGGCTTTGATAGTTGGCATCTTGAACTTCCTTGAGATATGGGCATTCATTATCTCTTCAGTGAAGGGCGGAGTAGGATCATCAGGATCTCCAAGGGGAAGAAGATTGCTTGGATCAGTTCTTGGGACAACAACCCTTCTTCGTACCGGACCATCCAGGTCTATGACAGGAGGAGGATTTCTCCCCCTAGGGGGTATCTGGGGTCTGGTGGTCTGGTGCGCCTCCAAATCGTGCCTCAGCCTTTGAATCTCAGCCTCATGAGCCCTGATTCTTTCCTGCACTTCTTGGGGATTTGCCCCTTGGGTGCTTTGAGGGCGTTGGCCTCCAACAGCCATCGGCTCTTTTCTTGCACGCCTCCTTCTTGGGGCCACTTCATCATCTGAAGATTCAGAATTTCTCTCAGTGTAAGGACCAGAAAATTCCCGATCCTCGGGGATAGGAGCCAAACCTCGTATGTAGAGGGCAATTGCCCTCGTGCTTCACTTCGCCCAACATGTCCACTTCCTCCAACCTCGGGGTAAAAGGGCATCCCATAAGGGGGTTAGTAGTAACAACAGTTGAATATTCATACCCGACGGGTCGAGAATTCACAGGTATATGTACTTGTTGAACTTGAGGATTCGTACCTTGAATAGTCGGGGGAGTCGTCCCTTGTGACTGAGGTTGAGTTGCCCCTATCTGGGCTTCCGCTTGAGTAGATGCATAAGTTGAGTGGGGAGGTATCTCCACGGTTGACGAAATCACCTGGGTTGTCCCCGATGGTGTTCCTTCCTCCAGAGCTCTAATTGTTCTCCGTGTTCTCGCCATGGTTGTTGTTGTGCTTTCCCATAAACGGCGCCAAATGTTATGGATTAAAAACTAATATATATAATTACTGTATTTAGTACTAAGGAACGTGAGCTTCAAGGCTCGATTTGACTGCTCTTGTGTTTCGTGACTCAATCTGCCTTAACAAGATATGCCTACGTACCTTGTTGATTGCCAAAGATCAAGTCAAAAAACGTAGTTCTGATTTGTCGGGTGAGGCCCCTTATATAGATGTGGGAGTCCATGAATTGGACTTGGTATAGGAGACTTGGTGGTCAAGCCTTTGAATTAGGACAGACTTGGGAGTCCTAGGGAATAGGAAGTTGATTCCTTATCCCATGAGGTTCCTTGGAGGCCAATCTACAAGGATTTATATCCCCACTATGACTTATCTTAATAGGTGTTTTTCTCCCTTATTTATTAATTATGAAATTAATAAATAATCAGGGTTTTTGGGCCTTCTTTGTTCCATCAGGCCTGATCCGGTCCATCAGGCCTGATCAACATGTTAACCTTTCTGGTCTGAATGTCATACATCTTCTTATTGGGCTTCACAACCCAATCTTGTATAATTAATGTAATATCAGGATTTATTTATCCCTATCACCTGCTTTGAAGTAATTTATCTCAAGATTGTATTCAAGACTCTCAGGGTTCTTCACTTAGAACCTTGCTGCGCTTGTCGACTGATTACTAAGTTATCTTAGTTCGACTTCAATTCTTGAGTCCTTCGACCAGAACCTATAGAGCCGAAATATCCTACGTTAGACGTCTAGGTATGTTTGACATATTCTCGATACCAATCCTACCGAAACGATAACAATCCCGACTCGTACTTATATGTATTATTATAATACAATAACACACATAACAGTCAGGTTCACGTGCTCAAAAATCGGTTCGGTGTTCATTTTCGGAAAAATACATATACTCGTCATTTTACAAAACTAGGATTATAACTTTTGGCAAAACAGTTCATCACAACATACAATCAAATTTCGTATAATATATATATATGTGTTTATATATTCATTCGACAGTCCGATAATTACTGGATACGCCCCCCGTATTTCTGTAGTTCGATTTCTCAGAAATTGGGCAGCACCTCCTTTAATTATCGGACTAACCCATCGAACAATTCGACGTCAAACCAATTCTCAACAACTATAACGAAAACCCAATCACAATCCAATTGCACAAATTCCAATCACCAATTCATACCAGTAATATCATTCGAAATCCATAAATTCCCAAGTTCAAATCAATTATATTTACTAATTATTATTCTTATTTTATATTGTTAATTTGTAGGACTCAGAACAACATCATCACTGTCCACCGTCCGCTCGTAAACAGTCATCGCGGATGGCGACAAAATTTCGCGGGTACCCGATTAATTCTCGGGTTTCCAACACGAAATTCCGTCGATTATTCGAAATATTTTCCGCACAAAATTTTTATATTTTATTTCACATAACCCAATCAAGCAAATTCCTGCAGAAAATCAGTAAGATAATTAAAACGAAACCATCAACACACGGGTATGCTCGTGCCCAAAACACAGGGCCGTAATTCATGGCCGGAAAACACAGAACTGGACATACAAGGAAGAAACGAGGCACCCACAACACACACGCTTAACACATACAGCAATACACATATAACAATCACCACCGCACCAATGACACCTCGCCGAAAAACAGGCGACATCAAGGCGGCCGGAGAACAAGAACAAGGCGGCACAGCAGTAACACAAATTCAAGGCAACAGAGGATAATCACAGCAAAAATACATAACATACGCACACAAACACGCACAGGGAGGAAGGGTGAAAATGACCACCAGCCACTGGAATCACCAGGGACAGCGGCGACGGCGTAATACCGGAAAAAAAACAGCAGCCGACAAGTAACCCCGGAAGGAAGGAAAACCGAGAACTCATATGTATATAGATGTAAGTGTATGCATCTGTTTTTGCAGGAGAGAGAGGAGAGAAATCATAGAGAGATTGAAGAGAAGGAGACGAGAGAGAAATGAGATAAAGGGGTATAGATTACAGGGGATAAGGATGTTAGTCCTTATCTGATTTGTTTCCTTTTCTGTTTCGATCTGACACCGCAATAAGCTATTAACGATACATATCGCACATTATAATTCGTCAAAATGATTCTAAAATAATTTCAAAATTTTCGGAATATTACTAAACTAGTGAAATAAATTTTTTGTAATTTTTAAAACAATTTCCGAAATACAATTCATACCCGCTTTTATCAATTAAACAAATCAACGCGCGGGTAAAACTAACTCCGAAAATTCCCAAAATAGCTTTAAAATTTTCAGAATAATACGAACTTAATAAAATATAAGTTTCATAATTTTTGAAAATTTCCATAATTAAATATGGATTTTACCATTAAACACACTCAGAAAATCATTTTAAAAATAAATAATTAATGAAATATTGATTTCTTAATTTTATAAAGTCCTAAAAATAATTATTGAAATTATAAATTTATAAAACCAATTGTAGAGATTATCCAAATATTTATGGAAATAAGTCTGCAATTAAATCCACTTTTTAAAGTGGAACATAACAATACCACTCAATATTTATTACACAAATAATCCCTATACATCCACAGTCACACATAAAAATAGTAACACACAATACACTTCTGACACTACCAATACACATATTTTATTTATTAATTATTTAATAATTACACATTTAAATAATAAAACATACGAGTCGTTATATATCATGTGGATTTCTTTGAAGAACACTGTGAAGTTGTAAGCAAATCTACAGGAAAAGTTGTTCTAAAAGGATACAGGCATGGTAACATTTATGAAGCCAAGCTTTCAACAAGTACTGATGGTTCTGCAATCTGTCTGTTAAGTAGAGCATTAATTGAAGAAAGCTGGAATTGGCACAAGAAACTCTCTCATTTAAATTTCAACAACATAAATGGACTAGTCAAGTAAGATCTTGTGAGAGGACTGTCAAAATCAGTATTTGCTCCTGATGGCCTTTGTGATTCCTGTCAAAAGGCAAAACAAAGAAAATCTTCATTCAAGAGCAAGACTGAATCTTCAATTCTTGAGCCTTATTACCTACTTCATGTTGATCTATTTGGTCCAGTGAATGTCATGTCTATTGCAAAGAAGAAATATGTTATGGTCATAGTGGATGAGTTCACCTGATACACATGGGTGTATTTCTTGCACACAAAAAGTGAAATTGCATCTATCTTGATTGATCATGTCAAACAACTAGATAAAGTGCTTAAAGACTCTGTGAAAATCATAAGAACTGATAATGGCACTGAGTTCAAGAATTTGATTATGGAAGAGTTGTGTAAAGACCAAGGAATCAAGCAGGAATTCTCTGCTCCTGGAACTCCACAGCAAAATGGAGTTGTTGAAAGAAAGAACAGAACTCTTATTGAAGCTGCACGAACTATGCTTGATGAGGCAAAGTTACCAACCTATTTTTGGGCTGAAGCTGTGCAGACTGCTTGTACTCAGAATGCAACACTTATCAACAAGCATGGAAAAACACCATATGAGATGGTGAAGAAAAAGAAGCCAAATCTGAAGTATTTTCATGTATTTGGATGCAAGTGTTTTGTTCTTAAGACTCATCCTGAACAGTTATCCAAATTTGATCTAAAAGCTGATGAAGGAATTTTTGTTGGATATCCACTTTCCACAAAAGCCTTCAGAGTCTACAGTTTAAGAACAAGGGTTGTCATGGAATCTATTAATGTCTCTTTTGATGATAAGAAGATTACTGGACTTGAAAATTTCAATGATCATGATCAGCTGAGATTTGAGAACGAAGTTTTAAATTCTGATTTTGTAAATCCTGACAGTCTAAATTCTGATACTGCAAACTCTGATGGGTAAAACTCTGATGTTATTGAAACTGTGGTGATTATGCCAAAGGAAAATGCACCTGTGTAGGGGGAGCATATAGAAGATCCAACCACATCTCAAGAAGCATCAGAATCTAGAACAGGCTCTTCAAGTTCTGATTCATCAAGTTCTGATGAGCTAAGTTCTGATAATTCTGGAAACTCAAGTTCTGATAATTTTGGAAACTCAAATTCTAAAGGATCCAACTCAGAGAGCATAATTTCAGGGGGAGCATCATAAAATTTTGATGGAGACAACATGGATCATGGGGGAGCATCCAGTTCTAGAGATAACGTTCCATCTGCAAGGAAGTGGACAAAAGCACATACACCTGACTTGATTATTGGAGATCCTGAAGCAGGTATAAGAACTAGAACAGCAACATCAAATGAATGTCTCTATCACTCTTTTCTTTCTTAGACTGAACCAAAGAAAGTGGAATAAGCTCTTCAAGATGCTGATTGGGTGCAAGCAATATGGGAAGAGTTAAATGAATTTGAAAGAAATAAAGTCTGGACCCTATTGCCTAGACCAAAGAATAGATCTGTTGTTGGTACAAAGTGTGTGTTCAGAAACAAAACTGATAATGATGGCATAATTACAAGGAATAAAGCAAGGCTGGTTGCAAAAGGATATTCTCAACATGAGGGAATTAATTATGATGAAACATTTGCACCAGTTGCTAGATTGGAAGCCATAAGGATATTTTTGGCTTATGCTGCTCACAAAAAGTTTATAGTCTTTCAAATGGATGTAAAAATTGCTTTTCTTAATGGAGAATTGGAAGAAGAAGTATATGTTGAACAACCTCCAGGTTTAATAGATTCAAAATTTCCTAATCATGTCTACAGACTTGATAAAGAACTTTATGGCCTTAAGCAAGCTCCAAGAGCATGGTATGAGACATTAGCTCAGTTTCTTCTGGAAAGTGGATTTAACAGAGGGACTATTGACAAAACATTGTTTTATCTCAACCATGGAAAGGACTTACTTTTGGTGTATATATATGTTGATGGTATCATTTTTGGTTCTACAAATGACAGACTTTGTAAAAGGTTTTCCAAGCTAATTCAGTCAAGATATCAAATGAGTATGATGGGAGAACTTAGCTATTTTCTGGGCCTTCAAGTCAAGCAGAATGAAGAAGGAACTTTTATTTGTCAATCTAAGTACACCAAAAATTTGTTGAAAATTTTTGGAATGCAAGATTGTTCAAGTGCATCCACTCCTATGGCCACTGCAACAAAATTGGATAAGGATACTGGTAAATCAGTAGATATTACTGATTACAGAGGTATGATTGGCTCACTACTCTATATAACTGCAAGTACACCTGATATCATGTATCCTACCTGTCTTTGTGCAAGATTTCAAGCAGATCCAAGAGAACCTCACTTAATAGTTGTGAAAAGAATTTTCAAGTACCTTAAGGGTACAGCTGATCTGGGACTGTGGTATCCTAGAGAATTAGACTTTAAGCTAATAGGTTACTCAGATGCAGATTTTGCAGGATGCAAAATTGATAGGAAAAGCACAAGTGGAAGCTGCCAATTTCTTGGAGGCAGATTAGTTTCTTGGTTTAGCAAGAAACAAAAGTCAATTTCCACATCAACTGCAGAAGCAGAGTACATTGCTGGGTATGAGAAAAGTGCTATTTCTATGACAAGTAATCCAGTTCAGCAGCTCATGGCCAGTTTGGGCTATGAGAAAAGTTTGAGAAAGCTGGGTCAACTGAAAAGAGCAAATATCAGAAAGGAATGGAGCTTTTTCTTTGATTGTATCACTAAGGCATTCGCCAATAAATGCTCCAACTTTGATGCTATTCCCATCATGAGTCAGCAAATTGGGTATGCCCTTATTCATCAAACTCATTTTGATTTTGCAAGTGATGTATTAGGTTTCATAGGGGATAGGATGACAGAGGATAGGAATGTAGTATACTTTGCTAGATTCTGTCAGCTTATATAAACTTTCTGTTGTTCTGATGAACCCCAACCTACCAGTGATTTATTTCCACCCTTTAAGCTTGCAAAAAGGGCCTTTAATGATTTGTTAAATGCTGACATTAAGAAACAAGTGCAGAGACCCTTACAAATTCCTTAGTTAGTAAAACAGATTCTGGTAAATGCTGATCCATAAATATACACATCTGTTTACCCTGATGTTCAACCCACCAACACATCACAACCAACACAACAACCATCAGAATATACCACAACTACACAAACACCTCAAACTTCTCAACCTCAACCAACTCAACCATCTATGAGGACATATTTCAAACCATCACAGTCATCTCAACCTCAATCTTCAGCACATCCAGTGAAGCCTTCATCTTCAAAACCCAAGAGGACTAAGATAGTACCTCAATCTCAACAGAAGAGAAGGAGAATTGTTCTGAGAGATGAGTCAGACAATGAGGAACAGGTTCCCATATCAGAACCTGTTGTTATAGAATCTGAGAATATCTCTTCTCAGAAAGATACTGAAAATGGGAGTTCTAGGCCACTCAAAAGGCTTAGAAAGCTAAATTCCGATCTCCCAAAGTCTCTAATTCTGTAAAGAGACTTAAAAAGCAAAGAGCCAGGAGGGCTATAAGTGTATCATCACACTCTGAAGCAACTCTGGAAGAAGTAGCTAAGGAAGGTGTTAGGTCCCAATGTGTTTGTAGAAGGGGGGGTTGAATACAAACAGTACCGAATAATCGAATTAAATGCGGAATAAAAAATGTGAAACAAAATTCAAGTTAAATAAAAATATTATTAAACTTGAAAGGTGTTACAACAACTGTATCGATTACAAGGAATTAATCTCAAATTAATTATCACAAATCTAGAATAAATTCGACATGAACTTTTTCTATTTTTGTAATAAAAAAGATTCAAATGCTAAACGCAATTTGAGATTAAGTTCTAGGGATTTTGATCCGCTAGATTGATACACAAGAGCAAGATAAAGATTTCTAGTGGATTGGATTTAACTTTACAATCTAGAAATTTAATCTTGAAGTATGCAGATGAAAAGATGAAATATTTCTTCTTGATTTTCTTTTCTGCCTTGTTTCTTGACTTCTGTGTTCTTAATAATAAGTTGCTGCTTCTCTGCTTCTTTTTAAATCAACAAACGAATAGAATTGACTTGGCATGACAATCCTATAGCTGGCAAGACTTTCGGTGAGACAATTGAATGAACTAGCAAGACAATCTGAATGAACTAGCAAGACAATCATCCTCCTAGAGTAACTTTCGGTGTGACAATTGAATATGGCCTAGCATGACAATCGGTATGACAATCCTGATTGTCATGCTAGTTCATTTTCAATTGTCTTGCTGATTTAATGCTTGAATTTAATCCAATTAAACTTCTGAAAATTCCTAAAATTAATTCAGAATTAATTAATCAATTAATTCAATTAATAAATAAATTATTCTTTGCAGATATAATTTATTTTCTTAATTAAATTAGATGAATTAATTAATTAATAGAGAATTAATTCTAGTCTTGAGCAGCAACCATTCTTCTGCAAATCTTCTGAAAATCACTGAAAATTATGAATCAATTCCACCACTTCAACGTTGACACTCGATGTACTGTCTGGTTCATGAGTGACTAACTTCCGTGACGTTTCTTCATTTCTTGACTCTGACACTTTGATTTTCTTCAGATTAAATCCTTGTAATTAATTGATACTCTGACGAGATCTCTGTCACTTGATTAAATCCACGATCTTGACTTATATCACTGAGGCATGATCAATTTCTTGAACTTCTTCCAGTGAATTAATTCCTCAAGTCTGTAGATGAACCTTGTCTCTGAATCCTTTGACAGATATTACTTTGCGAGATCTCTCTGATGGTAGTTCCACTATTTACTTATTACATTCTTATTTGAGTTGAGTTGAATCCTCGAATATACAAATAGGCTATGACATATGACTTACAATCTCCCCCTATTTGTTTGTTAGACAATAACACACAAATACCTAGAGGATAACTCAACTAACAAATAAGAAAAAGATATAAACATACATGCAAAGTAAATAGCAGAAAAGTTCTGGATGAGATTTAACATTTTCCAGATTCCAAGTAGATGTTCCTCTAGACTGAACATATCTTCAAGTAGTTCCATCTTCATTTGTACAACCACATTTCCTGTTGAGAAGCCCATATCTCTTGCTTCTCCCCCTATGAGAATCAACTGATTAAAGAAGATCACCTTCGTTTTACCACCTCTCCCGTACAATAGGATCCGCAGATAAAAACCAATGGTACTCCCCTAACTGCTTCTTCCCTTACTAGGAAATCACCTTGTGTTTACCACCTCTCCCGTACAATAGGATCCGTAGTTAGAAACAACAATGGTGTGGTGTAGTGTACATTTTTAGGATCTTTTTCTTCCTCCTTGCTATTTCTCCCCCTTAGTTGAGGAATCCTCCAAACTATTTCTTAAGCTTTTATCTCCCCCTTAAAGAAGGAATGTATGCCGTCGTCTGAAGGAGTTCTCATATTTCACTTGGTTGGAAAAGAAATAACAAGTAGTTTCTCTTTCTACCTCACTGTGAGTGTGTGATTCTGTTTAGTGTACCTCACATGTGTTTCACTCTTCTCTCCACTCGTGTTTACACTCATTCTCACAAGTGTATCACTCTTCTCTTATAGCTCCATAATCCAGCTGTACCTGCAAGAAAAATCACCTTAGCCATCCTTAAAGGAGGTCACAGGTGGTGCAATGGGAGTTCACAAATCCCCATCCTTGTTAAACTCGTCAGATGAATCTGAGTCATAATTTACAAGTTGCTAGTTTCCCTTTTAGGGTTCCAGATTTGAATTCTGGGAAGGTAAACAATGATCCAACGAATTTAGCATAAAGATCAAAGTTCCCTTCTAATGTCTGTGAAGACATTTCCTTGTGACTTATCAGGTAATATCTGAATCATTGTCAACAAGTTGCCGATCTGCGCCTATGTCAGATCCACTATCCGCAGATGCATCCAGGGGATTTAAGCCTGGGGAGGTAGACACTGACCACTGACATATGGCTTTTGGATCAGTATCCTCTCCTAACACCTGTAAAGGCAATTGGTCCACTAACGAACCTTGAACAATCGAATCTGACCTTAAAATGGTCGAAACTCTTGTTTCCTTCAACTCATCCTTTGTGTGTGTAACCTCTTCTTGTGCATCAAGAATTGTTTATGTTTGAAGTGGTGACACTACATCGGATACCTTGGCCGACAGGCAAAATTCAATAGACTCACCCTGTTGAGAGAATGAATCTAGTAACTGTTTTTGTGCCTTTTCAGCCATTACATCTTTTTGAGAAGATGTATGGGGGCTAGCAGTTGTCTCGGTTTAAATACTACTCATCTATGTAGGAGACAGAGCTACTGGGTTGACTACAGAACCTTCCTTATGTGGTGCACTAAGGCACTATCTCCCTCACGCTCATTCATACTACATTTAGTGGTAAGAGAGTGTTGGTTGGTTCTGTTTTTGTGTTTGTCTTTACAGTCTGGGATAGACGTTGTGGGTTTTCAACCTCATGACTGTCAATGAAAGAAAGTCATTGGAGACTGAACTTGTAACACAGAATATATGGTAATAGAGAGAAAATGATTTACAATAGTGATTTCAAAAGATTTTACATGAAATAAGAAATCACTAATGTAGAAAGAAGTTTAATTTTTGTTTTTCAATATGAATGAGTTTTTGATAAAACATTGATCACTTAGGGTAAAGTCTAAGTAATTCTCATTCATGTCAAAAGCTTACAAATATCTGCAACATAATGTTAACAAGATATCATTGACCGATACTTGTCAAGTACTTTAGATACTAATTGTTATGTTGCATAATCAATATACCACTGCACATATAAAACAATATGATTGTGCTTAGTGATAAGATAGTTATTAATATGACGACTCTACTTATTCATATAAAATTATAACTTCTGTTAGAGTGCCATACCATGTTCTTGACGATTGCTTGAGCAGTATACTAGTTCATACCAACCTGAAGTGAGATTGTGAAGAAGAGATTGCATAGTCCAATAGATCTGCAGCTGCAAAGTCCATGAACTGTGGTGCACTGACTTCCTCTTTTGACTCACCAAACAGGAGTACACTTGTACACATCTTACTAGAGTACAATTCCAAGTGTAATGTGCAGCAGGTGTCTGATATGTCGTAATATTCTCAAGTCTCGTCACTGGTGCTATATGTTAGATACTGCTTCATGATAATAACCTAGCACAATATACAAAATTTCAATGATAACATTCTCAGCTTGCAAACAGCCATATCCCTCAGATAAACCTTTGTTGTTATCTCCAAAGGTAACCATGGGGCCAGCTTTCTCAACCACATTTGATAGCAGGGCTCTATCTCCGGTCATATGTCTTGATGATCCACTTGTCAAGAATCCACACTACCGGTTACACCTGTATACTGCCCTGCACTTCAAATGGATTAGACCTTCTTCGGAACCCAAACTTGGTTGGGCCCGGCATACTTGTAGAACTGTCCTTTGTCAGACAAAACAACATTTTTAATTTTAATGGTCTCAACATTCTCAATGACTGAACATTTGACCTTGTAAACAGCCTTAACAAATTTCTGTTTAAGCTTAGGCACAAATGTCTCCTTTCTAGCCTTAGAAGGACTAGCAGTCTTAGACCTATCATGCTTCTTGTTATTCACATGCTGACGAGGAGTAGTCTTATCATTAGACACATGCTTACCATTAAAATAAGCATACATCATATTAAAAGCACAAGACATACAATTAGCAACACCACATGCTTTATGAGAGTGATTAATAGCAGGTAATTTATGCATGGTAGACATGGCATTATTGTTATCCAACTCATGTGTGTCTGAGTTAGTCTCAGTTGCTTTCACAACTTTGACTGGAACTTTCGACTCACTTGACTTGGAAACAATCTTCTCATTAGCATGATCTTCAGCACGTATTTCTTCATGAATAACAGAAGAGGTCGCATCAAATGGTTCAGCAATTGATGCTTTATAGAGGGGTTCATCAACACCCTTAAGCACATGTGGTACTTCCCTCCCTTTAGCACATACATGAGGAGGGGAGTTTATGCCTAATTCTCCAATAGCAGCATTGTAATCATAACCTATTCCAGATGTTTGATTAACAGCTTGCTTACTGTAGAACTCTTTAGCCTTCGAACAAGAATTGAAGTAGGCTCTAACCTTAGTCTCAAGACCGGTGATCTTGTCTTTGAGAATAGTTTCGAGTTTTCTATAACAGTCAACTCTATTCTCTAGAAAAGATACCTGTTCTTTTAATTTGTCTTGATTAATATGCACAAGTCTTAATTCATTGACCTCTTTCTCAAGGTCTGTGATCTTTAAACTTAACAGTTCATTATCACGACGTGCACAATCTAAGTTACCTCTTAGATGATAAACCATTTCAGCATCAGAAAGTTTTACCTCTATTCTTGACGATGAAGCTTTTCCATCAATAGCCATAAGAGCAAGATTTCCTTCATCTTCATCTTCACTGTCAGTATCATCCCAGCTTCTTCCCTTTGCCAGATAAGCCCTTTCAGAGTTCTTTCTTACTTGCTTTGGCTTCCTACATTCTGTGGCAAAGTGTCCCAACTCATTGCAGTTATAGCATCTAATGGTGCTTCGATCAACCATCCCTGTTTTGTACCCACCACTGCTGGTGTTAGAGGATGAAGATCCACCTTTCTGGAATTTGTTGTAGTTGGACTTGTACTTAAGCTTGGGATTCCTCCTGAATCTGACATGGGAGAATCTCTTGACAATTTGGGCCATTGATTCATCTTCCAATTGCTCCAGCTCTTCCAAGGAATAAAAATCATCACTTGATTGATTTGTAGTAGGAGGATCATATTCTGCTACTAACTCATTTTCCTCACCCTTGGAAAACTGTACCATTCTTTCTAACTGTTGAGATTGTTGTTGTTGTTGACCTTCAGCTACAAGTGCAGTAGATGTGCTGACCATTCTATCCTTCCCGTAGACTTCCTTCTGTTGAATCTGCTCCAACTCATAGGTTTTTAACACTCCATAGAGCCTGTCCAAAGAAATCTCACTCAGATCTCTAGCTTCTCTAATGGCAGTGATTCTATGTTCAAGATGAGCTGGCAGTGTTAAAAGGAACTTTTTGTTGACCTCCCTGATTGAATAATACTTTCCATTGATGTTCAGGTTGTTGATCAACGCATTGTACCTCTCAAACACTTCAGTAATTCCTTCTCCTGGATTTGATTTGAAATGTTCATATTCAGAGGTTAGGATTTCCAACTTGTTCTCCCTAACTTCCTCTGTGCCTTCATTAATCACCTCAATAGTTTCCCACATGTGTTTGGAATTTTTACAGTTCATCACATGTCTGTTCATCAAGGGATCAAGGGAATCAATTAATATTAATTGAAGGCTGGCATCCAAGGAGGCTTCTTCCTTCTCAGCAGGAGTAAAATCTTCAGGCTCTTTTGGATAGGTTCTAGCTTCAGTAGTCACCACACCATCTATTATTACCTCCGGTTCAATAACCATCGGAGTTTTTATACCCTTCTTTAACAAGTTTGAATGTTTGGGATTTGTAACTTGTAAAAATAATAGCATCTTCTTCTTCCACATGATATAATTCTCTTTATCAAATTGTGGAATTTTAACGGTTCCAACTTTATGTGAAGTCATTATGAATTTTTGAATAAATAAAAATTCAAGGAGTTGAAAAATCACAAAAGTCTAGGATCTTGATTTGTTCGTTAATCAGAAGGCTCTGATACCAATTGTTAGGTCCCAATGTGTTTGTAGAAGGGGGGGTTGAATACAAACAGTACTGAATAATCGAATTAAATGCGGAATAAAAAATGTGAAACAAAATTCAAGTTAAATAAAAATATTATTAAACTTGAAAGGTGTTACAACAACTGTATCGATTACAAGGAATTAATCTCAAATTAATTATCACAAATCTAGAATAAATTCGACATGAACTTTTTCTATTTTTGTAATAAAAAAGATTCAAATGCTAAACGCAATTTGAGATTAAGTTCTAGGGATTTTGATCCGCTAGATTGATACACAAGAGCAAGATAAAGATTTCTAGTGGATTGGATTTAACTTTACAATCTAGAAATTTAATCTTGAAGTATGCAGATGAAAAGATGAAATATTTCTTCTTGATTTTCTTTTCTGCCTTGTTTCTTGACTTCTGTGTTCTTAATAATAAGTTGCTGCTTCTCTGCTTCTTTTTAAATCAACAAACGAATAGAATTGACTTGGCATGACAATCCTATAGCTGGCAAGACTTTCGGTGAGACAATTGAATGAACTAGCAAGACAATCTGAATGAACTAGCAAGACAATCATCCTCCTAGAGTAACTTTCGGTGTGACAATTGAATATGGCCTAGCATGACAATCGGTATGACAATCCTGATTGTCATGCTAGTTCATTTTCAATTGTCTTGCTGATTTAATGCTTGAATTTAATCCAATTAAACTTCTGAAAATTCCTAAAATTAATTCAGAATTAATTAATCAATTAATTCAATTAATAAATAAATTATTCTTTGCAGATATAATTTATTTTCTTAATTAAATTAGATGAATTAATTAATTAATAGAGAATTAATTCTAGTCTTGAGCAGCAACCATTCTTCTGCAAATCTTCTGAAAATCACTGAAAATTATGAATCAATTCCACCACTTCAACGTTGACACTCGATGTACTGTCTGGTTCATGAGTGACTAACTTCCGTGACGTTTCTTCATGTCTTGACTCTGACACTTTGATTTTCTTCAGATTAAATCCTTGTAATTAATTGATACTCTGACGAGATCTCTGTCACTTGATTAAATCCACGATCTTGACTTATATCACTGAGGCATGATCAATTTCTTGAACTTCTTCCAGTGAATTAATTCCTCAAGTCTGTAGATGAACCTTGTCTCTGAATCCTTTGACATATATTACTTTGCGAGATCTCTCTGATGGTAGTTCCACTATTTACTTATTACATTCTTATTTGAGTTGAGTTGAATCCTCGAATATACAAATAGGCTATGACATATGACTTACAGAAGGGGTCAGGAATCTCTGATCCCAACAGAACCTATAGTAATTGAATTACTTTCTACTGCTGAATCAGCTCAAAAGTCTCCTATTCAAGAACAAGGGAATATTCCAGAGCAAGTGCTTACACCTTCTGTGTCTCCTGTAATTGATCCAGTACATACTGAAGACCCAGGTACAAGTGCTGAAATTGATATTCATAACTTGGTTGAGCCTGAGGTTCTGTACTTGGAAGCTCCACCAACTCAACTCACTCTACCAACAACACCAATTCTAGATGCTGATTTCAATGAAGATATTCCAACCACACCAATTCTGAATCTGGATGATGAAAATCAGATTTTAGGTGGGCATCAAGAGTTGGCTGTTGATCAGAACTTAGTTGCAGATCAGAACTTAGAGGATGATGTTGAAGCCTCTATAGCCTCACATACTATTCTTTTATCAGAGGATGCTGATGCTGCATGCTCTGTAAGTTCTGATGCTGATAATGTTGAACTTACTGGTGAAGCTGTTGCAAATGTAGATGCTGATGCAGCTAGTCCATCAGGACATGCACCTCAACAAGCTCCAAACAAAGCTGATTTAATCAAGAAGTTTATTAGAGAGGATGCACCAGTACCTTGGAGTAAAACTCCTAGAGGAAAGGAGTGGACTAAGGAATGGAACTCAGTTAGTTTTGTTCCTACTGAAAAAATTCTTGCTGAGCACCTTGCCAAAGCTGATGAAATGCTGATAAATGATGATTTCAAGGCACAACTGAGAGTTACTGCAATGAGTACTAGGCACCTTCAAGGTCAACACTCAATAACTCATGACAAGGTGAATAAAATTCAAGAATCTTTGATCCAGCAAGATATGAATATAAAATTAGAAAAGAACAGATTTTTTAAGCCAGCCTTTGACAGAATTGGGTATATTGAAAAAAATCAGGAGAAGCAACAGGCTCAGATTGATGAAATTCTAAAGAATCAAGCTTCTCATCAAACTCAACTCAATGAGATCCAATCCTCAGTGGAATTGCTTGTCTACACAAAGAACAAGTTCTGATACTGGGAGAAGAATAAGTTCTGATACTGGTAAAAGGATAAGTTCTAGTGAACATCTGGAACTTGATGAAGAAACTTCAAGGAGATTATTTCTTAAAGAAAATCCTGGAATGGACTTTGAAAGTCTAAAGGAAGAAGAAGCTAGACTTAAAGCAGAAAAAGTCAACTCCAAATCTAAAGCTTCTGTTGTTGAAAAGAAACTTCCAAAACCTAAGGGTAGTGTGATTAAGGAAAGGACAAATTCTGAGGCAACTAAAGCCAAATCACAAGTGGAGGTAGATCCAAGATCCAAGGGCAAAGAAAAAGTTGATGAACCTGAAAAGGTATATGTGCCAGTCATGGATGAAGAAATATCTGATGAAGATGCTAGTCTTACTCTGATGAAAAGGAAGATTTCTCAAACAACCTCTGACATGGCTCAAGTTGTTCAGAGTCAAGATGTAGTAAGTTCTGATATGACAGTGAAGCAAGCAACCTCTGACATATCTCAAGTTGGCTTGACATCAGAAGATAAGGAAAAGGAAACCTCTGACATTGATCATGTTAAACCTTCAAAGATGCTACAACCAGGATTCACAAAAGCTCAACAGACTCAACCTTTAAAGACTATATCAAGTGGTTTTGAAGCAAGAGTTGTTACAGGAAAGGAAGCAAGAGACAAATCTGGATTGGGTAGTTCAAAAGAGAAGAGAGTAAGCAATACTACCAATGATCCAACTTCCTTAAGTGAATAAGGTGTAGGAGCAACTCCTGAAAGATTGAATCAACTTGAATCTGTACAAATGGTTTACCACTTTGTTTTGAAAGAAGATATCATGTTATACTTTATGATAGATGGGAGGGTATTCCAGATCAGGGAGAATGCAATTTCATTGAAGTATTTTGAAGAACTGGAACGTGTTCTATTTTTGCTTCAAGTTAAGAACAGATCAACAGATGGTGCTGCAGAGTGTTTAAAGTCAAATATTCAGAAATAGAAGAAGCTTTATTCTGTAAAGTCTGACAGCCCATACTGTCCCAAGTACAGATCTCACAGTAGAGAAATTGTTGAAATGAAGCCTGATACTACTAAAATCATCACTACATTTTCTGGTATTAAGGGACTTGAATTCAATCTTGAGTCTGATAAAGCCTATATCATCAGACTAGATCAGGATATAAGGAAAGCTAAAATAAATGATCTCAGGGCTGCTATCTTTCAAACTGGTGAAGATACAGTTGAATTGAAGAATGCTAAAAGGAGGATGATCAATGAACTTGAATATGCTGAGAGATGTTTGTTGAAGAACTATCTCAGAACAACTCCTGACATCAAAGAGATTAGAAATTGAAGCCAAGTTAAAGATCTACAACTGCTTAAATTTTGAAGTGTATACAGACTGAAGCTGTTATCAGACCTTGAGGATGGTAAAGCTACAAGGACTATAAGTTGTAGTTATCTAGTCAAATTCTCATGCATTTGTACTTAATGTTTTTGACATCATCAAATATCTGTTAAACTTGTATATTATGCTAATTTACAAGTTAGGGGAGATTGTTAGATATATTTGTGATGTTATGTCTAATATGATTTGTGTTTAGTTTTTTAGATCTTACTTAATAGGACAAATCAGTACTTAACTGAAAATTAGTACTTATACTGAAGTCAGGACTTAAGATATCAGAACTTAAGTTGCCAGAACTTAAGTTATCATGAGATATTTATCAGGAGATAATATCAGGACTTAAGGAGACGTTCATATAAGGAAGGTGACTGATTGAAAGGAAAGAAGATCAAGACAAACATAAGAAGAAATATGCATGGAGAAGAATTCTATAAGGAATAGAATACTTGGAAGAAAAGATAACTGATTGATATATATTAGGAAGCAGAACTGTATTGGATATCAATTAGAAGATTATCTTGTAACTGTGTAGTATATAAACACAGACATAGGGTTTACACTATATGTGTTATCATAATCGAGTTTATTATTTATTGTAACCCTAGCAGCTCCTGTGATAATTTGTTCATCACTGAGAGATGACAGTTCTTTGTAACAGAGCTTATTGTGTTGAATAAAATCTATTTTCTGTTACTTGAGTTCTTATATTCGATTTGATTGTAGTAAACATTGTATTCAACCCCCTTCTACAGTGTGTGTGACCTAACATATACTGAACCATAAAAGTATGGTCAGGGGTACTTGCCTTGTAGAGCTTTACAACTATCTCTGATTGACCTTGAACTGATTTGGACGATCGGATTTATCATCTAACTATTAGACTATCCTGGATCCGACTTCAACACTCAGGTCCTTCGATTGGAACCTTGCTGAGCTTGTCGACTGATCATTAGACTATCTTTAGTCCAATGTCAACTCTCGATTTTCCGACTAAAACCTACATGAGTCGAAATACTCTATGTTAGACGACCGGTTATGCTTGACATATCCTCGCTATCAATTCTACCAAATTGATACCAAAACCTGACTCGTAATCGTACATATTATTACGTTACACAAAATAGCTAGGATCCACTTACTCGAAACTCGGTTTGGTATTTAATTCCGTAAAATATATATAAGCGTCATTTCAGTAAATCAGGGTCGTTGAATATATTGCAAAATATTTCACCACGACACATAATTATAATTCATAAAATATTTATAATTATATAGATATGCGTTCGATTGGTATTTTCGATAATATACAAGATACTTCCCGTATTTTCGAAATTTATTTCTGGAAAATCGGGCAGCATTTCCTTTGTTTATCGGACTACACGTCGAAACATAATCGACACAAAAAATTTCCAAATCACAATCAATTACACGACTACACACGATACTTAACAAAATATTTTTATTTTTATTTATTATTAAATGTAGGACTTAGAATCGATCATCATTGTCCACCGTTGGGTCGCCGAGGCTCATCACCAACGGCGACAAAACTTCGGTGGTGCCCGTTTACTACGGGTGTCCTACACGAATTTCGCCGATATATATAAAATTTCCGATCGCAAATAATTTATTTCATGAATATCAATCAATCATTATTTCTTTTTCCTGCAAAAATCAAAAGTCCTAAATTAAAACAAGCCCAACAGATTGCGATTCCAACAACAGGAAAAAAACCCAGAGGCAATGGCACAACAAGAACAATACACACAACATAATACACCCCTCCATCCCTCCAGTCACCTTGCCGGAAAATTAACACGGCGGCGACCGGAGAACTGTAAGGCGACAGACGCAGAGACACAATAAACAAACACACATAATTCAATTCCCACACAATCACACATGCACATCGTACACGCTACCACACCAGGGAACAAGCTGGATGAAAGACGTGGCCAGAAAATTGATCAGGGGCGGGGGAAAGAAACGGGAACCACAGGGAAGGATAGAAGTGATAAAGAGATTAAGACGAAGAGGATTTTAGAAAGATAAGAGAGGTACCGAAATGAGAGATTGCGAGGAAGAAGCCTGAGAATCGAATAAATGGGGGAGGGCTCGGCGATAAGGGAAACAGGGGATGAGGGGTGATGGGTTTTCCACTTATATATATATATATATATGTCCTCTCCAATAATCAATTGACACAAAACTTTACCCATTCTGAAAATTCAACACGTGTCCATGTACTTCCAGATCTGATTGCTTTGTCTCGTTCTATACCGTTTATCGAACAAAGCTGCGGGTTAAACTAATCCAAAAAATTATCAATTAAATAGTAAAATACTCAGAACAATAAAAATTTAACAGAATAAAATTTTCATAATTTAATAAGCATTTTTGAAATGCGCAACATACCCGCGTTTGTCGATTTAACGAACGAAAGTGCGGGTGAGTTTAATCCAGAAATTTTTTGAAATAATTTTAAAATTCTCGGAATATTAAAAACTTAAGAAAATATGAGTTTCATAATTTTTGAAGTATTCTGGAATTTAATATTAAATTTACACTTAAATGCAATCAAGAAAATCACTTAGGGCTAAATAATTAATGAAATATTGATTTCTAAATTTTAGAAAAATTCCTAAAATAATTATTGAGATTATAAAACCATAAAAAATAATTTTAGAGATAATCCTAATATTTATGAGAATAAATCTTCAATACAATCACTTTTAAAAGTGAAAACAAAACCATACAGCTCAACAATTAACCATATAAATAATCCTCGAACGCAAACAAGTCATACTTAGTTAATAATAAGGCAACAAACAATTTATAGAACCACAACTCATTTTATTTATTTAATTATTAAATAATTACACTCTTGTATATACGAGTCGTTATATCTTTCCCCCTTAAAAAGATTCTGTCCCCAGAATCTAAACTAATTAAACAAGTGAGGATATTTGTCAAGCATATATGACTCTAAATCCCAAGTAGACTCTCATACTCAAGAATTCCTCCAAAGTATTTTAATTATAGGAGTCGACTTATTTCTAAGGACTCGCTCTTTTAAGATCTAGGATCTGGATTGACTGCTTGACATTGTACAAATCTGGCTGAATCTCGATTGGCTCATACTCAATGACTTGGATTGAATCAGGGATATACCTCTTCAGCATAGATACCTGGAACACGTTATGGATATGCTGTAGCTGCGGCAACTGGGGCAACTCATAGCTAACTTTACATATCTTTCCCAATACCCCAAACAGTGTGATATACCCAGGACTTAGTTTGCCTTTCAATCCAAATCTAACCAATCCTTTCTAAGGTGAAACTTTCAGTAATACTAACGATTCTATTTCTATATCCATATCCTTTCTATTCCATTCCATGTTCTTTCTTGGTCTATACTGAGCTGCTTGTATTCTATTCCGAATCAACACCACTGCGTCCTTAGTTTGCTGAACTGACTCAAGACCTAACAACTTCTTTTCTTCCAGCTCACCCCAAATAAGAGGAAACCTACACTTATATCCATACAAGGCCTCGCAGAGTGGCATTTCTATACTGGTATAATGATTATTATTATAGAAAATTCACCCAATGGCAAATGATCACCCCAGTTTTCTTTAAAATCCAAATCATATATTCTCAACATATCTACTATCTTTTAAATTGTCCATCCACTTTGTCCTAGTCACCAAAAGTTGTGTTTCAAATTCTGGTACATCTTAGTTCTTCCTGGGTGGATAGAAATCTTGGAACTCTGGCTTCTCACAAAATTTCATTCTCCAGCTCAATCATATTGGGAATCCATATTCTCGAGGAAAACCTAAACATACCTTCACTTTCCTTTTTGGAGTACAAATTTCTTCTCCAGTCAAACTATCCAATCCTTGATTCATGACCTCTTCTTGGAACTTCTTGATTCCTTCCATCAATTGAAAAGTGATCTCTTACAATTGCTCCTTATTACTTTCTGGCACTTGAACTCCAATTTCTAACTTCTTCAATTCCCTTGCTAATTCTTCAGCAATTCTAATCGTATTCATTCTCCCCATTTCTTCTCAAGGCATCTGCCACTATACCAGCTTTGCCTGGGTGGTAATTAATAGAACGGTCGTAGTCCTTAACCGTTCTAACCATAATTCATACTTTGAAAACTTAGTATACAGTTGCTGCTTCCCAACCATTCATAAAGAAATCTTCAGGTGTTAGACTTGGTCTTCCTTAGTCTTTGAATGTGCGAGGATGTTATCAATAAATACAGTTACACTTATCCAAGTACTCCTTATATAATATGTTCATTAAATCCTTGTAGATAACTGGTGCACTTGCTAACCCACATAACATCACCAGAATCTCGCAATGTCCATATCTTGTTCTAACTCAGTCTTTGGTACGACTTCAGGCTTGATCTTTAGTCAGCGTTCGAAGACCAACACGCTGCTTTCATTGGGTCACATAAGTAATCAATTCTAGATAGGGGTTGCTTATTCCTAATCATCAACTTATTAAACTTCCTTCAGTCAGTACTTAATTTCATACTTCCATTCTTCATTTCCATATACAACACTAGTGCACCCCATGGGGATACACTTGATATGACCACTCTCATAACCAATAACTCTTACAGTTTCCCAACAAATTCTTTCATTCCTGCTGACCATCCAATATGAAGCTTTTGACACTAATTTGGCTCCAGGTACTAAGTCAATAGAAAACTCAATCTCACGATCTTCTGACAATTTTAGTAGCTCGTCTCAAAAGACGTTCGGGAATTCCCTGGCTATTGGAATCTTATTTAGATTAGGTGCTTCATTCTCAATGTCTACTATATAGGCTATATAAGCCTCACATCCTTGTCTATACAGTTTCTTTACCTTCAATATCGAGAGAAATTCTTAGAATCACACCGAACGCTCCTAGCTCGAAGGGTACCAGATCAGTCTTAAAAGAATTCCCGCGGATTTCTAATTCATACTTAAGACATAATTTGTGACGGCCTCGACCCCGGGGTCAGGAGTTGACGTCATCCATAACACAACAACCAACATAATATAATTCATTTCACTGATCACGATCCCTCTTACCAAGATCTTTTCCAGGTCTAAATATGACTTATGTTATAATTTACCACAAAACTAATTCATTACAACCACCTTGACAATACTATCTAATACAACAACTTAACAAACCATTTTTTTCTGGTCTGACACAACTACCTCATAGGAGCCTGACACGGAAAGAACTGGAACTCTGCCCTGTCTACCACGAAAGAATCCCCTAGATATCTGTAATACCTATATAAAACATTTTACAAGGGTGAGCAATCAATTGCTCAGCAGTACCACTATATGAATAATAATCAAAAACAGTTTATGCTAAACATTTATAGGAACAAAAATCATAACTTGTTTATGGAAAATAATTAAAACATGTATAAACTGTTGGAAACCAATGAAAACTGGATATCAATAGCTAGAATGCTCTATAAATATCTCATTAATTATGTTGTGCAAATACCAGAGTTCAATTTTAGCATGCTACTTTCATTTTCAAATCTTCCGTTCCATTGTAGGAACCACAAAACCATTTGTCCCGTTATGGGGACCATAAAATCATTTGTTCTGTTATGGGAACCTCAAAATAACTTGTCCGTTTTGGGAACCATAAAATCTCACTCAGATATAAAAGTATTGGATGATCCCTGGTGAGACAGCTGATCAGGCTATCTTCATAGGATAACTCTATCTTGGTCATCCTATGAAACTTATTCCGGAACTCAAAGACTAGCTAGGTCCCTGTCACGCTGGGTTGGTGGTTTTAATAAGGTGCACAACCACTTCGCCTCTTACGCTATCTTCCTGGCCGTTACGGGCCCTTGCGCACACTCATCCGATTATCTGATCAATTTTTATCCAGTTTTGCAAACCACTTACCTATCTCTTGTAAAAACAATTCTATCATAGTACACTTTCCAAAATATTTTCATTTTATTCAAAATTTAGAGATAGGTACTTTCAGAAGTTACTTTTCCCCCAAAACATAAGTTAACAAAACAATTTGAACACAGGGGATACGTAACTTAAACCATTCTATTACAGCACATAAATTTAAATCAACAATTATTCATATATTACTGAACCATAAAGATATGGTCAGGGGTAGTTGCCTTGCAGAGCTTTAGAAATATTATCGATTGACCTTAAGCTGACACGGACGCTCAGGCTTTATCATCTAACCACTAGATCACCCTGGATTCAACTTCAACACTCAGGTCCTTCGATTGGAACCTTACTGAGTTCGTCGACTGTCCACTAGGCTATCTTTAGACCAATGCCATCTCTTGGGTCTTCCGACTACAACCTATAGAGTCGAAATACCCTAATTTAGACATTCGATTATGCTTGACATATCCTCGCTAACAATCTACTCGTACGTTAACAAAACCTGACTCGTACCACATACATTATGGTAATACACGCATCACTTAGGGTTCACATTCTCGAAAATTGGTGCGGTGTTCGTTTTCAGAAAATACATATACTCGTCATTTTATGAAATTAGGGTTATTGGTTTTGGCAAAACATTTAACCACAACATACAATCAGGTTTCGTATAAAACATATGTTCATATATTTATATATATTCGTTCGACATCCTGATAATTATTGGATATGCTCCCGTGTTTTCGGAATTTGATTTCCTGGAAATCGGGCAGCACTTCTTTTATTTATCAGACTATCCCGTCGAACAATTCGACGTCAAATCAATCAACCACAATCGTAACACAAACCAACATTCCCAAATTCCCAAATGCCAATTCAATACAATTTCATTTATTAATTAATATCTATCATTCATATTCCTATATTTTTATTCGTATTTTTATTTTAATTTATAGGACTCAGAAATGATTCATCACTGTCTACCGTCGGCTCGCCGAGGCTCATCGACGACAACGGTGAAATTCATCGGTACCCGATTAATTCGGGCTTCCTTACGAATCTCACCAATTAAATTCCTGTATAATAAGAAAATCCGAATAATCATAGAAATTTATTCGAATATCTCAGATAATTAATAACTCGAAATAAACCTAGCAGCAACTTGAATTTCTCATACATCACAGAATTAATTCACAGAACACGCAACAACAATACACCCTCGACTAAAATACACACATGTTTGTGTGTGTATATACATATACCAACAGCCACACTAAACTAAATAGAAGATTTCAGAATATGGCAACTGGAATAAAGATAAGACGGCGACCTGTAAGTGGCCGGGAACCGACGCCAGCGGTGACTAATCACCGGAATCACGGGCGGCGACCAAAAAAAGAGGGAGCCATGAGACAGAGGGGAAAGAGATGAGAGAAATTGGAGGAAGGATACAGTCGGGGGGATTGATAGAGTGAGAATCCGAGAGATTTGATGAGAGAAAGAGAGAAATGTAGGTGAGAGAGACTGGAAATTGGTGAGGGGTAAGGATAAGAACAATTATAATTATCTATTGGCTGCTCAACTGTTTTTAATCGTCCCAAATATAGCAAATTTTATCAATCTAACGAATAACTACAGGTAAAATTGATCCCGTAATTTACCAGAACAGTCTTAAAATATCATAAATAATTCAAAGCTACTAAAAGATGGATTTTTTATAAGAAATTTGAGAGGATTGGAGATCAAGAGTTTTCTTAGAATTAGATGATGATGTTATAACCAAACATGATACATATAGAGGTAATGTGATATAAATCGACCTTGTGTTATAAAATAGATCTGATGATTACTGGATAGATTTGTTATACTTAGTAATCGTTAGAGATTATGATGGGAATGTTACCAGTATGGAAAATTAGAAGTGAAGCAATGAATAAGATAATATGCAACGGTAACTGGAGTTTTTGTTGACCAATGAAGGCAAAATTGACCCAATAAGGGGTAGAAGATATATGGAAATGAATGGGCTCTTATCTGATCGCTTCCCTGATTTGATACCTTGAAATTATTGAAAATGACAACAACCAACTAATATAGTAATAACGACCAGGTGTATGATTTTCAAAATTTTAAACAGTTTTCAAAAGAGATTTTTCTTCACAAAATTTTCTAAAAGTCCTTTAAACAAAATAAGTTTTAAAAACTTGGTTGTCAAACTACTACTTTAGTTTCTTGTTTGTTATAAGATTCAAATTATCCAGAAGAATGCTTGTTCTAGAAGCTAGTGTGGTTCATTTAGAAGGCCAAGTGGACTCGCTATTATGGAGAAGATTTGATTGCTCCTAGCAGAAGAATGCAAATATTATTTGATAAGTTTAATGACATAATCAATGTACGGAGAAACTGTTCATCCAATTTCTGAGACGATTAGAGTCCAAAGAATACGTCGATTCACAAGAAGGCGAGTACGAGCAAAGAAGATTGAGGAAATCTCTATACTTTTCTAAAGGAAGAATGTTATTAGCAAAGGAATTGATATGTTGAATAATCAGTAGCGTAAGCGAAATTTGAAGTTATAATTTTAAATCTTGTAAGAGTGCAAATATGGTCAAATTATAAAATATTGAACATGGAAGGGTGATGCTAAAGATACAAGACCTAATAAATGGGAAATTATTCTAATGATCGATTTAAGAAAGCACTTCAGAGAAATTTCTAAAGTTAATATAGGACTCGGTATGGGATCTATTGATCGGACAAGCGTTGAAGCTAGAAACACATGAAATGTGGATGGCGACCATTGATATCATTCTTTCCAATAATCCTATATATTTTTATGAATCTCGAGTAAAGTATGAATTTCTTTCATAATCAGCTCTATAAGGCAGTAAGAAAATTGTTGAATCCCTTTCAAATAATTCCTCCTCCAAAATATTGCTTTCTGATTGGACAAGCAGTGTTATGATGTGATGCTTTGTCGAAATGATAAAGAGTCTGGTGGGACGCCACCCAATCATGTGTTGTATACCATATAGTATGAAATACTGGCCATCTTGAGTACAAATATGGTTGTCTCATTCATATCTAAATCATTATTCATTCTTTCTTCTTCAATCATGATTTGTTGATTTATGAATCCTTCCGATTCTTTCCTTGTACTCTTATTCCTTATAAAAGGTTTCCAGTCAGAATCATATACACAAATTCCTTCTTATGTAAGATCTATTCTTTGAATGTTTTAAAAGGACGTGAAATGAACCCGTGTAGTAGATGGAGTTATATGATTAGTGTGGATAATTGCAAGCCAATAAATGGTGGACATACATGTGCAGAGAAGAACCATTATGCCAATGACGTGGTTGTACGTGGACATTAAATCAGAGGCGAAGATCTGTATACGTCATACATTTTAAGTCTGCCATTTTGGCGTGAATTGCAGTAGTTAGCGAACCATATGAGGTAAATTAACTAGAGGAATAAGAAAGTAAAGTTGCTTATATCGGATAAGGCAAATGAATGATTAGATAATGGAAGCGAATAAAGAAATTCTTAATAAAAACCAGATAAATCAATTAATACGTTATGAAGATGAAGCATACCTCAATCATGTGGGAGATATTTGTCATGAAGATTCAAGATCAAAGAAATGCTAGTTACGAATAAATTTTGAGTGTGTTCATCAAAGAATGGTTGGGCTTTCCCACTCAAGTAAGTGAGTTATGGTAAGTTTGATGCTTATAAATGAGCCAGTGAAGAAGGTTTATTATAGAAAAACATAAGTGGAGATGAAGGTATGGTTTAAAGCCAATTGAATTCTTTCACAAGATTATGATAGTGTTGGTTGAGACCAGGTGCTGGTTATCAGAAGTTGAATAAGTTAAATAAAAAGAACAAGTGTACATTGTCAAGGATAAGTGAATTTTTAATTAGAGAGCTTGAACTGAAACATGAACTAGAAGAATTCTGGAATAATTTGCAATGGTACGCATTAGTGATATTCTGTTATAATCAGAAGATATGAGAAAAGGTATAGTATAAAAAGAACTTTTTGCTATGATCTTAAGTTGAACTAAAAATATGGGTTGTACCGGTTAGTATTATGTATGGTGGTGAAATGGCGAGTTTAGAAAGTGGCAGTTGGTTGGTACACTTATGGATTGATTATGGGTTGTTTGATTGTTAGTGTCGGCTTGAGTCCGACTGGTAGTCAATAATATAAAGGAGATGCTGCCCAAATATTTCGGAAAATACCCTACTCTTAAAAATAGAAAGTATACTTCCGTGTGTTATTGATATTCATGTTGATACTCCAAACAATTGTGATCTCAGCTCTTGAAAAAGGTTGTTATAGCCAATCCGACTATATATAATTGGTCTTTGATTTTATTTAGCTAGTCATCACTTTGTGCAATTGACCAATTAAGTGAGTTAATTGGTGAATTTTACCAATTAATGGTCAATTAGATGGAAATCGATTCCAATTAGATGAAGCAAAATTTGATGTGACTTTCAAATCTGAAATCAAAGCAATGAGGAATTTGGAGAAGGTAAGGACATCAGTAGAATTTAGAGATTGTTGCAAGTGCATGGGGCTCTACTTGGGTAAATATGCCCTTGTAATAGACAAAAAAATATAAAGTAATCTGTATAAACAAGCGAGAAGAATGTTTACAAGAACCAAAGATTTAAAATAGAGCAGAAAGAAGGAAGGAAGGAAAGAAAGATGTGAGATGGAATAAAGAAGAGATTAATAACTACACCAATACGGATTGTATTAGGCAATCAAAGAAATTTTATCACCTGCAATAAAGTTTATTAAAAGATGTCTTATTTTTAAATTGTTTTAATAATCATACAATAAATGATTTACCAAGTATTTCTATTTTGGATAAAGTGTGAGATACAGTTTTAATCCAGTTTCCGATTAATGTAGATACTTAGATTGTTGTTAAATATCAAAAGTGGTATTAATATAGATGATTGATGTTTACTTCAGTATAGGATGTAGCGAGCATTAAAGTTCGTATTGATATCTAATTTGATATGACATCAAAATGAGTATTAATATCGTGAGTTCAGTTTTGAATGAGCTATGGGAATGAAGAAGAGAAATAGGAAAGAAGGAGGAATCAAAAGGATGATAAAGAAACTTTATAAGATTCCAGGATATAGGTAAGACATGGGTATTATGTGGGACAAGATTAAAGTGAAGAGTTTGAGGAAAAATTTGTAAATTGAGATATGTAATGCATCTCAGAAGTACGATTAAGTACCGAGGGCTGAAAGAAAATATCTAGTGGACAGAAATGAAGAGAAAATAGGAGAAACATGTAAATAAATGTTATACCTACCCAAGAATTAAGGTAGGACATCAAAGATTAGATGGATACCTTTCTTCAAGAGATGTTGTAGTAAAGTCACCTGAGAACCAAAAGTGAGGAAAGCGTTAATTGCATCATTATTGATAGGTTATCCAAACCCAATCTTTCTCTTTTATTAATAAATAGTTTGTCCAATAAGTGGGTTAGTTGTTGCTTGAAGAAATGGTGGTACGTCATCAGATCCAGAAATTGATTGGAAATGATCAATATTGTTTGATTTGAGGTTTGATAGGAGTATTCAGAATACGATGAATTGTGTCGAACCAGAATAGTATATACCACTCCTAGATGATGGGCATTAAGTAAGACGAAGCTAAAAGATAGGAATTTGGCTACGATAACTCAAGGGATTTAAGCTACTCCGAGAATATAATACGAGGCATAGATGTCAAAGAAGATTTTCTGATAAGTATGGCATAAAGAAAGAATAAACGTTATATGTGACTAAATGTCAAAGAAAGCATTGCAGTCAGTTTCATATGAGAACTTCTTAGAATCAAAACAAATGATAATATGGGTTAGAATATGCTGGTAATGCCTCCTGGCTAGTGTATTTTCTTCAAAGTAGTAAGAGATTTTCGCTCAGCAAATATACTCGATTATGATTCAAGGAAAATAAGATATGGTGATAAGTTTGTGCGTCAATCATATTCAATCGAGATTTTCTCGTTAATTCTTAACTCTAGAGTAATTTCTAGAATTTTAGAAATCGATGCGCCATGGTTTCAGTATATCATTCGCATATGGATGAGAAGATTAAGAGGACGATTAAAGAGCCTCGAATGCGATTGGAAGCGATTATGAAATAGGTTAATTGAACAGAGAAACATATGGGAATGAGGTTCAATAATCAGTAACTATGGGAAATGTTCATGAGCACGAATTACTAGAATTAAAAAGAAAAGGAAATTAATATGTGTTATGCTGGCCTTTTGGAACAATAAAATAGGCAGGATAAGTGTAAGTGAGTTGGCTTCACCGCCACACGTATAACAGGTTCATATGTGTTTATATGTGTATACTCATGAAGACTAATATAGCTCCACTGTATATAAAATGGGGGCTTGAATTGAGTTATATGAGTAACTAATATAATAAGATGCCGGCAAGGTAGCATACGAATTGGCGTTACCCCCGCACTTGGAGCACATTCAAAATGTTTTTCACGCTTCGATGTTTAAGAGATATAATCCAGATTCTAGACATGTAATTGAATATGAGCCGATAAAACTTCAGGCAGATTTACCATATGTAGAGAATCCAATAGAGAATCTAGAAAATAGAGAAAATGTATTGAGAAATAAAGTTGCAAATTTGGTAAGAGTATTGTGGAAAACCCAAAGGTTGAAGATTCAACCTGGGAATTAGAAGGTGATATGCGAGAAAAGTACCCTCATCTGTTTACATAGGAGATTCTGAGGACAGGATCCTTTTAAGGGGGAAGGATGTAATATCCGGGATATCGCGTGTAATTATTTTATCAATAAATGAATTATTATGTGATTTTTGCTGAATTATCTGATGATTGGTGTGGATATGTGGATGCTTATATGTGGTAAAGTATACGTATGTTAATTTTATTATGTCCAGGATAAAATATAGATAATTGTGATATTTTCCTGGTAACTTTTGGACTGTTATATGATTTTATATTAATTTATGAAATTATTAATTATTTTTGGAATAATTACAAAACTGTTTTATAAAGTTGGGAATCGTCCGACTTCAACCGTTTTTACGTTTTGACAACCCAAAACTCTTCCGAAAACTCCTTCCTAACCTAATCTGGTAATTCCAGACATTTTCCGTGTTTTGATTTTTTCGATCCGGATTACGGTTTGACCCGTGTGCGTCCGACGCAAAGATTTTCGATACGATAACCATTTCGATAAACCAACAAGACCCGTATTCTCGAAAGACGGGACATTATTACATTATTTTCGTATAAAGTATTTTAGAAGGAGCCCGGTTTGGATAATTATTCAATACGAGTATCAAATCGGAGCGTTTATGCAGTTACTTAGCGGCTAAGTAACTAATTTATCGATCCAAAATAATCCAACACGATCCAATATTTCATAAATATATATAGCCCTTTTCTTATTTCATATAATTCGTATAATCATAATCAGACAGTAAAATTCAGTAAAATACAGAGAAAACCCTAATCAAATATCGCGTTCTTCATAATCAAACGCACAAACAAAGACGTTATCGAACTCTGACTCAAGTGTGCAATATATCAAATTGAAGCTCTCGAAAAGACCTTTCTGAATCAATCAACACTTTTGGTGCAGAAATCAAACTTATTTTCTTATTTATTTATTTGAATTCGAATTAATTAATGATTAAAAGAGGAATTTTTGATGTTGATGTTGTTTATGTGATTTGATGGCTTAATCTGGTAGATAATTTTATCCTGGTCATTTTGGTATATTGTATGATGAATTTGGAGTTCAATAACATATAAAAAATTGAGTTTGATTCTCGAAATTAAGAAATTAGGGTTTTTAAAACTATGAATGTTCTGAACTAGAATTGGGAACTTTTGATTTGTTGATTCTGGGTTAATTGTAAGGATATCAGTGTGTTGGTCTTGTCCAGGAGACTCGATTTCTGTAATTTTATGTGTTGGTGGAGCTTGGAATCGACCTGGCCGGGAAGCTTCGAGCTTCGCCGGAGTAGTGGTCGTTTTGGCCGGAAATTGGGATCCAGGGGTTATGAACTAGAATTAAGAGTATTTCTGGATTGCTGACATGAATTGGAATTAATTGATGCACAGAATCGTATCAAACGATTCGGGAATTGCCCCGATTTAGTTGGCCGGAAAATCGGCTATTGCCGGAATCTGGGAATCAGGCGGCGGGCCGGGACTGTTCTTCGCGACCTGGTTCCTGACCCGTCCGCAACCCGTTTTAGATCCACTTTCTGCTGAGTTTTAATTCCAAAACATGTTTCTGAATTTTCTTTTTATAAATAATTGAAAAATCCATTATTTAATTTCAAAAATTCAATTTTTAATTACAAAAATCATTATTTTAATTCTAAAAATTATTTTTAATTAAAAAATAAATCTGAATTATTTAATTAATTAATTTTAGTTAATGATTAATTATTTAATTGATCAATTAATTTAAATATTAATTAATTAATTACTTTAATTAGTCATTAATTAATTTAAATTGATTATTTAATTAGATTTAATTATTTATTTGGATTTAAAAATTCTGAAAAATAGTTTCGAGCCCTAAAACATTATTTTAAATTATTTTCAAGACTCAATAATTATTATTTAATGGTTTTAAAGTCAGATTCATGTGTTCGGACCCTATTATTTTATTATAAAATGATTCAGAAACCCGTTTTAATTCCGAAAAATGTTCAAAAATTCGTGTTAAATACTTGGAAAATCATTTTGACCCCGAATCTTCTTTGAAAAATTATTTTGATCGAATATCCTGTATGCTATGTGCTACGTGCTATCTGATTGATGTGTTATATGCATATGTGGTTATTGTTTGACTGTTTTAGTCATAACTTTCCATCTGTAAATCGGATTTGGGTAAAACGAAGGGTAGATAAAAGCTTATGACGTCTATGTGACGATTTTAATGATATGAGATTGAGTATTGATAGATACTTGTGATGCCTAGTAGAGTAAGCGAGGCATGGAAAAGAAAGCCTGTGATCAGTAAATAGAACTGAAGTGTAGAAAAAGAAAGCAAGTGATCGATGAATAGAAGCAAGGCATAGAAAAAGAAGAAAAGTGATGGAAAAGTAAAACTGTTAGACGGGTACAAGTAAAGTTGGAAATCATCTTTGATAAGGTAAATACTTCTGAACCATCTTCAAAATACATTGCAAATATTTACGAACTTTCCCATAACATGTTGCTATTATTCAAAATTACTCCTGTTTTATATTGCAAGTGCTTTAAACTGTTCAACCTCGAACCCTGATCATATCATTGAACCTGAGATGTAAGACTTATTTCTTGTAAATGACTAATGGTTGATTTCCCGAATACCAAACCATACAAATACAACACTACTCCACAAATACATACCCACCATAAACAAGATACTGAACCAGAATTCCTTGAAACTGATAAATCTTACACTATCCTATGTTAAAGATCTATATCCTGCTCTATCATTGAACCATTGTTCATCAGATACTTGATTTTTCACCAGGCTTGCAATCGTTCTTCTTATTTACACCTTGACATACCTTGGTGATACCTATGAAATGGTTTATGCTCTGAGATAAATGCTTTATCAATGCTAATCATGATTCCATTTTTATTACACTGTACTAGTTATCATATTGAATTGTTTTAGAATTGGATGGTTTTATAAATATGGACCAGATTCGTGGTCTGACCAGATTCATGGTCATAATAGCCCGATGTGTGCCTTGGATCCAGTATATAGAGCAAAGCTGGGAGCCTTGCTCGAGGTTAGTGCGTGACTGATCAGCAGCCTAACCTTGGTTTTTAAAATAAAAAGTGAATATCCAATTCTAATCATTTCTTATTCGGAATACTTGATCCTTCTGAATTATTCAAATTGATCATTGTTTAACTTCAATTATTGCAATTATGACTTGCTAAGCTAGTTAGCTCACTCTTGCAAACCTTTTTCTATTTTTAACAGTTGAAAAAGGAAATTATTGGTAACGAGGATTCCCAGTCCAGTGTGCAAGTTAGGATTCCAAGTTAAGTTTGATCGAGCTAGCAAGAGCTTTATACTATAGACGAGTTATGCAAGACTGTAAGATCGATATCATTATCAGTTGTAAGTTGAACTAGTTGGGTTTGGTACGATGTAATGAAAATCAAGGTGATGTCTTGTTTTCATACTTGAACCTGATGCGATCCACGGTTATGAAAAGAAGGGTCAATGCATATAATATTTTATATACAGGTGTATATATTGTGTGTGTGTGTGTTGTGAGCCCCAAACTTCTGACCCGGGTTTGGAGGGCGTCACATAAACCTATCATAAATTTCTTCTATGAATCAATTTCAGCCTGTAATGTGCTCAATCAGTACTATAGTCAACATATGAACTCAAACAGAGATTAGTCTTTCACATGCACTATTGAAAATTTTCTGAAATTAAGCATGCAATACTAATTGAAATATGAACAGTCATTATAACGACTCGTATTTTTGTATTATTAAAAAGTGTAATTATTAAATAAATAAATTATGTGCATCGGTTCTGTCAGCAGTGTGTTATATTTAATGCTAAGTATGTGTGACTTATTGGTGTACGAGAATTATTTGTGTGATAAGTTGATAAGCCGTAGTGTTTTGTTTTTACTTTTAAAAGTAATTTTATTGAGAATTTATTTTTCATAAATATTGGGATTAACTTTAAATTACTTTTATGGCTTTATAATTTCAATAATTATCTGTGGGAATTTATAAAATTTAGAAAACAATATTTCATCAATTATTTATCTCTAAATGATTTTCTAATTGTATTAAAGTGTAAATTCAATATTAAATTCCATAATATTTCAAAAATCAAGAAATTCATATTTTCTTAAATTTGAAATATTTCGAGAATTATAAAATTATTTCGGATGTTTTTTCGGATTATATTCAACCGCACGTTTGTTCGTTTAATCGTAAAATACGGATATGATGTGCGATTCAAAAATACTTTAAAAATTATGAATTTTTTATTAGTTTTTATTTATTCCAAGAACTTATAAACTATTTTGGATTTATTCCGATGTGTTTACACCCGTAAAATATATTGTTAAATTTAGAACGTGGTGTCAATATCGGGTTTTTCGAATCAGGCCGCATGTCAATTAATAGACACGCGGATGTAAAATAGAGTACAGTGTCCTGTTATCTTTTTTCTTCTTATCACTTCCCCGATTCAATCTCTCTTAGTCTCTTAATCTCTCAATCTCCCTTTCTCTCTCTCTCCCTCCTTTCTCTCTTCTCCCTCCCACCGATTTCTCCTTCTTCTTCCCTGTTCTTGTTGCCTCTGCTGCAACCCTATTTTTTTTTCTTTTTCGGCCCATTTACGGTAACGTTGCCGCACCCCTGTTCCTTTCCCCTTGCCGTTGTTCCATTTTTTTTCTGGCGTGTATGTGTGTTTTTGTGTGCCTGTATATATAAGTGTGTATGTATATATTATGCAGCTGGGTTCTTTGTTTATATGTTATCGCCTCTCGGATTTTCCGACAGGTGTGGCAACGTTGCACCGCGTGGGCGCGTGTATTCTGTTGGCTTTGCTGTTCTCCCAATAACTCGAAAGTTTATTATGTGATTTTGATTATTTTAATTCAATGATTGCTTCTATGAATATGTGAATTAATAATCGATTAAGTTATTCGGGTTTGAAAATTATCAGTGGAATTCACGTTGGAAACTAGTAATAAACGGGCACCACCGAATTTCGCCACCGTCGGCGATGAGTCTCGGCGAGCCGACGGTGGACCGTGATGATTTATTCTGAGTCCTCCAATTATAAATAAATAATTAAGTTCATAAAATTATTTCGAAATGAAAAAAACAGATGTTTATTTTTAAAAGTCGTACTGGTGTTTGGACGGTGAAATTGTGATTTTTGCGTCGATTATGTTTCGACGGGTAGTCCGATAAATAGAGGAGACGTTGCCCGATTTTTGAGAAAATAATTTCGAAAATACGGGAACGTATCTTACAATTATCGGGAATACCAGTCGAACGTATATACTTATATAATTATAAATAAGTATTTTACGAAACCTACTTGCCTGTTGTAATAAAATGTTTTGTAAAATATTTGACAACCTTATTTTACGAAATGATGGGTATATCTATTTTCCAAAAACGATTATCGAACCCAGTTTTGAGTACGTGATGTGACGGCCTCAACCCCGGGGTCAGGAGTTGACGTCAGTAAACACAATTACCAAAAATATAAACAACAGAATTATTATTAAAATATACTAACTCGACCCCGAACCAAGATCCGATCCAGGTTCAAGTATAATTCAGGTTTCTCATTATTACAAACTCTTTATTCACTATCTACGACGTACTAACTTTATTCAGGAACTCTTCAGACCTCATGGTCTGATACAAACTACCTCAGAGGAGCCAGGTCCAGAAGGGGCGGGAACACGGGTCGGTCTGACAGATCTTCTAGGCATCTGCGAAATATACGTAACAGTTTGCAAGGGTGAGCATAATCGCTCAGCAGTACCAAATATGAATAACAAATTAAAATAGTAAAGTAACAATAATGGGAACAGAGCTGTAATCACGATATCAACATTTCATAATGATAATCAAAGTAACTGGATAACACTAATTAGCATGCTTTATGAAAATAACAATATAGTGTGCTGCGTAATACCAGAGTCCAATTTAGCATGCTAATCATTTTATAAAACCGCTGTATCAATAAATCATGCTTTCATATAATTCACAAATCCCAATCAGATACATAGCGGATATGTGAAGACAGCTGATCAGGCTATCAACACCAGACGGCTCTAACTGCCATCCCATTTACCTGTTCCGGAACTCAGAGACTAGCTAGGTCTCTGACCTGCTGGACTAATCGGTTTTATAATCTGCGCAACCGAATTAGCCTCTTACGCCACCTCAATAGGCCTACTCTGGCCCCAATGTATCCCATATCTGACCATTTTATCCAGTTTTCAAAACACTTGTACCCATCTCATTTTCAAAATCATTTATTTAGCCAGCACACATATAAAATCCGTTTCGCAATTCATTTCATTTGAGATAGGTACCTTTTGAAGTTACTTCTCCCCAAAACAATTCGAAAACGGTGATTTTATAACTACGGAGAATACGTAACTTAAAACGTTTCTGTTCCATTACGAGAATAAAACATTTAGCTATCCATATACACTGAACCATAAAAGAATGGTCAGGGGTACTTGCCTTGCAACGCTTTACAAACCCTAATAGCTTTCACGCTGACTTCGATCCTGGAACGACTCGATTGGGATCTACAATTACAAAATACCCTAATTAGTTATACCGACATGCTTGATATCCTCAAATCCTAATAACCCAAATCCGACAACCCGACTCCTTTTATTATTATACACATAACCTGTAATCACATAGTCATATAGTCGGAAATATTGTTAAGATAACATATAAATATATATTTTCGAACATATTTTTAGGAAATTTTGGCAGCATCTTATTTATTTATAGGACTACCCGTCGATTGCAATCGACGTCAACAATCACACAATTCACCATATTACTTCGTCCTTTTATACAACTTACATCCCAACACCAATCACAATTAATTATTTAAATCCGGAAATATTTTATAAAAATCATTTTATTTATTTATAAAATTTAGGACTCGGAACATCGTCATCACCGTCCACCGTTGACTCGCCGAAGTTCATCGTCAACGGCGGCACAATTTATTGGCGCCCGACATATTACGGGTTCCCAAATAAATTATACCGATATTTTAAAACCATTTCCAACACGAATAATTAATATCACGAATATTAATCAATAATTCCCTGAAATAATGGAATTTAAACAAAATTAAAATCTGTAATAAACCAACCCAACAGAGCATAAACAGCCCACCAAATCCAAACCACAAGCCCAACAGTTAACATAACTGTAAGGCCCAACAACAAAACCAAGGCCCGAATACACATGCCCAACCGAAAACCACAGAGCAGCAACCGCAGCCACACACACGGCCACGCGCTGCCCCCCCACACATACTGCACACAGCACAGCACACACAACACAGCACATATGCACACAGAGCACACACATGTATATATATATATGTATATGTATACCAACTGAGCAAGAATTGAACCAAGCCAAACTGAAAAATACAGCGCCGGCTCACCGAAAAACAAGCCGGAAAGAAACAGTAAGAGGAACGAAGCCCACGGAAGCGAAAAGGAAGAAGATGATAGCCGAGAAGAAAAACAAACCGAGCAAACTCGAAGTATTCGAGAGAGAGAACAAAGAGAATTGAGAGACAGTCGGGAGAGAGAGAGACAAGAAAAGTGATGTTTATCCCCTCCCCCAATTTGATTATTCAGCCTCCCGACTTAACCAACGCACGGCACGTGTCCAACTTCGTTGGATACGTGTCGTTTTATTTTCATTTTAACTGACTTCAAGCCCGACACGCTGTTTTAATCTATTTTTAAGGGTCCAATTTATAAATAAATATTAATCAGAACATCACCTTAACAGAGTTAATATAATACAAATATTCCGAAATTATTTAAATCACAAGTTTCAGAATTTTAAAACAATTCTAGGTTGCGCCGCATACCCGCTTTTTAATAAATAACGAAACGACGCGCGCATGAAACGATTCCTGAAAATTCCCAAAATAATTTTAAAATTCTCCGAATAATATGAACTTAATAAAATATAAATTTTATAATTTTTAAAGATTCCCATAATTAAATATAGGTTTTAGCATTTAACACACTCAGAAAATCATTTAAAAATGAATAGTTAACAAAATATTGATTTCTCAATTTTTATAAAGTCCTAAAACTAATTATTGAGATTATAAAATTAGAAAACCAATTTTAAAGACAACTCAAATATTTATGAAATTAAAATTACCATAAATTTACTTTTGCAAGCGAAATAAAATCATATAACTCGCCAATAAACCACATAATTCCAAGTCCACATATTAACAAATCATAAATATTTAAATAACAATCAATAACTACTGCCAAAATCAATACACACCTTTATTTATTTACTTAAACTTTTATTACACTTCCAAATATTAAAAATAAAATAAAAATACACGAGTTGTTATACGTGAACCCTTGTTGTTATGTTTATTATAATAATATGTATAATTATGAGTCGGGACTTGATATCGTTCGGGTAGAACTGATAGCGAGGATATGTCAAGCATAACAGGTCATCTAACATATGGTATTTTGACTCTGTAGGTTCTAGTCGGAATACCCGAGAGTTGATGTTGATCTAAAGATAGCCTAGTGATCAGTCGGCAAGCTCAGAAAGGTTCCAATCAAAGGACCTGAGTGTTGAAGTGAGATCCAGGATAGTCTAGTAGTTAGACGATAAAGCCCGAGCGTCCAAGTTGGTCCAAAGTCAACCCGTAATAGTTGTTAAAGCATATCAAGGCATGTACCCTGACCATAACTTTTATGGTTCAGTATATATATATGAATGAACTGTTGTTTTTAATTTTGAACAGGAACATAATTTTTTTAAGTTACTTATCCCCTGTTCTTATAAATGTTTGTTAAATCTTGTTTTAGGGAAAAGTAACTTCTGAAAATGCCTATCTCTAAATTGTGAATAAAATTGGAGAGATTTTAAAGTGTGCTGTGATGAAATGGTTTGAAACCGAATAGGTATTATGATTCCCATAGAAAAACAGATGACTTGGTATTATGATACTCGTGGTAACACGAATAGGGTGATTCCCGTGGAAACACGGATGACTTGGTATTGTGATACTTGTGGAAACACGGATGACATGGTGATTCCTATAGCATAATGGATGACTTGGTATTGTGATTCCCGTGGCAACACAGATGACTTGGTATGGTGATACCCGTGGAAACACGGATGACAGGGTGATTCTGTGGCGATACGGATGATTTGGTGATTCCTGTCATGAGACAAATGATTTAAAACTGGAAATAACATGCCAAAACTGAACTCTGGTATTTAAACAACACGTGAATTATGTTATGTTTTTCATGATTTTATACATGAATGAATTATGATTTCTATTCCTATAACTGTTGATCTTAAACTGTGTTACTTTGTTATTCATATATTAGTACTGCTGAGCAATTGGTTGCTCATTCTTTCAAAATATTTTATATTTATATATCACAAATGCCTAGGAGACCCTTCCATCGTAGCCAAGGTAGAGTTCCAGCTCCTCCTCTATCAGGTTCCTATGAGGAAGTTTTACTAGACCTGTTGTAGGTCTGTTAAGTTGCTGTAATAAGATAGTTGTGTCAGAATTAGTTAAATTAAGTTGGTGCTGTAATAGTTGAGTAGCTTGAATCATACTTAAACCTGGGAAAATATCTTGTTAAGGGAGTCGTGTTTATGTTATAATAGTGATGAGTTTGGTTATGTTATTATTTATGGTTATTCGCGACGTCAACTCCTGACCTTGGGGTTGAGGCCGTTACAGGTTGATATTAGAGCTACAAGTTTTAGTCCCTGATTTAGGTTAGGAATAGAGTCGAAAAGGAGTATGAAATTGTATTCAATGGTGTGAGTCAGCAACTCATACAGAGGAGCGAGTCTAAGAGTCCAGTCGAGAGTTTCGAAGGTATAACCATGGCGTCTATTGAGGTTTTGTTGGAACTGCCCTAACTTTTAGTGTGTCTCCCTCGTATATATGTATTATTGGAAATGTCCGATAGAGATTTCTAGTTCTCCCTCTCGATAGAACGAGTTTGATCATGAGAGCTCAGCTTTTGAGCGGACCCTTGATGTCTTGGCTGAAGAGACACCAATGCCATTCCTAACTATCACGTATTCTATGTCTAATGATATTACTGGACCGAGTGTGCAACCTCGGTGAGTTCAGATAGTATGTTATGATAGTAGTCGGCGGCTGCTATGACAACCAAGTCTTGTAGTGTATGTGGATCTATATTGTTGTTATATCTTGAACCTTTACACGCATTTCTTGAGACATATTTTATTTCCCAGAATAATTGTCTATCGCCTAATAAGTTGCTTGTTTTCCCGCAAGAAGGTCAAAACTCGAAGTAAGTAAACCCAAGGTTGTGTTGATTTCATCATGATCCAGATTCTCCTCCCTACCTATAAATTTTCTATTTAAACATTGTTTTTTTTCTCAGTAATTCTATCGGTTGATTGGGGAAAATAATGCATATGATTTGACTAGTTGTCTGTGTGACAAAAGGACAGGTGGGACGCCACCAAATTATGTGTTGTAAACTATACGGTACTAAGACTGGCCATCTTATGTACTTGTATGGTTGCTCTCGGTCATATCTACATATTCTTCACCTTTCCTTCCTTTATAAGTGATTCCTGGATTTTAAAATTCCATTCGATATTCCATGGCAATGAATTTCTTCAGTGACCTCTATAGTTAGACAGTCCTAGTTATAGAAAGTAAACAAAATCTGACTATCAGGAGGAATAAAGGCTCTATATCAGGTTGCTATTTCAGCAATGAAGGCAGGAAAAAGGATTCAGGATCCAATAACAAAGGTTGTAGCCTTAGAAAAGTTAATTCAGAGGTTAGCAAGTCACTTGCAGGTGATAGGAAATCGCCTTTGGAGGAATGGTTGGTTGAAACTCAGACTAGGGTGCCTAGTAGGGCCTAGAGTTCCTTAAGTTTGACTCGGTTTACTAGTTTACCCCATGTAGTTTGTGGCGGATATAACCAGCCCAGTTTTGTTGTGTATCAGATTAGTTAAGTTGTTGTAATTTTAAGTAGTGGTGGGAAGTTCATTAGTTGATGTTGTATTGAGAAACTATACTTTGATGTTTAGTAACTTTATATTCCAGTTTTCTTACACGACTGTTGTTTTTACTACTGTCATTGTTGTTGTTGCTAGTATTAATCTTGATATCTTTATAAATAGACCCTGATAATAAAGACATGGGTATTTTTTATGGGCAGCATTTTCCTGATCCAGGTGCACCGTTTAAAAGGGTGATATTTTCTATCATACATTCTTGTTATGTTTTTGAATAAATCCACTGCTATATTTCAGGAAAATGCCACCCAAGAAAGCTACCCAGTGTAGCGACTTGGAATTTCATGATGTAATTAAATGAATAAAGTATAGTTTTGTGCTATAATTATGATTTATGTGAATAAATAAAAGGTTAAATGATTATGTGGTTAATTGTCATTGTTATATATTAGTAACTGGGAACGTAAAATGACTCGTTCCAATTTGATGGGTCAGCTAAAGGATTAAGCTGTGTTATCGGGCCGTCAAGTTGAATGGAACCCGTATTAAAAAAAGGAGGGATTAAAATATTTAAGAGTGCAAAAGTGAAGTATATTTGATGATCTTATGTGTTTGTATGTTATTCGATGTATGCATGTTCAAGTTTGAGATCAATATTATTCTAAATATTTTAAAAAAGGATTTATAGGGATATTTATTGATCTTTAAACATTTTTATAAAATTAGAAAAATGTGATCAAGGTTTAAAGTTTGCTTTATTACTCTTAAAATAGTCCAAGAGAGTTTCTAAAAATAATAGTGGGATTTGTTTTGGTGTTTTGATATTGAAAAAATGATTTTTCAAAAGCTTATTTCTATTATTGGAATTCAATGAAGAAATCATTATAAAATGATCCGCTTATTTAAAATATATTTAAAAATACTAGAAAAGAGCTAATTTTATATTTTACTTTAAGAAAATTAAATTTCAAATAATTGCACTATGTGTGAAGAAAAATATATTTGTTTCAATATGTTTTTGCATAAATGAGAAAAGTAGAAAAATAATTAAAAGGGAGAATTACCATTCTACCCTTGAGTGTATATATATACACCCCTCCTCCTCCTCTTTCTTTTCTTTTTCTCCACTCGGTCTCATCTCTCTCTTTTCTCTCTTTTCTCTACTCTCTCTCTCGGTATAAATCTCTCTATCTCTCTCTCTCTCTCTCTCTCTCTCTCTTGTTTCATTCAAAAATTCTCCATTAAACTCAATCTTCACCCAAGATTTTAGTTCCTTGTACTCTATCTATGAATAAAGATGCTTGCATGTGTGTTTTGTGTGTGTGGTTTGGTGTGTTGCTCAGTTTCAATCAAGAACCATTCGGTTCTTAACCTTGAGTGTGTTTTTGAGTTCGATTCTTTTCAAGAAAATGATGATTGTGATATGCATGCTAGTTATCTTGGGTAGTTGTTGAAAATTGGTGGTTTTTGGTTGGACACCCTCGAATGGGGGCACCACCGAGAAGCCACCGCTGTAATATCCGGGATATCGTGTGTAATTATTTTATCGATAAATAATTATTATGTGATTTTTGGTGAATTATTTGACGATTGGTGTTGTTATGTGGATGTCGATATTGGTAAAATATAAGTATGTTAATTTTATTATGTCCAGAATAAAATATAGATAATTAAGATATTTTTCTGGTAATTTTTGGAGTGTTATATGATTTTATAATGATTTATGAATTTATTAAATATTTTCTGAATAATTACATAAAAACTATTTTATAAAGCCGGGAATCATCCGACTTCAACCGTTTTTACGTTTTTACAACCCGAAACTCTTCCGAAAACTACTTCCTAACCTAATCTGGTAATTCTGGACATTTTCCGTGTTTTGACTTTTCCGATCCGGATTACGGTTTGACCCGTACACGTCCCGACATACAATTTTCGATACGATAATTATTTCGATATATCAACAAAACCCGTATTCTCGAAAGACGGGATAATATTACATTATTTTCGTATAAAGTGTTTTATAAGAAGCTCGGTTTGGATAATTATCCAATACTGGTATCAAATCGATTTTTGCAGTTACTTAGCGGCTAAGTAACTAATTTATCGATCCAAAATGATCCAACATGAAATAATATTCTATAAATATATATAGCCCTTTTATTATTTCATTTTATTCGTATAATCATAATCGATCAGTAAAAATATGTAATTATAGAGAAAAAACCCTAAAAATGTTGTGTTCTTCATAATCAAACCCACAAACGAAGGCGTTATCGAACTCCGATTCAAGCGTTCAATATATCAAATTGAAACTCTCGAAAAGACCTTTCTGAATCAACCATCACTTTTGGTGTAGAAATCAAGGTTAATTTCTTATTTATTTATTCTAATTTAAATTAATTCTGGATTAAAATTATGAAAAATTGTTCTTGATGCTGTTGATGTGATTTGATGGCATAATCATGTAGATCTTTTATTCCTGGTCAATTTGGTATATTGTATGTCAAAAATAGAGTTCAATAGCATGTGGAAATTGATGTTTAATTCTCGGATGGTTAAATTAGGGTTTATGGTCATATGAATATTGTTAATTGAAATTGGGGGTTTCATTTGTGGTAATTCTGGGTTGAAACAAATTATACCAACAGATAGATCGTTCCATTTGCAATTTATTTATGTAAACAACTCGGGTGTTGGTGTACGAAATTGATTCGCCGGAATTTAAGAACACGGAGGCGAGGGGAGTTTTTAACTCGAATTTTCCGGTCATATAATTCTGTTTTAGTCGATTTCACAACCACGGGAGAGACCCTGGTGAGATACAAAACCAATATGGAGCTTTTGGCTTTGTTCCGGGCGACGAGACATCTCCGACATCATGCCCGTCACCATCTCCGGCGAATTGGGCGGCGGCGGTTGGCGAAATTGCCAATCAGCCCCCAAGGTTTTGGAGATGGTGGGTTTTAGTCCTCAACCTTTCTGTTTTTACAAAATTGGCCCTCCGCACTAATTTACAAAATTTGCATTTGATACCCTGCAGTTTTAAAAAGTTATAATTTGCCCCTAAAATTATATTTTCTTTTTATAATTATTTTTACAAAATGTTTATTTAAAATATTTTAAAATCAGAAAACTATTTATAATTATTTATTAAAAATAAATTTGTTTATTTTATTAATTAATTTTAATTAGTTTTTAATTATTTTAATTAATCGATTAATTTAATATTAATTGATTAATTAATTTAATTAATTATTAGTTGATTTTAATTGATTTCATAATCTGGTTTAATTATTCTTTTTAAATTTAAAAATTCCAAAAAATAGTTTCAAACTTTAAAATATTATTTTAAATTATTTTCAAGGCACGATAATTATTATAAAATTATTTTAAAGACAGATTCGGGTGTTCGAACCCTATTATTTAATTATAAAATGATTCGGACTCCCGTTTTAATTCCTAAAAATGTTCAAAAATTTGTATTAAAATTATTTTGATTGAATATCTTACGTGCTATGTGCTATGTACTATCTGATTGATGTGTTATATGCCTATGTGGTTAGGTTTAACTATTTTTGTCATAACTTTCAATTCGTACGTCGAATTCGGGTGAAACGAAGGGTAGTTAGAAGCTTGTAATGAATAGAATGATATGAGATTGAATATTGAATGATACTTGTGATACCTAGCAGAGTAAGTGAGGCATAGAAAAGGAAAACAATGATCCATAAATGAAGTCGAAGCGTAGAAAGTAAAGGTAAGTGATTCATGAATAAAAGTAAGGCATAGAAAAAAAAGAAGTGTGATTGAAAAGTAACATTGTTAGATGAGTACAAGTAAAGTTGGAAATCATCTGTGATAAGGCAAGTACTTCTGAACCTTCTTCAAGATTTATTGCAAATATTTTCAAACTTTCTCATAATATGTTGCTAGTATTCAAAATAAATCTTGTTTTATATTGTAAGCGCTTTAAACTATTCAACCTTGAACCCTGATTCTTATTGATCTTGAGCCATAAGCCTTATTATTCATAAACCATTGATTGTTAAATTCTCTGATATGATCCAGACACATATGATACTACTCCACAAATATATATATACCATATACTGATTTCTAATATTGAATTTCTTGACATACCAACCCTTATTCCTTGTTTAACAGAAGACCAATCCTTGTAACCCTTGAACCTTTGGTCTTCTACTTTCTGATTATTTCCTTGATTGAAAGCCAATCTTTTTAAAATCCTTGTTATACCTTCATGGTATTGCGAATCACCCTATATTTCAAGATAAATGTTGTTTATGATTCAGCGTATTGAATTACATTGGTTATCATATTGAATTGTTTTAAAATTTGATAGTTTTATAAATGTGGACCAGATTCATGGCCGAACCAGATTTGTGGGAATAATAGACCAATGCGTTCCTTGGATCCAGTATATAGAGGAAAGCTGGGAGCCTTGCTCGGGGTTAGTGCGTGACTGATCAACATCCTAACCTTGGTTTTTTTAAATTAAAAGTGAATATTCAATTCTAATTATTGCTTATTCAGAAACATGATTCTTCTGAATCATTTCAATTGATTATTATTTAACCTCAGTTATTGCTATTATGACTTGCTGAGCTAGTTAGCTCACTTTTGCAATGATTAGAATTGGATATTCACTTTTTATTTTAAAAACTAAGCTTAGGCTGCTGATCAGCCACGCATTAACCCCGAGCAAGGCTCCCAGCTTTGCTCTATATACTGGATCCAATGCACGCATTGGCCTATTATGACCACGAATCTGTTGGATTTATATCGCAGCGGAGGCATGGTAAAACACTTTTTACACATATAAAATCCAAATAAAAGCATATAAATCGTGATTAAAACATATGAATCAATTACTAACCTTTAATAGCGATCCAAAAGCAACGATCGGAGATCCTTAGCAGCTGCTCCTCAAACGTGAAGCACTCCGCCGGTATCCACCGAGAAAACGGCGTTAAGGAGGAGGAGGAGGAGGTGGAGAGAATTAGGTTTTTCTAAAAAACTTTTTGGGTTCGGGTTAGAATAAAAATAGGGTTTATAATAGTATATTTATAGGCAAAATTTTCAGCTGAAATTTTCCCATAAAATATTATTATTATTAACCCATTTATTATTCTCATTAATAATTAAAACACCTTTTAATTATTAATCCTTTTTCTAAACACTTTAGAAATAATTCTCTCTCTTGATTTAATTTCCAAAAATTAAATTCTTAATTAATAATATTAAGAACTTTTCTTAATTAATTTATAATCAATTAAATCTCATTTAATCAATTATTAAATTTGCCAATTAATTATTTATTTCATAAATAAATAATTATTAGCCATTATTAATTAATTCCACCACCATTAAATCATTTTCTTTTTATGGTGTGACACTGTAGGTTCAATATTAAGCCGATAGTAGAAATAAATAATAATAAAACTATTTTATCATTATTTATATAAATTCTCTAACTTATTAAATATGATTAATTAATTAATCATATTTATTCTACATCGTGAGTGATACTTCTCAGCATATCGCGACTATCCGGATAATACGAATTCACTGCTTAGAATACCAAGAACCTATTTAGTGAATAGTTACCGTACAATAAACTCCTTCTACCCTACAATGTCCTGATTAAATACAAGGCATGGATCTCGTGTCAAGCCTATCTAATTTAATCACTTGCTTACCATTTACTATGCTTAGTTCTATATAAATTAGAAACTCTTTTCTAATTTCATTCACTCTGGCCAGAGATTCCTGAACTAGCATAAGTGGATCAGCCTTGAACATTCGCTTCCTTCACTGGAAGGGGTAGATCCTTTATTGATCATACACTATCTTCGTGTACAAATTCCTATACCCAGTAGAGCCCTAATAATTGTCCCTGGAGACTAAGAACTAAACCAAAGCATAGTTCAGTGTACACAAGATGACTATGATGACCTCAAGTCTAAGGATACTTGTAGAACTATCACTATGTGAACAACTGCTGACACATGAGTGAACTCCATTAGTTGTTCAGCTGTGAGAGTCATGTTCAGTGAACTTATTCTATAATAAGCACCTACATACTAGCTATAGTGTCACCACACAAATATCTATGAGAACAGACATCCTTCAAAATGAAGCAAGCATAGTATGTACTGATCTTTGCGGATTATTAATTACCAGTTAGTAATCCTATGACCAGGAACTATTTAAGTTTAGAGTTATCATCTTTTAGGTCTCACTATTATGATCTCATCATAATCCATAAAAGCTTTACTCTAAACTATGGTATATCTTATTTAAACACTTAAATAGATAGAGCCCGTAATAAAAATAAAACAAGTCTTTTATTAATATCAATGAAATCAAAACAGATTACATAAAAGTTATTCCTAAATCCTAATACATGATTAGACTTAGGACATATTCCTTTCAGAATCTGGTCCGACCACGAATGTGGTCCACATTTATAAAACTATCCAATTATAAAACAATTCAATATGATAACCAATGTAATACAATAAGCTGAATCATAAACAACATTTATCTTGAAGTATAGGGTGATTCACAATATTGTGAAGGTATAACAAGGAATTCAAAAAGATTGACTTTCAATCAAGGAAAGAATCATAAAGTAGAAAACCAAGGGTTTAAGGGTTACAAGGATTGGTCTTCTGTTAAACAAGGAATAAGGGTTGGTATGTCAAGCAATTCAATATCAGAAATCAGTATATGGTAGATATGTATTTGTGGAGTAGTATCGTATGTGTCTGGCTCGTATATGAGAATTCAACAATTAATGGTTTATGAGGAATAAGGCTTATGGCTCAAGATCAATAAGAATCAGGGTTCAAGGTTAGATAGTTTAAAGCGCTTGCAATATAAAACAAGAGTTATTTTGAATAATAACAAAGTGTTATGAGAAAGTTCAAAAATATTTGCAATATACCTTGAAGAAAGATTTAGAAGTACTTGCCTTATCACAGATGATTTCCAACTTTACTTGTAGTCATCTAACAGTTTTACTCATCAACCACTTTCCTTCTCTTTCTATGTCTTGCTTCTATTTACTGATCATTAGCTTTCTTTTCTATGCCTCATTTACTCTGCTAGGAATCATAAGTATCTATCAATATTCAAACTCATATTATTCTAATCATCACATAGACGTCATAAGCTTTTATCTACCCTTCGTTTCACCCAAATCCGATTTACGGATTGAAAGTTATGACTAAAACAATCAAACAATAACCACATAGGCATATAACATATCAATCAGATAGCACGTAGCACATAACACGTAATATATTCGATCAAAATATTTTTTCAAAGAAGATTCGGGGTTAAAATGATTTTTCAGGTATTTATTACGAATTTTTGAACATTTTTCGGAATTAAAACAGCACTCCAAATCATTTTATAATTAATGATGGGGTTGGAACACCCTAATATGACTTTAAAATAATTTAATACTAATTATCGAGCTTTGAAAATAATTTTAAATAATATTTTAAAGCTCGAAACTATTTTTTGAAATTTTTAAATCCAAATAAGTAATTAAATCTAATTAAATAATTAATAAAAATTAATTAATAACTAATTAAATAATTAATTAATATTTAAATTAATTAACTAATTAAATAATTAATTATCAACTAATATTAATTAAATAAATAATTATGATTTATTTTCAAATTAAAAATAATTTTTGGAAATTAAATAATGAATTTTGGAATTTTAAAATAAAAAAAAATCAATTTATGAAATTATTGTTAAAAAGAAAATACATTTTCCTGTAATAATAAAATATGAATATTGTTTTTGAATTTTTTTAAAACTGTAATACTAAAAATGCAAATTGCTGAATACCTGGGGGTCAGGGGGTAATTTCACCACCTTCTCCCCCCTTCTTCCTCGGTCGTCGCCGGCGAAGCCATGACCACCGTCCAGAAGCTTCCCGACGACACTGCACTTGCCCAGAACGGCGTAAAAACGAGCCAATGAATTCTCCATCAATGCAGAAATCATTTTATCAACTCTAAATCACCAGGTTCACAACCAAACGGCCGGGATTTCTCCCGCCGTTATTCCTCCCACTTTTTCGGCGAAGTCGACTCCGAATTCCCTTGTTAAAATGGACACCACTAAATGATTCCCCTTCGCACGATCTATTTATTGATATAATTAGTATGTTCCCGGGTTTAACGGATCAAAAATCCGGCCAAAAATATGAATTTTCCGGTGACTTTCTTCAAGAACACCAAGAACACTCAAGCTCGAAGATCAAACCAACCTTTCTACATGTTATTGAACTCCAAATTTGATATATAATATACCAAAATGATCAGAAAGAAAAGATCTACATGATTTTAGCATCAAATCACATAAACAACATCAAGAACAAAATTTCATAATTTAATCTTTAATTAATTCAAAATAAAATAATTAAATAAGAAAAATACCTTGATTTTTGCACCAAAACATTTGATTGATTCAATAAAAGTGTTTCGAGAGCTTCGATTTGATATATTGCACGCCCGAATCGGAGTTCGATAACGCCTTCGTTCGTGTGTTTGATTTTCAAGAACGTAACGTTTTTAGGGGTTTTCCTCTGTATTTTCTATATTTTTACTGATCGATTATGATTATACGAATAAAATGAAATAATAAAAGGGCTATATATATTTATGGAATATTGGTTCGTATTGGATCATTTTGGATCGATAAATTAGTTACTTAGCCGCTAAGTAACTGCAAAAACGATCCGATTTGGTACCCGTATTGATATATGACACGCCCGAATCGGAGTTCGATAACGCCTTCGTTTGTGCGATTTGATGCTAGAATCATGTAGATCTTTTCTTCCTGGTCATTTTGGTATAATATATGTCAAATTTGGAATTCTATAACATGTAGAAAATGAGGTTTGATTCTGGAAATTTGAAATTAGGGTTCTAGTTTCATATGAATGTTTTTAATTCGGATGAGGGGTTTCTTATATAATGATTTTCTGTTTGTTTCGATGGTTGGGTTTAATTGTAAGAATCACGAGCTTCAGTTTTGTATATAATTGATCAGGTTTTGTTAAGAATTTAAGCAAATCGACTTGTCGCCGGATTTTCTTGAACTCGCCGGCTTTAATGCTGCTATGGGCTGGAAAGGTCAAACTACGGTTCAAGGAGAATTGTGGCTGCTTGGTCTGAGAAGCTAGTAACATCTTTATGAATTTTGGCTGAAAAATGAACGGGAAACAAGTCATTTCTGTCTCTAATTGGTATTCACCGAAATCGACAAGAAGCCGCCGGAATCTGGGAAACCAGCCGCGTTCTTGGAGACCCGGATGGAAACCCTTGACCCGGTCTCCAACCCGTTTCCTGACCCGGGTTCAATCCATATTTTCCCAAATCAATTCTTAAAAATCTGTTTGTGCAGATTTCTTTTTAAAATAATTTCAAAATACTATTTGTATTTTCTAAAATTAATTTTTTTAATTCCAAAAATACTTTTTAATTATTTAAAAATTCAAAATTAAATCGGAGTTATTTATTTAATTAATTTTAGTTAATAATTAATTATGTAATTGTTCAATTAATTTAAATATTAATTTATTAATTAATTTAATTAGTTATTAATTAATTTTAATTGATTATTTAATTGGATTTAATCATTTATTTGGATTTAAAAATTCCAAAAAATAGTATCGAGCTTTAAAATATTATTTTAAAATTATTTTCAAGGATTGATAATTATTATTAAATCATTTTAAAGTCAGATTCGGGTTTTCAAACCCTATTATTTAATTATAAAATGATTCGGAGACCCATTTTAATTCCGAAAAATATTCAAAAATTGGTATTAAATATCTGAAAAATCTTTTTGATCCCGAATCTTCTTTGAAAAATTATTTTGATCGAATATCTTGCGTGCTATATGCTACGTGCTATCTGATTGATGTGTTATATGCCTATATGGTTATTGTTTGACTAATTTAGTCATAACTTTCAATCCGTAAATCGAATTTGGGTAAAACGAAGGGTAGATAAAAGCTTATGACGTCTATGTGACGATTAGAATAATATGAGATTGAATATTAAAAGATAATTGTAATGTCCAGCAGAGTAAGTGAGATATAGAAAAAGAAGGCCAGTGATCCGTAAATAGAACTAAAGCGTAGAAAGAGAAGGCAAGTAATTGATAAATAGAAGCAAGACATAGAAAGAGAAGGAAAGTGGTTGATGAGTAAAACTGTTAGATGAGTACAAGTAAAGTTGGAAATCATCTGTGATAAGACAAGTACTTCGGAACCTTCTTTAAGATATATTGCAAATATTTTCGAACTTTCTCATAACATGTTCCTATTATTCAATATAACTCATGTTTTATCTTGCAAGCACTTTAAACTATTCAACCTTGAACCCTGATTCTTATTGATCTTGAGCCATAAGCCTTATTCCTCATAAACCATTAATTGTTGAATTCTCATATACGAGCCAGACACATACGATACTACTCCACAAATACATATCTACCATATACTGATTTCTGATATTGAATTGCTTGACATACCAACCATTATTCCTTGTTTAACAGAAGACCAATCCTTGTAACCCTTGAACCCTTGGTCTTCTACTTTCTGATTCTTTCCTTGATTGAAAGCCAATCTTTTTGAATTCCTTGTTATACCATCATGGTATTGTGAATCACCATATGCTTCAAGATAAATGTTTTTTATGATTCAGCTTATTGAATTACATTGGTTATCATATTGAATTGTTTTATAATTGGATGGTTTTATAAATATGGACCAGATTCGCGGTCGCATCAGATTCGTGGTCATAATAGGCCAATGCGTGCCTTAGATTCAGTATATAGAGCAAAGCTGGGAGCCTTGCTTGGGGTTAGTGCGTGATTGATCAGCAGCCTAACCTTGGTCAGAAGTTTGGGGCTCACAATACACACACACAATATATAAATATGTATGTAAAATACTATATGCATTGACCCTTCTTTACACAACCACGGATCCCAACAGGTTCAAGTATGAAAAGAAGCCACAACCTTATCTTTTATTACATCGTACCAAATCCCAACTAGTTCAACTTACAACTGATAATGATATCAATCTTACAATCTTGCATAACTCATCTATAATATAAAGCTCCTGCTAGCTCGATCCAACTTAACCTGGAATCCTATCTCGCACACTGGACTAGGAATTCTCGTTACCAACAATTTTCCTTTTCAACTGTTGAAAACATAAAAAGGTTTGCAAGAGTGAGCTAACTAGCTCAGCAAGTCATGATAGCAATAACTGAGGTTAAACAATAATCAATTGAAATGATTGAGAAGAATCATGTTTCTGAATATGTAATGATTAGAATTGGATATTCACTTTTCATTTAAAAAACCAAGGTTAGGCTGCTGATCAGTCACGCACTAACCCCGAGCAAGGCTCCCATATTTGCTCTATATACTGGATTTAAGGCACGCATTGGCCTATTATGACCACGAATCTGGTCCGACCACGAATCTGGTCCATATTTATAGAACTATCCAATTCTAAAACAATTTAATATGATAACCATTGTAATTCAATAAGCTGAATCATAAACAACATTTATCTTGAAATATAGGATGATTCGCAATACCATCAAGGTATAACAAGGAATTCAAAAATATTTGCTTTCAATTAAGAATAGAATCAGAAAGTAGAAGACCAAGGGTTCAAGGGTTCCAAGGATTGGTCTTCTGTTAAACAAGGAATAAGGGTTGGTATGTCAAGCAATTCAATATCAGAAATTTGTATGTGGTAGATATGTATTTGTGGAGTAGTATCGTATGTGTCTGGCACGTATATGAGAATTCAACAATCAATGGTTTATGAAGAATAAGGATTATGGCTCAAGATCAATAAGAATCAGGGTTCAAGGTTGAATATTTTAAAGCGCTTGCAATATAAAATATGATTTATTTTGAATACTAGTAACATGTTATGAGAGAGTTTGAAAATATTTGTAATATATCTTGAAGAAGGTTCAGAAGTACTTGCCTTATCACATATGATTTCCAACTTTACTTATACTCATCGAACAATGTTACTTTTCAATCACACTCCTTCTTTTTCTATGCCTTGCTTTTATTCATCAATCACTTGCCTTCTCTTTCTACGCTTCGATTCCATTTATGGATCACTGGTTTCCTTAATCTTCTTCGTTCGTACTCGGCTTCTCATGAATCGACGTACTCTTTGGACCCTAATCATCTTAGAAATTGGATGAACAGTTTCTCCGTACATTGATTCTGTCGTTAAACTTATCAAGAAATAATTGTACTCCTGTTAGGAACAATCAAATCTTCTCCATAATAGCGGGTCCACTTGGCTTTCTAAACGAACCATACTAACTTCTAGAACAAGTATCCTTCTGGATAATCAGAATCTTATAACAAACAAGAAACTCAAGTAGTAGTTTGACAACCAAGTTTTCAAAAAAATTTTTGTTTAAAGAACTTTTAGAAAAATTTTTTGTTAAGAAAATCTCTTTTGAAAATAGATTAGTTTTTTTTTGGCTTTACCGCCACACGCATAGCATGTTCATAGGTGTGTATAAACGTATACTCATGAAGACTAGTTTAGCTCCATTATTTATAAAATGAAGACTTGAGTTGAGTTATATGAGCAACAAATAGAATATAATGTCAGCAAAAGGCTGTTAAGTAATGAGTGATGCTGCTAGTAAAAGTTTATGAAAAGTTGTAAGGTTGAGGGATCAACCTGAGAAAATGGAAGTGAGATACTTGAATGTATCAATATCTGGTCCTTAGTGTGATTCTGAGGACGGAATCCTTTTAAGGGGGAAGGATGTAATATTCGGGATATCATGTGTAATTATTTTATCGATAAATAATTATTATGTGATTATTATGTGATTTTTGGTGAATTATTTGACGATTGGTGTTGTTATGTGGATGTTGATATGTGGTAAAATATAAGTGTGTTAATTTTATTATGTCCAGAATAAAATATAGATAATTAAGGTATTTTTCTAATAATTTTTGGACTATTATATGATTTTATAATGATTTATAAATTTATTAATTATTTTCTGAATAATTACAAAACTATTTTATAATGTCGGGAATCGTCCGACTTCAACCGTTTTAAGTTTTTACAACCCGAAACTCTTCCGAAACTCCTTCCTAACCTAATCTGGTAATTCCGGACATTTTCAGTGTTTTGACTTTTCTGATTCGGATTACGGTTTGACCCGCGTTCCGGCGTACAATTTTTGATACGATAATTATTTCGATATATCAACAAAACCTGTATTCTCGAAAGATTGGATAATATTACATTATTTTTGTATAAAGTGTTTTTATAAGAAGCTCGGTTTGGATAATTATCCAATATGGGTATCAAATCGGATCGTTTTTGCAGTTAGCGGTTAAGTAACTATCCAAAACGATCATAATATTCCATAAATATATATAGCCCTTTTATTATTTCATTTTATTCATATAATCATAATTGATCAGTAAAAATATAGTAAATACAGAGAAAAAACCCTAAAAATGTTGCGTTCTTCAAAATCAAACCCACGAACGAAGGTGTTATCGAACTCCGATTCAAGCGTACAATATATCAAATCGAAACTCTCGAAAAGACCTTTCTGAATCAACCATCACTTTTGGTGCATAAATCAAGCTTAATTTTATATTTATTTATTCTAATTCAAATTATTTATGGATTAAAATTATGAAAATGTGTTCTTGATGTTGTTGATGTGATTTGATGGCATAATCATGTAAATCTTTTCTTCTTGGTCAATTTGGTATATTATATGTCAAAAATAGAGTTCAATAACATGTGGAAATTGATGTTTGATTCTCGGATGGTTAAATTAGGGTTTATGTTCATATGAATATTGTTAATTGAAATTGGGGGTTTCATTTGTGGTAATTCTGGGTTGAAACAAATTATACCAACAGATAGATCGTTCCATTTGTAATCTATTTATGTAAAAAACTCGGGTGTTGGCGTACGAATTCAATTCACCGGAATTTAAAAACACGGCGGCGAGGGGAGTTTTTAACTCGAATTTTCCGGTCATATAAGTTTTTTTCAGTCGATTTCACAACCACATCAGAGACCCCGGTGAGCTACAGAACCGATCTGGAGCTTTTGGCTTTTTTCTAGGCGACGAGACACCTCCAGCGTCGTGCCCGTCACCATCTACGGCGACCTGGGCGGCGGCGGTTGGCGAAATTGGAAATCAGCCCCCAAGGTTTTGGAGATTGTGGGTTTTAGTCCTCAAACTTTTTGTTTTTACAAAATTGGCCCTCCTAACTGATTTACAAAATTTGCATTTGATAACCCGCAGATTTAAAAAGTTACAATTTGCCCCTGAAATTATATTTTCTTTTTATAATTTTTTTAGAAAATGTTTATTTAAATATTTTAAAATTAGAAAATTATTTTTAATTATTTATTTGAAAATAAATCTGATTTATTTTATTAAATAATTTTGATTATTTTTTAATTATATTAATTAATAAATTAATTTAATATTAATTGATTAATTAATTTAATTAATTATTAATTGATTTTAATTAATTTAATAATCAGGTTTAATTATTCTTTTTGAATTTAAAAATTCTGAAAAATAGTTTCGAGTTTTAAAATGTTATTTTAAATTATTTTCAAAGCTCGATAATTATTATAAAATTATTTTAAAGTCAGATTCGGGTGTTCGAACCCTATTATTTAATTGTAAAATGATTCGGAGTCCCGTTTTAATTCTGAAAAATGTTCAAAAATTCGTATAAAATACCTGGAAAATCATTTTGACTCCGAATCTTTTTAAAAATTTATTTTGATTGAATGTCTTACGTGCTATATGGTACGTGCTATCTGATTGATGTGTTATATGCCTATGTGGTTAGTGTTTGACTATTTTTGTTATAACTTTCAATCCGTATGCCGGATTTGAGTGAAACGAAGGGTAGTTAGAAGCTTGTAATGAATATAATGATATGAGATTGAATATTAAACGATACTTGTGATACCTAGCAGAGTAAGTGAGGCATATAAAAGGAAACCAATGATCCATAAATGGAATCGAAGCGTAGAAAGAGAAGGCAAGTGATTGATGAAGAAAAGCAAGGCATAGAAAAAGAAGGAGTGTGATTGACAAGTAAAATTTTTAGATGAGTACAAGTAAAGATGGAAATCATCTGTGATAAGGCAAGTACTTCTGAACCTTCTTCAAGATTTATTGCAAATATTTTCAAACTTTCTCATAACATGTTGCTAGTATTCAAAATAAATCATGTTTTATATTGCATGCGCTTTAAACTTTCAACCTTGAACCCTAATTCTTATTGATCTTGAGCCACAAGCCTTATTCTTCATAACCATTGATTTTTGAATTCTCAAAAACGAGCCAGACACATACGATACTACTCCACAAATACATATCTACCACATACTGATTTTTGATATTGAATTGCTTGACATACCAACCCTTATTCCTTGTTTAACAGAAGACCAATCCTTATAACCCTTGAACCCTTGGTCTTCTACTTTCTGATTCTTTCCTTGATTGAAATTTGATCTTTTTGAAATCCTTGTTATACCTTCATGGTAATGCGAATCACCCTATGTTTCAAGATAAATGTTGTTTTTGATTCAGCTTATTGAATTACATTGGTTATCATATTGAATTATTTTAGAATTGGATAGTTTTATAAATGTGGACCAGATTTATGGTTGGACCAGAATCTTGGTCATAATAGGCCAATGCGTGCCTTGGATCCTGTATATAGAGCAAAGCTGGGAGCCTTGCTCGGGGTTAGTGCGTGACTGATCATCAGCCTAACCTTGGTTTTTTTAAACTGAAAAGTGAATATCTAATTCTAATAATTGCTTATTCAGAAACTTGATTCTTCTGAATCATTTCAATTGATTATTGTTTAATCTCAGTTATTGCTATTATGACTTGATGAGCTAGTTATCTCACTCTTGCAAACCTTTTTATGTTTTCAACAGTTGAAAAGGAAAATTGTTGGTAATGAGAATTCCCAGTCTAGTGCGCGAGCTAGGATTCCAGGTTAAGTTGGATCGAGCTAGCAGGAGCTTTATATTGTAGATGAGTTATGCAAGATTGTAAGTACGATACCATTAGCAATTGTAAGTTGAATTAGTTGGGATTTGGTACGATGTAATAAAAAATAAGGGTGTGGCTTGTTTTCATACTTTAACCTGTTGCGATCCGTGGTTGTGTAAAGAAGGGTTAATACATATAATATTTTAAATGCAGGTTTATATATCGTGGTATGTGTTGTGAGCCCTAAACTTCTGACCCGGGTTTGGAGGGCGTCACAACTGCCACCGGGGATGAACTCTGGTGAGTCGGTGGTGAGCTAAGATGCTTGACTGAGCTCTATTAATTCAAAAATATTCATTTTGAGTGTTGCATTTGGTTTTTGAAAATTGAATGTTTTTCTTGATTTTAAAAGAGATTGGGCTGAAATACTTGTTGAAGTCGACTTATTCAATGATTGTTCATAGTTTTGATTCGAATTGTGGTGTTAATTCGATTACATGATTGATTTGGTTGATTTTTGGGTTAAATGTTATATGCATGTCAAGTTTTTGTGATTGCATGTTATAAATTAAGCTTATAAAGAGTTGAATATTTAATTGTGTAAAGAGAGGTTTAAAGTAATGAATTTAGCATGTTTAAAATGGGATTTGATTTTTGATTTGAGTTCAAAGGATTTTTTGTTCAAAATTTGGATGATGAGGTTCAGTTTTTGAAGAAAATGATTCGAATGAGTGGTTCTTAGATTGAACTAAATTTTATGCTTGATTCTTGAACTTGCATGATGATTGTTGTTAAGTGATATATAATTCTTGAAGTTACATGTTGGTTTTGTTACTTGCATGTCGATTATCCAAAAGGACTTACTTGGTATACTTTGTTTGGGTCGAATTTTGATAAGCAAAAAGGAGATAAAGTATTTTTGTGTCGCAATATTCGAATCATTGATTAATTGCTAAATGTTAATTATAGTTATGATATTAAGGGTATATGAGTATATCATATTATGTGTTATGTGATTATACTCGAGTACATAAGTTAAGTGATATCCTGATTTGGGGTAATCATTAGACGTTCTGAGAAACGTCGAGAGTGGATTAAGTTGCTAATTAGGGGCTCTATTTTGGATTGTAGATTCGGATAGCAGAGGCTTTCATGATAGTAAATGGAAGGATATCTTAGGTTGCAGTAGCTTAGACTCTGTTAAGCAGGAAAGCTATTTGAGGCAAGTAACTCTGCCTTCTCCTATAATTTGAATATAGAGAGGAAATTATCGATGCCATGATAAAGTAGTGAATCTTTATAGCGACTGTGATAAACCTATTATTGATTTTGAGAAACCCTAATATTATTCCTTATGATAACTTGATATAAATTCATGTTCGACCCTTTTATAGTAACCTTATTGATTCATACCCTGATTACCTTACTTATTTCCTTTGTTATCTTATGATCTCGTAAACCCTAAAAGAACCTTTATGAATCTCCTTACATATTGTTTTGATTAACCTGGATTCTTCGAAAACTCGTGAACCTTGTTATGTGTTGATCCTTGGAACTATTCTAATTCAGAACTAGTATACTTTGTTGACCATTTGATCAAGATCTTTTAAATTGATCCCCATTTACTTATGATTCGTTCACTTTCGTTGAATTCTTGATTTGAACTCAAGAATGATTTTCATCTTGAATGAGTCCAAATGATTTCATATTCTTGGTAATGATAAAATGAATTTAGACAACTCTTCCTTCTTCCAACACAAAGGTTTTCCAAATGAATTTATGATGAATTGGATAGAGAAGTAAGAGACTAGTGGGACTAGTCCAGTCATGTTAGAGGTTATGTAATAACTCGAATTTTTGAGACCCTGTAAAACGTTTAATGAATAGTAACCCTGACAGACGGGAAAACTTTTGAGCCCACACTATATAGTGCATAAGAAAATGAGTTTCGGAATAGATATTATGACTATACGTACCAAATAAGTGTATGTAAACGCTATTAGTTTTCGAAGAAAACAAACTTTGAAAAACAACCGTAATTACGACTTATCAAGGACTACGGGAATCACAATATAATTACGAGATTAAAATCCTACGGATTTATATTCAATTAGGATAAATAAAAATATAAGGAATAAATACGAAAAGAATTACATTGCGAACCATTTACGAATAAGTATTGCGGAGAACGTTTAAGTAACGGAGCGAATGTGTAAACGATTAATTAAACGTAACGCACTAACTAAACCATGGTAAGGAAGTAACCATGGTTACTTCATCAAATAGTAAGCTAACCCTAGGATGACCAAGCTAGCTAGCAAATAGTGTGCTAAGGAGCTAACCTTGTAGTTTAGCTTGTAAGCTAGCAAGCTACAAAGATTTGTCCATGGATTTGGAGACAAGGAATAAACCTAAGCTATCCTAGGAAGAATAAAGATCAACTTGCAAAGATATCAAGTCACCTTCCAAGAAGCAACCTAGAATTCATCCAAGAGAAGCAACCAAGGGCTATAAATACCCCCCACCCCTATTTGCTCCCATTCAGCTATTTGAAGAAAAAAAAGAAGGAATTGCAATTCAAAACTTCAAGCTCTAGTTCTTGTAAAATCCCACAATTATTTCCCAAGCCTCCTAGCAACTAAACTAAGGTAAGAAAAATCTTTCATCTCTTTTTATCAAGGTTTGATGGGTGGAATAAATTCAAGAAACTCACTAGTGAATAGTGTGAATAGTAACCTCTCTTTGGTTTCTTGATTTTAATGGTGGTTTTAGGTTCCAAAAATCATACCAAGCACTTCCAAGCCTCCACCATCCTCAAGAAAACATCTCAAGATTTCAAGAAAGGTAAAAATCTTTGACCTAAATTTATTTAAGGTTCATGTTTAAGATCCATTTAGTGGGTGTTAGTAAACCTAGCTTACTAAGTGTTGTTTATGAAATCTTGATGATTAAGTTAAGTAGATTTAAGGTTGGTTGTTGTTGCCTCAAAAACATTATGTTCTTGAGAGGAGTTTGTGTGTTGATGTTGATATGATGTTTGTTGGTGGTTGTGTTGATAGTTAAGGCATAAACGAAACCCCGATCATAAACGTAACTTCGTTAAAAACAACAAACAGTAACTTTGAGTTTCTGCAGAAAGTCTCGAAGTTTTAAACTGTAGGTTCTTGAGAAATAACCTTTGTTTAAGATAGAAAATGTTATAAGGATCATTTAGGCACTTGAATCGCTTAATTCCGATTTACGGATCAAAAGTTATGATCGTTTTAGTAAAAGTGTTTTACGCGACAAAAACTGCTAAAAATCACGAACTTTGAAAATATAAAGGATAGACTTAAATGTATTCATAAATCATGAAATTTTTACAGAGAGTAATATGTGGAGTTTCCTAACTGTCATAAAAATTTCCAGTGAAAATAATGATTTCTCAATTTTATAAAAATGTCGGAGCCGAGACCGCGCGAGTAGAAACCGTAAGAATCTTTAAGCGGAGCCGACAACGATAATGAGAATGAACTCAAGATACTTAGGAAAATGAAGTGACCACAAAGTGTTTATGACTTAAAAGAAATGTTAAGGGTAGTATGAGTTGAGAGGGTGTATAATGAGTAGCGCATGAGTGCGAATTACCGTGAATTAGGACGGAACCTAACGAAATGAAATGTGTTTATGGTTATAGATTTCTGAGCGGAACCTAGAGCATCCTCCACCTCGAGATACCCAGGCAAGTTTATAAACCCAACTCTATTTTACTGTTGTGTTGTGAAAAGATTGTTTTACTATCATCGCATAAATACTATGTTTGCCATGATACATAGTTTTGAATTTTCGCATGATATAGCGATGTTGTACGATAAGTATATATCGTGAAATGTTATTTCACTTTAAGCGTAATGTATGATAGAAGACCGAGGGTCGGTCGGGATTTAAGATAAAACCCAGGAATCATTCCGGAGATATTATAGGATGGATATAAGTCCATAATAGTACTTTTTAAAGGGACTCATCGTCCACTTACGAAACATTAAAACACCTCAAACTTTTAAAACGATTTCCCAATGAGCATATTCCCTCAACTATATTTTATTGATTCAGATATTAAATATTATATACGTATTCCTTTATTATAGGAGTAGTATACTTCAACGTTTATTTATTTCAAACCCGATTAATCATTATAGATTATTAATTATGTAAACACAAACTAGTTGAGGAACACTATTTAAATAAATCTTTTAAAAGAATAACTCATTCGAGGTATGATGAATATCAATTATCATTTAATTATTTATAGACTACTATTTAGTTAATGATTATTTATTTAAGGATTGTTATTGATTTAAAGATCATAGATCTTGATATACCTTCTGATTTAGAAGTATCATTCGAATAATTTCAGATCGTCGGTGAATATTATCCCGACTTATTATTATATTGAATATAGTTTCAAGAAGAAACTTTTCCCCTTATTAATTATCTGTTGACAACGGTCAACTCACATCCCTAGTACTTCCTCCGAAATTCTCGGAAGTACGTATATACATATATATACACTTATATTCTAAAAAGATAAATAATCTCTATCAACAAGCAAAACGCTTGGGGAACTTCGATGTGGTTCAAGTTCCCGGGATGGATAGAATTCTGTTGAAGGATAATGGAGGGGTAGACTCTGGTACTATGTGTGCTGGATGGGCTACCAAAGGTACCACAGGTGAAGGTACTTTGTGTACTCAGGAACTTGTGAAGTATGTGTATACCCGAAAATGGGACACGTAGCCCGAATGGGGGCGGGGTGATACCCGAGAGATGACGGTATTAGTCCTTTTACTAGTAAAGAAGGTTACTTTACGTAGGACGACTGATCATCGTATGCGGTGGCTCCTATGAGATGTCCAAAATCTTCCAATTGGAATTGATATGCAATACCGTAACCCAAGCCTAGGTGCTGGGATTACTATTAAGGTATTCGCAGGTTATAAAAACCCCTTAAAAGAATTATTCTCATAAGAAGGTGTGGGACACCGAGAAATCTACTTTTAAATAAAATATATATATAATATATGATGTTATTATACAGTCATTTTCATACTGTACATTATTATGCTGAGCATCTTAGCTCACACTTGTTTTCTTAAATTGACACAACACAACAGTGAATCAAGATGCCTGCCATGAGAACCACAGCCAGGAAACGGGTAGGAAATGGCCAGCTGTTCCGTAGATTGTTTGGTGCAGTACCTCGGGTAGTCGGAATAAGCTGGATTAGTTTTCAGTTGTTTATAGTTCGGCTTATTTATAAGTATGGTTTATGTAAAATAAGAAATAAGAAGCATATATTCGGCCGGCGGATTAACCTTACTTAAAGGTCACCCCCGGTAAGACTAATTACATTTGGGTTGTAATAAAATTTCTCTAGTAAATGATGGTTCGTTTCCAAGACAATAACCTGTAGTGTGTGTGTGTTAAGGGTGGGGTCGTGAAGCGTGAGTATTTACATATTGTAGTGTGAGTTGTGTGAGTTTAGATAGCGTGGCTTCCGAGACTCCTGACCCCGGGTTTTGGGGCACCACAAAAATGGTATCAGAGCCTTAGGTTATCAAATCTTGGAAACGATAGGATATAAAATATGTAGACCTAAGAATAATAAATAATCAATTAGAGCTCAAGTCGAGTTTGTCGTCGGGCTACATGGATAGTCTTGACTGTTTTACCCTCAAGGGAATTCCAACTCTAAGTTAGTAACACCTTGCCTATTGTGTCAGGTACCAGTGGAGCCTAGGAGGGAGGTTGACCCTGTTGATGAATTGATGATTCATGAGCATAACCCTATTCCCGAGCCAGAGAGCCCACCCATTGATGATTCAGACAATGACCCTACTGAGGATGTCCTAGAAGAGGAGACTGAACTTTTTGTCCCTATAGCTAATGGCGTAGTATGGAGAGATGTAGAGATGTACCCACACCAGGCTATTCGCTCTCCTACACCACCCCTAGGGATCCAGAGCCCTATGTCCTATACGGATGACGATGATGAAGAGGTGATACGAGCACAGTTCCATGAGGTCCAGAATATATCCTCTAGCGACCCAGACTCACCTATACCACCACCGGCGACCATGCATGTAGCCGTACATGACTGGGTAGTGAGTCAGCTTAACACTGAGATCACGGCGGCGTCTGCCCGCATTGCTGAGTTACGCCAGGCACTGACAGCTGAGAGAGCTACCCGACTAGGATACCCCGGAGACTTCAGAGCTGCTTCCCCAGCCATAGCCCGTAGAGAGATCGATGGGATCAAGCTCCGTACCAGGGTTCAGATGAGGATGACATCAGTGGGAGGATACATCCCGGTAGTCGATGCAGAGATGATAATTGCAGGAGCGATGAGGGGGGTGCGTGACCTCACTCGGAGTGATAGTTACTGAGAGATTAGTGACTAGATGTAGACCTTGAAGAAGGCTGAGTGACTTGTCACCAATTTTGATAGGATTTTTAGTAGTAGATAGCGTTCCTAGCCTTCCAGGGTACACTGCTTATGTATTTTCCTTTCAGTATTTAGAACTAGCAGTGATAGATTGTAATCAGGCATGTATGAACTCGGCTAGTTGTTACATCCCCAAGATATAATTGGGAGATCTTATGAATATATATCGAAGCAGCTATTAAAGAATTGATGTCTATATTAATGCACTTTATAAAATCTGTTAAATAATAAATGACATGCTTATATATGAATAAAATAACCTAATTGTCATAATCATGTGACCAATTTTCCTTATCAGAATAATGCCACCCCGTAGAAGAGGAACCAGGGCACAGCCCGCAGAGTCTGTTAACCAACAACGAGGTGACCCAGTAGTAAATGAGGGAAGTGAAGAAGACATAGACTATAATGAATATGATGAGGAAGAATATATAGAAGAAGAGGTTGAGGATACCCATCAGGGAGGGAACCCCGTGAATGAATTTATGGAACTGCTAAGAGAAAATCTGAACCAACAACCTATTCCACCACAGCCCCCTGCTGCCCAACAGACTGCAGCTACTGTCTTTAGAGCCTTCAAATCCCTCAAACCCCCAGAGTTTCTAGGATCTGCTGACCCCATTGAAGCACGGGCCTGGCTCAAAGAGATAGAAAAGTCCTTCAAGATACTAGGAGTTGAGGAACGACATAAGACCATTTTCGCTTCTTACATGTTGAAAGGAGAAGCTAACTATTGGTGGGTGTCCAAACGAAACCTAGAAACTGATGCTGTGATCCCATGGGATAGATTTACCCGACTGTTCTTAGACAAGTACTTCCCTAGGTTTATGAAAACCCAGATGGAGATTAGGTTTCTGGAGTTGAAACAGGATAAGATGACCGTGGCAGAATATGAGGCCAAATTTACTGAGTTGTCTAGATTTGTGCCTGAGTTTGTGAATACTGAAGAAAAGAAAGCACGAAGGTTCCAGCTTGGTCTGAAACAATGGATACAGAACCGAGTAGCAGTGTTAGAACTGACAGACTATGCCACCTTAGTATAGAAAGCCTCGATTGTTGAAGCCGGTAGTGAGCATACTATGAAAGAAAAGGAGAATAGGAAGAGGAAGATAGAAAGCCAAGGAATAGGAACCGGAAATAGGAGCCTTCCAAGTAGGTTCGTCAGGGGAGCGGTGTCCCAATCTGCAAGAGGCCCCGAATTCAGAAAGGCCCCAAATAAGAGCGTTGGCCAGGGTGGCGGACAATCTAGGGCAACATTTCATAGCCAACCACGTGCCCCAATACCAGAATGTCAAACCTGTAAGAAGAGGCACCTTGGAGTGTGTAACCAGACAAGAGCCCCTCTGAGATGTTACCTGTGTGACCAAATCGGGCACCTTGCCAACAGTTGCACCCAGCCCAAAATAACGTGTTTCCAATGTGGGAAGGTAGGACACATGAAGCGGGATTACCCAACGTTGAAGCCCCCAGCCTCAGGAATGAGTAGAGCTGAATCTAACCGACCTCCAGCCGCTAGGACCTTTAACATGACTGTTCAGGATGCTGTCTGAAACACTGACGTGATAGCAGGTACCCTTTTGTTAAATTCCGAACATGCAAATGTCCTATTTGATTCTGGAGCAACCAAGTCTTTTATATCTCAAGATTTTGCTAGCAAGTTAAAACTTAATGCCATACCCTTACGTGAGGTATTACGAGTAGAAATAGCAAACAAAGAAATAATCCCTGTAAATCAAATATACCCTAAGTGCAAGCTGAAATTAGAAGAGGAGATTTTCGAGGTCGACTTAATACCATTCGCGTTAGGAGAATTTGATGTGATCTTAGGAATGGATTGGTTATCCCGTAACAGAGCGCAAATAGATTGTGAACAGAAGAAAGTTAAGATAAGAGTGCAGAATGATAAAGAAGTAGTGTTTAAAGGTCAACGACAGAACCAGAAATTTTTGACCATGCTTCAAGCAAAAAGATTGTTGAGGAAAGGTAACGAGGCCTATTTGGCTTATGTGATAGATACCCAGAAGGAGGTCCCCAACATACAGGACATACCCATAGTAAACGAATTCGAGGATGTATTTCCAGAAAACTTACCAGGATTACCACCTAACAGAGAAATCGAGTTCGCTATAGAGTTAGCACCAGGAACGGCACCCGTATCCAAGGCCCCATATAGGTTAGCCCCAGTTGAGATGAAAGAACTAGCTTCTCAACTGCAAGAATTATTAGATAACAGAATGATAAGGCCCAGTGTGTCACCATGGGGAGCACCAGTACTATTCGTAAAGAAAAAGGACGGCATCATGAGATTATGTATAGACTATCGAGAGCTGAATAAGCTGACTATAAAGAATAGGTACCCTCTTCCCAGAATTGACGACCTATTCGACCAACTCAAAGGAGCTGTACATTTTTCCAAAATAGATTTAAGGACAGGATATCACCAGTTGAAAATCAAACCGGAAGATATACCAAAGACTACTTTTCGCACTAGGTATGGACACTATGAGTTCTTAGTCATGTCGTTTGGATTAACCAATGCACCCGCATCCTTTATGGATTTGATGAACAGAGTGTTCAAAAAGTACCTGGACATATGTGTGATAGTTTTTATAGATGATATTCTGATCTACTCAAGGACAGAGCAAGAACATGCGGAACATTTGAGGATAGTCTTAGAAATCTTGAGGAATGAGAAATTGTATGCCAAGTTTTCGAAGTGCGAATTTTGGCTGAGAGAAGTTCAGTTTTTAGGACATGTGGTGAGTAGCAAAGGAGTTTTAGTTTACCCCGCCAAGATAGAGGCGGTATCCAATTGGGAAAGACCAGTAACCCCGACAGAGAATAGGAGTTTCATAGGTTTAGCAGTTTATTACCGGAGATTCGTGCAAGACTTCGCTAAGATAGCCGGTCCACTGACTAGACTTACCCGGAAGGCAGAAAAGTTCGTATGGACGGAAAAGTGTGAAGAGAGTTTTCAAGAACTGAAAAAGAGGCTGGTGTCAGCACTAGTGCTCGCTCTTCCCGATGGAAAGGGAGAGTTTGTGATATACAGCGACGCATCACTTAAAGGATTAGGATGTGTACTAATGCAGCATGGCAAGGTTATAGCGTATGCCTCTCGACAATTGAAGGAGTATGAGAGCCGATACCCTACGCATGACCTAGAATTAGCAGCCATAGTATTTGCCCTAAAAATTTGGAGACATTACCTATACGGTGAGAAATGCGAGATCTACACTGACCATAAAAGCCTCAAATATATTTTTACTCAAAAGGAACTAAACATGAGACAAAGGAGATGGTTAGAGTTGATAAAGGACTACGACTGTGAAATTTTGTATCACCCGGGTAAAGCCAATGTGGTGGCTGACGCCCTTAGTAGGAAGGAAAGACTCAAAATGATAATGATATCGGAGGAATTAGTTAAGGAATTTGAGAAGATGGAAATCGACGTAAGAATGACCGGTAAGAGAACAGAAGGATTATTTGAGATTAAGCTAGTACCAGAACTGACTACAAAGATACGAGTATGTCAGGAAAAGAAGATGAGCGAGGAAAAAGGGACATTGACCGGTGAGGAAGTGAGATGCGAGAAGGATGAGGAAGGGATCATGAGGTATGCGTCCCAGATTTGGATTCCAAATGTGCAAGAATTAAAGGACGAGCTGTTGCATGAAGGGCACAACTCTAGATATTCAATCCACCCAAGAAGTACGAAAATGTACCGTGACCTTAAGGAATATTATTGGTGGCCTAACATGAAGAGAGAAGTAGCGGAGTGGGTTAGCAAGTGCTTGACATGCCAAAGAGTGAAGGCGGAACACCAACGACCTAGTGGACTGTTACGACCCCTAGAAATTCTGGAATGGAAATGGGAACATATAGCCATGGATTTTGTGACAGGCTTACCTAGGACAAAGACCAATCATGATGCTATATGGGTTATCATTGATAGACTGACCAAGTCCGCACACTTCCTACCAATCAACGAAAGGTACACCGTAGACAAGTTGGTAGATATTTACTTGAAGGAAATTGTAATAAGACACGGCGTTCTTGTAGCCATAGTGTCAGATAGAGACCCGAGGTTTAATTCCCGATTTTGGAGAAGCTTCCAGGAATGTGTAGGCACCAGACTAAACATGAGTACCGCTTACCACCCCCAGACGGATGGACAAAGCGAAAGGACTATACAGACCCTAGAAGATATGCTGCGAGTACGTGCCATCGACTTCAAAGGAAATTGGGATGATCACTTACCCCTGATAGAATTTTCTTACAACAATAGCTATCACGCTAGCATAAGAATGCCCCCGTATGAAGCTCTTTACGGGAGAAGATGTCGCTCTCCCCTGTGTTGGGATGAAGTTGGAGAACACAAGCTATTAGGACCAGAGTTAGTCCAGCAGACCAGAGAAATGGTGAAACTCATCAGGAAGAGACTGGCAGCAGCCCAGGACAGAAAAAAAAGTACGCCGATCAGACCAGGAAGGATAGGGAATATGAAGTAGGAGATTCGGTGTTATTGAAGGTATCTCCGTGGAAAGGAGTGATGAGATTTGGAAAGAAAGGGAAGCTGAGTCCCAGATTCATAGGACCCTTTGAAATTTTGAGGAGGATAGGACCTCTAGCTTATGAGCTCGCCTTGCCTCCTAATTTGCAACAAGTACACAATGTGTTTCAGGTATCTATGTTGAGAAAGTACCATGCCGATGCCCGACATGTAATAGAGTACGAGCAGGTAGATTTACAACCAGATCTGACCTACATCGAGCAGCCAGTTAGGATAATGGTCCAGAAAGAACAAGTGCTGAGGAACAAAACGGTGAAGCTAGTTAGGATCTTGTGGAGAAATCAAAATGTTGAGGAATCAACTTGGGAACTTGAAGACACCATGAGGAATATGTATATCCCCACTTATTTTTCTAATTGATTCCGGGACGGAATCCTTGTTAGAGGGGAAGACTGTAATAACTCGAATTTTTGAGACCCTGTAAAACGTTTAATGAATAGTAACCCTGACAGACGGGAAAACTTTTGAGCCCACACTATATAGTGCATAAGAAAATGAGTTTCGGAATAGATATTACGACTATACGTACCAAATAAGTGTATGTGAACGCTATTAGTTTTCGAAGAAAACGAACTTTGAAAAACAACCGTAATTACGACTTATAAGGGACTACGGGAATCACAATATAATTACGAGATTAAAATCCTACGGATTTATATTCAATTAGGATAAATAAAAATATAAGGAATAAATACGAAAAGAATTACATTGCGAACCATTTACGAATAAGTATTGCGGAGAGCGTTTAAGTAACCGAGCAAACGCGTAAACGATTAATTAAACGTAACGCACTAACTAAACCATGGTAAGGAAGTAACCATGGTTACTTCATCAAATAGTAAGCTAACCCTAGGATGACCAAGCTAGCTAGGAAATAGTGTGCTAAGGAGCTAACCTTGTAGTTTAGCTTGTAAGTTAGCAAGCTACAAAGATTTGTCCATGGATTTGGAGACAAGGAATAAACCTAAGCTATCCTAGGAAGAATAAAGATCAACTTGCAAAGATATCAAGTCACCTTCCAAGAAGCAACCTAGAATTCATCCAAGAGAAGCAACCAAGGGCTATAAATACCCTCCCCCCACCCCCATTTGCTCCCATTCGGCTATTTGAAGAAAAAAAGAAGAAATTGCAATTCAAAACTTCAAGCTCTAGTTCTTGGAAAATCCCACAATTATTTCCCAAGCCTCCTAGCAACTAAACTAAGGTAAGAAAAATCTTTCATCTCTTTTTATCAAGGTTTGATGGGTGGAATAAATTCAAGAAACTCACTAGTGAATAGTGTGAATAGTAACCTCTCTTTGGTTTCTTGATTTTAATGGTGGTTTTAGGTTCCAAAAATCATACCAAGCACTTCCAAGCCTCCACCATCCTCAAGAACACATCTCAAGATTTTAAGAAAGGTAAAAATCTTTGACCTAACTTTATTTAAGGTTCGTGTTTAAGATCCATTTAGTGGGTGTTAGTAAACCTAGCTTACTAAGTGTTGTTTATGAAATCTTGATGATTAAGTTAAGTAGATTTAAGGTTGGTTGTTGTTGCCTCAAGAACATGATGTTATTGAGAGGAGTTTGTATGTTGATGATGATATGATGATTGTTGGTGGTTGTGTTGATAGTTAAGGCATAAACGAAACCCCGATCGTAAACGTAACTTCGTTAAAAACAACAAACCGTAACTTTAAGTTTCTGCAGAAATTCTCGAATTTGTAAACTGTATATTATTGAGAAATAACCTTTGTTTAAGATAGAAAATGTTATAAGGATCGTTTAGGCGCTTGAATCGCATAATTCCGATTTACGGATCAAAAGTTATGATCATTTTAGTAAAAGTGTTTTACGCGACAAAAACTGCTACAAATCACGAACTTTGAAAATATAAAGGATAGACTTAAAAGTATTCATAAATCATGAAATTTTTACAGAGAGTAACATGTGGAGTTTCCTAACAGTCATAAAAATTTCCAGTGAAAATAATGATTTATCAATTTTATAAAAATGTCGGAGTCGAGACCGCGCGAGTAGAAACCGTTAGAATCCTTAAGCGGAGCCGACAACGATAATGAGAATGAACTCAAGATACTTAGGAAAATGAAGTGACCATAAAGTGATTATGACTTAAAAGAAATGTTAAGGGTGGTATGAGTTGAGAGGGTGTATAATGAGTAGCGCATGAGTGCGAATTACCGTGAATTAGGACGGAACCTAATGAAATGAAATGTGTTTATGGTTATAGATTTCCGAGTGGAACCTAGAGCATTCTCCACCTCGAGATACCCAGGCAAGTTTACAAACCCAACTCCATTTTTCTGTTGTGTTGTGAAAAGATTGTTTTACTATCATCGCATAAATACTATGTTTGCCATGATACGTAGTTTTGAATTTTTGCATGATATAGCGATGTTGTATGATAAGTATATATCGTGAAATGTTATTTCGCTTTCAGCGTAATGTATGATAGAAGACTGAGGGTCAGTCGGGATTTAAGATAAAACCCGGGAATCATTCCGGAGATATTATAGGACGGATATAAGTCCATAATAGTACTTTTTAAAGGGACTCATCGTCCACTTACGAAACATTAAAACACCTCGAACTTTTAAAATGATTTCCCAATGAGCATATTCCCTCAACTATATTTTATTGATTCGGATATTAAATACTATATACGTATTCCTTTATTATAGGAGTAGTATACTTCAACGTTTATTTATTTCAAACCCGATTAATCATTATAGATTATTAATTATGTAAACACAAACTAGTTAAGGAACACTATTTAAATAAATCTTTTAAAAGAATAACTCATTCGAGGTATGATGAATATCAATTATCATTTAATTATTTATAGACTACTATTTAGTTAATGATTATTTATTTAAGGATTGTTATTAATTTAAAGATCATAGATCCTGATATACCTTCTGTTAGGTCCCAATTTGTTTGTAGAAGGGGGGTTGAATACAAACAGTACCAAATAATCGAATTAAATGCGGAATAAAAAATGTGAAACAAAATTCAAGTTAAATAAAAATATTATTAAACTTGAAAGGTGTTACAACAACTGTATCGATTACAAGGAATTAATCTCAAATTAATTATCACAAATTTAGAATAAATTCGACATGAAATTTTTCTATTTTTGCAATAATTAGAATCAAATGCTAAACGCGATTTGAGATTAAGTTCTAGGGATTTTGATCCGCTAGATTGTTACACAAGAACAAGATAAATAATTCTAGTGGTTTGGATTTAACATTAACAAACTAGAATTTTGATCTTGATGTAAGCAGAGAAGAAAATAAAATGTTTGAAGGCGGCTGCTTTCTTTTCTTTGTTCTTGAAATGAGTTCTGGATATTTAGTTGCTGCTTCTCTGCTCTTTTTAATCAACAACCGAATGGAATTGAATTGGCATGACAATCCTATAGCTGGCAAGACTTTCGGTAGGACAATTGATTGAACTAGCAAGACAATCTGAATGAACTAGCATGACAATCAGAATGAACTAGCAAGACAATCCTTCTCCTAGTGTAACTTTCGGTGAGACTATTGAAAATGGCCTATCATGACAATCGGTATGACAATCCTGATTGTCATGCTAGTTCATTTTCAATTGTCTTGTTGATTTAATGCAGATTTTAATCCAATTTAAATTCTGAAAATTCCTAAAATTAATTCTGAATTAATTAATCAATTAATTTAATTAATCAATAAATTAATCTTTGCAGATATAATTTATTTTCTTAATTAAATTATATGATTTAATTAATTAATAGAGAATTAATACTAACCCTGAGCAGCATCCATTCTTCTGAATATCTTCTGAAAATCACTGAGAATTATGAATCAATTCCACCACTTCAATGTTGACACTCGATGTACTGTCTGGTTCATGAGTGACTAACTTCCGTGACGTTTCTTCATGTTTTGACTTTGACACTTTGATTTTCTCCAGATTAAATCCTTGTAATTAATGATACTCTGACGAGATCTCTGTCACTTGATTAAATCCACGATCTTGATTTATATCACTGAGGCATGATCAACTTCTTGAACTTCTTCCAGTGAATTAACTCCTCAAGTCTGTAGATGAACCTTGTTTCTGAATCCTTTGACATATATTACTTTGCGAGATCTCTCTGACGGTCGATCCACTATTTACTTATTACATTCTTATTTGAGTTGAGTTGAATCCTCGAATGTACAAATAGGTCTCTGACATATGACTTACAATCTCCCCCTATTTGTTTGTTAGACAATAACACACAAATACCTAGAGGATAACTCAACTAACAAATAAGAAAAAGATATAAACTTACATGCAAAGTAAATAGCAGAAAAGTTCTGGATGAGATTTAACATTTTCCAGATTCCAAGTAGATGTTCCTCTAGACTGAACATATCTTCAAGTAGTTCCATCTTCATTTGTACAACCACATTTCCTGTTGAGAAGCCCATATCTCTTGCTTCTCCCCCTATGAGAATCAACTGATTAAAGAAGATCACCTTCGTTTTACCACCTATCCCGTACAATAGGATCCGTAGATAAAAACCAATGGTACTCCCCTAACTGCTTCTTCCCTTACTAGGAAATCACCTTGTGTTTACCACCTCTCCCGTACAATAGGATCCGTAGTTAGAAACAACAATGGTGTGGTGTAGTGTACATATAGGATCTTTTTCTTACTCCCTGCTATTTCTCCCCCTTAGTTGAGGAATCCTCCAAACTATTACTTAAGCTTTTATCTCCCCCTTAAAGAAGGAATGTATGCCGTCGTCAGAAGGAGTTCTCATATTTCACTTGGTTGGAAAAGAAATAACAAGTAGTTTCACTTTCTTCCTCACTGTGAGTGTGTGATCCTGTTTAGTGTACCTCACATGTGTTTCACTCTTCTCTCCACTCGTGTTTACACTCATTCTCACAAGTGTATCACTCTTCTCTCATAGCTCCATAATCCAGCTGTACCTGCAAGGAAAATCACCTTAGCCATCCTTAAGGAGGTCACAGGTGGTCCAATGGGAGTTCACAAATCCCCATCCTTGTTAAACTTGTCAGATGAATCTGAGTCATAATTTACAAGTTGCTAGTTTCCTTTTTAGGGTTCCAGATTTGAATTCTGGGAAGGTAAACAATGATCCAAAGAATTTAGCATAAAGATCACAGTTCCCTTCTAATGCCTGTGAAGACATTTCCTTGTGACTCATCAGGTAATATCTGAATCATTGTCAACAAGTTGTCGATCTGCACCTATGTCAGATCCACTATCCGCAGATGCATCCAGGGGATTTAAGCCTGGGGAGGTAGACACTGACCACTGACATATGGCTTTTGAATCAGTATCCTCTCCTAACACCTGTAAAGGCAATTGGTCCATTAACGAACCTTGAACAATCGAATCTGACCTTAAAATGGTCGAAACTCTTGTTTCCGTCAACTCATCCTTTGTGTGTGTAACCTTTCCTTGTGCATTAAGAATTGTTTATATTTGAGGTGGTGACACTACATCGGATACCTTGGCCGACAGGCAAAATTCAATAGACGCACCCTGTTGAGAGAATGAATCTAGTAACTGTTTTTGTGCCTTTTCAGCCATTACATCTTTTTGAGAAGATGTATAGGGGCTAGCAGTTGTCTCGGTTTAAATACTACTCATCTATGTAGGAGACAGAGCTACTGGGTTGACTACAGAACCTTCCTTATGTGGTGCACTAGGCACTATCTCCCTCACGCTCATTCATACTACTTTTAGTGGTAAAAGAGTGTTGGTTGGTTCTGTTTTTGTGTTTGTCTTTACATTCTGGGATAGACGTTGTGGGTTTTCAACCTCATGACTGTCAATGAAAGAAAGTCATTGGAGACTGAACCTGTATCATAGAACATATGGTAATAGAGAGAAAATGATTTACAATAGTGATTTCAAAAGATTTTACATGAACTAAGAAATCACTAACGTAGAAAGAAGTTTAATTTTTGTTTTTCAAAATGAATGAGTTTTTGATAAAACATTGATCACTTAGCGTAAAGTCTAAGTAATTCTCATTCATGTCAAAAGCTTACAAATATCTGCAACATAATGTTAACAACATATCATTGACCAATACTTGTCAAGTACTTTAGATACTAATTGTTATGTTGCATAATCAATATATCACTGCACATATAAAACAATATGATTGTGCCTAGTGATAAGATAGTTATAAATATGACGACTCTACTTATTCATATAAAACTGTAACTGCAGTTAGAGTGCCATACCATGTCCTTGACGATTGCTTGAGCAGTATACTAGTTCATACCAACCTGAAGTGAGATTGTGAAGAAGAGATTGCATAGTCCAATAGATCTGCAGCTGCAAAGTCCATGAACTGTGGTGCACTGACTTCTTCTTTTAACTCACCAATCAGGAGTACACTTGTACACATCTTACTAGAGTACAATTCCAAGTGTAATGTGCAGCAGGTGCCTGATATGTCGTAATATTCTCAAGTCTCGTCACTGGTGCTATATGTTAGATACTGCTTCCTGATAATAACCTAGCACAATATACAAAATTACAATGATAACATTCCCAGCTTGCAAACAGCCATATCCCTCAGATAAACCTTTGCTGTTATCTCCAAAGGTAATCAGGGGGCCAGCTTTCTCAATCCACATTTGATAGCAGGGCTCTATCTCCGGTCATATGTCTTGATGGTCCACTGTCAAGAATCCACACTACCGGTTACACCTGTTTAATGCCCTGCACTTCAAATGGATTAGACCGTCTTCGGAACCCAAACTTGGTTGGGCCCGGCATACTTGTAGAACTGTCCTTTGTCAGGCAAAACAACATTTTTAATTTTAATTGTCTCAACTTTCTCAATGACTGAACATTTGACCTTGTAAACAGCGTTACGAAATTTCTGTTTAAGCTTAGGCACAAATGTCTCCTTTCTAGCCTTAGAAGGACTAGCAGTCTTAGACCTATCATGCTTCTTGTTATTCACATGCTGACGAGGAGTAGTCTTATCATTAGACACATGCTTACCATTAAAATAAGCATACATCATATTAAAAGCACAAGACATACAATTAGCAACACCACATGCTTTATGAGAGTGATTAACAATAGGCAATTTATGCATGGTAGACATGGCATTATTATTATCCAACTCATGTATGTCTGAGTTAGTCTCAGTTGCTTTCATAACTTTGACTGGAACTTTCGACTCACTTGACTTGGAAACAATCTTCTCATTAGCATGATCCTCATCACGTATTTCTTCTTGAATAACAGAAGAGGTCGCATCAAATGGTTCAGCAATTGATGCTTTATAGAGGGGTTCATCAACACCCTTAAGCACATGTGGTACTTCCCTCCCTTTAGCACAGACATGAGGAGGGGAGTTTATGCCTAATTCTCCAATAGCAGCATTGTAATCATAACCTATTCCAGATGTTTGATTAACAGCTTGCTTACTGTAGAACTCTTTAGCCTTCGAACAAGAATTGAAGTAGACTCTAACCTTAGTCTCAAGACCGGTGATCTTGTCTTTGAGAATAGTTTCGAGTTTTCTATAACAGTCAACTCTATTCTCTAGAAAAGATACCTGTTCTTTTAATTTGTCTTGATTAATATGCACAAGTCTTAATTCATTGACCTCTTTCTCAAGGTCCGTGATCTTTAAACTTAACAGTTCATTATCACGACGTGCACAATCTAAGTTACCTCTTAGATGATAAACCATTTCAGCATCAGAAAGTTTTACCTCTATTCTTGATGATGAAGCTTTTCCATCAATAGCCATAAGAGCAAGATTTCCTTCATCTTCATCTTCACTGTCAGTATCATCCCAGCTTCTTCCCTTTGCCAGATAAGCCCTTTCAGAGTTCTTTCTTACTTGCTTTGGCTTCCTACATTCTGTGGCAAAGTGTCCCAACTCATTGCAGTTATAGCATCTAATGGTGCTTCGATCAACCATCCCTGTTTTGTACCCACCACTGCTGGTGTTAGAGGATGAAGATCCACCTTTCTGGAATTTGTTGTAGTTGGACTTGTACTTAAGCTTGGGATTCCTCCTGAATCTGACATGGGAGAATCTCTTGACAATTTGGGCCATTGATTCATCTTCCAATTGCTCCAGCTCTTCCAAGGAATAAAAATCATCACTTGATTGATTTGTAGTAGGAGGATCATATTCTGCTACTAACTCATTTTCCTCACCCTTGGAAAACTGTACCATTCTTTCTAACTGTTGAAATTGTTGTTGTTGTTGACCTTCAGCTACAAGTGCAGTAGATGTGCTGACCATTCTATCCTTCCCGTAGACTTTCTTCTGTTGAATCTGCTCCAACTCATAGGTTTTTAACACTCCATAGAGCCTGTCCAAAGAAATCTCACTCAGATCTCTAGCTTCTCTAATGGCAGTAATTCTATGTTCAAGATGAGTTGGCAGTGTTAAAAGGAACTTTTTGTTGACCTCCCTGATTGAATAATACTTTCCATTGATGTTCAGGTTGTTGATCAACGCATTGTACCTCTCAAACACTTCAGTAATTCCTTCTCCTGGATTTGATTTGAAATGTTCATATTCAGAGGTTAGGATTTCCAACTTGTTCTCCCTAACTTCCTCTGTGCCTTCATTAATCACCTCAATAGTTTCCCACATGTGTTTGGAATTTTTACAGTTCATCACATGTCTGTTCATCAAGGGATCAAGGGAATCAATTAATATTAATTGAAGGCTGGCATCCAAGGAGGCTTCTTCCTTCTCAGCAGGAGTAAAATCTTCAGGCTCTTTTGGATAGGTTCTAGCTTCAGTAGTCACCACACCATCTATTATTACCTCCGGTTCAATAACCATCGGAGTTTTTATACCCTTCTTTAACAAGTTTGAATATTTGGGATTTGTAACTTGTAAAAATAATAGCATCTTCTTCTTCCACATGATATAATTCTCTTTATCAAATTGTGGAATTTTAACGGTTCCAACTTTATGTGAAGTCATTATGAATTTTTGAATAAAATAAAAAATTCAAGGAGTTGAAAAATCACAAAAGTCTAGGATCTTGATTTGTTCGTTAATCAGAAGGCTCTGATACCAATTGTTAGGTCCCAATTTGTTTGTAGAAGGGGGGTTGAATACAAACAGTACCAAATAATTGAATTAAATGCGGAATAAAAAATGTGAAACAAAATTCAAGTTAAATAAAAATATTATTAAACTTGAAAGGTGTTACAACAACTGTATCGATTACAAGGAATTAATCTCAAATTAATTATCACAAATTTAGAATAAATTCGACATGAAATTTTTCTATTTTTGCAATAATTAGAATCAAATGCTAAACGCGATTTGAGATTAAGTTCTAGGGATTTTGATCCGCTAGATTGTTACACAAGAACAAGATAAATAATTCTAGTGGTTTGGATTTAACATTAACAAACTAGAATTTTGATCTTGATGTAAGCAGAGAAGAAAATAAAATGTTTGAAGGCGGCTGCTTTCTTTTCTTTGTTCTTGAAATGAGTTCTGGATATTTAGTTGCTGCTTCTCTGCTCTTTTTAATCAACAACCGAATGGAATTGAATTGGCATGACAATCCTATAGCTGGCAAGACTTTCGGTAGGACAATTGATTGAACTAGCAAGACAATCTGAATGAACTAGCATGACAATCAGAATGAACTAGCAAGACAATCCTTCTCCTAGTGTAACTTTCGGTGAGACTATTGAAAATGGCCTAGCATGACAATCGGTATGACAATCCTGATTGTCATGCTAGTTCATTTTCAATTGTCTTGTTGATTTAATGCAGATTTTAATCCAATTTAAATTCTGAAAATTCCTAAAATTAATTCTGAATTAATTAATCAATTAATTTAATTAATCAATAAATTAATCTTTGCAGATATAATTTATTTTCTTAATTAAATTATATGATTTAATTAATTAATAGAGAATTAATACTAACCCTGAGCAGCATCCATTCTTCTGAATATCTTCTGAAAATCACTGAGAATTATGAATCAATTCCACCACTTCAATGTTGACACTCGATGTACTGTCTGGTTCATGAGTGACTAACTTCCGTGACGTTTCTTCATGTCTTGACTTTGACACTTTGATTTTCTCCAGATTAAATCCTTGTAATTAATGATACTCTGACGAGATCTCTGTCACTTGATTAAATCCACGATCTTGATTTATATCACTGAGGCATGATCAACTTCTTGAACTTCTTCCAGTGAATTAACTCCTCAAGTCTGTAGATGAACCTTGTTTCTGAATCCTTTGACAGATATTACTTTGCGAGATCTCTCTGACGGTCGATCCACTATTTACTTATTACATTCTTATTTGAGTTGAGTTGAATCCTCGAATGTACAAATAGGTCTCTGACATATGACTTACACCTTCCGATTTAGAAGTATCATTCGAATAATTTCAGATCGTCGGTGAATATTATCCTGACTTGTTATTATATTGAATATAGTTTCAAGAAGAAACTTTTCCCCTTATTAATTATCTGTTGACAACGGTCAACTCACATCCCTAGTACTTCCTCCGAAATTCTCGAAAGTACGTTTATACATATATATACACTTATATTCTAAAAAGATAAATAATCTCTATCAACAAGCAAAACGCTTGGGGAAATTCGATGTGGTTCAAGTTCCCGGGATGGATAGAATTCTGTTGAAGGATAATGGAGGGGTAGACTCTGGTACTACGTGTGCTGGATGGGCTACCAAAGGTACCGCATGCGAAGGTACTTTGTGTACTCAGGAACTTGTGAAGTATGTGTATACCCGAAAATGGGACACGTAGCCCAAATGCGGCCAGGATGATACCCGAGAGATGACGGTATTAGTCCTTTTACTAGTAAAGAAGGTTACTTTCCGTAGGACGATTGATCATCGCATGCGGTGGCTCCTGTGAGATGTCCAAAATCTTCCAATTGGAATTGATATGCAATACCGTAACCCAAGCCTAGGTGCTGGGATTACTATTAAGGTATTCGCAGGTTATAAAAACCCCTTAAAAGAATTATTCTCATAAGAAGGTGTGGGACACCGAGAAATCTACTTTTAAATAAAACATATATATAATATATGATGTTATTATACAGTCATTTTAATACTGTACATTATTATGCTGAACATCTTAGCTCACACTTGTTTTCTTAAATTGACACAACACAACAGTGAATCAAGATGCCTTCCATGAGAACCACAGCCAGGAAACGGGTAGGAAGTGGCCAGCTGTTCCGTAGATTATTTGGTGCAGTACCTCAGGTAGTCGGAATAAGCTAGATTAGTTTTCAGTTGTTTATAGTTCGGCTTATTTATAAGTATGGTTTATGTAAAATAAGAAATAAGAAGCGTATATTCGGCCGACGGATTAACCTTACTTAAAGGTAAGACTAATTACATTTGGGTTGTAATAAAATTTCTCTAGTAAATGATGGTTCGTTTCCAAGACAATAACCTGTAGTGTATGTGTGTTAAGGGTGGGGTCGTGAAGCGTGAGTATTTACATATTGTAGTGTGAGTTGTGTGAGTTTAGATAGCGTGGCTTCCGAGACTCCTGACCCCGGGTTTTGGGGTGCCACGGGTTAGTAAGGCTAGTCTGGTATTAGGCTGAAATAATGCCATAGGTACCATAACGACCAGGTGGAGGTCAGTACGGGCTGGTCACCCATATTATATTTAATAAGATGAGTATTCTAATCAAGGGTTCCTTATTATTTAATACAAGAGAAAATGATTACATTCTTTAAGCAGTTGTTTCTTCAAAATGAAATGAAATAAAATGGATTGAATCATATCTTCGTTTAAATTATGGAATTTGAGAACCCTATTACTTTGCATTTATATTGGTATTGATTCTCGAATCTTGATTAGATGCTTCCTTTCAATTGAACAACTCATCAAAGTCCTGTTAATGATTTGTGATGAATGTCGGCTTTCACCCAATCCCGAGCCTTGATTTTTGAAAGCCCAAAAGCTTCTTCTTAACCTTTACTTAGCAAATCATGGAAATCTGCCACCTAGAGATTTAAAGTAGAATGCCTCAGATTTGGATATTGATATTGATACTGTATTATAGATATATAGTTACTTGCTGAGCTTCTTTGTTCATTTATTTGCTTTAATCTTACCATGACAGTTAAGCGAGAAGATGGCCAGACTTAGGCGTACCGCTCGCAAGAGCATTCCTGGGAGTCCCTATCGGCTTGTAGGTTTCCAGATGCCAGAGCAGGTAGTTGCTGTGTGCGTGAACAAGTGTTAGTTGGAGGACTTGTATAAACTGGTTCAGATACTTTGGGTTATCTGTCGATTCCATGTCGAAATCGAATAAATTTGAATTTAAGTATATTTTGGGTTGTAATATATTTATTTTGGTTGATAGTTTTAATCTTGTCTCATACTTAATCATGTTTAGATCCTGTTATTATAATTGGGGTTTATTATATCTGTTGTTATTGTATTAGTTTAATGGTATGTGTGGGTCCTCATTTCCTAACCCCGATATTGAGGGCGTCATAAGTTGGTATCAGAGCTACATGATCTAGTCCCTGAGACAAGTTAGGATAAAAGGGTATTTGGGTAATTAATATTGTGAGAGTGTTCAACTCATGTAGAGTTGAGTTAGACTATTAGGTATAGTTGAAGTGTAATAAATAGGTTAAGGTGAAAAGTAGATGTAAGGCATATGTCATAGCCTATTTGTACATTCGAGGATTTAACTCAACTCAAATAAGAATGTAATAAGTAAATAGTGGATCTACCGTCAAAGAGATCTCGCAAAGTAATATCTGTCAAAGGATTCAGAAATAAGGTTCATCTACAGACTTGAGGAATTAATTCACTGGAAGAAGTTCAAGAAATTGATCAAGCCTCAGTGATATAAATCAAGGTTGTGGATTTAATCAAGTTACAGAGATCTCGTCAGGGTATCAAAGAATTACAAGGATTTAATCTGAAGGAAATCAATTATCAAAGTTAAGACATGAAGAAACGTCATGGAAGTTAGTCACTCATGAACCAGACAGTACATCGAGTGTCAACAGTGAAGTGGTGAAATTGATTCATATTTGACTGTGATTATCAGAAGATTTTTAGAAGAATGGTTGCTGCTCAAGATTAGTATTAATTCTCTATTAATTAATTAAGTCATATAATTTAATTAAGAAAATAAATTATATCTGCAAAGATTAATTTATTGATTAATTGAATTAATTGATTAATTAATTCAGAATTAATATTAAGAATTTTCAGAAGTTTAATTGCATTAAAAATAGTCTTAAATCAGCAAGACAATTGAAAATGAACTAGAATGACAATCTGGATTGTCATACCGATTGTCATGCCAAGTCATTTCAATAGTCATACCGAAAGTTCTACTGGGAAGGAGATTGTCTTGCTAGTTCAACTGATTGTCATACCGAAAGTCATTGTAGTTCAATCAGATTGTCTTGCTAGTACAATCAATAGTCCTACCGATTGTCTTGCTGAGCTCAGGATTGTCTTTCCAGTTCAATGAGAGTCTGTTGATTGATTTAAAAAGAAAAGAAAAAGCAGAAGACTAATATACACACAGAACACAATCCAACAACCAAGAACACAGAAAGAAAAGCAGCCGTAGAAAACATTTTATTTTTCATCTACTAAATTCAAGATCAAATTTCTAGTTTGTAAAGTTAAATCCAATCAACTAGAAATCATTCTCTTGTTCTTGTGTAACTATCTAGCGGATCAAAATCCCTAGAACTTAATCTCAAATTGCGTTTAGCATTTGAATCTTTTTATTGCAAAAATAGAAAAAGTTCATGTCCAATTTATTCTAGATTTGTGATAATTAATTTGAGATTAATTCCTTGTAATCGATATCGTTGTTGTAACACCTTTCAAGTTTAATAATATTCTTATTTAACTTGAATTTTGTTTCAATTTTTATTCTGCATTTTATTCGATTATTTGGTACTGTTTGTATTCAACCCCCCTTCTACAAACACATTGGGACCTAACAATTGGTATCAGAGCCTTCTGATTAACGAACAAATCAAGATCCTAGACTTTTGTGATTTTTTCAACTCCGTGAATTTTTATTTATTCAAAAATTCATAATGACTTCACAAAAAGTTGGAACCGTTAAAATTCCACTATTTGATAAAGAAAATTATATCATGTGGAAGAAGAAGATGCTATTATTTTTACAAGTTGCAAATCTCAAATATCTGAACTTATTAAAGAAGGGTCTAAAAACTCCGATGGTTATTGAACTAGAGGTGATAGTAGATGATGTTGTGATTACCAAAGATAGAACCTATCCAAAAGAGCTTGAAAATTTTACTCCTGCTGAAAAGGAAGAAGCCTCCTTGGATGCTAGCCTTCAATTAATATTAATTGATTCCCTTGATCCCTTGATGAACAGACATGTGATGAACTGTAAAAATTCCAAACACATGTGGGAAACTATTGAGGTGATTAATGAAGGCACAGAGGAAGTTAGGGAGAACAAGTTGGAGATCCTAACCTCTGAGTATGAACACTTTAAATCCAATCCAGGAGAAGGAATTACTGAAGTGTTTGAGAGGTACAATGCGTTGATCAACAACCTGAACATAAATGGAAAATATTATTCAATCAGGGAGGTCAACAAAAAGTTCCTTTTAACACTGCCAACTCATCTTGAAAATTGAATTACAGCCATTAGAGAAGCTAGAGATCTTAGTGAGATTTTTTTGGATAGACTCTATGGTGTGTTAAAAACCTATGAGTTGGAGCAGATTCAGCAGAAGGAAGTCTACGGGAAAGATAGAATGGTCAGCACATCTACTGCTCTTGTAGCTGAAGGTCAAAAACAACAACAATCTCAACAGTCGGAAAAAATGGTACAGTATTCCAAGGCTGAGGAAAATGTATTAGTAGCAGAATATGATCCTCCTACTACAAATCAATCCAGTGATGATTTTTATTCCTTGGAAGAGCTGGAGCAATTGGAAGATGAGTAAATGGCCCAAATTGTCAAGAGATTCTCCAATGTCAGATTCAAGAGAAATCCCAAGTTCAAGTACAAGACCAACTACAACAAATTCCAGAAAGGTGGATCTTCATCCTCTAACACCAGCAGTGGTGGATACAAAGTATGGATGGTTGATCGGAGCACCATCAGATGCTATAACTGCAATGAGTTGGGACACTTTGCCATAGAATGTAGGAAGCCAAAGCAAGTAAGGAAGAACTCTTATGATTCAAATCAGAAGAGTAACTCTGAAAGGGCTTATCTGGCAGAGGGAAGAAGCTGGGATGATACTGACAGTGAAGATGAAGAATAAGGGAATCTTGCTCTTATGGCTATTGATGGAAAAACTTTTTCGTCAAGAAAAGAGGTAAAATATACTGATGCTGAATTAGTTTATCATCTAGGAGGTAACTTAGATTGTGCTCGTCGTGATAATAAACTGTTAAGTCAGCAGATCAAAGTCCTTGAGAAAGTGGTCAATGAATTAAGACTTGTGCACATTAATCAAGACAAGTTAAAAGAACAAGTATCTTTTCTAGAGAATAGAGTTGACTGTTATAGACAACTCGAAACTATTCTCAAAGACAAGATCACCGGTCTTGAGACTAAGGTTAGAGCCTACTTCAATTCTTGTTCGAAGGCTAAAGAGTTCTACAGTAAGCAAGCTGTTAATCAAACATCTGGAATAGGTTATGATTACAATGCTACTATTGGAGAATTAGGCATAAACTCCCCTCCTCATGTATGTGCTAAAGGTAGGGAAGTACCACATGTGCTTAAGGGTATTGATGAACCCCTCTATAAAGCATCAATTGTTGATCCATTTGATGCGACCTCTTCTGTTATTCAAGAAGAAATACGTGCTGAAGATCATGCTAATGAGAAGGTTGTTTCCATGTCAAGTGTGTCGAAAGTTCCAGTCAAAGTTGTGAAAGCAACTGAGACTAACTCAGACACACATGAGTTGGATAACAAAAATGCCATGTCTACCATGCATAAATTGCCTGTTGTTAATATCTCTCATAAAGCATGTGGTGTTTCTAATTGTATGTCTTGTGCTTTTAATTTGATGTGTGCTTATTTTAATGGTAAGCATGTTTCTAGTGATAAGACTACTCCTCGTCAACATGTGAATAATAAGAAGCATGATAGGTCTAAGACTGCTAGTCCTTCTAAGGCTAGAAAGGAAACATTTGTGCCTAAGCCTAAACAGAAATTTGTTAAGGCTGCTTACAAGGTTAAATGTTTAGTCATTGAGGATGTTGAGACCATTAAAATTAAAAATGTTGTTTTGCCTGACAAAGGATAATTCTACAAGTATGCCGGGCTCAACCAAGTTTGGGTTCCGAAGAAGGTCTAATCCATTTGAAGTGTAGGGCAGTATACAGGTGTAACCGGTAGTGTGCATTCTTGACAAGTGGATCATCAAGATATATGACCGGAGATAGAGCCCTGCTATCAAATGTGGATTGAGAAAGCTGGCCCCCTGGTTACCTTTGGAGATAACAGCAAAGGTTTATCTGAGGGATATGGCTGTTTGCAAGCTGGGAATGTTATCATTGAAAATTTGTATATTGTGCTAGGTTATTATCAGGAAGCAGTATCTAACATATAGCACCAGTTATGAGACTTGAGAATATTACGACATATCAAGCACCTGCTGCACATTACACTTGGAATTGGACTCTAGTAAGATGTGTACAAGTGTACTCCTGGTTGGTGAGTCAAAAGAGGAAGTCAGTGCACCACAGTTCATGGACTTTGCAGCTGCAGATCTATTGGACTATGCAATCTCTTCTTCACAATCTCACTTCAGGTTGGTATGAACTAGTGTACTACTCAAGCAATCGTCAAGGGCATGGTATAACATTCTAACTGAAGTTACAGTTTAATATGAACTAGTAGAGTCGTCATATTAATAACTTTCTTATCACTAGGCACAAACATATTGTTTTATATGTGCGGACAGTTTTAGGAGAAAATCAAACTTCTTTCTACATTAGTGATTTCTTATTTCATATAAAATCCTTTGAAATCACTATTGTACATCATTTCTCTCAAAAGATTAACTGTATAATTTTCATTCCTTATATATCTTAAGTACATTTTATCTCTCTATTGCCATATGTTCTGTGATACAGGTTCAGTCTCCAATGACTTTCTTTCATTGACAGTCATGAGGTTGAAAACCCACAACATCTATCCCAAACTGTAAAGACAAACACTAAACAGAACCAACCAACACTCTTTTACCACTAAAATGAAGTATGAATGAGCGTGAGGGAGATAGTGCCTTAGTGCACCACATAAGGAAGGTTCTGAAGTCAACCCAGCAGCTCTGTCTCCTACATAGATGAGTAGTAGTTAAACCGAGACAACTGCTAGCCCCCATATATCTTCTCAAAAAGATGTAATGGCTGAAAAGGCTCAAAAACAGTAACTAGATTCATTCTCTCAACAGGGTGCGTCTATTGAAATTTGCCTGTCGGCCAGCGTATCCGATGTAGTGTCACCACCTCAAATATAAACAATTCTTGATGCACAAGGAAAGGTTACACACACAAAGGATGAGTTGACGGAAATGAGAGTTTCGACCATTTTAAGGTCAGATTCGATTGTTCAAGGTTCGTTAATGGACCAATTGCCTTTACAGGTGTTAGGAGAGGATACTGATCCAAAAGCCATATGTCAGTGGTCAGTGTCTACCTCCCCAGGCTTAAATCCCCTGGATGCATCTGCGGATAGTGGATCTGACATAGGTGCAGATCGGCAACTTGTTGACAATGATTCAGATATAACCTGATGAGTCACAAGGAAATGTCTTCACAGATATTAGAAGGGAACTTTGATCTTTATGCTAAATTCTTTGGACCATTGTTTTCCTTCCCAGAATTCAAATCTGGAACCCTAAAAGGGAAACTAGCAACTTGTAGATTATGACTCAGATTCATCTGACGAGTTTAACAAGGATGGGGATTTGCGAACTCCCATTGCACCACCTGTGACCTCCTTAAGGATGGCTAAGGTGATTTTCCTTGCAGGTACAGCTGAATGTTGGAGCTATGAGAGGAGTGATACACTTGTGAGAATGAGTGTAAACACGAGTGGAGAGAAGAGTGTAACATATGTGAGGTACACTAAACAGAATCACACACTCACAGTGAAGAAGAAAGAGAAACTACTTGTTATTTCTTTTCCAACCAAGTGAAATATGAGAACTCCTTCAGACGACGGCATACATTCCTTCTTTAAGGGGGAGATAAAAGCTTAAGTAATAGTTTGGAGGATTCCTCAACTAAGGGGGAGAAATAGCAGGGAGGAAGAAAAAGATCCTACATATGTACACTACACCACACCATTGTTGTTTGTAACTACGGATCCTATTGTACGGGAGAGGTGGTAAACACAAGGTGATTTTCTAGTAAGGGAAGAAGCTATTTTCAAAAGGAGAGTACCATTGGTTTTTATCTACGGATCCTATTATACGGGAGAGGTGGTAACAGTTGATCTTCTTTAATCAGTTGATTCTCATAGGGGGAGAAGCAAGAGAGATATGGGCTTGTCAACAGGAAATGTGGTTGTACAAATGAAGATGAAACTACTTGAAGATATGTTCAGTCTAGAGGAACATCTATTTGGAATCTGAAAAAAGTTAAATGTCATCCAGAACTTTTCTGCTATTTACTTTGCATTTCTGTTTATATCTTTTTCTTATTTGTTAGTTGAGTTATCCTCTAGGTATTTGTGTGTTATTGTCTAACAAACAAATAAGGGGAGATTGTAAGGCATATGTCATAGCCTATTTGTACATTCGAGGATTTAACTCAACTCAAATAAGAATGTAATAAGTAAATAGTAGATCTACCGTCAAAGAGATCTCGCAAAGTAATATCTGTCAAAGGATTCAGAAACAAGGTTCATCTACAAACTTGAGGAATTAATTCACTGGAAGAAGTTCAAGAAATTGATCAAGCCTCAGTGATATAAATCAAGGTTGTGGATTTAATCAAGTGACAGAGATCTCGTCAGGGTATCAAATAATTACAAGGATTTAATCTGAAGAAAATCAATTATCAAAGTTAAGACATGAAGAAACGTCACGAAAGTTAGTCACTCATGAACCAGACAGTACATCGAGTGTCAACAGTGAAGTGGTGGAATTGATTCATAATTGACTGTGATTATCAGAAGATTTTCAGAAGAATTTTTGCTGCTCAAGATTAGTATTAATTCTCTATTAATTAATTAAGTCATATAATTTAAATAAGAAAATAAATTATATCTGCAAAGATTAATGTATTGATTAATTGAATTAATTAATTAATTAATTCAGAATTAATATTAAGAATTTTCAGAAGTTTAATTGGATTAAAAATAGTCTTAAATCAGCAAGACAATTGAAAATGAACTAGCATGACAATTTGGATTGTCATACCGACTGTCATGCCAAGTCATTTCAATAGTCATACCGAAAGTTCTGCTGGGAAGGAGATTGTCTTGCTAGTTCAACTGATTGTCATACCGAAAGTCATTGTAGTTCAATCAGATTGTCTTGCTAGTACAATCAATAGTCCTACCGATTGTCTTGCTGAGCTCAGGATTGTCTTGCCAGTTCAATGAGAGTCTGTTGATTGATTTAAAAAGAAAAGAAGAAGCAGAAGACTAATATACACACAGAACACAATCCAACAACCAAGAACACAGAAAGAAAAGCAGCCGCAGAAAATATTTTATTTTTCATCTGCTAAATTCAAGATCACATTTCTAGTTTGTAAAGTTAAATCCAATCAACTAGAAATCATTCTCTTGTTCTTGTGTAACTATCTAGCGGATCAAAATCCCTAGAACTTAATCTCAAATTACGTTTAGCATTTGAATCTTTTTATTGCAAAAATAGAAAAAGTTTATATTGAATTTATTCTAGATTTGTGATAATTAATTTGAGATTAATTCCCTGTAATCGATATTGTTGTTGTAACACCTTTCAAGTTTAATAATATTCTTATTTAACTTGAATTTTTTTTCAATTTTTATTCCGCATTTATTCGATTATTTGGTATTGTTTGTATTCAACCCCCCTTCTACAAACACATTGGGACCTAACAGTAGAGTTAGGGCATTGAGTTAGTTGGAGGTTTTATTTAACCCTAATGTTGTTTCTTGGATGTTGTTTGGTGTTTTATCTCAGGACCCAAGTAGTGGTAGCAAATTAGACTCTGAGCATAGTTTGCCTGGTTCCCCAGTGAACTCTATTCCACCCCCTTTAGTGGATCCCCTGTATGTTAGTTCAGACCCTGAGGAGGATCCATCTGAGAGCAGTGAGGCCCCTATGCATTTTCTCCCCTGAGACAAAAACCAGAGATCCCAGCCCCTGAGAGAGAGCCTACTATATCTGTGCCTGCCCATGTTGGTGGCAAGTTGGCCCATGATCGAGACTTTATGTACTCCCGTATTCCTGAGTTGGGAGCCTTGTTTGATAGGCTAGCTCATGAGTCTAGGCAGCTGACGTCAGTGTTGGAGACTGAGTGGAGAGTTCGTATTCAGATAGTGGAGCAGGTTTCCCATAGATGGTTGGATGAGGGACCATCTTTCAGTGATGCTGAGGCTGAGGCCCGGAGGGTTCATAAAATCATTCTTTTGATGCTGTCAGTGTTGAGGGAATTTCTTGATTTTGATGATTAGTGAGGTTGTGAGATCAGACGGGACATCTGGTGGAGTCCGTAGTTGTTATGGTTTCTTTTCAGCATCGTAGGCTTTAGGATACTTGGTCAGATGCCAGGATCCCTTTTCTTTTTATGTTGTATTATATTTCTGAACCTAGTGTTAGTTGCAGTAGTAGTAGTTAGCTAGAATTTAGGGGTAGATAGGGGGATATTTTCAAGTTTTTCATCTATTTAACCCTGCTTTATTATTGTGCCTTATGTCAGCACATGCTGTATTTGAACCTTTTATCTATGTACCTTTGAATTCTTAAATAAATCATGCATCTTATTTCATATTGTGAACCTTGAAATTTTCATAAACTACTATATGTACCATGTTTCCAAGCAACCATACTTAATATCCTGTGAAAACATACCTTGTATGACGTGAGAACCCTAACTGGTGAGCGAATTATGTAGTAATAGGATTGTATGTGCAAACTGGGTAAAGATTAAAACCCGTAAAATTATTTCTCAACAGAATCATTATTGTTGTATATTAATGCTATGCTATCGTATTGCTAAATAATTGCTTAATCAGGTTTGTAAGAAATGGCCACTTCACCAAATCTTAAGAAAAAACTCAAACCCGAGATCAAGAACAAAACCAAGATACTCCTATGATGAACCGACTCTTTCAACTTTTGTAAACAACCCTCAGCCCCTAGAGTCGGGAATTTCGAACATTTTCAATCCATTCATTCCCCATAGTTTTTAGGATTTCCAGATCCAATTAAAGCTCAGTCTTGGTTGAGGGAAATGGAAAAGGCTTTTGAGTTAGCAAAATTGAAGGATGATAAGAAGGCGCAGTATGCGAGTTACTATCTTAAGGATGAGGCTAGTTACTAGTGGGAATCTTCTAAGGCATTGCTAGAAGGAGAAGCTATTTATTGGGAAAAGTTTACATAAATGTTTTAGAGAAGTATTTGCCAAGTTATATGCAAGACCAGATAGAAATGTGGTTTCTGAATCTTAGACAAGAAGACATGACAGTGGCGGAGTATGAGGTGAAGTTTTCAGATTGGGCCAGATTTGTGCCTGAGTATGTGAATATGGAAGCTAAGAAGGCCAAAAGATTCCAACAAGGACTTAAGCCGTGGATTGGGAGTTAAGTGGCTCTTATTGAGATAAGAACTTACGCTGCTTTGGTACAGAATGCCATGATTGTAGAAGGAGAAAGAGAAACAACTAAAAAGGAAAGTGAAGGAAAGAAGAGAAAATTTGAGGATTCATAGCAAGATCAAGGAAGCTCTAAGTTTAGAGGGAAGTTCAGAAGGAATGTTGGAAATCGGAACCAAAAGTTTCAGAAGTTTAAGCCTGGGAATGGAAATCAATATAATTGTTTTCAAAAGGAAGGACAATCAGTAAAGGATAACAGACCCCAGATTGAGGAGTGTAATATTTGTGGAAAGCGACACCCAGGGAGGTGCAATAAGCTGAATGTGACATGCTTCAAATGTAACCAGAAAGGACACTACTCAACGGAATGCCCAAGTGGTGAAGGAAAGCCATAGATGACTTGTTTCAAGTGTGAAAAGGTAGGCCATATGGCAAGGAGCTGTAAGGAGCTTGTTCAGAAGGCGAATGTGCTTAAGATTGTTGGACTACCACCCCCATCAGCACCAGTAGCCTAGCCAAGGGTAAGAACATTCAACATGACTATGAAAGATGCAGTATAAAATGTGGATTTGGCAGCAGGTACACGTGTTATAAATTCAGTTGAAGTCAAAGTGTTAATGGATTCTGGAGCTACTAGAACTTTTATTGCTAACAGTGTTTGATAGATTAAAATGCATTGCGTACCCTCTTGAACCCAATTTGATTATAGAAGTAGCAAATCAAGAAGGAGTTACTGGAAATAGAATTTGTGCCTAATGCGATATGGTTATAGAAGGTCGGCACTTTTCTGGTGACTTAATACCTTTCAAGTTAGGAGAATTCGATGTTATATTAGGGATGGATTGGTTGTCAACTCACGATGCGCAAATCGACTTGTAAAAGTAAGAAGGTGAAATTTGAAGTCCAAGGATGGAGTTAAGGTGATATTCAGAGGAAAGAGGCAAGAAAGGAATTTTCTAACGGCTATTCAAGTAAAGAGATTGCTACAACAAGGATGCGAAGCTTATTTGGCTCATGTAAGGGATGTAGAGATGGAATCCTTAAGGATTGAAGATATTCCAGTACTTAAAAATTTCCCCAATGTGTTTCCAAATGAATTACCTGGACTACCTCTGGATCAAGATGTGACGCCCTCCAAATCCGGGGTCAAGAGTTGGGAGTCACTTATTGATAAACCATAATATAATAGGCAGTAAAATAATATATTAAATATGACCCCTTGCATGCAACTGGATCGATCACATGTTATAGTATGAAACAGGCACTAATATAAACCAAATGTTATTACAATCCATAAGTCTATTTAGTTTTACAGACTATTCAAATTTTATTACAACCCTCTAGCTAGTCAGACATCTCCAAAACAGTCTATTTGGAAAACACACCAAACTATTTACAAGCATACATCTCCTGGTGAAACCTGGAACTCAGGCCTGCTCTGGCCTAGTTGAAAGAATCATAATAATAAACAAGTATGAGCGAAATAAATGCCTAGCAAGCAGTATATCGCTTATGATTAAAATAACGACAACATGTCTGAAGAATAAAGCCAAACAACAATACCTGAGCAATATCAAAATATAATATGAGCTTTAATGATAAATCACAAGTTTATATATATTATGGATTGGAATCCCCGAACAACGGTGTGTTGCCGTCGATGTTCAGCCGCGGAACAACACTAGTATGCTGAAGCATAACCAACTAAACAAAGGATACCCAAGGCACATATCGGCCTAGCAAGGTATAATATCCTGTATAATATATAACTCATACTGGACCGCCGCCACGGCCTCTTACGCAACCATCCAATCCATGAAAATAATTTTCAATCAAAGGAGTCGAATCAAACGACATCCTTAATAACATAACTCCCCATTTCTCATGGTCCAGATTTATCTCAACAAGTGATGGTGAAATAATTAGAACAATTAGTTATTCGCTAATCTCATCTCAAAGTTCCACTGTATAGTGTAAATTTGCAGCGAAATACCAAACGTTTAACTATTCTGAACTTAGAATAGTATAGAAACTTGTATAATCGTGTTCAAAATAAATATCACTTGAACATTAAGTGAAGGTAGGGATACTTGCAATTATATTACAAGAAAGTTCAGGAGTACTTGCTTGATATAATTAACAATCTGATAAGTAGAGTGATAAACTATTCTGAAATTAGAATAGTACAGAGAAGTTTCCTGGTATAAGAATAAACAAAGTAATTCACTATTCTGAATTTAGAATAGGGAAGAAAACTTGCCTGGTATGCTCGATTACTTCTTATTATAACTCTGGCTTATAACTGCTGGCTACTGGTTCTGTCTAACACTTGACTACACTTCTTGGTACTCGATTCTATAAACAAAAGGACTATCTTAATTGATAGAACCAAACTCAATCGACGTAACTATGCGTCTTGACGTCTACCCGATCATTTATAACTAATCATGGCATTTAAAACTATAAACATATAGCATGCATATCATGTAACACGTAATCATGTTATTCATATAACACGTAATCACATATTTCATGTAACACATAAATCAGATTGTCAACAGATAGGTCTCAATGCGTTTAGAATTGAAATCAGGTCAATAACAGTGTTTATGGATCAGATACTGATTCAGTATAACTCGAAAATCAAATGACATTTCATTATAAAAGAAATTAGGTCTCGAAAGTATTTTTATTGGAAGCGTAATGTTTTTATGAGTCTATACGCGTTCGTTTCGTATTAAATGGACGAACGGTTTATTTATCATGAATAAAATAAGAATTAGATAGAAATAAATCAATTAATAATAATATTAATTGATTTTTAAATACCTAAATGTAAATTTTAAAAGCTCAAAAGTAATTTTATGAATTATTTGAATTAATTATAAATAATTATACTTTATTTAACTATTTATAAATAAAATTAATTAATTAAATGATTTAATCAATTCATTAAATTCATAAATAATTAACTAAAGTAAATTATAAATAATTAAATCAATTTGGATTTTTGGATTAAAATAATAAAAGAAAAGAATTTTTGGAATTTAAAATAATTAAGTAAATTATTTTTTGAATTTAAAAAATATTAACTAAATAATTTTTAAAATTAAAAAAAATGATTTTTAAAAACAAAAATTTGAATTTTGAATTAAATTTAAACATGAAATGTGTAAACAGGTTTTTGGGTAAGGGATTTGGGCCTTTTTAGATTGAAACCGGGTCGGGAAGGAAAACAAAACAGGTCGTTCAAGAACCCTCGTCAGATCCGGGTTGAATATCGACCGGAATCTAGGATTAACCCAGAAACCGGCGACTTCGCCGGATTTCGACGAGTCGCAACAGCCCCCCAAGAACACGACTTGACTCCGTTTTCGAAGTAAAATCAGTTCTAATCAACCTCAACAACTCGAAAAACACAGCATCAACAATAAACATCGCCAGAATCAACAACTCCGGCCTAAAACCCCATTAAAACCGGCGTACCTCGAGGATTCTGGATAAATGATGAAATTAGGCAATTAACAACTAAAATTAACAAGCTACATGTGAAATTAAAGCTCTTTTTATGCACAATTTAACTCCTATATCCATATTAACCAAATATCAGTAACAAGAACACGAAATTAATTCAAAGAGTAGGGGTAATTCGATTTTAATCAAAACACCACCAAACCAACGCAAATCTTATGGAAAATTAAAGTTCATGATCTTAATAACATCATACAATTATCCAAAAAATCATATAATCAATAAAATGAAAGCTCTGAATTCATCAATTTCGACAAACACAGAACAAACAGAATACATGACTTTAGGTCGAGTTGTTGGTATCAAAATAATCGGCTCTTCGCAAGCTTCAAATCTATATTAATATTATTACAAATGGTTGAGTGAATCGATTGAGCTGATCGATTCTTTGAAACGAAGGTTTAGAACTAATATGATAAATGAGAGAGAGTTTGTAATTATCGGGTAATTTGTTTTTATATCTATAGTTTTTTATCAGATATACTGACAACTATGAGACTAATGATACTTATCTAAACGGCCCCGATAAAGCACAACTTGGTATTCTTATTCGCATAATTTGGAATTCAAGCCCGAAACCAATAATTTATGTAGAAATATCATTAAAATATAATTTACAAATAAATATAATATTTGTGTCAAAATCCCCCGAAAATTACGAATATTCCAAAAATACGAAACACGAACTATTTGGAGAATCTTTGATTTTATAAAAATATAAAAATATAAATTTTGTGGGCTTTGACGTTCCGGTGGGGTCCCGGTCCGTTGATTTTTGAAAAACAGAAACGATTCCTAAATAAACAGGAAACCTCGAAAACACATAAAATACATTCAAACGTACACAAAATGAGATAAAACGAGTATCTCGATAAGGACGCAAATAAACACGCATACCGATTGCGGATCGATTCATATAATTGTTGTTTAAACACATATTAATTAATCAAAAAAATTTATGGTCCTTGCAGGGCCAAAGATAACAGTTATAACACATAATATCATGACAATAATCATTTTAAACTCATAAAACACCTTATATTTATTTATTTAACATTAAATATTGACATAATATTCCAGGATATTACATCTTTCCCCTTTAACAGGATTCTATCCTCAGAATCAGCCTAGGAAAAGAAATGAGGATAGTTGGCTCGCATTTCGCTTTCCAACTCCCAAGTCGACTCTTCAACCTTGGGATTCCTCCACAAAACTCTCACCAAAGACACAGACTTATTCCTAAGCACTCTTTCCTGTCGGTCTAAAATTTGTACCGGTCGCTCTACAATAGACAAGTATGGTTGAATCTAAATTGGCTCTTATGCTATCACATGATTGGAATCAGGAAAATAACGCTTCAATATTGACTCATGGAACACGTTGTGGATATGCTGCATGTGTGGTGGTAAGGCTAGCTCGTAAGCGATCTTTCCCACACACCTCAAAATCTCAAAAGGGCCAACAAAACGCGGACTCAGCTTCCCTTTCTTCCCAAATCTTGATAAACCTTTCCAATGTGAAATCTTCAATAGCACTGCCTCACCAACTTCAAATTCCATATCTTTTCTTACAGGATCAACATATTTGCGTTGACGATCTTGAGCTACCACTAATCTTTTCCGAATTAGTTCTACTTTCTCTTTTGTCTGTTGGATTAATTCTGGACCCAAAATCTTTCTCTCACCAACTTCTTCCCAATATATTGGAGATCTGCATCTTCTTCCGTACAAGTCTTCGTAAGGTGGTATTTCAATACTGGCATGATAGCTTTTGTTGTAGGAAAATTCAACTAATGGCAAATGTTCATCCCAATTTCCCACAAAATCTAGAGCACATACCCTTAACATGTCATCTATAGTCTGAATTATCCTTCATTTTGACCATATGTCTGCGGATGATACGTGGTACTCATATTTAGCTTCGTTTTGAGACAATCTTGACAAATTCTCCAAAATCTTGAATTAAATCGAGGACCTCTGTCTGAAACTATAGATACTGGAACTCCATGCCGAACTAAAATTTCCTTCAGATATAACCGAACAAATTTATCCAATGAGAATTTCTCGTTAATAGGAAGAAAATGCGCTGACTTCATCAATCTGTCAATAATAACCCAAATAACATCATCAATTTTCTTGGTCCTTGGTAATCCAACTACAAAATCCATTGCAAGATGTTCCCACTTCCATTATGGAATGTCCAACGGCTATAACAGTCCACCAGGCCTTTGATGTTCTGCTTTGACTCGCTGGCAGGTGTAACACCTACTCACCCATTCTGTAATATCTTTCTTCATACTTGGCCACCAAAATTTTTCTCTTAAGTCTCTGTACATCTTCGTACTCCCGGGATGAATCGAATATCTGGAGTTGTGAGCGTCTCGAAGAATTTCATTTTTTAGCTCGACCACATTAGGTATCCATATTCTAGAAGAAAACCTTAGGATTCCTTTATCATCCTTTTGACTCCCCTTCTCTTCTCTTATCAACTCTTCTTGTTCATGGCTCATTACTTCTTCTTGACATATTCTTATCTTTTCCAACAATTCGGGTTGAAAAGACATTGTATACAACATATCTGTAGACATACTTGAAATACTGACATCTATTCCAAGCTTCTCAAATTCCTTGGTCAATTCCTCAGATGAAGTGATCATATTTAGCCTTTCTTTTCTTCTTAGAGCGTTTGCCACCACATTTTCTTTTCCCGGATGATAGTTGATGGTATAGTCATAGTCCTTGATCAATTCGAGCCACCTTCTTTGCCTCATGCTCAACTCTTTCTGGGTGAAGATATACTTCAAACTTTTGTGGTCTTTGTAGATCTCACACTTCTCCCCATAAAGATAGCGCCTCCATATCTTCAATGTAAACACTATAGCTGTTAATTCAAGATCATGGGTTGGATACTTCTCTTCATGTGGTTTCAATTGTCTTGAAGCGTGGCTATCACTTTGTCATGCTGCATCAGAACACATCCCAATCCTTTATATGATGCATCACTGTAGATCACAAAGTTTCCTTGATCATCTGGTAAGACTAGCACTGGAGAAGATACTAATCTGTTCTTTAATTCTTGGAAACTTTCCTCGCACTTCTCATTCCATTCAAATTTCTGGTTCTTTCGGGTGAGCTTTGTCAATGGTGTAGTTATCTTCGCAAAATCTTGCACAAACCTTCTATAGTAACCTGCCAGTCCCATGAAACTTCTTACTTTTGTTGGTATTTTTGGTCTCTCCCAGTTGATTATAGCTTCAATATTTGATGGATCCACTTCCACTCCTTTATTACTAATCACGTGCCCAAGAAATCATACTTCCTTTAACCAAAATTCACACTTTGAAAACTTCGCGTACAATTTCTCCTGTCTCAGTATCTCCAGAATTATTCTCAAATGCTCTGCATGCTCTTCTTCTGTCTTGGAATAGATTAAGATGTCATCTTTGAACACAATCAGAAATATATCCAAATACTTCTTGAATACTCGATTCATTAGATCCATGAAAGTTGCTGGTGCGTTGGTTAGTCCAAATGCCATCACCAAGAACTCATAATGTCCATATCTGGTTCTGAATGTTGTCTTCGGAATGTCTCCCGGTTTAATCTTTAGTTGATGGTATTGAGATCTTAAATCAATCTTATAAAACCATACAATACCTTTCAGTTGATCAAACAAATCACCGATCCTTGGTAACGGATACTTGTTCTCAATGGTCAGCTTATTCAATTCTCGATAATCAATACACAGTCGCATACTCCCATCTTTCTTCTTGATGAATAAAACTAGTGCGCCCAACAGAGATACACTGGGTCTTATAACTCCTTTCTCTAAAAGATCTTGTAACTCAGTTGCCAACTCTTTTATCTCCGCTGGTGCCATCTAATACGGAGCTTTAGAGACTGGTTCTGTTCCAGGTGCTAGATCAATTGCAAACTCAATCTCTCTATCGGGAGGTAACCCTGGAAGATCGTCTAGAAAGACATCTGGAAACTCATTGACAACTGGAATTGCTTCGAGCATGGGAACTTCTTTGCTAATGTCTATCACATCGTCTAAATACGCCTCACAATTCTGACGCAATAACTTCCTCGCTTGAGCTATCGTTAAGAACTTCTCTTCCTGCTTACTTCCTCGAAATATCACCTTCTTCTAACCAACCAATGTTTGAAGTCTCACTTTCCTATTCTTACAATCAATCTGAGTGTTATTCTCTGACAACCAATCCATTCCTAAGATAACATCAAATTCTCACAACTTAAAAGGTATCAAGTAGCCATAAAAATGATGTCGCGCTATCTCAATATCACACCTCCGGCACACTCGGTCGACGGAAACTTGGTTCTTATCTTGTTCTAACAATTCGACTTCACAATGCAATTTATCGACAAAATCTTGAGAAATAAATGACCTTGTAGCTCCAGAATTAATTAAAACTTTAACATCTACGGAGTTGACTGGAAGCGTACCTGCAACCACGTTGGAACTCTGAACATCATCCTTCATAGTCATATTGAATGTCCCGGCCTTTGGCTGGTTCTTTGCTGGTGGTCCTTCAATCCCTGCCACATTAGCTACCGGATATGTTGCCTGGCAGTCCCTGGAAATATGCCCCATCTTTCCACATGTAAAATACACAGTCCCTAACTTCTGAACTGGAGTCTGATTCTGACACTCATTAGCATAGTGTCCCTTCTAATTGCACTTAAAACACAACGCATTAGCCTTATAAATCCCAAAGTACCTCCTACCACAAAACTAGTAATCTGACATTGGTGGACGATCAAACCTCTGCTGATCTGAATTCTGAAAACGGCTGCCTTGTCCTGCATTTCCCGATTGTGGTCTTCTGAATCCCACATTCTTATTACCTTGAAACTCTGGCCTTTTGTTGAAATGGCCATGGGAATTACCTTGCTGCTGGCCTCCTCCTGAGGTTTCTATTTTCCTTTTCTTCCCGTCCCTTTCTCTCTGAGACGTGTCACTTGTACTTTCAATCACCATTTCTTTTAGAACCACTGCCACATATGAAGTTAACTCAAACATGGCCACTCTGTTCTGAATTCAAAATTTTAATCCCTGTTCAAACCTTCTTGCTTTCTTTTCATCTGTATCAACCTGATCTGACATAAACCTTGCCAATTCAGTAAACTTGGCCTCATATTCCGCTACCGTAAGATCACCCTGTGTCAGATTTAGAAACTTGATCTCCATTTGATTCTTAATGTACCTCAGGAAATACTTCTCCAGAAACAGCTCTGTAAACCTTTCTCAAGTTACAAACTCACCTCCTTCCAACGCTCGCGTGGATTCCCACCAATAGTTTTCCTCACCCTTCAGAAAGTAACTTGCAAACTTGATCTTATATTCAGCTCCTACTCTGACTAAGTCCAAATCCTTCTTAATATCTGTAAGCTATGCTGTTACAACCGGCATTTCTGTGTAATATTAATTATAAATTTAGTACAACTTTAAAAGTCGAATGCCAATATATGCAACTATTGTATGCTTGTGTGAATGAGAACTCTGCATCTTAAATTTTCGTTATGTGGTATATGAATTTTCAAAGCAAAAGTTTATTTATTTCTTTCATTTTTGATTTATAAGGAATACTTTATACCTTGAATAAATTTCTCTTTAAAAGTTATTTTGTTCACAAATTTCAAAAGTAGTTTTATAAAATTTCTAAAAATCCAAATTATTTTATGGTATAAATTTTATAATTTTTGAACTTGTGTTTTATTTTACAAAAATAAATCTTTATAAATGTTAATTGTTATAATTAGCAAATTACATAGTTGTCCTTGCATGCAAATCCTTTCTATTCAATCAAAAAGGGCTAAAGAGACAATTACCACCCCACTAACTCTTATTTTTCTAGCAAAATTCGTCATTTACCCTTGCATGCAAAATGATCCAAGTATGTAATAACCCCAATTTTTGGAGATTTTTGAAACCCGGATGAATAGTAACTTTTGCTGACAATGCTGATTAAGAAAAATTATCAGACCACGATATATAGGAGTACTGTTATGGAAATTATAAGATCGTATTAGTATTCCATAAAGAAAATAAGTATATGTAAAAGCTGTCGGATTTTGAAAACGAGCACTTTTATTTTTCCCCGAGATTTCCACCAGACATTAAGGGATTTAAGGAATTAATATTAAGATGAAGGATTTTAAATTCAAGGATTATAAAGGAGAATTAATTTAGGTATTAAAAATACCAAGAAGATTTTATCAATAAAACCATTAAGGTATTTAACCAAACGATCAACGAGATTGAGTGATAACCGGACAAAGAAATGAATAACGACTCTTGTAAATACCTTTGCAAGTGGCAAGGCAAGTGGATGGTTGATCAAACAAGAAACCAAGTGATAGTTAGGAAGGAATGGCTAGTTAATTATATAATTAACTAGGGATGATCTCATCTCACCACAAATCACCAACACATGGCAAATGGTGAGATCATCTTCCACTAACTCCTTTGTTTATTATTAACCTAGAAAAATATCAAGACAACCCATCATTATCCACCACATTATTCCACCAACACAAGAAAGCAAAAGCATTTCCTCCCCCATTTCCATTGCTCTCGGCCAAAACAGAACCAGCACACTAAAACTTCTGTATCTCCTTCATTTCTTACTCAAATATTGTGTTCTATAGCTCATTCGAAAGGTATTGAGATGGCCTACAACTCTTGTTCACAAGTCTCGTCCAAATAATCATGTTAAGACCCTCATTTTTACAGTTCTTTAAATCGGACTTTTAGAAACTTCAAAGCCTAACTTTGTGTTCTTGATTTCTTTGGAAAGATCAAGCTTGTAGGAGGCTCCCTAAGGCTTCCTAGCAACTTAACACCTCCCAAGGAAGGTATAAACTTCAAACCCTAGCCTTTACTTTATTTGTTAGTAAGTTTAATGGTTGGTTTTGTGAAATGAGAAGCATGGATTGTGATTATTAGTAGTTTGGTTTGATTTGGAAGTGTATTGGTAATTGAAGCTTGATTATAGTTCATAGGTCTTGATTGTGGTTGTTTGAGTTGAAAACCTTGGAGATTATGGATTGATGTGGTATGGTTTAGGTGAAGTTTTGTTTTATTGATGGTTATGAGTTGGTTGGTGGTTAATTGGAGTAGTTTAAACATTGGTAATCGCGTAAACATAGTCGTCGTAATGTCCGATTTACTTTAGACTGCTTTTGTTCATAACATTTGGACCCGAGAACTCCCTTATAGATTATGATCATTGCCATGTTTAGATAGTTCATGTTACGAGCTTCGTTTTGATATGTAGTTCCTTTGATTCCGATGTACGGTTTAGGAGAAACGACCGTTTTAAGTAACGGCGTTTCGCGAACGAAACTTTTCCCCTCGCCTTACTTTGAAACATAGGTTAAAGACCAAAAAGGGTTAATTAGTGTATGAAACAATTATGGTAAGAGTTTTAGGCAGTTGGTAAGACACTCGCGAATGAATCGCCTTAAAACTTGTAATGGTTAAATTATAAAAAATGGTGGAGCCGAGGGTACTCGAGTGACTTAAGAGAATCAGTAAGCGCAAAGCGAGCGTTAGAGTCTAAGGTAGTTAGAGTATAGATTTATAAGTGACTTTGGTTTAATTCCAACTTACTTTTTGTTTATAGGTTACCAGACTCGTCCCGAGCCTTTTATCACCCCCAGTCGCTCAGGCAAGTTTTCTATCCGTTATACTGTTGTTGTGATGTATACACTTGTATATGCATTATCTTGTAATAGATGCATGACGGTTATATTAGCAAATTCTTGCGATATATTGTAGCATGTGATATGGTACATATGCATGCCTGTTTCATATTCTTGCCATATATATCTGTTGGTTCAGTTGATAATACCTATGCTAGAGAATAGCGGTAAATTGTATATACCCTTAGTATAGGGACCCAAAGGTGAAAACATTTTCTAAAACCGGGAGTCGAGGATCCCGAGTAGATTTTATATATATATATATATATATATATTTATATATATATGGTTATAGTTTTCAAAACTATTAATCGAATAAGGTTTATTCGATAACTTTATTTTATTATTGAATATTATTTCGAATATTCATCCGAGGACTTATGACTCCTTTATTTTATTATTGAATATTATTTCGAATATTCATTCGAGGGCTTATGACTCAGCTTAATTTATTTATTGAATATTATTTGAATATTAATTGAGGATCTATGACTCCGATTATTTGCTGAGATATATTTTTTATTTTATTAAAGAATAATGTTTTGATAATCAAACTTATTTTCGATTATTCAAATAAAGATAGTACTTTTGTATAAGTATATCTTTGATTATTTAATTTTCATTCAAGTAAGAGTTTTAAAACTTCTACTTCAATTATTTTTATAAGGATTATCTTTATGAGAATATTATTTAAATAATAATATTCAGATATTTTCTAATATATCGGGACTGATTTATTTTAATAAATCAGCAGTACTCCAAACATTCTTAAAAATGTTTTCGAGTCTTCAAAATGATTTTTAAAGTTATAGTGGACCCCAAAACTCATTTTTATATTTAAGATCTTCCTTTCAAAGGGGATTTAAATACTCGCTCAAAACCTGGAGGATCCAGCTCTGTGGTGCATTTTACATTCGCAACGTGGTTGCTGTTTTGAGAAAACAAATGAATTGATTACTTACCCAACGTTCGGGAAGTAAGCCCATCTAATTGCGTCGGCATAAGCGACAGGCCGGGGTACGGTCTATCAAAGTGTAAGTGGCTGGGTGGCAGTCCATCAATGCGTAAGAGGCCGGGTGGCGGTCCAGCACAAGGTCCTTATGTGGCCAGGGTGATGACCGGTGGGGGATTCATCCATCTACTAGTAGAAAATGTTACTTATTGGTATCTTTGCCTGATCAGCAAGATATCAGATTTATGCCAAAATTTCTTTTCTTTCCAAATTCATTGGATATTGCAACTCTGTTCATATTTTACATGACAGAGGTTTTCAGGAAATGTATGAGAGATATATATAGGTGTATATATATATCAGGACTTAATGAAGTATCTCGTAACTTCATTTCATTCAATAATATTTCAAAGATTGAATCTATTCAAGTATTATCTTGTAGTCTCATCTACGTGATGAACTTTTGAAACTAATTATAACTTGAACGGTGGTAGTTCAAGGAGTATTTAGAAAAGATATAAGTATATTGGAGTATCTTGTAACTTCATCTTTTAAACTTATATCTAGTAAATGATTATCTTATACATGACAAAGATTTTCAGAAAAACGTTGAGACAAGGTTAGATATATGAGATCACCTTGCAACGATATTTTTATACAGTTATACACTGGAACTCTGTGTATATTATGCATGGAAAAGGACTTCCAAGATTTTGAAAACTATATATGTATATATACTGAATATTTTGCGACTTCATCGCATTAAGATATCAAACTTGGTTCATTTCTTTTGACCAAGACTTTCATGAGTACTATGAGAAGGCTCATATATTGTAAATTATTATACATATTATTTTGGTGGGCTTGCTGCTCACCCTTGCTTTCTTCTTTCATCATACAACATCAGATAGACAAGATGAACAGGACCAAGCTCCCAATTCGTGAGCGGATAGGAAACGTTCTGCAGCTTCCTATAGGCATTGAAGTCGCTGTAGCTAAGGTGGGAACTACCAATAGACTAGGCTTCAACTTTTGATGTACCAGATTTATGTATACTTATGAATTGTAATAATGGCAAAAAAAATGTAAATTTATTCAGATAACCTTTTAAGGTGTATTGGCAGATAATTATGGAATAAAATGACTTGTGATTATTTTTGGATGTTCATCTTTGAGACTATAACGTGTGGTGTGTGTGTTTATTGTGGGGTCACAGTACAGAATAGTTGATTAATTATTAAGATTGGGTGTTATTAAGGGAAATGGAACTCGTGACAACCCGGATCCCCGACCCCGGATTTGGGGGTGTTACAGAAGTGGTATCAGAGCTAAGCGTTATAAACCTCAGAGATGATGTGACGTTAAGATAATAACTAAGATAATAAGAACTCTTGCCAAGTTCATAGTCGGGCTACCTAACGTAGTACTGACAGTTAAAACCCTTATGGGAACCCTTATAAATATCGTGATAGAAGCGTAGTTCGTTATCATATATGGTAGCGGGACTCCAAACCCTGAGGTTGAGGAGCAACAACGTGATGATGTTTTATTAGTTATTGGAGATCAGATTGTGGATCCAATGGAACACCCTAATGAGGGACCGGATGATGTTCATATTGAGGATGTAGCGGTTGAGGATGTTGTCCTAGAAGGGACAGTTGATGTGGAGGATCCCATGGAGGATCCTGACAAGAATGAATAAAGGACCACTGATGAATTGATGACCATGGTTAGGTCGACTACCAGAGGTAGGATTGGTCGATCACTACCGGAGGTTCATTCAAGTTTGTAAAGATAGTAGCCCCCTTTAACGTGGCTTACTCGTAAGACTGAGAAGTTTGAATGGACAGAGAAATGTGAGAACAGCTTTCAAGAACTGAAGCAAAGGTTGGTGACGGCCCATATGCTGGCGTTGCCGGATGGAAAAGGAGATTTTGTGAAGTATAGTGACGCTTCGCACAAGGGCTTAGGGTGCGTGCTTATGCAGCACGGTAAGGTAATCGCGTACGCGTCAAGACAATTAAGGGAATATAAAATTCGATATCCCCGCCCATGAGCTTAGGCTCGTGGCAATAGTTTTACCCTAAAGATTGGAGGCACTACTTGTATGGAGAGAAGTGCGGGATTTACATAAACCATAGGAGCTCTAGTATATTTTTACGTGGAAAGAGCTCAACATACACCAGAGGAGGCGGTTAGAGCTAATCAAGAATTATGATTGGGAGATTCTTTATCATTCGGGGAAAGCCAATATGGTGGCTGATGCCCTTAGTAAAAAGGAGAGACTTAAGATGATAATGTCTTTTGGAGAGTTTATAAGAGATTTTGAGAAAATGGAAATAGAAGTGAAGGTAACCGGAGCCGGTACCGAAAAGCTATTTGAGATCGCTATGCGGTCTGAATTATTGGAAAATTTATTATTGTGCCAAGAAAAAGTGATGAATGAAGGTAGAGAGCCAACAATCCTAGAGGCCCGGGAAACAAAGATAAGATGTGTACGAACGAGATATCCAGCAACAAGAATAAAAGATTAATACCAAGAAAGATGATAAGGGAATAATGAGGTATTCCTACAGGATTTGGGTTTCAAATGTTCAAGAGCTTAAAGATGAGATCCTAGATGAAAGCTTGAGGAATAAGATTTAGAGCAAAACCTGAACGTGATAGTCAGGGAGGTCGCCATCAAGATAGAATGAACCCATAACATAATGAAGTGGAAAATGAGGATTTAAAATGTATAAAATAACCCCAAGTATGGGAGAAGGATGAAACATTTCATACTAAGGTAACAGAAAGTCGAGTAAGGAAAGGAGACCCGAGACGGTACTCCTATACGGCAATTTATGGACCTGTCTAGACAGAACTTAGACTATTATCCCCAACCACCACCCTGAGGAAACAATGCGGTGAGAAATTCTTTCAGGACCTTTAAGTCGCTAAGCTCTCAGAGTTCCAAGGAACAAGCTGACCCAGTCGAGGCAAGAGCCTGGCTAAAGGAAATACAGGAATCATTTGAGATTCTAAATGATTGACGAATCACAAAAGACTATTTTTGTCACTTACCCTCCTAAGAGAGAGGCCACCCGTTGGTGAAAGGCCAAGGAAGACACGGAGTAAGAGATTATAATAAACTGATTTAAGTTTAGACAATTATTTTCGGGAAAGTACTTCCCAAGGTTATGGAGGTAGTGTAAAAGCTTTGAAGCTAGAACAAAAGCGGATGAGTATGATGAATTATGAATCTAAGTTGTAAAAGTTATCAAGATTTGTTCTGAGGACACGAATCCAGAATGGCGGGATATTTGAAATCAATGCTTATGTTGTGTTGGTTCATGAAATAATGATAAGAGAAAGGAAAATAAAAAGAAACTGAAGTGGAAAGGAATATAAAGGCAATAGAGTTTGAGGAATGATAAGGAAGTTGGGTATGAGGAAACCCTAAAGACTCGTAGCAATAGAAATAGAAAAGTATGTAATTGTCAGGATGAGGGTGATTCACCATGAGTTAAATTGATGGTTGAAGGCATAAGAGATAAATATATTTTATCCCCTGTAAGTTGGGAGGATTTGATGAAACCTTGAGATAGTTCGAAGGATAAATATTGAGACGCGGATAGACTGAGGAGACAAGGAAGTAAGAAATTAGGAAAATTGAATGAAGGAAGTGACCTTCAAGAATGTGAAGTGTAAGACCGGTGGCTTGATACCCAGGAAGGGAGACGCCAGGTATGAAAGATATCCCAACATTGAGATGACTGTTGAGATAAACAACAAAAGTAAATAAGGATTTATTAAGAAGAAGTTCACGTTGAACACGACCAATATCTTTCAGATCATCCATGTGATCATTACCAAATCAGGAAAGAAAAGCGGATAACCATTTTTATCTTTTGGAGGCCATGTAGATTGACCTTAACTTGAATAAGGATGCTATTTTGAAATTCGGTATAGACTATCGTGGTGCAAATGATTAAATAAGATACCCTTATCAGGGATATATGACTTTATTTATCCATGGAAGGATGCTTGTACCTTTTTAAAGGTGGAATTAAGGATAGAATATTGGTAACTTAAAACGAATCCTAGGGGAATGCATAAAGGTTGGCATTTCACCCTTAATAGGGATAGTATGAGTTTTGACGATATGAATTGGAAAGGATTAAGGTAATAATAACCTTTAAGGATCAGTGGAGAAATTTTTCAGAAGTATATAGACAATGGTTCTAGTATTAGTAAATGGTATTTTGATATGCCCTGTATATAGGGAATACAGGAGGAACGATTGAAGGATAACCTTAGAGGTTTTACAAGGAGAAAGGAAATATTCGAAATTCTCAAGAATAAAAATGTTGATAAAGGAAATATGACATAATTATAATGATGCCAAGTGGGGCACGTGTTAAACCAGGAGAAAGTATGGATCGAACCAGTAAAGGTCAAAATTGTTCAGGGCAATTAGGACCTAAGATAAAAGATGTTCTAAGTATGATTGAGAGTCAGTCGTGACAGTGATTAACCTCTAAAGATTGAGGCAATAACTTATGGAAAAATGGTGATATTTTTTTTATTTACTCATCAGATATTAAAGAAAAGCATTTTCACATAAGCTGTGATTGAAATAAGGTAGAAAATTTATTTGGAGGTGGTTAAAATGACATTGACTGTAAGGAAATTTTACTATCAGGAAAGGCCAAAGAGGTGGCCGACACTTTAAAGGTAAGAGGATAATTATAGGCGCTTGTGCCAAAGGAATACAGTGATGATGGTTAAAGCTATGAAGGTTGTATTATGGTTTGGAAGATTGACATTCCTTCTAATGACTGTGCAATACCCAACCGTAATAGTAGTTGGTAAAGGTTTAATTCGTGTAATCGCCATGAGTGGGCTATCTATCTCAGGAGATACTATCTTGAGAATGAGCCTGGACCATGTTTCAAAAAAAAAGGGACTAAACAAACCTTTGAGTTACGTCTTCTATTGAAGGCATATGATTAAGAATGGTATTAACCTGCTATCATTGCTTTCATTGAAACTCTTCTGCAATTTTATCTGCTTCACGTCATGAATGTACGTCAGGATCAGGAGTGTTCTTCATGAATCAAGAACGGTGATCATGTTACCTCCTTAGAAGAATTCGATATGATATGAATGGACTCCGTATGGTTAGCTATTAAAACTTTATGGAAAACGAATGACTACAGTAGGTCAACGGTGGGCCATAGTAATGCAGGAATGATTCTGAGAGTAATGAGCTGATTACTTACAACCGTGAGAGTTGTATTGGAATGGATGTTGAGAGTAAGTACCACTAATCGGGTCGTGGTGGTGTATAAGTTATCATTGATAGACTAATTAAGTCGATTATCTACCTATGATATATTTATTTCGTCTTATCGATAAAGAGTAGTATTACCCATACGAAGAAGGTTGCGGTATAGAAATGGATTCTAGTAACGATGAGGTCTAGAATGAGATCCCAGATTCGATTTTCGATATTGAGGGAGTTTCAAAGGTGATTGTGTATAAGCTCGAGGAAGAGCATGGGTCCATAGAATGATGGACGGAATGGCGAAAATATTTAGGCATGTGAAATGCGATGCTATAATACTTGATGTTGATATAAATACATATATGTTTTGTTCTCCTATGACAAACCTCTATAGTTCAAAGGTAGGTTCCAAGCCAGATATTTTGTGGCAGTATATTTTTTTCATATATACAATTCTCTTTAATTCATTCTTTTCTCTTCTTTTCATTTCATGTAAGCTGAGAAGAACAACCCTTCCAGAAAGGGGAGGTATTGCCGAATGACTATCTATCTGTGTGATAGAAGCCTAGTAGGATACCATCTATTGTTTAATTGCTTGTCAAGTACTAAAGGCTGGCCACCTTCTGTACTAACTATGCGATATAACAAGTGTTCATGATCATAGTGATCTCTCAATAAATTCTTTTACTTCTATATGAAGGATTAAGCTTTCGAAAATAGAAACAGCTAAAAAAGGAGTAATAAAGTTGTGGTAGTATTCGGAATGGAAACACATTCGTGATACTAAGGTTGGCATGGTTATTAAAAGATTATAGAACGCTAACGAGCAAAAGTATAACCAGTATAATATTAGGAACGGAAGGTAGTAGTGATTACGAACTGGAAAAGAATGGGTATTGAGAAGCAAAAGCTCTAATGTTAAAAGCTATAATGAGAGTCTGTGCAATAGACTTGAAAGAATTTGGAATGATCACTTAACACGGATTGAGTTTTCTTATGATAATAGATCATATGTCAGTATTGAGATATCTCCTTATGAGATCCTTGAGGGAAGACAATGTCGATCTCCCTTATGTTAGGATGAAGTTGTAGAGCGCAAGATGCTCGGACCCGCAGTAGTCCAAAGGATCAAGGATATAATAGATTTTAATCAGAGGACGGCTGGTAGTAGCCCAAGATGGGAACACGAAGTATGTTAATTTGACACGAAAGGACAAGGAATAGGAAGTGGGGGACCTAGTGTTGTTATAGGTATTCCCTTGGAAAGGAAGGATGAGGTTCGGAAAGAAAGGGAAGCTAAGTCCATGAATTGTTGGACCCTTGGATATATTAAGACATATTGGAAAGATAGCATATGAGCTAGCCCTACCCCCGAATATGTAGCAAGTTCATAACGTGTTCCACGTATCAATGTTAAGAAAATGTAATTCGGATGCCAGATAAATAGGGGCATATGAGCGCATAGACATGCAACCAGACGTAACCTATATGGAGCAACCAGGAAGGGTTATAGATCGAAAAGGGACAAGTGCTTAGGAGAAGGGTTATCAAACTAGTCAGAGTTTGGTGGTAGAACCATAATATGGAAAATTGACTAGAGAGTTGGAAGGCACAATGCTAGAAAAGCATCCCCAACAGTTTTCTATCTGATTCCGGGACGGAATCCTTTTAAGGAGGGGAGACTGTAATAACCCCAATTTTTGGAGATTTTTGAAACCCGGATGAATATTAACTTTTGCTGACAATGCTGATTAAGAAAAATTATCAGACCACGATATATAGGAGTACTGTTATGGAAATTCTAAGACCGTATTAGTATTCCATAAAGAAAATAAGTGTATGTAAAAGCTGTCGGATTTTGAAAACGAGCACTTTTATTTTTCCACGAGATTTCCACGAGACATTAAGGGATTTAAGGAATTAATATTAAGATGAAGGATTTTAAATTCAAGGATTATAAAGGAGAATTAATTTAGGTATTAAAAATACCAAGAAGATTTTATCAATAAAACCATTAAGGTATTTAACCAAACGATCAACGAGATTGAGTGATAACCGGACAAAGAAATGAATAACGACTCTTGTAAATACCTTTGCAAGTGGCAAGGCAAGTGGATGGTTGATCAAACAAGAAACCAAGTGATAGTTAGGAAGGAATGGCTAGTTAATTATATAGTTAATTAGGGATGATCTCATCTGACCACAAATCACAAACACATGGCAAATGGTGAGATCATCTTCCACTAACTCCTTTGTTTATTATTAACCTAGTAAAATATCAAGACAACCCACCATTATCCATCATATTATTCCACCAACACAAGAAAGCAAAAGCATTTCCTCCCCCATTTCCATTGCTCTCGTCCAAAACAGAACCAGCACACTAAAACTGCTGTATCTCCTTCATTTCTCACTCAAATATTGTATTCTATAGCTCATTGGAAAGGTATTGAGATGGCATACAACTCTTGTTCAGAAGTCTTGTCCAAATAATCATGTTAAGACCCTCATTTTTACAGTTCTTTAAATCGGACTTTTAGAAACTTCAAAGCCTAACTTTGTGTTCTTGATTTCTTTGGAAAGATCAAGCTTGTAGGAGGCTCCCTAAGGCTTCCTAGCAACTTAACACCTCCCAAGGAAGGTATAAAATTCAAACCCCAGCCTTTACTTTATTTGTTAGTAAGTTTAATGGTTGGTTTTGTGAAATGAGAAGCATGGATTGTGATTATTAGTAGTTTGGTTTGATTTGGAAGTGTTTTGGTAATTGAAGCTTGATTATAGTTCATAGGTCTTGATTGTGGTTGTTTGAGTTGAAAACCTTGGAGATTATGGACTGATGTGGTATGGTTTAGGTGAAGTTTTGTTGTATTGATGGTTATGAGTTGGTTGGTGGTTAATTGGAGTAGTTTAAACATTGGTAATCGCGTAAACATAGCCGTCGTAATGTCCGATTTACTTTAGACTACTTTTGTTCATAACATTTGGACCCGAGAACTCCCTGCTAGATTATGACCATTTCCATTTTTAGATAGTTCATGTTACGAGCTTCGTTTTGATATGTAGTTCGTTTGATTCCGATGTACGGTTTAAGAGAAATGACCATTTTAAGTAACGGCATTTCGCGAACGAAACTTTTCCCCTCGCCTTACTTTGAAACATAGGTTAAAGACCAAAAAGGGTTAATTAGTGTATGAAACAATTATGGTAAGAGTGTTAGGAAGTTCTTAAAACACTCGCGAAGGAATCGCCTTAAAACTTGTAATGGTTAAATTATAAAAAATGGTGGAGCCGAGGGTACTCGAGTGACTTAAGAGAATCAGTAAGCGCAAAGCGAGCGTTAGAGTCTAAGGTAGTTAGAGTATAGATTTACAAGTGACTTTGGTTTAATTCCAACTTACTTGTTGTTTATAGGTTACCAGACTCGTCCCGAGCCTTTTATCACCCCCAGTCGCTCAGGCAAGTTTTCTATCCGTTATACTGTTGTTGTGATGTATACACTTGTATATGCATTATCTTGTAATAGATGCATGACGGTTATATTAGCAAATTCTTGCAATATATTGTAGCATGTGATATGGTACATATGCATGCCTGTTTCGTATTCTTGCCATATATATCTGTTGGTTCAGTTGATAATACATATGCTAGAGAATAGCGGTAAATTACATATACGCTTAGTATAGGGACCCAAAGGTGAAAACATTTTCTAAAACCGGGAGTCGAGGATCCCGAGTAGATTTTATATATATATATTTATATATATATATGGTTATAGTTTTCAAAACTATTAATCGAATAAGGTTTATTCGATACCTTTATTTTATTATTGAATATTATTTCGAATATTCATCCGAGGACTTATGACTCCTTTATTTTATTATTGAATATTATTTCAAATATTCATTCGAGGGCTTATGACTCAGCTTAATTTATTTATTGAATATTATTTGAATATTCATTTGAGGATCTATGACTCCGATTATTTGCTGAGATATATTCTTTATTTTATTAAAGAATAATGTTTCGATAATCAAACTTATTTTCGATTATTCAAATAAAGATAGAACTTTTGTATAAGTATATCTTTGATTATTTAATTTTCATTCAAGTAAGAGTTTTAAAACTTCTACTTCAATTATTTTTATAAGGATTATCTTTATGAGAATATTATTTAAATAATAATATTCAGATATTTTCTAATATATCGGGACTGATTTATTTTAATAAATCAGCAGTACTCCAAACATTCTTAAAAATGTTTTCGAGTCTTCAAAATGATTTTTAAAGTTAGAGTGGACCCCAAAACTCATTTTTATATATAAGATCTTCCTTTCAAAGGGGATTTAAATACTCGCTCAAAACCTGGGGGATCCAGCTCTGTGGTGCATTTTACATTCGCAACGTGGTTGCTGTTTTGAGAAAACAAATGAATTGATTACTTACCCAACATTCGGGAAGTAAGCCCATCTAATAAAGTCGGCATAAGGGACAGGCCGGGGTACGGTCTATCAAAGTGTAAGTGGCTGGGTGGCAGTCCATCAACGTGTAAGAGGCCGGGTGGCGGTCCAACACAAGGTCCTTATGTGGCCAGGGTGATGACCGGTGGGGGATTCATCCATCTACTAGTAGAAAAGGTTACTTATTGGTATCTTTGCCTGATCAGCAAGATATCAGGTTTATGCCAAAATTTCTTTTCTTTCCAAATTCATTGGATATTGCAACTCTGTTCATACTTTACATGACAGAGGTTTTCAGGAAATGTATGAGAGATATATATAGGTGTATATATATATCGGGACTTAATGAAGTATCTCGTAACTTCATTTCATTCAATAATATTTCAAAGATTGAATCTATTCAAGTATTATCTTGTAGTCTCATCTACGTGATGAACTTTTGAAACTAATTATAACTTGAACGGTGGTAGTTCAAGTAGTATTTGGAAAAGATATAAGTGTATTGGAGTATCTTGTAACTTCATCTTTTAAACTTATATCTAGTAAATGATTATCTTATGCATGACAAAGATTTTCAGAAAAACGTTGAGACAAGGTTAGATATATGAGATCACCTTGCAACGATATTTTTATACAGTTATACACTGGAACTCTGTGTATATTATGCATGGAAGAGGACTTCCAAGATTTTGAAAACTATATATGTATATATACTGAATATTTTGCGACTTCATCGCATTAAGATATCAAACTTGGCTCATTTCTTTTGACCAAGACTTTCATGAGTACTATAAGAAGGCTCATATATTGTAAATTATTATACATATTATTTTGGTGGGCTTGCTACTCACCCTTGCTTTCTTCTTTCATCACACAACATCAGATAGACAAGATGAACAGGACCAAGCTCCCAATTCGCGAGGGGATAGGAAACGTTCTGCAGCTTCCTATAGGCATTTAAGTCGCTGTAGCTAAGGTGGGAACTACCAATAGACTAGGCTTCAACTTTTGATGTACCAGATTTATGTATACTTATGAATTATAATAATGGCAAAGAAAATGTAAATTTATTCAGATAACCTTTTAAGGTGTATTGGCAGATAATTGTGGAATAAAATGACTTGTGATTATTTTTGGATGTTCATCTTTGAGACTATAACGTGTGGTTTGTGTGTTTATTGTGGGGTCATAGTACAGAGTAGTTGATTAATTATTAAGATTGGGTGTTATTAAGGGAAATGGAACTCGTGACAATCCGGATCCCCGATCCCGGATTTGGGGGTGTTACAGAAGTGGTATCAGAGCTAAGCGTTATAAACCTCAGAGATGATGTGACGTTAAGATAATAACTAAGATAATAAGAACTCCTTCTAAGTTCATAGTCGGGCTACCTAACGTAGTACTAACAGTTAAAACCCTTATGGGAACCCTTATAAATATCGTGATAGAAGCGTAGTTCATTATCATATATGGTAGCGGGACTCCGAACCCTGAGGTTGAGGAGCAACAACGCGATGATGTTTTATTAGTTATTGGAGATCAGATTGTGGATCCAATGGAACACCCTAATGAGGGACCGGATGATGTTCATATTGAGGATGTAGCGGTTGAGGATGTTGTCCTAGAAGGGACAGTTGCTGAGGAGGATCCCATGGAGGATCCTGACAAGAATGAATAAAGGACCACTGATGAATTTTGTAGTAAAAATTTGATGAAACTCCTTGGATGCTAAGTGATCATCTAAATATAGCTCATGCTAGGCTTGCATGTAAATTTCTTGGTAAAACATATTTAGAAAACATGTTGTTTGGCTTGCAAAACTCGAAGACATGCATGCATGTGGATTTCACTTAGAATGTTATAAGATTTTGATCATTTGGAAAGATTTTATTAGTAAGCTTTAATTTCAGTAGGAATAATGTGTTAATATTGATTAATGCTTCTTGATGCATGGTAATAAGTCATGTATATCTTTTATAAAATACATAACTTGTTGTTTCAAAAACTTGATGATTTGTGAGTTGTGAAATGTGGTTTCTTTTGTTTTGCCATGATTGCACCTTAGGTAAGGATGATCTCCACCAAGATTATTTTGAGTATAAGGGAGTTAGTTTATTAGATCACCATGTTTAATTCTTGGTTTGGGTATTGGGTTGTTGGTGGTTGAGTTTGTCAAGTCAAAACCTTGGAGAAAGGAGAGTTATAATTTCTGCAGAAAATCAGTTTAGTAACCTGAGGTTTAGAGTGAGTTTTGACCATGTCATTGATGTGCACTTTGAGGCCCAAGCTACCAGAAGTTAGTATTGGGAGTATATAAAAGGTTTTAGGTGTTGGTTGGAGGATTGCATGTCATTTGGTTAGGTGCACAAGTAGAATAACAAAATCTGTCCAGCAGGGGACAGTTTTGTTACAACTTAGAAATAGGGAGATTTGACCATGTCATGGGTAGGCCCTCATTAGGCCCTGTTGGGCCTTAGTTATAGGGAGTGTCAAAGAAGTTTTTCCAACCATAGTTCATAGGATATGAGTTAGAACCATGTGTCACAAGTTAATTCAACTTAGGGTGTTTTCTGCCCAGGAAAACAGGGGAACCATGGACTTTGAGCTTAGGCCCAAGAAGGCCCAAGCCAGGCCCTTGAGCCACATCAAATTTGGGAGATGCCCGTAGGTCAGTAGAGTCTTGTGTAATAGTTTTGAAGGAAAACCTATAGTTTAAGGGTGTCAAATGCACTCAAAAAACCATAGATGTCATTCTGAAATTTGCACCAGTGAACACTTTCACTCATCACATAGTTTTAGAATACTTAGGAGTGAGGTCTTGGTTAACCACCATAGTTGTAAGATAGTATAAGGTCAGTAGAATAAAAGGCACAAGTGAGGGTCAATAGGTCTTGGACAGTTTAGTAAAGACACATCGAGTTAGGAAGCCAAAATTAGAAGACTTTGTCTAGTTTAACGACCAAGTGACTTAAGTTGGGGGATCGAGATCATCCAAGCATAGTGTTGCATTATGGTGTATATGGTGTTATTTGGTATTAATATATGATATGTGATTATGTGGCTATGTGTGTGCAATTATAAATTAAAGGTGAATATAAATTAAGTGCATATAGGCCTAAGTGCCATCCGTGTTTAAATTCGGGTTGTAAATAGGTTAAGTTGGTGAGAATATATTATAATGAGGATTATTATTATTTATGTAGGATCTCGAGACGAGGGAAAACTTGCCATAAAGGTCGAGTGAAGCTCCAGTTGCTCCTACCAGTCAGACCAGACCAGCCTTTGTCAAGGCAAGTGATTCAACTTGTCCTTCATATTTACTGCTAATAGTTCATACATTGCTGCAACTATCCTGTGTCATTTGATATATTAAATCAAGCGTATCTTATGTTTACCTTTGAATTATATAAAAATGCCATGAACCCTCGAGTACGTATTGCAAAGTGGTCTTATCATGATAGTATATTAAAGTAATTCGAATGCCAAGATAAAAGAAAGGGTAGTTATAACTCTTGGTTGATTCTCTTGATTAACATGCTGATGATTCCTAAGTATTGATATCTCATCCTGATACTTGAACCCCTATAGAACATTACCTTGAACCCTAAAAGCCAGATACTTATCAAAGTGATTCCTCATTGATTGATACCCCTCTTTCTTATCCTGAAGCTTGACAATTCTGATATATCCTGAGTTAAAGATCATTTCTGCATACCTTAACACCGTTAGTATTCATGAAGCTTATCTTCTTGATGATGCAGCACTTGAACCTTGATGAGAAACCATTGTTTAAAGCCCAATTTGGCATTACCCTTTATAATATCCTATAGCCTCACTAAATCCCCTTGTCAAATCTTTGATATATGAAAACCATTCAGTTACTTTAATAGAGTATAGTTTTTTGAATCATGGCCCTGAGATTTAGTACCATATTTCCCGTGTTTTGAGTTGATCTATAATCCCTTGATAAAAAAAATGTTTACTAGAAAAGAGATTTTGTTATAAATCGGCATCAGTTTTTGAAATAAATAAAATGTGTGTTTTCAGTCCCAAAGGGGGATAAATGTTTTCTTTGAATAGTGGATCTGGACTGAGATGCGAGTCCTTTCCACACTTATATTAGTCTTAAAAGTTTCCTAGGGATTCCCATTAATGTTTTAGAACCCAGCGAGGTTCGGGATTACTTCGCGGCTGATCACCGGCTGTAATCCGTAGCGTCATAAAATAATTTTGATTAAGATATGATTTTTTTAAAATTGTTTTGATACCAACAAAATGATGCCATCACCCAAAGTTTTATCTCTCATTATCATTGGTCATGTCCTCCCATTGACATTCTTTAATATATATCTCTCGATTTATGTTTTGTATTGTATTCTTTAGCACTTGTTGAGCATTTGGCTCACTCCTTGCTTTACCCTAATATTACAGCTAGCAGATATGGTTAGATTCAAGCAGACTGCCCATAAGACCTGTGATGCTGATGCCTATGTTCGAGCTCAGGTAGAATAAGTGATAGTAGTTTGTGTGAGGACTCGGTATTTAAAATCAGTTGTAATAGATGTTAGTGTTGGGCTGTTCCAAACCCTAAACTGTAAGATCTTGGATTTGGGTATGTTTATTTATTATTAAATGTTGTAATAGTTATATTTAATTTACTGTTTCAGTTGGGGTGTGACAGGTTTTGGTATCAGAGCGATGGTTTAGAGTCCCTGGACAGCCCAAATAGGTTAAAGGGTATATGTGTAAGTTATAGATAATATGTGAGAGAGTAGGTTAAGTAAGTTTATTATTAATACTCCTCTTATTGGTTTGTCAGCAAAGGGCACATTCCTCGTCATCCTCTGGTTCGGACGACACTATTGCTTTCACCGTGTATGCTGAGTTGAGGCGCGAGTTTGACATGCTTCAGGGAAAGTACGACCGAATGATAGACCGACTGAAGAACGTGTACCCGGACAGCCGAAACTACGAAGGGAAGCACAAGGAGCAGATGACTGCGAGACTTCAGACCTTGGTTCAGTACGTCAACACTAAGCTTGAGGAGATGACAGCGCACCGGGACCGCACCAGCCAGTATGTCATTCAGATGGTGGCGGATGAGCTCCAAAGCATTGTGAAGACGCTTCGAGAGGAAAAGACTACCAAGCCCCATTCAGATGGAGTGGAGCCTTAGTTCTTTCCATTTACCTTTCATGTTGTTATACTATCAGACTCCGTAGAATTTCCCAGTTATTTCCGTTATTTCCTTTAAATAAGCATGTTGATCCTAGAATCAGACTTTGTTCTAATCTTATGTATTGTGACCTTTAAATTTCAATAATCATGCTCTATTGTTCCAATTGCTCTCAACTGTTATTATACGCTTTTATATGCATCATCATATCTGCTTAATTTGAAACCTGACCTCACATGTAAATAAGAATGCCATGCGATACCCTCGAATTGTTTTATTATTCATATCTGTTTTGACATAACTCTTATTTCAGGATCATGCCTCCCAAAAAGAAGAACCCAACAACCACATCCACCATAGACCCAAATATTCTTCAACTACTGGAAACTTTGCAACAGCAGATTAATGCTATAGCCCAACAACAACTAACTCTTCAACAGCGAATTGAGAACCAAGATAACCGTGAACCACACCAACCAGCTGAACCACCAGTACCACCTAGACAAATTGTCACTTTCAAGACTTTTCAGAATGTGAATCCACCTGCATTTCATGATACCACTGATCCAGTAATAGCTAACACATGGATCAAGGAGATGGAAAGGGCTTTTGAGTTGGTACAGTTAGGAGACGATCAGAAGACGCCGTATGCTACTTACTTCTTGAAGGGCGAAGTCATCTATTGGTGGGAATCAGTAAAAGCTATGGAAGTACCTCAACAGGTTTCTTGGGAGAGATTTAAGAAGTTATTTCTGGACAAGTATTACCCTAAGTACATGCAGAATCAGATGGAGCTTAAATTTTTGGAGCTGAAGCAAGGGAACATGACTGTACTGGAGTATGAGAAGAAGTTCACTGAGTTGTCAAGGTTTGTGACAAAGTATACCAGCACCGAGGAGTAAAAAGCGAAGAAATTTCAGCAAGGATTAGAGCCTTGGATCAGAGGTAGAGTGGCTATGTTTGAGCTTGAAACTTATGCGGGAGTAGTTCAGAAAGCTGCTCTGATTGAGAATAATGGGATGCAGTCAAGGAAGGAGAGGGATAATAAGAAGAGGAAGGTTCCATTTTATGGAGAAAAGTATGAAGCGGGAAGTTCACAAGATCGGAATGTAAAGAGGATCGGATTCCAGAAGGGCGGAAATTTTTAAAAGAAGGGAAATTTGGGTAAAAGGCAAGAATCAAAGGGGAACAACCAGGCAAGCCAAGGACAAGTTGGAGAAAACAGATTCCAGAGACCTGAATGCAAGCACTGTGGAAGAAGGCACCCCGGAGTGTGTAATAAGTTGAGCATGACATGCTATAGGTGCAATCAGAAGGGACATTTGGCGAATGAGTGCAAGATGCCGAAGCCAGGGCTTACGTGCTACAAGTGTGGGAAAAATGGACACATAGTTAGGGAGTGCAAGGCAACCGGACCAGTCAAAGCTCTGATGAATGTGGCAAACACCAGTGCGAGCGTGCCAGTTGAGGTATTGGCATTACCTCCACCACCTACAACAACCCCGCAAGCAACAGCAAGGACATTTGATCTGAAGATGAAGGATGCTGTTCAGAATTCTGAGGTGATAGCAGGTACACTTTTACTCAATAATGTCAAAGCTAAAGTATTGATTGATTCGGGAGCAACAAGATCTTTCATATCAGAAACTTTTGTTGATAAGCTTCAATGTGATAAAATGATTATGAGCGAGGTAGTAAATATGGTAATTGCGAACCAAGAGACGATTCTTGTGAATTAATAATTGTCCGAAGTGTGAGATTGATATTTCGGGGTATAAGTTTTCAGCCGACTTGATACTTTTTAAGTTGGGAGAGTTTGATATAATTTTAGGCATGGATTGGTTAGGAGAAAATAACGCTCAGATTAATTGTAAGACCAAGTGTTATGGATAAAAAACTAAGGTTATTATTTGCTGTATTTATTACTAAGATTCGGGAGCTCAAGGCCTTTAATGGCTGCTCTCGTGTTTCGTAGCTCAACTCTGCCTTTACGAGATGCCTACGTATCTCTGTGAATTAGAGAATCAAGCCAAAAAACGTCGTTCTGATTTGTGGGGTGAGGCCCCTTATATAGATGTTGGGAGTCCTTGAATTGGACTTGGTATAGGAGACTTGGTGGGCAAGTCTCATAATTAGAATGGACTTTGGAGTCCTAGATAGTAGGAAACTGATTCCTTATCCTTTTAGGTGGCCTTGAGGCTAATCTATAAGGATTTATATCCTTATCGGGACTCTTCTCAATAGCTGATTTTTCCCTTATTAATTAATTACGAAATTAATTAATAATCAGGGCTTTTGGGCCTTCTTTATTCCATCAGGCCTGATCTGGTCCATCAGGCTTAACCTTTCTGGTCTGAGTATCATATATCTTTTTATTTGGCCTAGCAGCCCACACCTTGCAGTATTTAATTATACTATCATAATTTATTTATCCCTATCATTTGCCCCCCAACTTTTGGGAAATATTGATTAGGTTTCGCAGAAGTTAAGTCTGTTTATTCCCTTACAGGGTTTCGTTTTTGCGTAAAGTGTGGAGCGACCTACACATTTACAATGAATTTTCCTTTTATTCAGGAATTATCTTAATTTCCAGGAATTTTTCCCTTATTTCTAGGATTTTTCCCTAATTTCCAGGATTTTTCCCTAATTTTCTGGGATTTTTCCTTAATTTTCCGGGATTTATCCTTAATTTTCTGGATTTTTCCCTAATTTTCCGGGATTTATCCTTAATTTTCTGGATTTTTCCCTAATTTCTGGGCTTTATCCCTATTTTTTTGGATTTTTCCCTTAATTTCTGGGATTTATCCTTATTTTTCTGGCTTAAAATCGATCAGGATGTACACAAAATCGATCAGGATGTATACAAAATCGATCAGGATTCCTGACCGATTTCGATCAGGATCCTGATCGAATTAGCTCAGGAACTTACGTTCTGGTCGACAGGATTCCTGATCGATTTCGATCAGGACTCTGATCGAATTGGCCTTCAAAGTGACACCCTAGTCGACTGATACATGGGCTTAATCGACCAGGATTCCTGATCGATTTCGATCAGGATTCTGATCGAATTAAGTGGCTTTCTACCATTCTGATCAAATAGAATATCGATCAGGACTCTCTTCTGTGTCGATCAGGACTCTGATCGATCTTAGGGGATTTCTTCCCTCCTGTTCGAATGAGATATCGATCAGGATCCTTTTTTGCGTCGATTAGGACTCTGATCGAACTTAGGGGATTTCTTCCCTCCTGTTCGAATGAGATATCGATCAGGATCCTTTTTTGCGTCGATCAGGACTCTAATCGAACTTAGGGGATTTCTTCCCTCCTGTTCGAATGAGATATCGACCAGGACTCTCTTCTGCGTCGATCAGGACTCTGATCGAACCAATTTAAAATTCTGGTCAATTTTTGACCATTCATTTTCCATAGGAGCTTCTAGATTATTCCTGATATTTCTAGTAGATGGGCTTTTAGGTTGGGCCTGGCTAAATGGGCCTAGAAACGCCTCGTATTCCGAGCTTTTCGCCTATATAAGTGTAGTGTGAAGTGAGAATCCTCACTTCACTTCTCATTTCTCATTTTCTCTCACAAATCTCTCTAGAGTTCTCCCTTTGAGAAGGCAATTTCCGGCGACCTCAGCCACCGCAGCTCCACCTTTCTCAGGTTTTTCTGGGTTTCAAGCCTTCAACCGAAGCATATCAATGGCGGATCGTGACTTGGCTCGTTTGCAGAAGATGAATGTCTCTAAGAGAGGTACAAACATTCAAATTCAATCTCCATATACTTCCCTACTTGATATGATTAACTCGAGAGGTGATGAATATCCCTCTCTATCTGAGTTAGATTCGTATAATCATGGTAACACCTTTCATGAGTTAGATGGTAGGATAGAGTCTATGAACACCCTGTACAGACTTCCACCCCATCTTAGGATTACTCCAGCCGCCCCTGGGGATAGGACTTGTAATTGGGAGGGGGATACTTTGTTTATCTATCGAGGAGCCCTGACCGCGGGTCTCAGGTTCCCATTCCATGAATTTATTCCTCGCTTACTTGCAGATGTACAAATTAACCCTTGTCAACTCCCTCCTAACGCTTGGAGGAACATTATCTGTTTTATGGTCCTTTGTCTTAGAAACAATTTTCCTCTTTCCGTAGCTGTCTTTAGGAAAGTTTTCCAATTCTATAATAGCGCTATGAGTCAACCAGGTTGGGTTTTAATTCATCAACGGCCCAAAATCCCTCATATCTTTGATAGTAATTCCATAGTTGAGAACAACTCTAAATGGAGGGACGAGTTTGTGAGGCTGACCTGGGCTGGGGGTGATTGGGCCACACTCTTCCGTAGGCCCTTTTGCAAAGTGTCAGATGGGAGTCCAGGTAGCATCAGATTATCTGATGAGGAGGAGGTGGCCTACCAAGCCTTAATTTCGGATGATGGGAAAACAGACACTTGGACCCTTTTAGAGGAGTTTTCCTTGAAGAAAGTTGGTCTCTCTCAGGCCAGTGATAAGGGTAAATTTATAACTGGATAACCATTTTTCCTTCCCTTTAATTGTAACATTTTATCTCCTGCAATTTAATATTCTTTCTATCTTTCTTTTTCATCTTGTGAGGCCATCAATAATGTCAACAGTCCCAAGGAAGGGGAGTCAGGCCGCCAGAAGAGGGCCAAGCTAAACAGGGACCCCAGGAGCAAACCTGACGGTCCTTCTTTTCTTAAGCCCCACGTCCCGGTGGTCGAGCTGGGGGACGATGTGGATCCTCCACTTAAGGCACATTCCTTCAGGCCTAACTGGGGCTTCAGGAGGAGCGATACGGTGGTTGGATCCACCAAACATGCTAAGGATTGGTCATACCATTCCATCACTCCTCACGATTTCACTGACATTGTTACGGGGAGTGATATCGAGACTATTGAGCTTCTGGGTTCTCAAGCCCAAGCTGCGGTAACTTTCTTTTTTCTCTTTTTCTTTGAATCCCAACTTTCTCGTATTTTAACGAACTTGTGCTAACTCATACATATTTCTTTGCAGAGTAATACCTACTTCCAGGCGGCCCTCCACCAGGCTAGGTCCTGGAAGGGTAACTCAGATGGGTTTGAGAAGGAGATGAAGAAATGGGAAGAGAGAGCCAAGGTCCTGGAGAAGAAGCTGGACACGAAGAAAGAGGAGCTGGCTAAGGCTCATTCCGAGCTGGTGAAACTTAGGAGCGATAAGGATAAGCTCATTGATGACTACATGGATTCTGACAAGTTTAAGAATCTCATGGAGATTCATGATGAGGGTCTTTATTCCCTACAGTTTACTCAGGGATGGGATGCGGCCGTAAAGGCGGTTTCTGAGAAGCACCCGTGCTTAGTCGACCCTAAGGACTTTATAAGTCCCGAGCAGGCTGAGTCGGAGGACAGCATAGACGCCCTCTTCAACTCCCCTCAGCCAGATGATCGCATCTTGGATCCTAACACTGCTTCTCCTCCCGCTTCTCCTGCGAAGGACGCTGAAGGCGCTGATAAGGAGCAAGAGAATGAAGGCTCCCGCATGGAGGAGTAGTTTTTCTATTCTGTAATTTTATCCTTAACTTATGTCTGGACTTTTGTTTGTATTAAAACTTATTACCCTCCGGGGCTATTTTATATGCTACTTTCCTTATTTGCATTCTCTCCTTCATTTTTCCGATACTTTAATATTCAAACTTGGCTTAATGGGCCACACAAGTATTATCACAACTCAAACATCCATAGGTTGAAATAATTTCGAACTCTTCAATTTCAAGTCTGGTTTTCCAAAACCTTACATAATATGGGTTCGACCCTGATCTATAATAGCTAAAAAATAAACATCCTATGCAAACAAAGCTTCAAGGTGCTTTTAAACCTACTTGTCATAATGACAAGTGAGAATCGTACTTCGACCATCTTACACGTAGTAAACCTTCAGGTTTTGTGCCAGGTTCTCGGGACTTCAAAACCATCCATAGTGTCCAGCTTGTAGGTTCCTCTACCCTGAACGCTCTTGACTTTATACGGCCCTTCCCAATTTGGGGCAAGCTTTCCTTTCTGTCTGACACCAGAAGCCTCTATTTTTCTCAAGACTAGGTCACCTTGTTTGAAAAACCTCTCTTTAACCCTTAGGTTGTAGTAGAATGAAGCCTTTTTCTGATATTCTACTATCTTTGCATGTGCTTTATCTCGCACTTCATCGATTAAATCCAGGGCTAACCTCTGCCCTTCCTCATTTTCTTCTGCATTGAAAGCTTGAATCCTTGGAGAGGAATATGATATCTCTACTGGAACTACTGCTTCTGCCCCATATGCCAACATAAAGGGAGTTGCTCCTGTCGTGACTCTACAGGTAGTCCTGTAGGCCCATAATATTGGAAGTATTTCATCCACCCAATTATTTCTTGACTTCTCGATCCTCTTCTTTAGTCCATCCAGGATTATCCGATTTGCTACCTCTGCTTGCCCATTGGCTTGCGGGTGAGCCACAGAGGTGAATCGTAACTCAATTTAATTTTCTTCATAATACTTCTTAAATTCCTCATTGTTGAATTGTATTCCATTGTCAGTGACGAGGATACGGGGAATTCCATATCGGCACATAATGTTTTCCCACAGGAATTGTGCAACCTGCTTAGTTGTGATTTTGGCCAAGGGTTTCGCTTCGATCCACTTGGTGAAATAATCAATGGCTACAATCAGAAACTTCCTTTATGCCGTGGCCATAGGAAAAGGCCCTAGAATATCCATCCCCCACATAGCAAAGGGAATAGGTGAGTTGATAAAGGTCAGCATCTCGGGGGGTTGTCTAACAACTGGTGCATGCTTCTGACAGCGATCACACTTCTTCACATATTCTTTGGCATCAGCCATCATTTCTGGCCAATAGAAACCTAAACGGGTTATCTTATGAGCCAAGGCCCTGCCCCCCAAGTGTTGCCCACAAATACCTTCATGCACTTCCTCAAGAGCCAAGCGTACCTCGTCGGGCCTGAGACACCTCAAGTAAGGAACCACGAAAGATCTCTTATACATAATTCCATCTATCAAGGAGTACCTTGGTGCTCAAATAGTTAGCTTCCGTGCCTCAGTTGCATCACTTGGCAACCAACCGGTCTGAATGTGAGCCTTGATGGGATCAATCCATGACGTCCCCAAGCCTATGGGAGCCACAAGCTTAACATCTATGCTTCGTGTCTTCAAAACACGGAAGTACACACTTCCTGAACTTTCTTCAATCTCAGATGAAGCAAACTTTAATAGCGCATCTGCTTTAGCATTTTCTTCCCTTGGAATGTGTTCAACATGGCATTCATTAAATTGGGTCATCACAGCCCTTACTAGGCGAACATACTTAGCCATCGTATCATCCCTTGCCTCAAATTCTCCCTTTACCTGGGATATGATCAGCTTCGAGTCTCCACAGACCTTTAAGTTTTTGACTCTAAGTGTCCCAGCTAGACCAAGGCCAGCAATCAGGGCTTCATACTCTGCCTCATTGTTTGTGGTTGGGAAGTCTAGCTTCATAGCATACTCAACTAAGAATCCATCAGGGCTTTGCAAAACCAACCCTGCTCCACTAGAATTTATTTTTGATGCTCCATCAAAATAGAGAACCCAATATTCTTTCTCCTTATCATCCTTCTCCCTGTCCCCATTGTCGACTCCCTTGTCTTGAGGTATGGTATCTTCCTTCCCCCGGACTTCTAGGTTGGGTATGGTACATTCCACCACGAAGTCAGCTAGTGCCTGGGCTTTTATAGCCGTACGTGGCTTATACTTGAGATTGAACTCTCCCAACTCTATTGCCCACTTAATTAGTCTCCCACTTGCCTTGGGACTGTCAATGATATTTCTCAGTGGCTGATTTGTTAGCACTTCAATCTGGTGAGCTTGAAAATAAGGACGCAGCTTTCTTGAAGCCATTACCAAGGCTAAAGCAAATTTCTCAATAGTTGAATAATTCAACTCAGCACCATGCAAAATTTTGCTGACATAGTATACGGGTTTCTGGACTTTCAGTTCTTCCTTAACCAACACCGCGCTCAAGGCGCTCTCTGAAACAGCCAAGTACAAGAATAAAATTTCACTCAGAACTGGCTTGGCCAACAACGGGGCCTGGGCCATATACTTCTTTAACTCTTCAAATGCCTTCTGGTTTTCCTCACTCCATAAAAAGTCTTTGATGCTCTTTAGCGATTTGAAGAATGACAAACACTTGTCCCCCGACTTGGAGATGAATCGTCCTAGCACAGCAACCCTTCCTGTAAGCTTCTGAACATCCTTAACAGTTTTTGGTGGTTCCATGTCCAGGATCGCCTTTATTTTATATGGGTTAGCCTCAATTCCCCTCTTTGAGACCATCAGTCCCAAGAATTTTCCAGATCCTACTCCGAAAGCACACTTCGTAGGATTCAACATCATCTTGTGGTACCTCAGGACCTCAAAAGCTTCCCTTAAATGGGCTATATGATCAGTCTTTACTAGACTCTTGACTAACATGTCATCAACATAGATTTCCATAGTCTTACCAATAAGATCCTTAAAAATTCTATTCACCAACCTTTGATAGGTGGCTCCTGCATTCCTGAGACCAAACGCCATAACAAGATAACAATAAACACCAAAGTCAGTGATAAATGATACCTTTGGAATGTCATCCTTATGCATTTTGATCTGGTTATATCCGCTAAATCCATCCATGAAACTCAGCATCTCATGTCCAGCAGTGGCATCAATCAAAGTATCAATTCTAGGCAGCGGAAAACAGTCTTTGGGGCATGCATCATTCAGATCAGTGAAGTCTATACACATCCTCCACTTTCCATTAGCCTTCTTCACCATTACAGGGTTTGCTAACTACTCCGGAAATTGAATCTCCTCAATGAAACAGCCTCTAAGAGCTTTTCCACTTCCTGTTTTATAGCCTCTTGTCTTTTCGGGGCAAAATTTCTTTTCTTTTGTTTCACTGTCTTCCGGCTTGGATCCACATTTAGCTTGTGAGTAATTAACTCTGGGTCTATGCCTGGCATATCAGCTGCTGACCATGCAAACACATCACTATTTTCTTGAAAAAATTTCACTAACTTCCCTCTAAGGGGCTCCTCTAATGTGGCTCCAATGAAAGTCATCCTCTCAGGATTCTCGGGGTCTAAAGGAACCGAAACCAATTTTTCTGCTGGCCTTCCTCTATTCTCATCATTTTCTCGAACATCCATATCTTCAATAGGAAGAACTTGCCCCCCGACTCCATCTGCCCTCAAAGAGGCAACATAACAGCTTCTAGCCATTTTTTGATCTCCTCTCTCTTCTCCAATCCCGTTTCGGGTGGGAAACTATATGACTGAATGATAGGAAGAGGGGACTGCCTTGAAGGCATGTATCCCTGTTCTCCCCATGATAGTATTATAAGTTGAACTAGCCTTTACCACCACGAAATCCAGCATCTGCGTTGCTTGCCTTGGTTCCGTACCTATGGTGGTCGGCAATTTGATTATCCTTTCCACAAGACATTCTACTCCAGCAAATCCATATATCGGCATGTCGGTTGGTGTCAACTGGGAGTCGTTATACCCCATTCTTAGAAAGGTGTCAAGGAGCAAGATATCCACAGAAGCACCATTATCCACAAGGACCCTCTTAACCGGGCTATTTCCTATTATCGGTGTTATGACCAGCGGGTCGTCATGGGGAAACTTCACACCCTCTAGGTCAGAATCATCAAAAGCCAATGTTACTTCTGTCCTGGCCCTCTTCGGGGCTTCTCCAACAATATGCATAACCTCCCTAGTATATGCCTTTCTGGAATTTTTGGACAATCCAACAGCAGTTGGACCTCCAAAGATCGTGTTTATCACAGGCCCTCGAGGGCGTCGCGGTCCTCCAAAAATTGCATTTATAACCGGCCCTGTAGGTTGGGGATTCTGCCCCTGATCGTCTTGGTCCCTCCTATGATCTTCAAAGTTCTTCCTTCCATTATTATTTCTGTCCCCTCCATCTCCAGTATACTTGTTCAATCTTCCTTTTCGAATCAAAAACTCAATTTCATCTTTCAATTGCCTACACTCATCGGTGTCATGGCCAACATCTTTGTGAAACCTGCAATACTTGCCCTTATCTAGCTTGGCGGGATCAGCCTTCAAGGGCTTAGGCCAGCGAATATCTCTGTCTTTCTCAATCTCCATCAAAATCTGACTTCTAGGAGCATTCAGCTTAGCGTATTCAGTGAACTTTTGCCTAGGTCCTCCCCTCTTGGGGGTTGAATCAGGGTTTTGTTCGGTCCTAGGATATTTGTCTTTTGCAATATATTCTAAATCAGTTTTCCGCTTCTTGCCTCCAGTGGGCTCATTACTTACTACGGTCTTCCTCATACTTTCTTCAACCTTGATATACTTCCCTGCCCTCTCTTGGAGCTGCAACATGCTTTCAGGGGGACGTTTGGCCAAGGACATCTTAAAAAACTCGTCCCTAGTTCCTTGTTGCAGTGCTATCATGGCTACCTTATCATCAAGGTCCGGGACTTTTAAAGCCTCCTTTGTGAAACGATTCAGGTAATCTCTCAAGGATTCCTTAGCTCCCTGCACAAGACTCATAAGAGATGCTGAACTTTTCTCATGGACTCTTCCACTGATGAATTGCTTAATAAAAGCCTGACTTAATTCTCTGAACGATCCAATAGAATTTGGGGGTAAGCGAATGTACCATCTTTGAGCCATACCCGACAGGGTTTGAGGGAAGGCCCGACATTTAATAGCGTCATTCACGGGTTGCAGCAGCAGTGCATTAGAGAATGTCTTGACATGGTTAGTGGGGTCTCCGGTGCCATCATAGGCTTTGATAGTGGGCATCTTGAATTTCCTTGAGATATGGGCATTCATTATTTCTTCTGTGAAGGGTGGATTTGGATCATCAGGGTCTCCAAGGGGAAGGAGATTGCTTGGATCAGTTCTTGGAAAGACAGCCCTTCTTCGTACCGGACCATCCAGGTCTATGACAGGAGGAGGATTTCTCCCCTAGGAGGCATCTGGGGTCTGGTGGCCTGGTGAGCTTCCAAGTCACGCCTCAGCCTTTGGATCTCAGCCTCATGAGCCCTTATCCTTTCCTGCACTTCCTGGGGATTCGCCCATTGGGTGCTTCGAGGGTGTTGCCTTCCATCGGCCATCGGCTCCTTGCCTGGACGTCTCCTTTTTGGGGCCACTTCATCATCCGAAGATTCGGAATCTCTCTCAGTGTAAGGACCAGAAAATTCCCGATCCTCGGGGATAGGAGCCAAACCTCGTATATAAGGGGGTGATTGCCCTCATGCTTCACTTCGCCCAGCATATCCACTTCCTCCAACCTCGGGGTAAAGGGGCATCCCATAAGGGGGGTTAGTGGTAACAACAGTTGAATATTCATACCCGACGGGTCGAGAATTCACAGGTATATGTACTTGTTGAACTTGAGGATTCGTACCTTGAATAGTCGGGGGAGTCGTCCATTGTGGCTAAGATTGAGTTGCCCTTATCTGGGTTTCCGCTTGAGTAGATGCATAAGTTAAGTGGGGAAGAATCTCCACGGTTGACGAAATCACCTGAGTTGTCCCTGATGGTGTTCCCTCCTCCAGAGCGCTAGTTGTTCTCCGTGTTCTCGCCATGGTTGTTGTTCAATTTCCCACAGACGGCGCCAAATGTTATGGATAAAAAACTAAGGTTATTATTTGCTGTATTTATTACTAAGATTCGGGAGCTCAAGGCCTTTAATGGCTGCTCTCGTGTTTCGTAGCTCAACTCTGCCTTTACGAGATGCCTACGTATCTCTGTGAATTAGAGAATCAAGCCAAAAAACGTCGTTCTGATTTGTGGGGTGAGGCCCCTTATATAGATGTTGGGAGTCCTTGAATTGGACTTGGTATAGGAGACTTGGTGGGCAAGTCTCATAATTAGAATGGACTTTGGAGTCCTAGATAGTAGGAAACTGATTCCTTATCCTTTTAGGTGGCCTTGAGGCTAATCTATAAGGATTTATATCCTTATCGGGACTCTTCTCAATAGCTGATTTTTTGCTTATTAATTAATTACGAAATTAATTAATAATCAGGGCTTTTGGGCCTTCTTTATTCCATCAGGCCTGATCTGGTCCATCAGGCTTAACCTTTCTGGTCTGAGTATCATATATCTTTTTATTGGGCCTAGCATCCCACACCTTGCAGTATTTAATTATACTATCATAATTTATTTATCCCTATCACCAAGAAAGTGTATTTAAAGGCGAAGAGTGGAGATAAGGTAGTATTTAAGGGGCAGAGGCAAGAACAACTATTTCTCACAATCGTTCAGGCTAAGAAGCTACTTAGAAAAGGTTGTGAGTCGTTCCTAGCATATGTAGTGGATTCAGAAAAGGGCAACCCCAACATAGAAGATATCCCTGTAGTTAACGAGTTTCCCGATGTGTTTCCAGACGAACTACCAGGCTTACCACCAGATCGACAAATCGAGTTCGAGATCAACCTTGCTCCAGGAACGGAACCAGTTTCAAAGCCCCCATATAGGATGGCACCAGCAGAAATGAAAGAGTTGGCGAGCCAGCTACAAGAATTGTTAGATAAAGGAGTGATACAACCAAGTACGTCGCCATGGGGAGCACCTGTTCTGTTTGTCAAGAAGAAAGATGGGAGTATGCGACTATGCATATATTATCGAGAGTTGAATAAGGTAACGATCAAGAACCGCTACCCGCTACCAAGAATAGATGACCTTTTTGATCAGCTGAAAGGAGCAAAGTGCTTTTCAAATATTGACTTGAGATTGGGATACCATCAACTAAAGATCAAAGAAGAAGATATTCCCAAGACAGCATTTAGGACCAGATATGGGAATTATGAATTCCTAGTAATGCCGTTTGGATTGACCAACGCCCCGGCCGCATTTATGGATCTGATGAATCGAGTATTTAAGAAGTATTTGGACAAGTTTATCGTGGTATTCATTGATGACATCCTTATTTATTCTAATTCGGAAGAAGAACATAAACAGCACCTCTAGATAGCATTGGAAATACTTCGTCAAGAGAAGTTGTATGACAAGTTTACCAAATGTGAGTTTTGGTTAAAGGAAGTTCAATTTTTGGGGCATGTCATTGGAAATGAAGGAGTTAAAGTGGATCCGGCAAAGATTGAGGCAGTTATGAGTTGGGAGAGGCCAAAGACTCCTACGGAGGTGCGAAGTTTTCTAGGGTTGGCAGGATACTATAGAAGGTTCGTCAAGGATTTTTCGAAAGTCGCCATGCCATTGACCAAGTTAACCAGAAAGAATCAAAAGTTTGAATGGAGTGCAGAATGTGAGGATAGCTTTCAAGAGTTGAAGCAGAGATTGGTAACAGCTCCGGTGTTAGTACTTCCAGATGACCAAGGAAACTTTGTGATATTCAGCGACGCTTCACATAAGGGATTGGGTTGTGTGTTAATGCAACACAGTAAGGTGATCGCGTATGCGTCAAGACAGTTGAAATCGCATGAGTTGAAGTACCCGACGCATGACTTGGAACTAGCCGCCATAGTGTTCGCACTTAAGATTTGGAGACATTACCTCTACGGAGAAAAGTGTGAAATCTACACGGATCACAAGAGTTTAAAGTACATTTTCACTCAGAAGGAGCTCAATATGAGGCAGAGGAGATGGCTGGAATTGATCAAGGACTATGACTGTTCGATAAATTACCATCCTGGAAAGGCAAATATTGTGGCCGATGCTCTAAGTAGGAAGGAGAGACTGAATATGATGACAACATCAAAGGAATTATCTGAAGAAATCAAGAGATTTGAACTTGAACTTTGTGATTGTGGAAAAGTTGAAGAAGTTTGTTGTGCAATGACTTTTCAGCCAACACTAGTGGAAAAGATAAAGAAATGTCAAGAATAAGTAATGGAGAAAGAGAAGAATCAGTTATCTGGAGAGGAGATTAATACTCAAAGGGATGAGCAATGGATACTAAGGTTTTCTTCCAGAATATGGATTCCTCATGTACCTGAAATAAAGAATGAGATCCTACACGAAGCCCACAATTCAAAATTTTCAATCCACCCGGGAAGTACCAAGATGTATCAGGACTTAAAGAAAAACTTTTGGTGGCCAAATATGAAGCGAGACGTAGCGGAATGGGTTGCAAAGTGTTATACTTGTCAGAAAGTGAAGGCAGAACATCAACGACCAAGCAGATTAATTCAGCCCCTAAAGATTCCAGAATGGAAATGGGAAAATATCGCCATGGACTTTATAGTAGGACTACCGCGAACGAAATCCGGGCATGACGCTGTATGGGTTATAGTTGACCGTCTTACAAAGTCAGCGCATTTCCCTTCAATTAACGAGAAGTCTTCATTAGACAAATTGGTTCATCTGTATGTGCGCGAAATCGTACTAAGGCATGGAGTACCTATATCAATAGTTTCAGACAGAGATCCCCGATTTAACTCGAGATTTTGGAAGCAATTTCAAGAATGTTTTGGCACGAAATTGAATATGAGCACGGCGTACCACCCGCAGACTGATGGACAAAGCGAAAGGACAATTCAAACAATCGAAGACATGTTGCGCAGTTGTGCAATCGATTTTGCAGGAAGTTGGGACGACCACTTGCCGTTGATTGAATTCTCTTACAACAATAGCTATCATTCCAGTATCGGCATGCCACCATACGAAGCTTTGTACGGGCGAAAATGTAGATCACCAACAAGTTGGGATGAAGTAGGAGAAGGAAGGATTCTCGGCTCAGAATTGGTACAACAATTGCATGACTCAGTCAAGTTAATTCAGAAAAGGCTACTTGCTGCTCAAGATAGACAGAGGAAGTATGCGGATCCGACATGTAAGGATGTTCAATTCCAAATTGGCGAAGCTGTTTTGTTGAAGGTGTCACCTAGAAAAGGGTTGTCTAGATTTGGCAAGAAAGGGAAGTTAGCACCTAGATACATAGGTCCTTTTGAAATTTTGAGTCAAGTAGGGAAGGTGGCCTACGAGTTGGCCTTACCACCTCAGTATCAGCACGTGCATAATGTGTTCCATGTGTCATTGCTTAATAAGTACAATCCTGACGCTAGTCATGTAATAGAATATGAACCAGTAGAAATTCAGGCAGACCTGTCATTTGTGGAGCAACCGGTCAAAATACTCGACTGGCAAGAGAAGAGTCGTAGAAATAAGTCAGTAAAGTTAGTAAAAGTACTTTAGAGGAACCCTAAGGTCGAAGAATCGACTTGAGAGTTAGAGTCTGATATGCGTTCCCGGTATTATCATCTGTTCTCTTAGATTCTGGGGACAGAATCCCTTAAGGGGGAGAGGATGTTACAACCGGCATTTCTGTATAATATTAATTGTAAATTTAGTACAACTTTGAAAGCTGAATGCCAATATATGCAACTATTGTATGCTTGTGTGAATGAGAACTCTGCATCTTAAATTTTCGTTATGTGGTATATGAATTTTCAAAGCAAAAGTTTATTTATTTCTTTCATTTTTGATTTATAAGGAATATTTTAAACCTTGAATAAATTTCTCTTTAAAAGTTATTTTGTTCACAAATTTCAAAAGTAGTTTTATAAAATTTCTAAAAATCCAAATTATTTTATGGTATAAATTTTATAATTTTTGAACTTGTATTTTATTTTACAAAAATAAATCTTTATAAATGTTAATTGTTATAATTAGTAAATTACATAGTTGTCCTTGCATGCAAATCCTTTCTATTCAATCAAAAAGGGCTAAAGAGACAATTACCACCCCACTAACTCTTATTTTTCTAGCCAAATTCCTCCTTTACCTGTCACACCCCCAACTTAAATAGCAAAATAAATATAACTATTACATCATTTTAATGAAGAATACACAACCAAATCCAAGATCTTACAGTTTAGGGTTTGGAATAGCCCAACACTACCAACTATTACATCTGATTATAAATACCGAGTCCTCACACAGCTATTATTACTTATTCTACCTGAGCTCGAACATAAGCATCAGCATCACAGGTCTTACGGGCAGTCTGCTTGAATCTAACCATAGCTGCTAGCTGTAATATCAGGGTAAAATAAGGAGTGAGCCAAATGCTCAACAAGTGCTAACAGTACGACACAAACACAAATCGAGATATACCTTTAAGAATGACAATAAAAAGACATAACCAATGATAATGAGAGAATGAACTATGTGAGATGGCATCATTTTGCTTGTATCAAAACAATTTTAAAATCATGTCTTAATCAAAATCATTTTATGACGCTACGGATTACAGCCGGTGATCAGCCGTGAAGTAATCCCGAACCTCGCTGGGTTCTAAAACATTAACGGGAATTCCTAGGAAACTTTTAAACCTAATATAAGTGTGGAAATGACTCGTGTCTCAGTCCAGATCAACTATTCAAAGAAAACATTTATCCCCCTTTGGGACTGAAAACCCACAGTTTATTTATTTCAAAAAAAACTGATGTCGAATTATAACAAAGTCTCTTTTAACAGTAACCATTTTTATCAAGGGATTATAGATCAACTCGAAACACGGGAAATATGGTACTAAATCTCAGAGTCATGATTCACAAAACTAAACTCTATTAGGGTAACTGAATGGTTTTCATGTATCAAAGTTTGGACAAGGGAATTTAGTGAGGCTATTGGATATCATGAAAGGAAGTGTCAAATTGGGCTTAAAGCAATGGTTTCTCATCAAGGTTCAAGTGCTGGATCATCAAGAATGTAAGCTTGATGAATACTAAGGGTGTTAAGGTATGAATAAATGATTTTTAGCTCAAGATATATCAGAATTGACAAGCTTTAGGATAAGAAAGAGGGGTATCAATCAATTAAGGATAACTTTGATAAATATTTGGCTTTCAGGTATCAAGGTAAGGTTCTATAGGGATTCAAGTATCAGGATGAGATATCATTACTTAGGAATTATCATGGTAATCAAGAGGATCAACTGAGTGCTATAACAACTCTTTATTTTATCATGGCATTCGAATTACTTTAATATATTGTCATGATAAGACTTTTGAACTACTTGCAATACATACTCGAGGGTTCATGGCATCTCTATGTAACTCAACGATAAAAAAAAGATACGCTTGATTTAAATATGTCAAAATGACTCAGGATAATTGCATCGATATATATGAACTGTTTACAGTAAGTACGAAGGTCAAGTTGAATCACTTACCTTGAGATAGGCTGGTCTGGTCTGACTGGTAGGAGCAACAACTGGAGCTTCACTCGACCTTTATGGCAAGTTTTCCTTCGTCTCGAGATCCTACATAAATAATAATAATCCTCATTATAATATATTCTTACCAACTTAACCTATTTACAACTCGAAATTAAACACAGATGGCACTTAGGCCTATATGCACTTAATTTATATTCACTTTTAAATTACAACTGCACACACATATCCACATAATCACATATCATATATTAATACCAAATAACACCATATATACCATAATGTAACACTAGGCTTGGATGATCTCGACTCATAACTTAAGTCGGTCGCTAAACTAAACATAGTCCTCTAATTTTGGCTTCCTAACTCGATGTGCCTTTCCTAAATTATCCAACACCTATTGACCCTCACTTGTGCTTTTTGCTCTAATGACCTTATACTATCTTACAACTATGGTGGTCGACCTAATACTCACTTCTAAGTGTTCTAAAACTATGTGATAAGTGATAGTGCTCACTGGTGCAAATTTCAGAATGACAACTATAGTTTCTTGAGTGCATTAGGCACTCTTAAACTACAAGTTTTCCTTCAAAACTTTTACACAAGACTCTCCTGACCTAAGGGAATCTCACAAACTTGATGTGGCTCAAGGGGCTGGCTTGGGCCTTCTTGGGCCTAAGCTAAAAGTCCAAGGTTCCCCTGCTTTTCTGGGCAGAAAACGCCCTGACTTGAATTAACTTGTGACACATGGCTCTAACTCATATCCTATGAACTATGGTTGGAAAAACTTCTCTGACACTCCCTCTAACTAAGGCCCAATTGGTCCTAATGAGGGCCTACCCATGACATGGTCAAATCTCCCTATTTCTAAGTTGCAACAAAACTGTCCCCTGCTGGACAGATTTTGTGATTCTACTTGTGCACCTAACCAAAAGACATGCAAACCTCCAACCAACACCTAAAACCATTTATAAACTCCCAATACTAACTTCTGGTGGCTTGGGCCTCAAAGTGCACATCAATGACATGGTCAAAACTCACTCTAAACCTCAGGGTACTAAACTGATTTTCTGCAGAAAATATAACTCTCATTTTCCAAAGTTTTGACTTGACAAACTCAACTAACAACAACTCAATACTTAAACCAAGACTTATACATGGTAATCTACTGAACTAACTCCCTTATTCTCAAAATAACCTTGGGTGAGATCATCCATGCCCAAAAATAACAACATGCAACTAAATATATAACATGCAACTCATGGATATAACAAGATTTCGGCTAGGCATAAAATTTTAAATGCTTGCAAAATCGACTTGCACCTAATACTCATCCTTAATAATCATGAAATATAACTTGTTTTAAGTATTAATAAGAAATTTATCATGGAAACAATCTATTTTAAGCACACCTATTTTGCATTTATAGATTTTTAAACATAACAACATGATTTCGAAAAGAATAGCATGCAAAACATGGTTGATCATCATTTTAATGTCTTAAAACTAGCATACATGGCTAAACATAAATATATAATGAAATTTCAGTAGCATGCAAAGGATTTTATAGCATGATATCTCCATAAAACACTTAGTTAGCACATATACATAATATATCTCATAGAGAGCTCTTGAATTCACAAGAATCAAGAGTTTCTCTTTGGAGATCACATAAGAACTACACATGCATCCATGGAACTTCAACTTCCAAGTCTCAAAATACTTGGAAAGGAATTAAGATGAATGTAGGTAAAAGATTTACACTTGGGAAGATGAAGAATGAATTGAAAAATTGAAGGGGGGTGGAGGATTTGGCCTTCGGCCGAGAGCAAGGTGGGAGGGGGAAAAGAGAGAAAATTTGTGGTGTGTTGGAGTGTGGAATAAGTGGAATGATTTCTCCCACTTTGATTTTTTTGTTTTATGCTTTTTGGTTGACGAATAATGAGTGGAAGTGAGAACTTACAAAAATGTCCTTTAGCTAAAGTTAGGTCATTTTGCATGCAAGGCTAATGTAGTAATTTGGTAATAATCAAATGAGTTAGTGGGGTTGGAAAAGTCTTATTTGCCCTTTGAGAGAATAGAAGGGTGATTTGCATGCATGGTCTCTTATGTAATTTGATAAATATGACAACTAAAATTTATAATGATTTATTTTTATAAAATAAAATACAAGTTCAAAAATTATAAAATTTATACCATAAAATAACTTGGATTTTTAGAGACTTTATAAAATCATTTTCAAAATTTGTGAACAAAATACCTTTTAAAAGAAAATTTTTCCAAAGCTTAGAATATTCCTTATAAATCAAAAATAAAGAAATTAAATAAACTCTTGCTTTGAAAAATCATATACTACACAAAGCAAATTTATAATGCAGAAATTTTCACTCACACTAGCGTACAATCATTGAATATATTTTCATTTGACTTTAATATTATACCAAATCCACAAATAATATTACACGAAGATACCGGTCGTAACATCCTCTCCCCCTTAAGGGATTCTGTCCCCGGAATCTAAGAGAAAAGATAAGGATGCCGGGAACGCATATCAGACTCTAACTCCCAAGTCGATTTCTTCGACCTTAGGGTTCCTCCAAAGCACTTTTACTAACTTTACCGACTTATTCCTAAGACTCTTTACTTGCCAGTCGAGTATTTTAACCGGTTGCTCCATAAATGACAGGTCTGCCTGAATTTCTACAGGTTCATATTCTATCACATGGCTAGCGTCAGGATTGTACTTCTTAAGCAACGACACATGGAACACATTATGCACATGCCGATACTGAGGTGGTAAGGCCAACTCGTAGGTCACCTTTCCTACTTGACTCAAAATCTCAAAAGGACCTATGTATCTAGGTGCTAACTTCCCTTTCTTGCCAAATCTCATCAACCCTTTTCTAGGTGACACCTTCAGCAACACAGCTTCACCAATTTGGAATTGAACGTCCTTACGTGCTGGATCCGCATACTTTCTCTATCTATCTTGAGCAACAAGCAACCTTTTCTGAATTAACTTGACCGAGTCATGCAACTGTTGTACCAAATCCGAGCCGAGAATTCTTCCTTCTCCTACTTCATCCCAACTTATTGGTGATCTACATTTTCGCCCGTACAAAGCTTCGTATGGTGGCATGCCGATACTGGAATGATAGTTGTTGTTGTAAGAGAATTCAATCAACGGCAAATGATCGTCCCAACTTCCTGCAAAATCGATTCTACAACTGCGCAACATGTCTTCGATTATTTGAATTGTCCTTTCGCTCTGACCATCAGTCTGCGGGTGGTATGCCGTGCTCATATTCAACTTTGTGCCAAGACATTCCTGAAATTGCTTCCAGAATCTCGAGTTAAATCGGGGATCTCTGTCTGAAACTATTGATACGGGTACTCCATGCCTTAGTACGATTTCGCGCACATACAGATGAACCAACTTGTCCAGTGACGACTTCTCATTTATTGGAAGGAAATGCGCCGACTTCGTAAGACGATCAACTATAACCCATATTGCGTCATGTCCAGATTTCGTTCGCGGTAGTCCTACTATAAAGTCCATAGCGATATTTTCCCGTTTCCATTCTGGAATCTTCAGGGGCTGAATTAATCCGCTTGGTCGTTGATGTTCTGCCTTTACTTTCTGACAAGTATAGCACTTCGCAACCCATTCTTCCACGTCTCGCTTCATATTTGGCCACCAAAAGTTCTTCTTTAAGTCTCGATACATCTTGATGCTTCCCGGGTGGATTGAAAATTTTGAATTGTGGGCTTCATGGAGGATCTCATTCTTTAATTCAGGTTCATGGGGAATCCATATTCTGGATAAAAACCTTAGTATCCCTTGCTCATCCCTTTGAGTATTAATATCCTCTCCAGATAACTGATTCTTCTCTTTTTCCATTACTTCCTCTTGACACTTCTTTATCTTTTCCACTAGTGTTGGCTGAAAAGTCATTGCACGACAAACTTCCTCGACTTTTCCATAAGCACAAAGTTCCAATTCCAATTTTCCGATTTCTTCAGATAACTCTTTTGATGTTATCCTTATATTTAATCTCTCCTTCCTACTCAGAGCATCGACCACTACGTTCGCCTTTCCAGGATGGTAATTTATCGAGCAGTCATAGTCCTTGATCAATTCCATCCATCTCCTCTGCCTCATATTGAGCTCTTTCTGAGTAAAAATGTACTTTAAACTCTTTTGATCCGTGTAGATTTCACACTTCTCTCAGTAGAGGTAATGTCTCCAGATCTTAAATGCGAACACTATGGTGGCTAGTTCCAAGTCATGCATCGGGTACTTTAACTCATACGGTTTCAACTGTCTTGACGCATATGCGATCACTTTACTGTGTTGCATCAACACACAACCCAAACCCTTATGTAAAGCGTCGCTGAAAATTATAAAGTTCCCTTGATCATCTGGAAATACCAACACCGGAGCTGTTACCAACTTTTGCTTTAACTCTTGAAAGCTATCTTCACATTCTGCACTCCATTCAAACTTTTGATTCTTTCTGGTTAACTTGGTCAATGGCATGGCGATCTTCGAGAAATCCTTGACGAATCTTCTATAGTATCGGGCCAATCCTAGAAAACTTTGCACTTCCGTAGGAGTCTTTGGCCTCTCCCAACTCATAACTGCCTCAATCTTTGCCGGATCCACTTTAACTCCCTCATTTCCAATAACATGCCCCAAAAATTGAACTTCCTTTAACCAAAACTCACATTTGGTAAAGTTGGCATACAACTTCTCTTGTCGGAGTATCTCCAATGCTATCCAGAGGTGCTGCTTATGTTCTTCTTCCGACTTAGAATAAATAAGGATGTCATCAATGAATACCACGACAAATTTGTCCAAATACTTCTTAAATACCCGATTCATCAGATCCATAAATACGGCCGGAGCGTTGGTCAATCCAAACGGCATTACTAGGAATTCATAATGCCCATATCTGGTCCTGAATGCGGTCTTAGGAATATCATCTTCTTTGATCTTTAATTGATGGTATCCCGATCTCAAATCAATCTTCGAAATGCATTTTGCTCCCTTCAACTGATCAAAAAGGTCATCTATCCTTGGTAGCGGGTAGCGGTTCTTGATCGTCACCTTATTCAACTCCCGGTAATCTATGCATAGACGCATACTCCCATCTTTCTTCTTTACAAACAGAACAGGTGTTCCCCATGGCGACGTACTTGGTCGTATCACTCCTTTATCCAATAATTCTTGTAGCTGGCTCGCCAACTCTTTCATTTCTGCTTGTGCCATCCTATACGGGGCCTTTGAAACTGGTTCCGTGCCTGGAGCAAGGTTGATCTCGAACTTAATTTGTCGATCTGGTGGTAATCCTGGTAGTTCGTCGGGAAACACATCGGGGAACTCGTTAACTACAGGAATATCTTCCATGCTGAGGCTGCCTCTCTCTGAATCCACTACATATGCCAGGAACGACTCACAACATTTTCTAAGTAACTTCTTAGCCTGAACAATTGTAAGAAATAGTTGCTCTTGCCTTTGCCCCTTAAATACTACCTTCTCTCCACTCTTCATCTTTAAATACACTCTCTTGGTCTTACAATTTATCTGAGCGCTATTCTCTCCTAACCAATCCATTCCGAAAATTATATCAAACTCTCCCAACTTGAAGAGTATCAAGTCGGCTGAGAACTTATACCCCGAAATATCAATCTCACACTATGGATAAAATTGATTCACATGAATCTTTTCTTGGTTCGCAATTACCACATTTACTACCTCACTCATAACCATTTTATCACATTAGAGCTTATCAACAAAAGATTCTGATATGAAAGATCTTGTTGCTCCCGAATCAATCAATACTTTAGCTTTGACATTATTGGGTAAAAGTGTACCTGCTATCACCTCCGAATTCTGAACAGCATCCTTCATCTTTAGATCAAATGTCCTTGCTGTTGCTTGCGGGGTTGGTGCAGGTGGTGGAGGTAATGCCAATACCTCGGCTGGCAAACTCGCACTCATTTGCCAAATGTCCCTTCTTATTGCACCTATAACAGGTCATGCTCAGTTTATTGCACACTCCGGGGTGCCTTCTTCCGCAGTGCTTGCATTCCGGTCTCTGGAACCTGTTTTCTCCAACTTGCCCTTGGCTTGCCTGGTTGTTCCCTTTTGATTCTTGCCTTTTGCTCAAATTTCCCTTCTTTTGAAAATTTCCGCCCTTCTGGAAACCAATCCTCTTTATATTATGATCTTGCGAACTTCCGGCTTCAGACTTTTCTCCATAAAATGGAACCTTCCTCTTCTTGTTATCCCTCTCTTTCCTTGACTGCATCCCATTATTCTTAATCAGAGCAGCTTTCTGTACTACTCCCGCATAAGTTTCAAGCTCAAACATAGCCACCCTATCTCTGATCCAAGGCTCCAATCCTTGCTGAAATTTCTTTGCTTTTTCCTCCTCAGTGCTGGTATACTTTGTCACAAACCTTGACAACTCAGTGAACTTCTTCTCATACTCCAATACAGTCATGTTCCCTTGCTTCAACTCAAGAAATTTTAGCTCCATCTGATTCTGCATGTACTTAGGGTAATACTTGTCCAGAAATAACTTCTTAAATCTCTCCCAAGAAACCTGCTGAGTGACTTCCATAGCTTTTACTGATTCCCACCAATAGATGACTTCTCCCTTCAAGAAGTAAGTAGCATACGGCGTCTTCTGATCATCTCCTAACTGTACCAACTCAAAAGCCCTTTCCATCTCCTTGATCCATGTGTTAGCTATCACTGGATCAGTGGTATCATGAAATGCAGGTGGATTCACATTCTGAAAAGCCTTGAAAGTGACAATTTGTCTAGGTGGTACTGGTGGTTCAGGTGGTTGGTGTGGCTCACGGTTATCTTGGTTTTCAATTCGTTGTTGAAGAGTTAGTTGTTGTTGAGCTATAGCATTGGTTTGCTGTTGCAAAGTTTCCAGTAGTCGAAGAATATTTGGGTATGTGGTGGAGGTGGTTGTTGGGTTCTTCTTTTTGGGAGGCATGATCCTGAAATAAGAGTTGTGTCAAAACAGATATGAATGATAAGATGATTTGAGGGTATCGCATGGCATTCTCATTTACATATGGGGTCAAGTTTCCAATTTAAGCAGATATGATGATGCATATAAAAACGTAAAATAACAGTTGAGAGCAAATGGAACAATAGAACATAATTATTGAAATTTTAAAGGTCACAATACATAGGATTGGGATAAAGGCTGATTCTAGGAATAACAGGCTTATTTAAAGGAAAAAACGGAAACAACTGGGGATTCCATAGAGTCTGATAGTACAACAACGTGAAAGGTAAATGGAAAAAACTAAGGCTCCACTCCATCTAAACGGGGCTTGGTAGTCTTTTCCTCTCGAAGCGTCTTCACAATGCTCTGAAGCTCATCCGCCACCATCTGAATGACATACTGGCTGGTACGGTCCTGGTGCGCTGGCATCTCCTCAGGCTTATTATTGACGTACTGAACCAAGGTCTCAAGTCTCGCAGTCATCTGCTCCTTGGGCTTCCCTTCGTAGTTTCGGCTGTCCGGATACACGTTCTTCAGTCGGTCTATCAGTCGGTCGTACTTGCCCTGAAGCATGTCGAACTCGCGCCTCAACTCAGCATACACGGAGAAAGCAATAGTGTCGTCCGACCCATAGGATGACGAGGAATGCGCCCTTTGCTGACAACCAATAAGAGGAGTATTAATAATAATTTACTTAACCTACTCTCTCCCATAATATCTATAACCTACACACAAATCCTATAACCTATTTGGGCTGTCCAGGGACTCTAAACCGTAGCTCTGATACCAAAACCTGTCACACCCCCAACTTAAACAGCAAAATAAATATAGCTATTACATCATTTTAATGAAGAATACACAACCAAATCCAAGATCTTACAGTTTAGGGTTTGGAACAGCCCAACACTACCAACTATTACATCTGATTACAAATACCGAGTCCTCACACAGCTATTATTACTTATTCTACCCGAGCTCGAACATAAGCATCAGCATCACAGGTCTTACGGGCAGTCTGCTTGAATCTAACCATAGCTGCTAGCTGTAATATTAGGGTAAAACAAGGAGTGAGCCAAATGCTCAATAAGTGCTAACAGTACGACACAAACACAAATCGAGATATACCTTTAAGAATGACAATGAAAAGACATAACCAATGATAATGAGAGATTAAACTATGTGAGATGGCATCATTTTGCTTGTATCAAAACAATTTTAAAATCATGTCTTAATCAAAATCATTTTATGACGCTACGGATTACAGCCGGTGATCAGCCGTGAAGTAATCCCGAACCTCGCTGGGTTCTAAAATATTAACGGAAATCCCTAGGCAACTTTTAAGCCTAATATAAGTGTGGAAAGGACTCGCGTCTCAGTCCAGATCCACTATTCAAAGAAAACATTTATCCCCCTTTGGGACTGAAAACCCACATTTTATTTATTTCAAAAAAAACTGATGCTGAATTATAACAAAGTCTCTTTTAACAGTAACCATTTTTATCAAGGGATTATAGATCAACTCGAAACACAGGAAATATGGTACTAAATCTCAGAGTCATGATTCACAAAACTAAACTCTATTAGGGTAATTGAATGGTTTTCATGTATCAAAGTTTGGACAAGGGAATTTAGTGAGGCTATTGGATATCATGAAAGGAAGTGCCAAATTGGGCTTAAAGCAATGGTTTCTCATCAAGGTTCAAGTGCTGGATCATCAAGAATGTAAGCTTCATGAATACTAAGGGTGTTAAGGTATGAAGAAATGATTTTTAGCTCAGGATATATCAGAATTGACAAGCTTTAGGATAAAAAAGAGGGGTATCAATCAATTAGGGACAACTTTGATAAATATTTGGCTTTCAGGTATCAAGGTAAGGTTCTATAGGGATTCAAGTATCAGGATGAGATATCATTACTTAGGAATCATTATCATGGTAATCAAGAGGATCAACCGAGTGCTATAACAACTCTTTATTTTATCATGGCATTCGAATTACTTTAATATATTGTCATGATAAGACTTTTGAACTACTTGCAATACGTACTCGAGGGTTCATGGCATCTCTATGTAACTCAAAGATAAACAAAATATACGCTTGATTTAAATATGTCAAAATGACTCAGGCTAATTGCATCGATATATATGAACTATTTACAGTAAGTACGAAGGTCAAGTTGAATCACTTGTCTTGAGATAGGCTGGTCTGGTCTGACTGGTAGGAGCAACAACTGGAGCTTCACTCGACCTTTATGGCAAGTTTTCCCTCGTCTCGAGATCCTACATAAATAATAATAATCCTCATTATTATATATTCTTACCAACTTAACCTATTTACAACTCGAAATTAAACACGGATGGCACTTAGGCCTATATGCACTTAATTTATATTCACTTTTAAATTACAATTGTACACACATAGCCACATAATCACATATCATATATTAATACCAAATAACACCATATATACCATAATGCAACATTAGGCTTGGATGATCTCGACTCACAACTTAAGTCGGTCGCTAAACTAGACATAGTCCTCTAATTTTGGCTTCCTAACTCGATGTGCCTTTCCTAAATTATCCAACACCTATTGACCCTCACTTGTGCTTTTTGCTCTAATGACCTTATACTATCTTACAACTATGGTGGTCGACCTAATACTCACTTCTAAGTGTTCTAAAACTATGTGATAAGTGATAGTGCTCACTGGTGCAAATTTCAGAATGACAACTATAGTTTCTTGAGTGCATTAGGCACTCTTAAACTATAATTTTTCCTTCAAAACTTTTACACAAGACTCTCCTGATCTAAGGGCATCTCACAAACTTGATGTGGCTCAAGGGCCTGGCTTGGGCCTTCTTGGGCCTAAGCTAAAAGTCTAAGGTTGCCCTGCTTTTCTGGGCAGAAAACGCCCTGACTTGAATTAACTTGTGACACATGGTTCTAACTCATATCCTATGAACTATGGTTGAAAAAACTTCTCTGACACTCCCTCTAACTAAGGCCCAATTGGGCCTAATGAGGGCCTACCCATGACATGGTCAAATCTCCCTATTTCTAAGTTGCAACAAAACTGTCCCCTGCTGGACAGATTTTGTGATTCTACTTGTGCACCTAACCAAAAGACATGCAAACCTCCAACCAACACCTAAAACTTTTTATATACTCCCAATACTAACTTCTGGTGGCTTGGGCATCAAAGTGCACATCAATGACATGGTCAAAACTCACTCTAAACCTCAGGGTACTAAACTGATTTTCTGCAGAAAATATAACTCTCATTTTCTAAAGTTTTGACTTGACAAACTCAACTAACAACAACTCAATACTTAAACCAAGACTTATACATGGTAATCTAATGAACTAACTCCCTTATTCTCAAAATAACCTTGGGTGAGATCATCCATGCCCAAAACCAACAACATGCAACTAAATATATAACATGCAACTCATGGAAAGCACATAACAAGATTTCGGCTAGGCATAAAGTTTTAAATGCTTGCAAAATCGACTTGCACCTAATACTCATCCTTAATAATCATAAAATATAACTTCTTTTAAGTATTAATAAGAAATTTATCATTGAAACAATCTATTTTAAGCACACCTATTTTGCATTTATAGATTTTTAAACATAACAACATGATTTCGAAAAGAAGAGCATGCAAAACATGGTTGATCATCATTTTAATGTCTTAAAACTAGCATGCATGGCTAAAAATAAATATATAATGAAATTTCAGTAGCATGCAAAGGATTTTATAGCATGATATCTCCATAAAACACTTAGTTAGCATATATACATAATATATCTCATAGAGAGCTCTTGAATTCACAAGAATCAAGAGTTTCTCTTTGGAGATCACATAAGAACTACACATACATCCATGGAATTTCAACTTCCAAGCCTCAAAACACTTGGAAAGGATATAAGATGAATGTAGGTAAAAGATTTACACTTGGGAAGATGAAGAATGAATTGAAAAATTGAAGGGGGGTGGGGGATTTGGCCTTCGGCCGAGAGCAAGGTGGGAGGGGGAAAAGAGAGAAAATTTGTGGTGTGTTGGAGTGTGGAATGAGTGGAATGATTTCTCTCACTTTGATTTTTTTGTTTTATGCTTTTTGGTTGACAAATAATGAGTGGAAGTGAGAACTTACAAAAATGTCCTTTAGCTAAAGTTAGGCCATTTTGCATGCAAGGCTAATGTAGTAATTTGGTAATAATCAAATGAGTTAGTGGGGTTGGAAAAGTCTTATTTGCCCTTTGAGAGAATAGAAGGGTGATTTGTATGCATGGTCTCTTATGTATTTTTGATAAATATGACAACTAAAATTTATAATGATTTATTTTTATAAAATAAAATACAAGTTCAAAAATTATAAAATTTATACCATAAAATAACTTGGATTTTTAGAGACTTTATAAAATCATTTTCAAAATTTGTGAACAAAATACCTTTTAAAAGAAAAATTTTCCAAAGCTTAGAATATTCCTTATAAATAAAAAATAAAGAAATTAAATAAACTCTTGCTTTGAAAAATTATATACTACACAAAGCAAATTTATAATGCAGAAATTTTCACTCACACTAGCGTACAATCATTGAATATATTTTCATTTGACTTTAATATTATACCAAATCCAAAAATAATATTACACGAAGATACCGGTCGTAACATCCTCTCCCCCTTAAGGGATTCTGTCCCCAGAATCTAAGAGAAAAGATGAGGATGCCGGGAACGCATATCAGACTCTAACTCCCAAGTCGATTTCTTCGACCTTAGGGTTCCTCCAAAGCACTTTTACTAACTTTACCGACTTATTCCTAAGACTCTTTACTTGCCAGTCGAGTATTTTAACCGGTTGCTCCACAAATGACAGGTCTGCTTGAATTTCTACAGGTTCATATTCTATCACATGGCTAGCGTCAGGATTGTACTTCTTAAGCAATGACACATGGAACACATTATGCACATGCCGATACTGAGGTGGTAAGGCCAACTCGTAGGCCACCTTTCCTACTTGACTCAAAATCTCAAAAGGACCTATGTATCTAGGTGTTAACTTCCCTTTCTTGCCAAATCTCATCAACCCTTTTCTAGGTGACACCTTCAGCAATACAGCTTCGCCAATTTGGAATTGAACGTCCTTACGTGCTGGATCCGCATACTTCCTCTGTCTATCTTGAGAAGCAAGCAACCTTTTCAGAATTAACTTGACCGAGTCATGCAACTGTTGTACCAAATCCGAGCCGAGAATTCTTCCTTCTCCTACTTCATCCCAACTTGTTGGTGATCTACATTTTCGCCCGTACAAAGCTTCGTATGGTGGCATGCCGATACTGGAATGATAGCTGTTATTGTAAGAGAATTCAATCAACGGCAAGTGATCGTCCCAACTTCCTGCAAAATCGATTGCACAACTGCGCAACATGTCTTCGATTGTTTGAATTGTCCTTTCGCTCTGACCATCAGTCTGCGGGTGGTATGTCGTGCTCATATTCAACTTCGTGCTAAGACATTCCTGAAATTGCTTCCAGAATCTCTAGTTAAATCGAGGATCTCTGTCTGAAACAATTGATACGGGTACTCTATGCCTTAGTACGATTTCGCGCACATACAGATGAACCAACTTGTCCAGTGATGACTTCTTATTTATTGGAAGGAAATGCGCCGACTTCGTAAGACGATCAACTATAACCCATATTGCGTCATGTCCGGATTTCGTTCGCGGTAGTCCTACTATAAAGTCCATAGCGATATCTTCCCATTTCCATTCTAGAATCTTCAGGGGCTGAATTAATCCGCTTGGTCGTTGATATTCTGCCTTTACTTTCTGACAAGTATATCACATCGCAACCCATTCTGCCACGTCTCGCTTCATATTTGGCCACCAAAAGTTCTTCTTTAAGTCTCGATACATCTTGGTGCTTCCCGGATGGATTGAAAATTTTGAATTGTGGGCTTCATGGAGGATCTCATTCTTTAATTCAGGTTCATGGGGAATCCATATTCTGGATGAAAACCTTAGTATCCCTTGCTCATCCCTTTGAGTATTAATCTCCTCTCCAGATAACTGATTCTTCTCTTTTTCCATTACTTCCTCTTGACACTTCTTTATATTTTCCACTAGTGTTGGCTGAAAGGTCATTGCACGACAAACTTCCTCGAGACGAGGGAAAACTTGCCATAAAGGTCGAGTGAAGCTCTAGTTGCTCCTACCAGTCAGACCAGACCAGCCTTTCTCAAGGCAAGTGATTCAACTTGTCCTTCATATTTACTGCTAATAGTTCATACATTGCTGCAACTATCTTGTGTCATTTGATATATTAAATCAAGCGTATCTTATGTTTACCTTTGAATTATATAAAAATGCCATGAACCCTCGAGTACGTATTGCAAAGTGGTCTTATTATGATAGTATATTAAAGTAATTCGAATGCCAGGATAAAAGAAAGGGTAGTTATAACTCTTGGTTGATTCTCTTGATTAACATGCTGATGATTCCTAAGTATTGATATCTCATCCTGATACTTGAACCCCTATAGAACATTACCTTGAACCCTAAAAGCCAGATACTTATCAAAGTGATTCCTCATTGATTGATACCCCTCTTTCTTATCCTGAAGCTTGACAATTCTGATATATCCTGAGTTAAAGATCATTTATGCATACCTTAACACCCTTAGTATTCATGAAGCTTATCTTCTTGATGATCCAGCACTTGAACCTTGATGAGAAACCATTGCTTAAAGCCCAATTTGGCATTACCCTTTATAATATCCTATAGCCTCACTAAATCCCCTTGTCTAATCTTTGATATATGAAAACCATTCAGTTACTTTAATAGAGTATAGTTTTATGAATCATGGCCCTGAGATTTGGTAACATATTTCCCGTGTTTCGAGTTGATCTATAATCCCTTGATAAAAAAAATGTTTACTAGAAAAGAGATTTTGTTATTAATCGGCATCAGTTTTTGAAATAAATAAAATGTGGGTTTTCAATCCCAAAGGGGGATAAATGTTTTCTTTGAATAGTGGATCTGGACTGAGAAGCGAGTCTTTTCCACACTTATATTAGGCTTAAAAGTTGCCTAGGGATTCCCATTAATGTTTTAGAACCCAGCGAGGTTCGGGATTACTTCGCGGCTGATCACCGGCTGTAATCCGTAGCGTTATAAAATAATTTAGATTAATATATGATTTTTTTTTAAAATTGTTTTGATACCTGCAAAATGATGTCATCACCCAAAGTTTTATCTCTCATTATCATTGGTCATGTCCTCCCATTGACATTCTTTAATATATATCTCTCGATTTATGTTTTGTATTGTATTGTTTAGCACTTGTTGAGCATTTGGCTCACTCCTTACTTTACCCTGATATTACAGCTAGCAGTTATGGTTAGATTCAAGCAGACTGCCCGTAAGACCTGTGATGCTGATGCCTATGTTCGAGCTCAGGTAGAATAAGTGATAGTAGTTTGTGTGAGGACTCGGTATTTAAAATCAGTTGTAATTGATGGTAGTGTTGGGCTGTTCCAAACCATAAACTGTAAGATCTTGGATTTGGGTATGTTTATTTATTATTAAATGTTATAATAGTTATATTTAATTTGCTGTTTAAGTTGGGGTGTGACATATGCATTGGCTTCCACATGATCAGCACTTCCCTTGAACTCAGGTGGTTTCTTAGCTTGAAATTGCTTAAAAGTCACCGCAGGTGGTGTTGCTGCTGCTGTTGCTGTTGCTGCTGCTGCTGTTGCTGCTGCGTAAGATGTAATAAATGTTGCTAAATCAGTCCCAACATCTGGACAATCGCTGGATCTGTACAACTCTCGGTACGATCCTCTCCGAAATTATTCATCCTCTTTGGTGCCATTATTCTGGTAAGAAAACAAGCAACTTATAAAATAATCTGTCAAGCATAATGTCAAATATGTAATAATCTTTTAACATGTCAACATTCTCAAACATTGTCTCTTTTTCAAAATATCATAAACTTGCTACAATATTAACACATGCGACATGATTATCACATACTCCTGCTTATTATCTCAAGAATAATAACACAAAGAAAATTAATGAAGAATTATCCAAACCTTCCAACCTCTTTCATTTCTTCTCAATATCCCCGGATATTAACAGAATAGCAAGGCAATGGCACAAAATCCTAAAGCTAAACGCAAAACAGGAAACCTGAACAACTTAGCTATAAACCAGCCCAATAACCTAAACTTAACTCTATAAGAGTTAAACTACACACGCTTATCTTATGTGATCTTCCTATGACTCACTTAAGACAACCCTAAGCCTGTTTCAATGACCATAACCTATAGCTCTGATACCAACCAGTGATGCCCTCCAAATACGTGGTCTAGATTTGGGAGTCACTTACTGATAAACCATAATATAATTGGCAGCAGAATAATATATTAAATATGACCCCTTGCATGCAACTGGATCGATCACATGTTATAGTATGAAACAGGCACTAATACAAACTAAATGTTATTACAAGCCATAAGTCTATTTAGTTTTATATACTATTCAAATTTTATTACAAGACTAGTCAAGCATCTCCAAAACAGTCTATCTGGAAAACACACCAAACTATTTACAAGCATACATCTCCTGGTGAAACCTGGAACTCAGGCTTGCTCTAGCCTAGATGAAAGAATCAGAATAATAAACAAGTATGGGCGAAAGAAATGCTAAGCAAGCAGTATATAGCTTATGATTAAAATAACGACAACATGTCTGAAGAATAAAGCCAAACAACAATACCTGAGTAATATCAAAATCTAATATGAGCTTTAATGATAAATCACAATTTTATATATATTTTGGATTGGAATCCTCGAACGACGGTGTGTTGATTCCAGTGATCAGCCATGGAACAACACTGGTATGCCGAAGCATAGCCAACTAAATAAATGGTACCCAAGGCACATATCGGCCTAACAACGTATTATATCCTGTATAATACAAAACTCACATTGGACCGCCGCCACGACCTCTTACGCAACCATCCAATCCATAAAAACAATTTTCAATCAAAGGAGTCGAATCAAATGACATCCTTAACAACATAACTCCCCATTTCTCATGGTCCATAGTTATCTCAACAACTAGTGGAGAAATAACTAGAACAATTAGTTATTCGCTAATCTCATCTCAAAGTTCCACTGTATAGAGTAAATTTGCAGCGAAATACCAAATATTTAACTATTCTAAACATAGAATAGTATAGAAACTTGCATAATCGAGTTCAGAATAAATATCACTTGAACGTTAAGTGAAGGTAGGGATACTTACAATTATACTACAAGAAGGTTCAGGATTACTTTCTTGATATAATTAACAATCTGATAAGTAGAGTGATAAACTATTCTGAAATTAAAATAGTACAGAAAACTTGCCTGGTATAAGAATAAACAAAGTAATTCACTATTCTGAATTTAGAATAAGTAAGTAAACTTGCCTGGTATGCTCGATAACTTCTTACTATAACTCTGGCTTATAACTGCTGGCTACAAACTCCGTCTAACACTTGACTACACTCCTTGTTACTCGATTCTATAAACAAAAGGACTGTCTTAATTGACAGAACCAAACTCAACCGACGTAACTATGCGTCTTGATGTCTACCCGATCGTTTATAAATAATCATGGCATTTAAAACTATAAACATATAGCATGCATATCATGTAATACGTAATCACGTTATTCGTATAATACATAATCACACATTTTATGTAACACATAAATCAGATTGTCAACAGATAGGTCTTAGTACGTTTAGAACTGAAATCAGGTCAATAATAGTATTTATCGATTAAATATACTAACTTAGTATGACTCACAAATCAAATGACCTTTCATTACAAAAGAATTTAGGTCTCGAAATTATTTTTATTGGAAGCGTAATGTTTTTCTGAGTCTATACGCGTTCATTTCGTATTAAACGGACGAACTGTTTATTTATCACGAATAAAATAAGAATTAAATATAAATAAATCAATTAATAATAATATTAATTGATTTTTAAATACCTAAATATAAATTTAAAAAGCTCAAAAGTAATTATACCTAAATAAAATTAATTGATTAAATGATTTCATCAATTAATTAAATTCATAAATAATTAACTAAAATAAATTATAAATAATTAAATCAAATTGGATTTTTGGAAAATTATAAAAGAAAATAATTTTTGGAATTTAAAATAATTAAGTAAATAATTTTTAGAATTTAAAAAAATATTAACTAAATAATTTTTAAAATTAAAAGAAATGATTTTTAAAAACAAAAATTTGAATTTTGAATTAAATTTAAACAGAAAATGTGCAAACAGGTTTTTGGGTAAGAAATTCGGGCCTTTTTAGATTGAAACCGGGTCGGGAAGGAAAATAAAACAGGTCGTTCAAGAACCCTCGTCGGATCCGGGTTGAATATCGACAGGAATCTGGGATTAACCCAGAAACCAGCGACTTCGCCGGATTCCGACAAGTCGCAACAGCCCCCCTAAGAACAAGACTTGACTTCATTTTCGAAGTAAAATCAGTTCCAATCGACCTCAGCAACTCAAAAAATACAGCATCAACAGTAAACATCGCTAGAATCAACAACTCCAGCCTAAAACCCCATTAAAACCGGCGGAACCTCGAGAATTCTGGCCAAACAATGAAATCAGGCAATCAGCAACTAAAATTAACGAGCTACATATGAAATTAAGTCTCTTTTTATGCACAATCTAACTCCTATATCCATATTAACAAAAGATCAGTAACAAGAACACGAAATCAATCCAAAGAACAGGGGTAATTCATTTTTAATCAAAACACCACCAAACTAACACAAATCTTATGGAAAATTAAAGTTCATGATCTTAATAACATCATACAATTATCCAAACAATCATATAATCAATAAAATGAAAGCTCTGAATTCATCGATTCCGACAAACACAGAACAAACAGAATACGTGACCTTAGGTCGAGTTGTTAGTATCAAAATAACCGGCTCTTCCCAAGCTTCAAATCTATATCAAGATTATTGCAAACGGTTGAGTGAATCGATTGAGCTGATCGATTCTTTGAAATGAAGGTTTAGAAGTAATATGATAAATGAGAGAGAGTTTGTAATTATCGGGTAATTTGTTTATATATATATATTCTTATCAAATATACTGATAACAATGAGACTAATGATACTTATCTAAACGGCCCCGATAAATCACAACTCGGTATTCTTATTCGCATAATTTACGGAGAAATATCATTAAAATATAATTTATAATTAAATTTAATATTTGTGTCAAAATCCCCCAAAAAATAAGAATATTCCAAAAATACGAAACACGAACTATTTGGGGAATCTTTGATTTTATAAAAAAATAAAAATATAAATTTTGTGGGCTTTGACGTTCCGGGGGGGTCCCGATCCGTTCATTTTTGAAAAATAGAAATGATTCCTAAATTAACAAGAAACCTCGAAAATACATAAAATACATTCAAATGCACACAAAATGAGATAAAACGAGTACCTCAATAAAGACACAAATAAACACATGTACCGATTGTGGATCGATTCATATAAATGCAGTTTAAACATATATTAATTAATCAAAAAATTTTATGGTCCTTGTAGGGCCACATATAACAGTTATAACAAATAATATCATGGAAATAATCATTTTAAACTCATAAAACACCTTATATTTATTTATTTAACTTAAAGCTCCCTATCGAATGGCGCATGTCAAGATGAAGGAATTAGCAATGCAATTGCAAGAATTGTAAAACAAAGGAGTAATTCGCCCGAGTGTTTCCCCGTGGGGTGCACCAGTGCTATTCGTAAAGAAGAAAGACGGAAGCATGAGATTGTGTATCGATTATCGCGAATTGAATAAGTTGACTATTAAGAATAAGTACCCTCTACCACGAATCGACGATTTATTTGATCAGCTAAAAGGAGCTACCTATTTTTCAAAGATCGATTTAAGATCTAGGTATCATCAACTAAAGATCAAGGCGGGAGATATGCCCAAGACGATGTTTCGAATGAGATACGGGCATTATGAATATTTGGTAATGGCATTGGGATTGACAAATGCGCTAGCTGCTTTTACGGAGCTTATGAATCGTGTATTCAAGAAATACTTGGACAAGTTTGTAATAGTGTTTATCGATGATATACTGATTTATTCAAGATCAGAAGCGGAGCACATGGAGCATTTGAGGATTGCTTTGGAAATCTTGAGGAAAGAGAAATTGTATGCTAAGTTTTTGGTTGAAAGAAGTTCAGTTTCTTGGACATGTAGTCAATAGTGAAGGCATCAAAGTGGACCCTACAAAGATCGAAGCTGTTATGAATTGGGAAAGACCAAAGACTTCCGTTTGAGACTAGCTGGTTATTATTGATGATTCTTTTAGGATTTCTCTAAGATTGCAGTTCCTCTGAAAAAGTTGACAAGGAATAATGAAAAGTTTTTTTGGACGAATAACTGTGAAGAAAACTTTCAAGAGCTGAAGAGAAGGTTAGTCTCAGCACCAGTATTGGTTCTGCCTAACGAGAAAGGAAAATTTGTGATATATAGTGGTGTTTTGTATAAAGGATTAGGATGTGTGTTAATGCAACACGGAAAGGTGATAGCATATGCGGCAAGGCAATTAAATCCGTATAAACAGAATTATCTTACATATGATTTGGAATTACCAGCAATTGTATTTGCTCTTAAGATTTGGAGACACTATTTGTACGGAGAAAAGTGTGAGATTTATACGGATCAAAAGAGCTTAAAGTATATCTTTACGCAGAAAGAGTTGAACATGAGGCAAAGGAGATGGTTGAAGTTAATTAAAGACTACGACTATACGATAAGTTATCATTCCGGGAAGGCGAACGTTGTAGCGGATACGCTAAGCCGCAAGGAAAGATTAAATGTGTTAACTTCGTCCGAAGAGTTGATCAATGAATTTGAGAAGTTGGAAATAGAGGTACAAGTTCCAGAACTTGTAAATGAAGTAACATATGCGATGAAATTTCAACCAGAGATTTTGGAAAAAATTCGATATTGTCAAGAACAAGTGATGAACCACGAGAAGGATAAATTGACAAGAGAAGAGGTTAGAGCTCAAAAGGATGAGAAAGGAATATACCGCGTTGGCTCACGTATTTGGATTCCTAATGTGATAGAATTAAAGCACGAGATTCTTCAGGAAGCGCATAGCTCGAGGTTTTCGATTCACCCTGGAAGTACGAAAATTTACAAGGACTTAAATGAGAATTATTGGTAGCCGAAAATAAAAAAGGAAATCGCATAATGGATAAGTAAATGCTATATGTGTCAAAGAGTAAAAGCAGAACATCAGCGACCGGGTGGATTGCTTCAGCCACTAGATATACCTGAATGGAAATGGAAGTATATCGTGATGGATTTCGTGATAGGATTGCCAAAGACCAAGTCTAATCATGATGTAATATGGGTAACAGTCGATCGGCTGACAAAGTCAGTGCATTTCTTACCTATCAACGAAACATTCTCATTGGAAAAGTTGGTCAAAATGTACTTGGATGAAATCGTAATGCGTCATGGAGTACCGGTGTCTATCATATCCGATAGAGATCCGAGATTTAACTCGAGATTTTGGTGACAATTTCATGATCATTTCGGAACTAAATTAAAAATGACTACGACGTATCATCCGCAAACTGATGGCCAAAGCGAAAGGACTATTCAAATGATCGAGGATATGCGGAGAACTTGTGCGTTGGATTTCAAAGGAAATTGGGACGATTATTTGCCATTGATTGAATTTTCCTACAATAACAGTTATCACGCATGTAACACCCTCCAAACTGGGTCAGAAGTTTGGGGCTCACAACACACACACAATATATAAACCTGTATATAGAATAATTATATGCATTGACCCTTCTTTTCACAACCATGGATCGCAACAGGTTTAAGTATGAAAACAAGCCATAACTTTATCTTTTATTAAATCGTATCAAATTCCAACTAGTTCAATTTACAACTGATAATGATATCATTCTTACAATCTTGCATAACTCATCTACAATATACAGCTTCTGCTAGCTCGATCCAACTTAACCTGGAATCCTAGCTCGCACACTGGACTGGGAATCCTCGTTACCAATAATTTCCTTTTTAACTGTTGAAACATAAAAAGGTTTGCAAGAGTGAGCTAACTAGCTCAGCAAGTCATAATAGCAATAACTGAGGTTAAACAATAACAAATTGAAATGATTCAGAAGAATTAAGTTTCTGAATAAGCAATGATTAAAATTGGATATTCACTTTTCATTTTAAAAACCAAGGTTAGGCTGCTGATCAGTCACGCACAAACCTCGAGCAAGGCACACAACTCTGCTCTCTATACTGGATCCAAGGCACACATCGGCCTAATATGACAACAAATCTGTTCTGACCACGAATCTGGTCCACATTTATAAAAACATCCAATTCTAAAACAATTCAATATGATAACCATTTCAATTCAATAAAAACATAATCATAATTAACATTGATAAAACATTTATCTCAGAGCATAAACCATTTCATAGGTATCACCAGGGTATATCAAGGTGTAGATATGAAGAACGGCTTCAAGCCTGATGAAGAATCAAGTATCTGGAGAAAAATGGTTCAATGATAATATAGGGTATAGACTTTTGATATGATAGGGTATTCTAGGGTGTATAAGTTTCTGTAAGCTCAAGAAATTCTTTTGAAATACTTGGTTTTTGTTGTGTATGTATTTGTGGAGTAGAATTGTATTTGTAGGGTTTAATATCTGGGAAATCAACCATTGTGGTTTTCAAGAAATAAGGCTTACAGCTCAAGTTCAATGATATGATCAGGGTTTAAGGTTGAACAGTTTAAAGCGCTTGCAATATAAAACAGGAGTTAGTTTGAATAATAGCAACATATTATGAGAAAGTTTGAAAATATTCGCAATATATCTTGAAGAAGGTTCAAAAGTACTTGCCTTATCACAGATGATCTCCACTTTACATGTACTCATCTAAAAGTTTTACTCATCAACCACTTTTCTTCTCTTTCTATGTCTTGCTTCTATTTATCAGTCACTCGTCTTCTCTTTCTACGCTTCAGTTCTATTTACTGATCACTGGATTTCTTTTCCATGCCTCGTTTACTCTGCTAGTCATCACAAGTATCTATCAATATTCATACTTATGTTATTCTAATCGTCACATAGACGTCATAAGCTTTTATCTACCCTTCATTTCACCCAAATCCGATTTACGGATTGAAAGTTATGACTAAAACAGTCAAACAATAAACACATAGCCATATAACACATTAATCAGATAGCACATAGCACATAACACATAGCATGCAAGGTATTCGATATATATAATTTTCCAAAGAAGGTTTGGGGTTAAAATGATTTTTTTGGTATTTAATACGAATTTTTGAACATTTTTCGGAATTAAAACAGGTCAACGGATCATTTTTATAATTAAATAACAAGGTTTGAACACTCGAACCTGACTTTAAAATCATTTAATAATAATTATCGAGTCTTGAAAATAATTTAAAATAACATTTTAAAGCTCGAAACTATTTTTCAGAATTTTTAAATCAAAAGAAATATTTAAATCTAATTAAATAATCAATTAAAATTAATTAATAACTAATTAAATTAATTAATCAATTAATATTTAAATTAATTGACTAATTAAATAATTAATTATTAACTAAAATTAATTTACTAAATAATTTAGATTTATTTTTGAATTAAAAAATGATTTTCAGAAGAATACATAATGAATTTTGGGAATTAAAATGAATTTTAGAAGTTAAAAATAGAATTTTTGAATTATTTTAAAAAGAAAATCATAGAAATAGCTTTTAGTTTCAAAATTAGGGGAAAATAGGATCAAAAGCGGGTTATTAGCGGGTCAAAAATCGGGTCCTCAAGAATCATCCGGGTCCTCAAGAACACCGGACGGAATCTGGGTTTAATCCCAGAATCCGGTGACCTTGACGGACTCCGGTGAGTTCCGGTCAGGGTCCAAACACCTCGATTAGCACGTTTTGTACCCCTAAAATCATTCCTAACAATCCAGAAGTCTCGATGCTACCATAAACATCAATGATTAACGGACTGAATTCAAAATTCGGCCAAATCACCATGAACGCCGGCAAGACCTTCAACTTTCTGACCAAATTCGGGTTTTCTTTATTTATTCACCTAATCAATTGTTTTATATATCAAAACAAAGCTGGGAACATATACAATTTATTCAGGTAATCAAAAATCATCACAAACTCATGAATATTCTGAAAAATCGAACCAAAATTTTGACAAAACCCAAAAACTCGAACTTAATCATTTCTCAATCAAAATCATAAAATTACTATGTGAAATCAATCCTTGTAACCTCAGGAATGGTAAAAATGTATCAAAACATTCCAACAATTCTTCAAAATCAAAAACCGAATTTAAATTTAAATAATTAAAAACTGAAAAATACGAAATTAAAAAATAAATACCCTTATTCGAAGATTTTGATACGGATACAATCGTCTCGTCGAGAGCTTCGTTTTGGCTATTCATACGCCTCCATCGGATTCCAATAACGTCTTCAAATTCTCGTTTGATTGCGAAGAACAAGAATTGCACAGTTCGTTTCTCTGGATAATTATTTATTTTTATTGATCGATTATGAATATACAAATAAAATGTAAAAATAAAAGGGCTATTTATATTTATTGAATATTGGATCGTGTTGGATCGTATTGGATTGATAAATTAGTTGCTTAGCCGCTAAGTAACTGCAAAAATGATCTGTTTTGGATAATTATCAACATGTTTTGGATAATTATCAAAACCGGGCTTCTTATAAAATACTTTATACCAAAATAATGTAATAATATCCCATCTTTCGAGAATACGGGTTTTATTGATCTATCGAAATGATTATCGTATCGAAAACTTTGCGCCGAGATGCGTACGGGTCAAACCGTAATACGGATTGAAAAAGTCAGAACACAGAAAATGTCCGGAATTATTAGATTAGGTTTGAAAGGAGTTTTCGGAAGAGTGTCGGGTTATAAAAACGCAAAAACGGTTGAAATCAGACGATTCCTGGTTTTATAAAACAGTTTTCTAATTATTCAAAAAATAATCAATAATTTCATAAATCATTATAAAATCACATAACAATCCAAAAATCACCAAAAAAATATCACAATCATCTATATTTTATTCTAGACATAATGAAATTAACATACTCATATCTTATCATATATAAACATCTAAATATCAATATCAATCAACTGATAATTCACCATAAATCACATAATAATCATATAATACTCATTTACTGATAAAAATAATTACACGCGATATCCAGGATATTACAACGCAAGTATTGGAATGCCGCCTTACGAGGCACTGTATGGAAGGAAATGCAGATCTCCTACATATTGGGATGAAGTTGGCGAGCGCAAGCTAATTGGTCCAGAACTAGTGCAACAAACGAAAGAGAAAGTTGAAAGAATTTGCAAAAACCTGGTAGCTGGTCAAGATCGGCAAAGAAAGTATGCACACCAGAGTCGAAAGGATGTACTATTCGAACCCGGAGACAAAATGTTGTTAAAGATATGTCCATGTAAAGCTCTATCTAGATTCATAAAGAAACTAAGTCCCAGATATATTGGGCCATTCGATATATTGAAGCAAGTTGGAAAAGTGGCATATGAGTTAGCGTTACCTGCGCAGATGCAACATCTTAATAATGTATTTCACGTCTCTCTTCTAATGAAGTATAATGCTGATGCTAGTCATGCGATCGAGCTGGAACCAGTGGAAATGCAGCAAGATCTATCATATGTGGAACATCCTGTGCGAATTCTAGATCGAAAAGAGAAAGCGCTTAAAGTGGTGCCTTTAGTTAGAGTTTTGTAAAGAAATCCTAAGATAGAGGAATCAACTTGCGAATTAGAAAGTGAAATGCGAGAGAAGTATCCCCATCTATTTGTTTAGACTAGATTCTGAGGACATAATCCTTTTAATGGGGTAGATTATAGCGAGTGGAAATTTCGTGATGTAATTAAATGAATAAAGTATAGTTTTGTGCTATAATTATGATTTATGTGAATATATAAAAGGTTATATGATTTTGTGGTTAATTGTCATTGTTTTATATTAGTAAATGGGAACATAAAGTGGCTCGTTCCAGTTTGATAAGTCAGCTAAGGGATTAAGATGTGTCGTCGGGCCATCAAGTTGAACGGAACCCGTTTTAAAAAAAAGGGGGATTAAAATATTTAAGAGTGCGAAAGTGAAGTATATTTGATGACCTTATGTGTTTGCATGTTATTCGATGTATGCGTGTTCAAAATTGAGATCGATATTATTTTAAATGTTTTAAGAAGAGATTTATAGGGATTTTTATTGATATTTAAACATTTTTATAAAATTATAGAAATGTGATCAAGGTGTAAAGTTTGCTTTATTACTCTTAAAATAGTCCAATAGACTTTCTAAAAATAATACTGGGATTTGTTTTGGTGTTTTGATATTGAAAAATAATTTTTCAAAAGCTTATTTTTATCTGATGGAAAAAATTATTATAAAATGATCCGCTTATTCAAAATATATTTAAAAATACTAGCGAAGAGCTAATTTTATATTTTACTTTAAGAAAATTAAATTTCAAATAATTGCACTTTGTGTGAAGAAAAATATATTTGTTTTGATATGTTTTTGCATAAATGAGAGAAGTAGAAAAAGAATTAAAAGGGAGAATTACCATTCTACCCTTTAGTGTATATATTTATACACACCCCTCCTCCCCTTTCTTTTCTTTTTCTCCACCCGGTCTCATCTCTCTCTATCTCTTGTTTAATTCAAAAATCCTCCATTAAAATCAATCTTCACCCAAGATTTGAGTTCCTTATAATCTATTTATGCACAAAGATGCTTGCATGCGTGTGTTGTGTGTGTGGTTCGGTGTGTTGCTCGGTTTTTATCAAGAACCATTCGGTTCTTAACCTTGAGTTTCTTTTTAGTTCGATTCTTTTCAAGAAAATGATGATTGTGATGTGCATGCTAGTTGTCTTGGGTAATTCTGATAATCGATGGTTTTTGGTTGGACACCCTCAAATAGGGGCACCACCGAGAAGCCACCGTCACCGGCAATGAACTTCGGTGAGTCGGTGGTGAGCTATGATGCTTGACTGAGCTTTATTAATTCAAAAATATTCATTTCGAGTGTTGCATGTTTTGGTTTTTGAAAATTTTGAATGTTATTTTTTATTTCAAAAGAGATTGGGTTGAAATACTTGTTGAAATCAACTTATTCGATGATTGTTCATAGTTTTGATTCGAACTATGGTGTTAATTCAATTGCATGATTGATTCAGTTGATTTTTGGGTTAAATGTTATATGCATATCAAGTTTTTATGATTGCATGTTATAAATTTATTCTTATAAAGAGTAAAATAGTTAATTTTGTAAAGAAAGGTTTAGAGTAATGAATTTAGTCTGTTTAAAATGGGATTGAGTTCAAAGGATTTTGTGTTCAAAAATTCGGATGATAAGGTTCGGTTTTTGAAGAAAATGATTCGAATAAGTGATTTCTTGGATTTTCCTTGAGTTTGGCCGGAAAAGTTACCTCGGCCGTTGATAATTGATGATAATCAGCTAGTAGAGTTGCTGGATTGATATTTGATCGATTGGGACTAAGAAACCAAAGAAAACGATTTGAATTAGGATTGAATTCAGGTCATCGGATTCCATCGAACCAGCCGGAAACTGGGTTGTTGCCCAGAATCCGATCGGTGTTCTTGCCGACCCGAATTATTCCTCGTGACCCGGTTGTTGACCCAATAAAACCCCTGGTTTGATCCTCCTGAATCCTAAATCTAATTCTAAAATCTGTTTCTACAGGTTTTTATTTAAAAATTTATTCAAATTTCTATTTCTAAAAATTCATTTTTTAATTCCAAAACTCATTATTTTTAAAATTTTGATTTTTTAATTAAAATAAATCTTAATTATTTATTTAATTAATTATATTTAATATTTAATTATTCAATTATTTAAATATTAATTGATTAATTATTTTAATTAGTTATTAATTAATTTTAATTGATTATTTAATTAAATTAAATTATTTCTTTAGATTTAAAAATTCTGAAAAATAGTTTCGAACTTTAAAATATTATTTTAAATTATTTTTAAGGCTCAATAATTATTATTAAATTATTTTAAAGACAGATTCGGGTGTTCGAACCCTGTTAATTGTTTATAAAATGATTCGTTGACCCGTTTTAATTCCGAAAAATATTTAAAAATTCGTATTAAATACCATAAAAATCATTTTAACCCCAAACCTTCTTTGAAAAATTATATATATCGAATATCTTGCATGCTATGTGCTATCTGATAAATGTGTTATATGCCTATGTGTTTACTGTTTGACTATTTTGATCATAACTTTTATTCCGTAAAGCGGAGTTGGGCGAAATGAAAGGTAGATAAAAGTTTGTGACGTCTATGTAATGATTAGAATAATATGAGATTGAATACTGATAGATACTTATAATCCCTAGATGTAACGACTGATAATTTCGCGACGTGATTAAGTGAATAAAGTATAATTCTGTGGTGTATTTATAAATTATGTGATTTATTAAAGGGTTTAATGATTTCGTTGGTTAATTGTCTTTATAGTATATTAGTAACTGGGAACATAAAATAACCCGTTCCAGTTTGATGAGTCAGCTTAGGGGATAAGCTATGTTGTCGGGCCGTCAGGTAGAATGGAACCCGTCTTAAAAAGGGATTAAAGTGTTTTAATGTGAACTATGTGCTATTGTGTGAAATAGGAATGTTTAAGTGAATATTATATTCCATTGATATGTCATTTGATATAAAGGATTGATTGTGGAAGCGTAGGAGAAAACGCTTAGCGTCGGGCCGTCAGACAAGACGCGACCCGTTACGTGAGAAAAAGGGAAATAATAATAATAATAATAAAAAGGGGAAATTTTGTGAATGATTATAAGTTATGATGCGTGAATATATGTGTTTTCCTGTCTATATGCATGACTACGTGATCTGGATAATTTTAATTGATTTTATAGAATTGATTTGATTTAATTAAGGTAAATTGAACCTTTATTCATTTTTATAAAATTATCCGAGTATGTTCGAGGTATGAAAGTTGTGTTATTTCCAAAATAGTACCAGAGACTTTACAAAAATGATAGATGAAATTATTTAGTGATCGATGTGTTTTAAAATGATTTTATCGAGCCATAATTCCACTTTGAGCGCAATCTTGTAAAATCTGTATTAAATGAACCGTACACTCAAAAATTATTTTAAAAATATGGTTCGAAAGCTAATTTCTAATTCTATATTTTAAAATTGATATTCCTTTTATTTTCATCTTTCTGAGAGAGAAATGTAATATTTAAATTCGTTTTTAAGCTTAGGAATAAAAAGAAAAGAGAATAGAAGAAAGTTGCAAATTACTAAAGTACCCCTGCCCCTTATTATATAATCTCACCCTCCCCCTTTCTTTTTCTTTTTCACCCGTGCACTCTCTCCCTTCTCTCACTTTCTCATCTCTCTTTTGCTCTCTCTCGCCTTCTCTCTCTCTCTCTCTCTCTCTCTCTCTCTCTATCTCTCTCTCTCTCTCTCTCTCTCTCGGTACAACCCTCTTTTCTCATTGATTTTTATGGATTCATCCATAAAACTTCATGCTTATTCCATATATATACTCTAAATCATGTGCACGTGTGTGTTGGTGCTTGCATGCGTGTGTGCGTGTATGTTTGTGTTCGGTGCCGAGCCGAGAGCTCAACTCTTGATTCCTTTGAGTGTTCGAATTGATATTTTGTCAATTCCGTGATGAATATGAGTTGCATGTGTTAGTTGCTGTGTTTTTGGGTTAAATATCGGAGGTTCAAGTTTGAAAACCCCCGAATGGGGGCACAACCGTGAAACCACCGCCGCCGGTGATGAAGTCCGGTGAACCAGTGGTGAGTAATGATGTATAAATTGAACTCTATAATATTGAAACTTGATTTTTGATGGTTGCATGTGGTGTTTTCTATAAAACCGAATGGATTCTTGATTTTTTAAAAAGAATTGAGTTGATTTCTATGGATGTGAATGACTTGTGAATGATTGTTCTTAGAATTGTTTTGATTTTATTGATTTGTGAACTTAGTTTGATAGATGCATGTGATGGTATTGTTTAAGGTGCAAATTTGGTTAGTTTTGTTCAAAAGAAAGTTATACTAAGGATTGATCTTGCTAAATTGGATTTAAGTAAGTTTAATTGGTAAAATTACCTTTGCATGTTGTTGTATTTGATTGAGGCTGAATGGTGCATTGTTTTGGTGACTTGATTGATTCGAAGTTGGTGATTAATAGGTGTTATGAAGTCGTCCTTTGAATTTAAGTTATAAAGAGGCTTGGATGATAAATTAGAATCGTGCATGTAAAGATATATGAGTTCATGTTAAGATAATAAGAATTATTGAATATATTGTTTAGTTTGGTTCGAATTTTGTGAATTAAAAGGAGATAATTATTGAATTGATTATGGTTTGAGTATTTAAAGAATCTTTTGATTTGATTAAATGATTTTAATTCGAATTTTAACTATTGTAAGGGAGGTTTTTGATTTAAGAGTATTCGGTTGATTTGATTCTAGAATCTGGTTAAATGAGTGCATGATGATGTAGTTCATACGTGTGTTTCGAAATGTTGATAAAAAGAAAAGGGTTGAGTTGCTTGTTATTGAATCTTACAAATTGAGGTTATTTACTAAAGTATGAAGTTTAAAGTATATAAGTACACTTTATTAAGTGCTATGTGTTATGGTTGTGTCGTAATGTATGTGATTCGATGACTAATTGATTTGAAGTACGACTATATGGTATATCGTGCTATGTGAATATTATCGATTATATATATATATATACTCTTAGGGTTATGCGATAAGGGTTAATTATTAAGCGTCCTGGGAACATCGAGTGAGAATCTAATTAGGGTTTGATTGTTGGATTGTAGATTCGGAGTGAGAAGGCATTCAGGCTAGGAAAGGGAAAAGTGTATTAGGTGGAAGTAGTTCAACCCTTGTGAAACAGGAAAGCGAATTCAGGCAAGTAACTCTGTTTACTTGTATAAACAGTTTGTAGAGAGGATATTGTTCATGCCATGATAGACTATTGAACTTTTATAGCACTTGTGAGCTTGTTATTGATTCTTGAACCTTGATAATGAATTCTTGTACCATACCAGTTATTGATTCTTTGAAACATCCTGTATTTGTTCTCGTAACGATTTGGTATGCTTATTATTCAAACCCTTGTAATAACCCTATTGATTCATATTCCAATTACATACTGATTCCCCTGAATATCCTGAATGCTTGTGATCCTTATAAGAACCTTTATCAATTCCCATGCGCATTATTGGTTAATCTTTCTGTTGTATACCTTATTCAGTAATGATCCTTAGAACTGTTTTGATTCCCTATCTTATATACCCTGTTTATCTTTTGATCAAGATCCTTGGTATGGATCTTTGCTTACCTTTGATATAATCACTTTCTTTGAATTCTTGAATTGAACTTAAGAATGATTTTCAACTTGAAAGAGTCCGAATGATTTCATATTCTTGGTAATGATAAAATGAACTTAGTAAGACCTTTCTTTTCTAACACAAAGGTTTGCCAAATGAATTCCTGATGGATTGGATTGAGACGTAAGAGACTAGTGGGACTAGTCCAGTCATATTAAGAGACTAGCAGGGCTAGTCCAATTTATGGCTGCAATTATGCCATAGGTGAAATATCCGGGATATATCGTGCAATTATTTTAGCTAATTGATAATTACTATATGTATTTAGTATCTATTCTGTGAATTATTTAAGTGTTAAATGTGTTTGAATGTTTAAAAATATTATTAATTAAGTATTTCAATTTTTATATGTTCCAAATAAAATATAGATAATTGTCATATCTTCCTAATTATTTTTATGTTGATTTATGAATATATAGGAATCATATGAATTTTATAAAATCTTTTTCCGGGTATTTAAAATCTATTTTATAAAAACGGGAACCAACCGACGTCATTCGTTGTTATATTTTTAGAACCCGAAACTCTTCCGAGAACTCGTTCCTAACCTAATTGTTATATTCCGAGCATATTTCGTGTTTTGACTTTTTCGATTCGGCGAACGGTTTGTCCTGCGCGGGTCCCGGCGCAACATTTTTGATACAATATTTGTTTCGGTAAATCATTAAAACTCGTATTTTCGATAAACGGGAGCTTTTTATTAAACTATCACAATTATCACCTCATAGTACGTGTAACCAGGCGCTGAGACCAAGACCGCAGTACAAATTGTACTGATTTGGATAATTATCACGAAAACCGATACCGTTTGGATCAGTTTTTATAAATAAATGTACTGTTTTATATCCGGAATGATCCAACGGGATACTAATTTTCCGTAATTATAAATAGCCTCTACCGTATTTTATTTTGTACCGGAAATCAATTGCAAACAGTATTTACAGAGTTTTTACAGAGAAAATACTATAATTATATTTTGTTCTTCGTAATCAAACACAAATTCGAAGGCGTTATTGATGTCCGATTTTGGCGTACATATATTCAAAACGAAGCTACTGAAATCTAGAATCCAAATCTTCCATCAATTTCAACCCAGAGACATCAGGTGATTTCCTATTTAATTATTTATATTCGAATTTCTTGGTATTTAAATTATGAATTTTTGTACGGATGATTGTTTGAATGATTTGATGATTGTATGTTGTAGAGCTTGTTTTCCTGATCATTTTGGTATATTATACTTCAAATTTGGAGTTCAATAACATGTTTAATTTTGGGTTTGATTCTCGGAATTTAGAAATTAGGGTTTATATTACTTTGAATGTTTTCAATTCGATTTGGGGGTTTCTTATTTCGGAATTACTAGATGTTCTAAAGGGGTGGGTTGTGTTTCTTATGCAATTTGCAATCGATCCATATAAGTTTTGTGAATCGACGAGGCCTATAGAGGAGTGAGTTATGATTTGAAGTTTTCGCCGGTGTTCTTGAAGGTTTTGGCCGGATTTTTATTGCCAGATGTCGTTTGGTCCATTTGTTAATTGATTTGAACTCCTGAAGTGATTTAGAATGAAAACCCCACTTGAATCGTGTTAAACCATCATGTTTTCGCCTGAATCGGGGCTCACCGGAGCCGTATTCCGGTCACCGGAATCTGGGTTCATGAAGAACCCGTATATGTTCTTGGTGACCCGGAATTCCGACCCGGTTTGACCCGGTTTTGATCCAAAAGTTCCCTAAATCAGAAGTGTTTTTGGCATTTTTGCAAGTTAGTACCTGAAGTTTCCAGAACTTTAAAAATTCTAGATTCCTGTTTTGAATTCCTTCAAATTTCGGATTTCTTTTTATAAATTATTTTTAAAATTGTTCTTAATTTCTGAAAAATTCGAAAATGATTATTTTAATTTCAAAAATCATTATTTTAATTCCAAAATTATTTTTAATTCAAAAATAAATCTGAATTAATTATTTAATTAATTTCAGTTAATTTTTAATTGATTAATTAGTCAATTAATTCAAAAAATTAATTGATTAATTGATTTAATTAATTTTTAATTGATTTTAATTAATTATTTAATTAGAGTTAATTATTTAAAAATGATTTAAAAAATTCCAAAAAATAGTTTCGAGCTTTAAAATATTATTTTAAATTATTTCCAAGGCTCGATAATTATTATAAAATTGTTTCGAAGCCAGAATTGGCCAACCGAACCTTGTTTATTACTCTGAAATTGATCCAACGACACGTTTTAATTCCGAAAAATGTTTTAAAAATCATTTTAAATACCCAAAAGCCTGTTTATGACCCGAGACTACTTTATAAATGAGATTTCATTGATTATTTGACGTGTTATGTGTTATATGTGACTTGTTGGTTGACTATCGGTCTATATGTTCGGTGATTACTTGTTTATAGCATAACTTTCAATCCGTTAATTAGATTTGGGTAAAAGGAAGGGTAGATAGAAGTGTATGTCGAATAGAATGGTATGTGTTAAATATTAATAGATACTTATGATGCCTAGCAGAGTAAGAAAGGCGTAAGAAAGAAAAGCAGGTGATCAGAAAATAGAATTTACATGTAGAAAATACAGCAAGTGATTAGAGGATAGAAGTGAGGCATAGAAGAAGCAGACGAGTAATTGTTGAAAGAGGTCATTAGACAAGTACAAGTGAAGTTGAAATCGATTATGATAAGGCAAGTATTTCTAAACCTTTCTCAAGATACAATGCAAATATTTCTAAATTCTCTTGTGATATATTGTTAATACCCATAATAGTTCTGTTTTATACTGTACACATTTTGAATCCTTCAGCCTTGAACCTGAGCCACAGCATTTGATCTTTGAGCCGTAAGCCTTATTCTTTGTAAACCATTTCTTGTTGATTTACCAGATACTAAACCACACAAATAAGATACTACTCCGCAAATATATATACATCATATATACCAAACACTAGAACAAAATTGTTTACACATATAAAAACCTTTATACTCAACCATATCTTGTGATATCAAAGTACTAAAACCTTGTAAAAATACTATTCATCTAATATCCGATTATCCTACCGGCTGGAGGCCACTTCTTTTATGTATTTTGACATACCTGTTTTGGTAACTATGAATTTTTACCATGCTCTTTTACAAATGTTTTATGGTTATTGATTATGATCTGGTTTTATTGAACTCTATTGTTTATCATATTGAAATGCTTTAGAATTGGATAGTTTTCTTTGTGTGGACCAGATTCGTGGTCAGACCATATCGATGGTCAAGTTAGGCCAATGTGTGCCTTGGATCCAGTAGTTAGAGCAGTGCTGTGTGCTTTGCTCGGGGTTAGTGCGTGACTGATCAGCAGCCTAACCTTGGTTTTAAAAACTTAAAATGAATATCCAATTATATTGACTGTTTAACAGGAAATTTGATTCCTTTGAATCACCTCGTTTATTATTGTTTAACCTCAGTTATTGATAATATGACTTGCTGAGCTAGTTAGCTCACTCTAGCGAATCTTTTTATGTATTCTACAGTTAAGAAGGATACGGTTGATAGTGAGGTTTCCCAGTTCAATGTTCGAGCTAGGATTCCAGATTATGATTGATCGAGCTAGCAGGAGCTTAATGCAGTAGTGAGATAGTAAGGTTGTAAGAATAATTTCATATCAGTTGTAAATTAAATTAGTTGGGATTTGGTACGTTGTAATAAAAGTTAAGGTTGTGGCTTGTTTTCATATTTTAACCTGTTGCGATCCGTAGTTAAGTAAAGCAGGGTCCTTGCAAATAATATTTTATATACAGGTTTATATTTTGTGTATATGTTGTGGACCCCCAAACTTCTGACCCGGGTTTGGAGGGCGCCACAGGTTGGTATCAGAGCTACAGGTTATAAGTCACCGAAACAAGCCTAGATTGTCGGGATCGGGTAGAGGGTTAGGATTAGGAATATAAAATAGAAAGATAAGCCATCGTGAGGTGAGTGCGACTGTATAGTAGGTCTCCGGCACGGTTCGTGTTGCGATTCGGGATTCTTAACTCGTGACGTGATATCCAGACAACGGCAATGGCAGATCCTGATTTCCTTGCATCAACTGATCGTTTGGAGCTTTCCGTTTAAGGATCGTCATCTTCTCCCAGATTCGATTTACGCCTTGTTCTTCCCTCAGTATTAATGGTATTACCTTCTGTTATGACAGTTGCGCCTCTCCATGTTTTCAGCGCTATTCTATCATTTTTTGATATGAGACTACCTATTCAAGAACCTTCATTTGCTTATTCTTGTTCTTTTGAACATTCAACTATTTATGTATCTTTTCTGTTTACTATACACCATATTTTATATCCTCAGTTTAAAAACCTTTCCAATGAAACAACAACATTTGCAAGAAGGAACACGATAGCTGCAGTAAATGGTGAGTATTGAGATATAAATTAAGGTTAGAAGGAGTTTAGAAAGAAGATTTAAGTGTTCCGGAGATGGCTGTTATCAGGTTACAATAAGCTATTAATAATTAGGCCCCTAATGACTAGCTTGTGGAATGGAGTAGATAAGTGTTGAAGAGAGAAAGTTAGAGGAGATTAGGGATCTCAAGATTTCTTGAAATTAGAAAATGGTGTTGTAAGGATGTGATATATATTTTAACAAGATGATGTGACATTAGCTGACTTGTTGACTATTGGATAGTCTGTTCCACTTAATGATTGCAAAGTGGTTAACGAGAGTACTACCAGTATGGGAGCCTTAATGTGAAGCTACGAATACGATAATGTGCAACGACAGCGGAAGTTTTTATTGATTAAGGAAAGTAATAGACCCAATGAAGGAGAGGAGATAAATGGAAGTGAATGGACCCTTGAATGATCGTTTCTTTAACTCGGTATCTGTTCATAAGAAGGATAACAACCAACTCATACAGTAAGGACAACCGGAGGTGTGATTTTTAAAATTTTTAACAAGTTTTTGAAAAAAAAGATTTTTCCTCACAAAATTTATAAAAGCCTTTTTGAATAAAATAAGTTTTAAACCTTGGTTGTCAAATTACTACTTGAGTTTCTTGTTTGTTAAAAGACCCGGATTATCTGGAAGGATGTTGTTTCAGACTCAATATTGTTAATTTGGAGAACGGGGTAACCTGTGATTATGAAGAAGTGGGTGCAAATATTGTTCGATAGGATTAACAACAGAACCAGTGTACGGAGTAACTATTCATCCAATTACTGGGATTATTAGAGTTCAAAGAATTCATTAATTAAACGGAAGCCTGAGCATGACCGAAAAAGATTGGGAAAATTTCCAGACTTTTCTAAAAGAAGAATATTATTAATAAAAAGATCGCTATGTTGAATGATTCATGGTTATTCCAAATTAAAAAGAGGAAACTCAAGGTTATCTGATAAGAACGCCATTATGATCAAATTGTTAAAGTATTATATGTGTAGGTGCGACGTTATAGACGCGAGACTTAACAAGTAAGAATCTACCATAATGCTTAGTTGCGAATGTATTTTAGCATATTTTTAAAGTTGTTATATGATAAATTGGGATATGATCGATCAAACTCGAAAGATGAATACAAGTGAAATGTGGATGGTGACCAATGGTATCATTCTTGTCCTCAACATTACAGCGTATATTCCTTTTTAATTCCTAAAAATGTATGAACTCATTTTCTTAATAAATTCTTTCTGATGATATCAAAACGGAGGATTTTGCATTCCTTTCAAACTTAATTATTCCCCTTGAGTTTTGTTTTATGATTTAGACAAACAGTGTTATGATGAGACACTTGTCGGAATGACAAAGAGTCGGCTGGGACGCCACCTAATCATGTGTTGTATGCCATACGGTATGAAAGACTGGCCATCTTAAATACTATGTGGTTGTCTCATTCATATTCAAATCATTAATTCTTCTTTCTTTTTAACTCTAAGTTTATTAAAATTGTGAATCCTTCTAGTAGTTTCGTTGTACCGTTGCTCTTTGCGAGAGCATTTCAAACAAAAGTCAACGTATTATACACCCAGCGGGCAAAGTCTCATTTATCTCTCATGCATGGAAAGGAAACAAGGGCATATGGTGAGAATTGTAAATCACTGGCCCTAGCCAGGGATGCATTAACAGTCAAAGGAATCTACTTTAATAAAAGATACGTATTCGAGAATGAGAATATGCGATACGATATTTAGAATATGGATGTGATGACGTGGAAGATTAATGCGAATACCTTATGCGTTAAAGTATTGAGAGATGTGGGAGCAACTTGATCATATATCTCTCAAGGTTTTATTAATCAGATGAATTATTTTGTTGAATCAATATGTTAACGACCAAAGGACTAGCAAGTTAAGAATGTGCAGTTATTGAATAAGTAAGTACCAATGGCGGAATCGATATTTCTGGCAATAAGTTGCAAAGAATTAATATCATTTGAGATAAGAGGATTTGACATTATTCTAAGGAGTGGATTAACTATTCAAGTGTGATGCTCAGGTAGACTGTCGTGATGGAAGATAGTTTTGAAGACGCCAAATGAGAACATGAAGAAGTTTAAAGGACAAAGGAAAGTAAAGAACTTGTTTAGAATAATTTAGGATTACAGTAACCGAAATATACGTGCTATGGCGATTATAAATAAGAGTCAGGAGCAAACTGAACTTGAAGATTTTACGGTCTCAAGATATGTTTCTAGATGAGTTACCAATATTTCCTTTAGATAAAGAAAATGCGTTTATGAATGATTTAGCACCTGAAATGAAGCCAATGTCCAAAGCCCCGTACAGAATGGCACCAGATAAAATAAAGGAGTTATCAGAGCAAACGTAGGAGATAATTAGAAGAAAAAGCAACTGGACCTAGCGTACCCCCTAAAGTGCATCGGCACGATGTGTTAATAAGAAAGATGGAAGTGTGAGATTATGTGTTAGCGAAAGCTCAACAAATTTACTCTCAAGAGCAGATATCTGTTACCTCGAACCAATGATTTGTTTAATTAAATGAACGAAGCAAGGTATTTTTATAAGATTGATTTAAGACTGAGTATATTACCAAGTGAAGATTGAACTTATGGACATATCAAAGATAATTTTCAGAACTCAGTACTATTGTTATAAAATTCTAGAAATGTTAGTTGGATGAACTGATATACCAGTAATATTTAAATTTGATAGGTAGAATCTTGAAAGAGGAATCTGGATAAAATGTACTTGTGTTACTTAAAAAGAACCATGCAACCTATACAATGATAGCTAAGGAATCAAAGAAGAAAAAAGCGGTATAAAAAGTTTACCAGGTGAAAACTTTAATGGCAGGAAGTATAATTCTTAGTATGGACAGTCAGTAAGAAGGAGACAAAAGGGGATTCAGCAGAAAACTTTAAAGATGGTATGAATAAAGAAAGACCAGAGGCACCAACAAAAGTAAGAAGTTTTATCATGGGCCAGTTACTATCAGCAATTTGTCCAAGATTTTTCGAAAGTTGCAATATTTTGGATGAAGCTAACCAGGAAAAGCAAGAAGGTTATATGAAATGGAGAAGGGTGAAGAAAGTTTTGCGGAGTTAAATGAAAGAATGGTTACAACACCTATTTTATCACTTTGAAAGTATTAGGGAGATTTGGTAGCTTATAGTGATACTTCTCGTAAGGGAATATGATGTGTGTTGACGCAAAATAATAAAGTTATTGCATATGCGTCCAGACAACCGAAACCTTATGAGCTGAAGTACCCTACTCATAACTGGGAATTAAAAGCAACAATAATATCCGTTTTGAAAGATTGGGAAATATTATAAGTATAGAGAAAGATGTGAGATATATACGGACCATAAGAGTTGAAGTATGAACTCCCGAGGAAAAGCAAATATAGTTGTAAGAGATGAGTAAGAAGGAGAGAGAATGAACATAGAGACTGTACCAGAAGAATTATCTATGGAATTCTAGAAGTTGGAATTGGAAGTCAGGGTTCATGATCCAAAAAGGAGTAAGAGTGTATAAGTATAACTTTTCAGTCAGAATTGGTAGAGAAGATAAAGAAGTTTCAGGAAGAGGTAATGGATCATGATATAAATCGTTTAGTAGGTGAAAAATTGCGCACGCAAAAAGTACAATCGAGGTATTCATAGGTTTTCTTCTAGAATTTGGATTCCACCAGTGATGGAACTGAAGGATGAAATTTTACAGGCAGCTCATAATTTGAGGTATTCAATCCATTCAGGGAGTACCAAGATGTATAGAGATTTAAAGGAAATTATAGGTGGTTAGATGTGAAGCGGGGAATTGCAGAATGAATTAGCAGATGTTATATATGTCAACAGAGTTAAAGTAGAGCATCATAGATCAAGTGGATTGTTACAGTCATTGAAAGTTCCAGAGTGGAAGTGGGAGCATATCACCATAGATTTCATAGTTGGGGTTATCAAGCACAAAAACTAATCATGATGCCATTTGGCTTATAGTGGATAGATTTACTAAGTCAGCTCATTTTCTGCCTATAAATGAAAGATTTTCGCTTGATAAGTTGATCCATAGGTGTCTGAAGGAAAGTGTAGTTCGTCATGAAATCCCTTTGTCTATCGTATCTGATCGAGATCCAAGATTTAATTCGAGATTTTGGAAGAGTTTTCAAGAATGTTTAGGAATAAGATTGAATTTGAATATGAGTATGGCTTACCATCCACAGACGGATGGCCAGAGTGAAAGAACGATCCAGATAATCGAGGATATGTTACGTGTTTGTGCTATTGATTTCAAAGGAAATTGGGGCGAGCATTTACCTCTGATAGAATTTGCTTGCAACAACAGTTATCACGCTAGTTTCGGGATGTCACCTTAAGAAGCCCTTTATGAACGCCAATACAGATCTCCAGTGTATTAAGATGGAGTAGTAGAGCGCAAAATACTTGGACCTGAATTAGTACAGCAGACAAAGAAAGTTGTCGAAGTTATCCAGGAGAGATTGATAGGCGTACCAGACCGTCAAAGGAAATAAACAGATCAATCAAGGAAAGACATGGAATTCGAAGAAGGAAGCTTAGTACTACTGAAAGTATCGTCGTGGAAGGGATTAATGAGGTTTGGAAAGAAAGAAAAACCGAGCCTAAGATATGTCGGACCTTTTGAAATTTTAAAGCACATTGGCAAAATAGCTTTTGAGTTAACGTTACCTCCGCACATGGAGCACATTCGGAATATTTTTCATGTATCGATGTTTAAGAAGTATAATCCAGACTTCGGGTATGTAATAGAATATGAGCCGATAGAGCTTCAAGCAGATTTGTCATATGTAGAGAGTCTGATAGAGATTCTAGAGGAAAGAGAGAAAGTATGAAGAAATAAAGTGGTAAAGTTAGTAAGAGTATTATGGAGAAACCCAAAGGTTGAATAATCAACCTGGGAGTTAGAAAGTGATATGAGAGCAAAGTGTCCTCATTTGTTTTCTTAGGAGATTCTGAGGACAGAATCCTTTTAAGGGGGGAAGGATGTAATATCCGGGATATATTGTGCAATTATTTTTGCTAATAGATAATTATTATATGTATTCAGTATCTATTCTGTGAATTATTTAAGTGTTAAATGTGTTTGAATGTTTAAAATGTTATTAATTAAGTATTTCAATTTTTATATGTTTCAAATAAAATATAGATAATTGTCATATCTTCCTAATTATTTTTATGTTGATTTATGAATATATAAGAATCATATGAATTTTATAAAATCTTTTTTCGGGTATTTAAAATCTATTTTATAAAAACGGGAACCAACCGACGTCATCCGTTGTTACGTTTTTAGAACCCAAAAATCTTCCGAGAACTCCTTCCTAACCTAATTGTAATATTCCGAGCATATTCCGTGTTTTGACTTTGTCGATCTGGCGTACGGTTTGTCCTGCGCGGGTCCCGGCGCAACATTTTTGATACAATATTCGTTTCGGTAAATCAATAAAACTCGTATTTTCGATAAACGGGAGCTTTTTATTAAACTATCACAATTATCACCTCGTAGTACGTGTAACCAGGCACTGAGACCAAGACCGCAGTACAAATTGTACTGATTTGGATAATTATCACGAAAACCGATACCGTTTGGATCAGTTTTTATAAATAAACGTACCGTTTTATATCTGGAATGATCCAACGGGATACTAATTTTCCATAATTATAAATAGCCTCTACCGTATTTTATTTTGTACCGGAAATCAATTGCAAACAGTATTTACAGAGTTTTTACAGAGAAAATACTATAATTATATTTTGTTCTTCGTAATCAAACACAAATTCGAAAGCGTTATTGATGTCCGATTTTGGCGTACATATATTCAAAACGAAACTACTGAAATCTAGAATCCAAATCTTCCATCAATTTCAACCCAGAAACATCAGGTGATTTCCTATTTAATTATTTATATTCGAATTTCTTGGTATTTAAATTATGAATTTTTGTACGGATGATTGTTTAAATGATTTGATGATTGTATGTTGTAGAGCTTGTTTTCCTGATCATTTTGGTATATTATACTTCAAATTTGGAGTTCAATAACATGTTTAATTTTGGGTTTGATTCTCGGAATTTAGAAATTAGGGTTTATATTACTTTGAATGTTTTCAATTCGATTTGGGGGTTTCTTATTTCGGAATTACTAGATGTTCTAAAGGGGTGGGTTGTGTTCCTTATGCAATTTGCAATCGATCCATATAAGTTTTGTGAATCGACGAGGCCTGTAGAGGAGTGAGTTATGATTTGAAGTTTTCGCCGGTGTTCTTGAAGTTTTTGGCCGGATTTTTATTTCCAGATGTCGTTTGGTCCATTTGTTAATTGATTTGAACTCCTGAAGTGATTTAGAATGAAAACCCCACTTGAATCGTGTTAAACCATCCTGTTTTCGCCTGAATCGGGGCTCACCGGAGCCGTATTCCGGTCACCGGAATCTGGGTTCATGAAGAACCCGTTTCTGTTCTTGGTGACCCGGAATTCTGACCCGGTTTGACCCGGTTTTGATCCAAAAGTTCCCTAAATCAAAAGTGTTTTTGGCATTTTTGCAAGTTAGTACCTGAAGTTTCCAGAACTTTAAAAATTTTGGATCCCTGTTTTGAATTCCTTCATATTTTGGATTTCTTTTTATAAATTATTTTTAAAATTGTTTTTAATTTCAGAAAAATCTGAAAATGATTATTTTAATTTGAAAAATCATTATTTTAATTCCAAAAATTATTTTTAATTCAAAAATAAATCTGAATTAATTATTTAATTAATTTCAGTTAATTTTTAATTGATTAATTACTCAATTAATTCGAAAATTAATTGATTAATTGATTTAATTAATTATTAATTGATTTTAATTAATTATTTAATTAGAGTTAATTATTTAAAAATGATTTAAAAAATTCCAAAAAATAGTTTCGAGCTTTAAAATATTATTTTAAATTATTTCCAAGGCTCGATAATTATTATAAAATTGTTTCGAAGCAAGAATTGGCCAACCGAACCTTGTTTATTACTCTGAAATTGATCCAACGACCCGTTTTAATTCCGAAAAATGTTTTAAAAATCATTTTAAATACCCGAAAGCCTGTTTATGACCCGAGACTTCTTTATAAATCAGATGTCATTGATTATTTGACGTTTTATGTGTTATATGTGACTTGTAGGTTGACTATCGGTCTATATGTTCGGTGATTACTTGTTTATAGCGTAACTTTCAATCCGTTAATCGGATTTGGGTAAAACAAAGGGTAGATAGAAGTGTATGTCGAATAGAATGGTATGAGTTAAATATTAATAGATACTTATGATGCCTAGCAGAGTAAGAAATGCGTAAAAAAGAAAAGCAGGTGATCAGAAAATAGAATTTACATGTAGAAAATACAATAAGTGATCAGAGGATAGAAGCGAGGCATAGAAGAAGCAGACGAGTAATTGTTGAATGGGGTCATTAGACAAGTACAAGTGAAGTTGAAATCGATTATGATAAGGCAAGTATTTTTAAACCTTTCTCAAGATACAATGCAAATATTTCTAAATTCTCTTGTGATATATTGTTAATACCCAAAATAGTTCTGTCTTATACTGTACACATTTTGAATCCTTCAGCCTTGAACCTGAGCCACAACATTTGATCTTTGAGCCGTAAGCCTTATTCTTTGTAAACCATTTCTTGTTGATTTACCAGATACTAAACCACACAAATAAGATACTACTCCACAAATATATATACATCATATATACCAAACATTGGAACAAAATTGTTTACACATACAAAAAGTTTTATACTCAACCATACCTTGTGATATCAAAGTACTAAAACCTTGTAAAAACACTATTCATCTAATATCCGATTATCCTACCAGCTGGAGGCCACTTCTTTTATGTATTTTGACATACCCGTTTTGGTAACTATGAATTTTTACCATGCTCTTTTACAAATGTTTTATGGTTATTGATTATGATCTGGTTTTATTGAACTCTATTGTTTATCATATTGAAATGCTTTAGAATTGGATAGTTTTCTTTGTGTGGACCAGATACGTGGTCAGACCATATCGATGGTCAAGTTAGGCCAATGTGTACCTTGGATCCAGTAGTTAGAGCAGTGTTGTGTGCTTTGCTCGGGGTTAGTGCGTGACTGATCAGCAGCCTAACCTTGGTTTTAAAAACTTAAAATGAATATCCAATTCTATTGACTGTTTAACAGGAAATTTGATTCCTTTGAATCACCTCGTTTATTATTGTTTAACCTCAGTTATTGATAATATGACTTGCTGAACTAGTTAGCTCACTCTAGCGAATCTTTTTATGTATTCTACAGTTAAGAAGGATACGATTGATAGCGAGGTTTCCCAGTTCAATGTTCGAGCTAGGATTCCAGATTATGATTGATCGAGCTAGCAGGAGCTTAATGCAGTAGTGAGATAGTAAGGTTGTAAGAATAATTTCATATCAGTTGTAAATTAAATTAGTTGGGATTTGGTACGTTGTAATAAAAGTTAAGGTTGTGGCTTGTTTTCATACTTTAACCTGTTGCGATCCGTAGTTAAGTAAAGCAGGGTCCTTGCAAATAATATTTTATATACAGGTTTATATTTTGTGTATGTGTTGTGGACCCCCAAACATCTGACCCGGGTTTGGAGGGCGCCACAATAGGTACCTTAAAGACCAGATAGAGGTCGGTACGGGCTGATCACCCGTATTATTTATAAAAGTGAAAGTAGTCCAATCAATGGTTCCCTATCATTTAATAAAGAGAAATTGAATACTTTTATTCAACAATTGATTCTTTGAAAATGAAATAGTTTAAAATGATTTGTTATGAGTTGATTGAGATATTGTTTGGTATACAACTCTGAGAACCCTGATTCTATTCTGAAATTGATATCAATCATATAATTGATTTCCAGAGTTAGTTATTCTTGCTTTCCTAGTGAGAGATTCTTTGAGATCCAAATGTTGATTTGTGATGAATGTCGGCTTTCACCCCATCTTGAGCCTTGATTCCTGAAAGCCCCAAATCTTTTTCATAACCCTTTAATAGCCCAAAGACAGAAATCTGCCACCTAGAAATTTTAAAGTAGAATGCCTTAAAAGCCGTAATGGTATATTGTTATTATTGTATCGTAGAACTGTCATTTAGTTACTTGATGAGTTTTATACTCATATATTATGCTTTGTTCTAACCATGGCAGTTAAGCAAGAGGATGGCCAAACTTAGGCGCACTACTCGTAAGAGCGTACCTGGTGGCCCCTACCGTGTTGTAGGCTCCCAGATGCATGCCAGAGCAGGTAGTACATATTATGTGTGAGCAAGCGCTTAGTCAGAATGTTTGTAAAGATACAATGGGTTATCTGTCGGTTCCAAGTTAGAACCGATTGTGTAAATTTGGTATTATTTTGGGTTGTAATTTATATATTATAGTTGGTAGTTGTAATCTTGTCTCGAACTTTATCATGTTAGATCATGTTAGTAGTTAATCGGGGTTTATGCTTATATATTGTTAGTTTAATGTTGTGTGGGTCCTCATTTCCTAACCCCGAGATTGAGGGCATCACAAGTTGGTATTAGAGCTACAGGATCTAGTCCTTGAGACAAGTTAGGATAAAAGGGTATTTTGGGTATATATCTATATCGCGAGAGTGTTCGACATATATAGAGTTGAGTTAGACTATTAGGTATAATCTAAGGAAAGTGAATGAGCTAAAGTAGCAACTAGAGTTAGGGTGTGAGTTAGTTGGAAGTTTTATCTAACCATAACGCTGTTTCTTTGTTGTTGTTTTATGTTTTCTCTCAGGACCCCAGTAGTGGTAGTGATTCTGATTCAGAAATTAATTTGACCGGTACCCCAGTAGACCCTATTCCACCCTCTTTAGAGGAGTCTGTGTATGTTAGTTCTGATCCAGAGGAGGATCCATCTGAGAGTAGTGAGATTCCTACGCAGGTATCACCTTTGAGGCCAGAGTCAGAGACCCTAGCCCCTGAGCCAGAGTCTGAGATGTCTAAGATTATACCTGTTAGTGTTGGTGGCAACTTAGCCCAGGATCGAGACTTTGTTTACTCCCGCATTCCTGAGTTGGGAGCTTTGGTGGATAGGTTAATTCGAGACTCTAGGAAGAGGACTTCAGTTATGGAGGAAGAGTAGAGAGCTAGGATCCAGTTGGTGGAGCTGGTTACCCAGAGGAGATTAGATGAGGGACCATCTACTAGTGATGTTGATGCTGAGGCCCGGAGGCTGCATAAGATCATTCGATGGATGTTGGTTGTGTTGAGAGAGATTCTGGATGATTAGATGATAGAGTTGATCAGGCGGGACATTTGGTGGAGCCCGCAGTTATTGTTGTTTCCTTTCAGCGCCAGTAGGCTTGGAATACTTGGTCAGATGTCGGGATCCCTTTTTCATTTGGTATGTTGTATTGTATTTCAGTACTCTATAGTAGTAGTTGTTAGAAGTTAGGGGCAGATAGGGGGATGTTTTCCAGTTTTTCCTCTGTTATATTATTGTACCTTATTTTCGGAACTTGTTGTAATCAAACCTTTATTTATGAACCTTTGGCTGGTTGAATCAACCACATATCTTGTTTTCTATTTTGCACCCTGAGAATCTTTATAATTGTTTTACATACCATGTTTTTACACAACCGTATTTAATCTTTTCATAAGAATTTAACCCTGTTCCATGAGAAAACACAACTGATAAGAGAAATTATGCAGTAATAGGATTGCATGTGCAAAATTGGGTAAAGCTTAAAACCCGCAAAAGTGATTTCATAGTAAAATGTTATTATATATATATATATCAATTCCATGCTATCATATTGCTAAATAATTGCTCAATCAGGTTTGTAAGAAATGGCCAACTCACCAGATCACCAAGAAGAAGAAATCCAAACCCAAAACCAAGAACTGAACCAAGATACCACTATGATGAGTCGACTTGCTCAGCTTTTGCAACAACCCATAGCCCCTAAAGTTCGAAACTTCAAACACTTTCAATCTGTTCATCCCCTAGAGTTCTTAGGTTTTCCAGACCTGATAAAAGCTCAGTCGTGGTTAAGAGAAATGGAGAAAGCATTTGAGTTAGCAGAAGTTAAGGATGAAAAGAGAGCCCAATATGCCAGTTATTACCTTAAAGACGAGGCGAGTTTGTGGTCGGAATCTTCTAAAGCTTTGCTTAAAGAGAAAGATTTGTCATTTACCAAGCTATATGCAAGATCAGCTAGAGATGAAGTTTTTGGACCTTATACAAGAAGATATGTCGGTAGCAAAATATGAGGTGAAATTTTTGGAGTTATCTAGATTTGTACCTGAGTATGTGAATACGGAGGCGAAGGTTCCAACAGGGACTTTGGCCATGGATTCGGAGTCAAGTGGCACTGCTAGAGATCAAGAACTATGCTGCCCTGGTGCAGAAGGCAATGATAGTGGAAGGAGAACGTGAAGCTGCAAAAAGAGAAAATGAAAGTAGGAAAAAGAAGTTTGAGAGCCCAGAGCAAGAGCAAGGAAGTTCGAAGTTTAGAGGGAAGTTTGGAAAGAATGGTGGAGGTCAGAATCGAAAGTATCAGAAGTTCAAACACGGGAACGGAGCTCAGAAGAACCGTTTCCAGAAGGCAGGAAAACCAGGAAAGGATAGTAGACCTCAGATTCAAGAGTGTAAAGTTTGTGGGAAAAGATACCCGGGAAGGTGTAACAAGCTGGATGTGACATGTTTTAGGTGGAACCAGAAAGGGCATTATTCATCCGAGTGCCCAATTGGAGCAAAGAAGCCTGAATTAACCTATCTTAAGTGTGGAAAAGTGGGCTATATGGCCAGAAACCGCAAAGAGCCTGTTCAAAAGGCCAATGTTCTTAGAATTGCTGGACCGCCGCTACCCCCAGCACCAACAGCTTAACCTAGAGCTAGAACTTTCAATATGACAATGAAAGATGTTGTGCAAGATGTGGATGCGGTGGCAGGTATGCTTGTTATTAACTCAGTAGAAGTAAAAGTATTAATGGATTCTGGAGCAACTAGATCCTTTATTGCTGAAACTATTTTTGATAAATTACAATGTGTTGCGTACCCTTTTGAACCCAATTTGATTATAGAAGTAGGAAATCAAGAAAAAGTCATTGTTAATAAGGTTTGTCCCGATTGTGATGTGGTTATAGAAGGTCGGCACTTTTCTGCTAACTTAATTCCTTTTAAGTTAGGAGAATTTGACGTTATATTAGGAATAGATTGATTGACAAACCACGAGGCGCAAATAGAGTGTAAAAGCTAGAAGGTGAAGTGAAAGACCAAGGATGTGTTGAAGTAATATTCAAGGGGAAAATACAAGAGAAAAAGTTTTTTAACGGCAATTCAGACAAAGAGATTGTTATGACAAGGATGCGGAGCTTATTTGGCTCACGTCAAAGATGTAGAGAAAGAATCCGTAAGGATTGAGGATATTCCGGTAGTAATAGATTTTCCCGATGTGTTTCCAGACGAATTACCTGGATTACCTCCAGATAGAGAGATCGAGTTTAAGATTGATATGGATCCTGGAACGGAACCAGTATCAAAAGCTCCCTATCGAATGGAGCTAGTCCAGATGAAGGAATTAGCAGCGCAGTTGCAAGAATTATTGGATAAAGGAGTAATACGCCCAAGTGTATCCCCGTGGGGTGCACCGGTGTTATTTGTGAAGAAATGATGGAAGTATGAGGTTGTGCATTGACTATCGCGAATTGAATAAGTTGACGATTAAGAATAAGTACCCTCTACCACGAATTGACAAATTGTTTGATCAGTTAAAATGAGGTACTTGTTTTTCCAAGATTGATTTAAGATATGGGTATCATTAGATAAAGATTAAAGCGGAAGATATACCCAAGACAGCATTTTGACTGAGATATAGACATTTTGAGTTTTTGGTAATGGCATTTGGTTTAACAAACGCGTCAGCCGCATTTATGAATCTTATGAACAGAGTGTTCAATCAGTATTTGAATAAGTTCGTTATAGTTTTTATCGATGATATTTTGATATACTCCAAGATGGAGGAAGACCATATGGAGCATTTGAGGATTTCCTTAGAAATCTTGAGAAAAGAAAAGTTATATGCCAAGTTTTCAAAGTGTGAGTTTTGGCTGAAGGAAGTACAGTTTCTTGGACATGTAGTCAATAGAGAAGGAATCAAAGTAGATCCGGCTAAGATAGAAGCTGTGATGAATTAGGAAAGGCCCAAGACTCCTACGGAGGTCAGATGTATTCTGAGATTAACAGGATACTATAGACGGTTTGTGCAAGATTTCTCTAAGATTGTTGTCCCATTGACTAAGTTGACAAGGAAAAACGAAAAGTTTGTGTGGTCGGATAAGTGCGAGGAAAGTTTTCAATAATTGAAGAAGCGATTGGTAACCGCCCCAATTTTGGTGTTACCGGATGAAAAAGGTGAGTTTGTGATCTTTAGTGATGCTTCGTATAAAGGATTGGGATGTGTGATAATGCAATATGGGAAAGTAATAGCGTATGCGTCAATGTAATAACTCGAATTTTTGAAACCTTGTAAAATGTTTTATGAATAGTAACCCTGACGGACGGGGAAAACTTTTTAGCTGACACTATGTAGTGCATAAGAAAATGAGTTTCGGAGTTGATATTATGATTATACGTACCAAATGAGTGTATGTAAACGCTATTAGTTTTCGAAGAAAACGAACTTTGACAAACGACCATATTTACGAATCATCGAGGATTACGGGAATCACAATATAATTACAAAATTAAAACCCTACGGATTTATATCCAAGTATGATAATTCAAAACATAAGGAATAAATACCAAAGGAATTACGTCGCGAACCATTTACGAGGAAGTATTACGAAAATGTTTAAGCGACCGAGCGAACGCGTAAACGATTAAATAAACGTAACACACTAACTAACCATGGTAAGAAAGTAACCATGGTTACTTTATCAAATAGTGAGCTAAGGAGTAGGATGATCAACCAAGGCTATCAAATAGTAAGCTAAAGAGCTAAACAAGTGGCTTAACTTGTAAACTAGAAAGCTAGTTGGATTTGTCCCCAAGATTTGTAACAAGAATAAAATCCTAGGATCTAAACTAGAGAATAACAAATCAATATAAGATATCACAAGCTATCACTTGCATTATTCCAAGAAGCAAACACAAAAACTCTCTCCCCACTTCTTCATTAGCTGCAATCGGCCCTTTCATCTTCAACCAAGGAACCAATTTCAAATCTTCAAGCTCTAGCCATGGATAAATCCTCCCATTAATTATCAAGCTTCCTAACAACCAAACTAAGGTAAGATAAATCTTTGAGCTCTTTTTATCAAGGTTTGATGGGTAAAATAAAATCAAGAAAGTTGATAATGAATAGTATGAATAGTAACTCTTCTTTGGTTTCTTGATTTTGATGGTTGTTTTAGGTTCCAAAAACCATACTAAGCACTCCCAAGAATTCACCATTATCAAGAAAACATCTCAAGCTCTCAAGAATAGTAAAAATATTTGACACAAATTTATTTAAGATTTAAGTTCAAGATCCTTTTAGTATGTAGTGGTAAACCTAGTTTTGGTGGTAGTATTGTTGAAATCTTGATGTTTAGCTAAATAGATTTAAGGTTGATTGTTGTTGCCTCAAGAACATGATGTTCTTGAGAGGAGTTAGTGTGTTGATGATGATATGTTGATTGTTGGTGGTAGTATAAAGATTTAAGGCATAAACGAAACTCCGATCATAACCGTAATCTCGTTAAAACGAACAAAACATAACTTTAAGTTTCTGCAGAAATTTCTGAAGATGTAAACTTTATTTCCTTCAAAATAACCCTTTATTATGATAGAAAATGTTATAAGGAACATTTAGGCACTTGAATCGCTTGATTCCGATTTACGGATCAAAAGTTATGGCCGTTTTACTAAAGTGATTTACGCGACAAAAACTGCTACGAATTACGAACTTTAAAAATATAAAGGATTAACTTAAGAATGTTCATAAATCATGAATTTTTTACAGAGAGTAGTAAATTGAGTTTCCTAACTTCCATGAAAATTTCAAATGAAAATACGGAATTTTCAATTTTATAAAAATATTGGAGCCGAGACCACGCGATTAGAAACCGTAGAATCCATAAGCGGAGCCGATGACGAAATGAAAATGGACGTAAGATACTTTGAAAAAGGAAGCGACCATAATGTGAATAAGGACTTAAAGAAATAATAGGGGTAATATAAGTTGAGAGGGTGCATAATAATTAGCGCATGAGTGCGGGTAACTGTAAATTAGAACGGGACCTAACAAAATGACTTGTGTTTATTATTATAGATTTCCGAGCGGAACCTAGAGCATCCTCCACCTCAAGATACCCAGGAAAGTTTTCAAACCTACCTTTTGAGAACTGTTGTGTTGTGAATATTTTACAAACTGTGATATATGCATGAGATTTCTTTAAACCGTTTTACGAAATTGAGATATATTAAATTGCTCAACTATTGATAATTTTCGGTATATGTACATACCAAGTTAAAATGTTATATTTAGACCGAGAGTCGGTCAGAGTAAGTTATAAAAACCCGGAAGTATCCCGGAGGAGTTTATATTTGAAAATATTAACGCTAGCGAGTAGCGTGGTACGTGTATGATTTAGACCAAGGATCGGTCGGTAAAATTTGATGAAAACCCGGAAGTATTTCGGAGGTGTTTTAATTAAGAATATTAACGCTATAGTAGAGCGTGATGTATAAGTCGTAAGACCGAGAGTCGGTCAGTTTTGTTTTATAAAATATAAACCCGGGAATCAAGCTGGAGATGTTTTGGACGATTAAAAATCCGTAATTATTTTATTCCAAGGGACTCAGCGTCCACTTACAAAATATTAAACACCTCGAACTTTTATTAAAACGATTTCCAAAGATCGTATTCCCTCGACTATACTTTATCGTTCAGACAAGAAATATTTACTTACTATTCATTTATTAGGGAGATGTATTCTCTAGTATATATTTACTTCAGACTCGATTAAATATTAAAGTTCATTAAATTATTAAACATAAATTAGTTGAGGAATATTATTTTTATTCTTTTAAAAGTAAACTCCTTCGAGGTTTAATTATTTATCGATTATCATTTAATTATTTATTATTTATTAAAGGGTTTATTTATGATTTAAAAATCATAGAACCTGATTTAAAATACTTTCTGATTTTCGAAAATCATTCGAATAATTTCAGATCGTCGGAGAATATTATCCCGACTTATTTTAATATTTTGAATATAGTTTCAAGGAGAAATTCCCCTTTTAATTATCTGTTGACAACGATCAACTCACATTCTTAGTACTTCCTCCGAAAATTTCGGAAGTACGTATGTACATTGTTATTCCCAGTGGACTAACAATGAGATTTACAGAAGGGGGTTGAATGTAAATCTCAAAACTTTTCTGGTGGATTTGTTGTTCCACCAGAGATGTGTTATTTCAGAAAATCTGTGATTCAAAGAATTAAATCACAGCTGCTTCCTAGTACAAACTAGATGATTTTCTCTCTTGATATTTCTAAACAGCTCAGGAAAATTCTCTTCTAATTACTAGCTGCTACTTGGTTTATATAACACCAAGTTTACAAGTGAAGACAAAACTGTAAAATACAATTGAAAGGATTCTTCACATGTTTCTTCTTCATTTCTCTATCCAATGCAATCTAGGATAATCTGTGAATCTTTGAATACTTCCTTGTTTGCATCAGAATGGGAATGTTGCATTTTCTTGATTCCTCCTAGAGGCTTCCACATTCCAGTTTGTCTCTATCAACCCATGTGCCTCTGTCAGCTTGTGAATTGTCACTATCAACTGCTAATAAACCAAGCATCCGTTCAAGCTTTCATCCGTTGATGCCTTATCCATTGAGGCTTTATCCGTTGAAGCTTTATCCGTTGATGCATTATCAGTTGAAGTCTTTATCCGTTGAAGCACTTATCCATTGATGGATATTATCCGTTGAAGCATTAGAGACATCCGTTGAAGCTTTGTTTCTTATCCGTTGAAGGTCTTCAATATCCGTTGATACTTCTTCACTTATACAAAATTACAAGGCATGAAATATTTACCATTAGCCCTCCTATTTGTATATCCATTAGTAGTCAACATGACTGATAATTTCCTACAACATCTAAGAATTACAACTTGAAACCAGAGAATGAAATGTGCTACAATACTAAACTTATTGCTAAGTAAAGCTACTCCTTCAACGGATATCCAAGATGGTCTTATCCGTTGAGGCTACAATCACTAGATTTCTACTTAAGTGTTTTGTTTAACTTATCATCAAACTGATACACATATTCCTAACAATCTCCCCCTATTTATGTCTACTAGAACTGTAGGCATAAATTTGGGTTTGGCTTGATGATAACAAAACACTTGATAAATATATTAACTGTAATAAAGCAGAAATTTAAAAGTGCTACAAAAATGTGTATGCTGAGATGGAATTGAAGAGTTACATTATTTCCAAGGGTGCTCCTTTAGCCTGAGCAGATTACTTCCTTTTCCTTTGATCCCTTGTTTTCTTTCCTAGCCTCCTGTCATTCTCCTCTATTTGAAGTTGAAGTTGTCTGTTGAATTCAGCTTCATCTTCTTCATTGATGTCCAACTTAGATTGCATATCCTTGAGAGTTTCATTACTGGCAATCTTGAGCTGATCTTCAATTCTGAAAAATCTTCTGACTCCTTTGTTGTCTCTGAACTCCATAAACCAATGAGGTGATTTGTGAATTGTAATTCCTCTTTCTTGAATGAGTAAAGTTCTAGGCAAAGCATTGGGCTCCCTCCAAGTTTTCCTTATGTTGGCAATCTTGTTGAGAATCTCAGTCTTGGCAGTCCTGGTAAAGCCAGAATCCCTTTGTATGGATGAGTAGACTCTAATCAAGGTAGAGTAGCCTTCATTCAGAATTCTGTAAAGAGGCCAGGTTCTTTCCCCATCTCCTTTGTATTTGAACACTAGTCTTTCTGGTAGCTGTCTGTAGGCAGCTATTTCCCTTACTTCCTCCAGCTCATCCAGATAGAGTTCAATGTCTGAAAATTCTTTTATGTCACAGATGTGAACATAATCATCTTTAGAGGCTTGAGGTTTAGGCTTAGGCTTCTGTGTGAATTTGATTGAGGCTCTAGAGGGTGTTGATTTGATTCTTCTTTTCTGCTTCTTTGATGGTGGAGAAGAGGTTAGGAAGGTGGGCAATTTGATGGTATCCCAATCAATTGGTTCTTCCTTGGGAATGATTGTTTCACCATGAATGTTCATGAAGGGGTCAGGCACAATGGGTTCAGGAATAGAGGGTAGTGGTTTGGATATTGATTGGGTTTCTTCAGTCTTATCTACCATTTTTCTCTTTGCATTGACCTTCTTTCTGTTCCCTTTCTGCCATTCTTCTCTTCCCTTACTTCTTTCCTCCATCTCAGTACCAACCATGTCCCCCATAGCTTCATCTTCACTTTTGTCTTCAATTTCTTTCTGTTCTTCAGCCTGACTTGACTTTAGCTGTATGTCAAGCTTTGCTTGTGCTCTTTTGTCAGCCTTTAGCTATTTGGCTTCTTCCTTCAACCTTCTGGTTTCTTCCCTCTTGGCTATTGAGAATTTGGGATGTCCTTGCATCACACATATGCTCTTTCCCTCTCTGAAGATAATAGCCATATTTCTCCTTACAGCCACATCCATGGTCTCTTTGAGATATGAGATACTTCTACCCAAAAGCTTGTCCTCATCAGCCTTTGGAAGAGGAAAATCCACTTCTTTCAGAGGATTCTTTGTAGAGTCCTTATTGGATCTGTTATTGGGCTTGAGGACCATAGGTTTCAAATCCATGGAAGAAGTCTCTCCAACCTTATTCCTCCCTACTGGCTTGAGTTCCATAATAATTGATTCCACTTTTGTGTTGTGCTTCACAGATTGTGATTGAGAAGTTGTAGAACCAAATATTTGTTGCATCTTTTCATCAATCTTCTTCCTTTGCTCTTTGACTTGCAATTCAGCTGCTGCTATCTGGATTAGATCAATTCCATCAAGCTTTCCTTTGATTTGAATAATTGGAGAAGTGGTGATGACAGGAACTAGCACTTGAGAAATTTGAACTGTTGTTGATGGCTCTCCGTCCCCTTTCCCTTTATTCTCCCCCTTTTTGTTATCATCAAGGGTAGGAGTCAAGCGTTGTGCATTGGCCAGCTGCATGAGTAGATTTGTTTGAGTTTGTTGATTCTGAAGAATGGTGACCATAGAATCTTCAATGATTTAAACCCTGTTTTCCAATCTGGCCAGTCTCTTGTCAGCATCAGATTCTTTCCTCAGTCTGCCCAACAAATCTTGCATAGTACCATAAGGTATGACTGAATCCAACTTCTCAGCATTGTAGGATTTCAGATCAGCAATGTCCTGTTTGAGCTCATCCATACTTAGATTTTGTTGGAAATGCTGCAACTGCAAGAGATGCAGAGATTCTGGATGAGCTTGAAGAATTGCCTTGGTACCAGCATCTGTAGTCTCCTGAAGGGCCTGCTGAATTGTCATGACTTGTCTAATCAAAGTGACACTAAACTCTCTTGGTGTTGAGGCTTTTGCCCATGCCCATTCAGGAAGATCAGGAACAGAACTTGGGCCTGCTACTCCCCCTAAGTTCATGCTCTCATCCAAAGAATTAGAGTCATCATCATTAGAATTCACTCCAAATTCTTCAGATGGCTCACCAGCTTGAGAAGGCAGCCTGTTAACAGCAGCTTTGTCTCTGAGAAGAGATTCTGAAGTGTGTACAATGTGTAATGTCTGTTCTGCCTCCACATTGCCCTGAGCAGCCAATAATTGATAGGCTGAAATAGGATGAGTAAAAGTGTCAGCATCCAAGGAAATGTTATCAATTACAGCTTTGAAATGTTGCTGAAATTGTCTTTCCTTTTCTGCATCATCCACTTTCATTGACTCACTAGCAATGGCTGGATCCACCCTTATAGCTTCTGTACCTGCCTTTCTCTCTTTTTCTCTATTATCTTGCATCAGGGGCTCCCTCTGGCTCACACACACCCTCACACCCTCACCCTCACCTTCTAAGGTGGCACTCCCCTCACTCACTTTTGCCATGCTGGAAGAAATAGCATGCATATGGTGACTCTCAACCTCTCCTTTTTCCTGGGAGCAACCCAGCCTCTCACTCAAAAGATCACTCCCTTCCCTCAAACCTAAAAGTGATTGTACAGTAGCCATGTCCTCTACAGTTGGAATTGTTTCTGTTATGTGTGTAGAGACAATCAATGGATAGGGAGTATCCGTTGAAGTGGAAACTGATGGTATCAACGGATAACTGCTGTTAAGCTTATCCGTTGAAGAACAACCACTTATCAATGGATGAGAGATATCCGTTGAAGAAGGAAAAGATGTAGATATAGAAAGTGACATAATTGTTGAATCTGTGGGAATTGATTTTAAGTGAGGTAACACAGATTCTTCAACTACATCTGAAAGAATTGGCTGATGATCCAACAAATCATCTAAAAGATGATGATCATCAGGTTTTGAGTGGGGCTCCTCCCTGAGTTTTAATGAGGGAGAATTAGGAATTGATGTGAATATCATATCCACATCCAAAGAGGGTGATGGAGAGTTTGATGATTGGTGTGTTTCTATTATGAGAGAATGGGGCTGTGATTCCACATTTGCTGGAATCACATCAAGCTGAATTTATGAAGGCTCAGATACAGGTGGATGTATCTGTGCTGTGTGTGTCCCTTGTGTGGAAACTAGGGTCTTGGCCTTCTTCTTCCTTGAAAAGGCTTTAATTGGTGAATGTGTGGCTTCAGTGTCCCTCCCTCTTTTGTTCTGTGTCCCTGGTTGGGGACTATTTTCAATAGTTACATCCTTTTGGGAGGATGCAACTAGGGATGTGTTAGACTCCTTTTGAACCACCACAGTCTTTTGAGAGACTGTGGCTTGGCTGGCTTGGGTACCACTCACCTCTCCTACCTTATCCTGGGGGGTTTCTTGATGTTCACCCCTCCCCTCACCACTCACACCCTGTTCACTCCCTTCAGGGTTTATGGTAGTTGTTACAACTGTTGTCTTTTGAGAAACAACAGAGGTATGTTTCTTTGACTTGAGTTTTGAAACTTTGGTTTTGGTGGCTTTGGCAGGAACCTATTTGGACAAAGACACAGATTCCATGGCCACACTAGAGGGCAAAGAAACAATGGGGTTGGAAATAGTAGTATTTATAGAAGTGTTTACCTCACTTACATGTGGTGCATTCATGATTGGCAAGTATACCAATGGCACCTGGCTGTTGAGGTTCATTCTCAAAAGGTCTGCAAGGACCCTTTTCTCTTGTGCCCAGCATTTGATTTTATTATTCTCATTTGATATAACCAAACCTTCAGCAACATGATTAGCCAATAACATAAAGAATCTAGCATAGTAGATGTTATGTGGTCTATTAGCTTTGTTACCTAATCTGGATCCTAATTCTAGCATAACACAGTTGCTAATTAAAGTACCTATCAGAAACTAGCATATAGAGCATATTAACAAGAGATGAAGTTATGGCATCAAAATTGCTAATCTTCCCAGAGAAAACTTTAATGAAGGCATCTCCAAGAAAACTCCATTCTTTCCTAAGGCCTTTCCTTCTAATACTACCTAAACTAGCAGAATCAAAAGCATAGCCTATGGAATCTAACATAGCAGATACATCTTTATCAGTGTGTGGTGTCATGGTATTATTCTCAGGCAACTTAAAGCAAGATTGTATATCATCACAGTTAATGCAATAGTCCTTACCTTTGAGAGAGAAGGCAATAGTCATATTTGTGAAGTTGAACTCTGCAGTTGTCCAAATCTCCTCAATCACCTCACAGTAGATGGTTGGGGCTTCCAGCATTGCATAGCTTAGTTTGCAGTTTTTGATAAAGTCCATCATCTTGTGATAGTCAGAATGGGCTTCATTCTTTTCAGCCAAGGCTACGAAATTATTCTTTTCATAAACAAATCCTGTTTGAGACATAATTTTGACTACTGGTGCCATTGTTGTGAGTAGAGGTTGCAGAGAAAAACTTGAGAATTTTTGGGAGAGAAGGAGAATAAGAATTGCAAGAAAGCGTAAAGTGAAAATAAGAGTTCAATTGGGCTTTTATACTTTCTTGAATTAAAACGTAAATAAAATGATTAAATGATACTTTTAAGTAAGTTACAGCCGTTCAAGAATAAATAAAACTGTAGAAATTCTGAAAACTACCTTAAATACAAAGACATACAACACTGTATATTTGTATCAACGGTTGAGTAAAAGAATCAACGGCTGTGACTCACTTATAGTAACTGATGTGACACTTCAACGGATAAGGTAAATAGTTATCCGTTGATGATCAACACCATTTTATCCGTTGAAGGATAAAATTACCAGAAATGTATTTGTCTTTCAACGGATAATGAACATCCGTTGATAGAATAATTTTGGCTTTCAATGGATAGGGAATATCCGTTGATAGGATAAGTCTTACTTAAAGCCAACTTTGTTCTTGCAGCAAATTCATTTCAGGCTTCAAGGCAGATTATATAGATGACATAAATTATTAATAATTAAGCATACCTAGCTCACTTACTAATCTTGTGAATGTTGATTCATCAAGTGGTTTGGTAAATATGTCTGCAATCTGCTTTTCACTTGGAACAAAATGAAGTTCCACTGTACCTTTCATCACATGTTCCCTAATGAAGTGGTACTTGATATCAATGTGCTTGGTTCTTGAGTGCTGCACTGGATTTTCAGTAATGGCAATGGCACATGTGTTGTCACAGAATATTGGATTTTTGTCAACAGTCAGACCATAGTCGAATAGTTGATTCCTCATCCATAGTATCTGTGCACAACAACTACCAGCAGTAATGTACTCAGCTTCAGCTGTTGATGTGGAAACAGAATTCTGCTTCTTGCTGAACCATGACACAAGCTTGTTCCCTAGAAATTGACAGGTACTGGTTGTGCTTTTCCTGTCTATTTTGCAGCCTGCATAATCTGCATCTGAGTAGCCAATTAGATCAAAACCAGACTCTCTAGGGTACCAAATTCCTAGATTTGGAGTCCCTTTGAGATATCTGAAAATTCTTTTAATAGCCACTAAGTGAGATTCTTTAGGGTCAGCTTGAAATCTAGCACAGAGACATGTAGAAAACATTATATCAGGTCTACTAGCAGTTAAATATAAAAGTGAGCCAACCATGCCTCTATAACTTGAAATATCCACAGACTTTTCAGCCTTGTTTAATTCAAGCTTGGTAGCAGTGGCCATGGGAGTTTTTGCAGTTGAACAATCCATTAAGTCAAACTTCTTTAAAAGATCATAAATGTATTTAGTTTGACTAATGAAAATTCCATCACTAACTTGTTTAACTTGTAAACCAAGAAAATAAGTTAGCTCTCCCATCATGCTCATTTCATATTTACTTTGCATTAACTTAGCAAACTTTTTACAAAGCTTATCATCTGTAGATCCAAATATAATATCATCTACATAAATTTGAACAAGTATTTTAGAGCCATTAACATTTCTAAAGAAGAGAGTTTTGTCAACAGTACCTCTTGTGAAGTGATTATCTAGAAGGAATTTTGACAAAGTCTCATACCAGGCTCTAGGTGCTTGCTTTAGTCCATAGAGTGCTTTCAACAGATAATACACATAGTCTGGAAAATTTGGATCTTCAAATCCTGGAGGTTGGCTTACATAAACTTCTTCCTCTAATTCCCCATTTAGAAATGCACTCTTGACATCCATTTGATAGACTTTGAAATTGGCATTAGCTGCATAGGCTAGAAAGATTCTGATGGCTTCAAGTCTGGCAACTGGAGCAAATGTTTCATCAAAATCTATTCCCTCTTGTTGAGAATAGCCTTTAGCAACCAATCTGGCTTTATTCCTTATGACAATGCCATTTTCATCCATCTTGTTTCTGAATACCAATTTTGTGTCAATAGAACTCTTGTTATTTGGCTTGGGTACCAGCTTCCATACTTTGTTTCTCTCAAATTGGTTTAGCTCCTCTTGCATTGCTAAAATCCAATCTGGGTCCAAAAGAGCTTCTTCTACTCTCTTAGGTTCCTCTTGTGATAGAAAGCTACTGTACAGACATTCATCTTGAGTAGCCCTTCTAGTTTGCACTTTAGATGTGGCATCACCAATGATCAGTTCAAAAGGGTGATTTTTGGTCCATTTCCTTTAAGATGGTAGATTAGCTCTAGATGAGGTTGCCTCAGTATTGTCATGATGTGAGATAGAATGTTGATTGGTTGACACTCCCCCTAAGTTGCTGATCCTTTGAGAAGAATTGGGAGTTCTATCAACTGATGAAGTGAATTGATTATCCATTGACAGACTGTGATCAACGGATGCTTCATTACGAACTTCAACGGATGATGCACTCTGTCTTTCAACGGATGCTGCATTGCTTCTTTCAACGGAAGCTGAGCTATGACTTTCAACGGATACAGCATTATGTGCATTATCCAAAGGCAGATTTTGAATCCCTCTTGAGATGCCTTCTTCATCATTCTCATCTTCACCATCATCACAATTTATCTCAATATTGTCAAATTTGAGTCCTTCATGATGTCCTTCATCTGTTAGTCCATCAATCTTTTTATCATCAAACACAACATGTACAGATTCCATGACAATGTTGGTTCTTAGATTGTAGACCCTATATGATTTTCCAGCAGAATAACCAACAAATATTCCTTCATCAGCCTTTGTATCAAACTTCCCTTTATGATCAGATTGATTCCTTAAGATGTAGCATTTGTAACCAAAGACATGTAGAAAGTTTAAAGTTGGTTTTCTTCTCTTGAATAATTGATAGGGAGTCATGCCTTTTGCTTGATTGACTAGAGAAATGTTCTGAGTGTAACATGCACAGTTAACAGCCTCAGCCCAAAAATAAGTTGGGAGTTTTGACTCTTCAAGCATTGTCCTTGCAGCTTCAATTAGTGATATGTTCTTCCTTTCCACCACACCATTTTGTTGTGGAGTCCTTGGAGCTGAGAACTCATGCATGATCCCACTTTCTTCACAGAACAACTTCATGGTTGAATTCTTGAACTCAGTTCCATTGTCACTCCTAATATTCCTTACTTTGAAATCAGGATGATTATTGACTTGCTTGATATGATTGATGATGATTTCACTAGCTTCATCCTTTGATCCAAGAAAATAAACCCATGAAAACTTTGAGAAATTATCTACAATCACTAGGCAATATCTTTTCCTTGAAATTGACAATACATTGACTGGTCCAAAAAGATCCATGTGTAGAAGTTGTAGTGGTTCATCAATTGCAGATTCAACCTTCTTACTGAATGATACTTTCTTTTGCTTTCCTTTCTGACAAGCATCACACAGTCCATCCCTTGTGAATTCCACTAGAGACATTCCTCTAACTAAGTCCTTTTTGACTAGATCATTCATTGTCTTGAAATTCAAATGGGACAGCTTCTTGTGCCATAGCCAACTTTCAACTGGACTTGCTTTGCTGAGAAGACAAGTAATGGATTCTGCATCTGTAGAGTTGAAATCATCTAAGTACACATTCCCTTTTCTAACTCCAGTTAGAACCACTTTATTGTCCTTCTTACTTGTGACAATACAGACTTCAGAATTGAAGGAAACAGTATTCCCTCTGTCACATAGTTGACTGATGCTCAATAAATTGTGTTTGAGACCATCAACCAATGCAACTTCATCAATGATGACATTTTCTTTTGAAATCAAGCCATATCCCATAGTGAATCCTTTGCTGTCATCTCCAAAGGTTATGCTAGGGCCAGCTCTCTACTTAAACTCTGTGAGCAGGGTGAAATCTCCTGTCATGTGTCTTAAACAACCACTGTCCAAGTACCATAGATTCCTTCTTTGTCCCTGCACACAACAAAATCAATCAAGTTGATTTTGGTACCCAAGTTTCCTTGGGTCCAGCCTTGTTAGTCTTTTTCCTAGACTTCATTCCTCCTGCATCTTTTGACTTAGGTAACTTTGGGTCAACCTTGGTCTCAGATGTGGTTGGTTGAAGTGTAGGGTTAGTCACAGAATCATTTAACACATTTGATTGAATTGGATAAGGCATAGGTTGTGCAAACATGTTATTCTACATAGGCATATTGTATGGCATTTGAGGCATACTAAATGCAGTAAAATAAGGATTATTAATATATGGCATGTTTTCAAAATGTGCATGGGGATTCTGGTGAGACATAACAGGCATAGCATGCAGAGGTGACATAGACATGTTAGGCATGGAGGGATTTGAAGGCATGGGAGCATTTTTAACAGATTTACAATTATCAGATAGGTGATTAACACTTTTACAATGCATACAGCTTTTTCTAGGAGCATACCTATCAGGTGTGTAATTGTTATGTTTATTAATCCCTACCTTCCCATTTCTTTTAGATTTTCTTTTAGTTTCCTTCTTATCCTCAACCAAATTAAGCCTATCTTTCAGCTGATCTAAAGTCATGTGTCCTATATTCACCTTACTGACATCTCTGGATGTGCTAGCTCCTTCTTTGACAAAGTTCTTGAGAGTTGAATCATTCTTTTTATTGAGGTTTTTATTTTTAAAAGAACTTGCCTGTTTTAATTGATGAGCCTTCAACGGATGCTCCTTTTCTTCCTTCAACGGATAACTTTCATCATCCGTTAATTCCACATCCGTTGACAATCCATCAATTAATTCTAACTCCTTTTTGTTTTTCTTCCAGGCATCCTCACAGAATGATTCAATTCCCTGAACCTTTGCAATCTGAACATTAACATCCCTAGATGTTTTCCAGGCCTTGATTACCTCTTGCTCACTTTCTAACTATTTAGAAAGAATTTCTACTTTCTTAACAGCTTCTGCTAGTTCACTCACAATAGTCAAGCATTTAAGTTTTATCTTTTCAAGCTCAATTACCTGATCCTCTAACACAGCATTCCTATCACTTAAAAACACATTATTCTCCTTGATCCTAGTGTTTTCTTTTGCTAGTGATTTAAGGGAAACACACAAATGATATAATTCATTGGACATATCATTTATGGCTTCATTGCATTCATGTTTAGAAAGCTGAGAGAGATCAGTAGTAATTACCTGGTTGCTTGATGAACTAGTTTCATTTTCATCAGAATTAGCCATCAGGGCTAGGTTGACATATTCCATATCATCATCTTTATTGACCCCATCTGCTGCCCAATCATCTTGAGTGAGAAAAGCTCTTTCCTTTTGTTTGAGTAAATCAAAATACTTCTTTTTGTAATCAACTTGCTCAAATTTCTTTTTATCAGAAGTTGGTTTTCTACACTCACTTGCAAAGTGTCCACTAATGCCACAGTTGTAACATTTGAACTTTGATTTGTCCACCATGTTTTTGTTTGGCTTAGTGAACTTTGTATTTTTTTTGAACTTCATCTTTGCAAACCTCCTGGACAGAAAAGCCAGATGTTCATCAACATCATCAGAGTCATCCTGACTGGAATTGTCTTCATCCTCAGCTGCTTGCTCTTTACCCTTGCTTGATTCTGATTTGCTTGTGCCAATTTTGAGACTTGGCATTGTCTTCTCCTCATTCTGGCTTCCATCTTCTCACTGTCAGCTACAAGAGCAACTATTCCTCCTTTTCTCTTTCCCTTTTCCAACAGCTCATCCTGCTCCATTTCAAGTTCATAAGTCTTCAGAATTCCATATAATCTTTCAAGTGTGAAGTTCTTATAATCTTGAGAATTTCTTAAAGAGACAGTCATGGGCTTCCATTCCTTTGGCAGAGACCTAAGAAATTTTAAGTTGGAATCCTTGACTTGGTACACTCTACCATACAGCTTCAATCCATTTAACAGTTTTTGAAATCTGTTGAAGGTATCATTTAATGATTCACCTTCTTCAAAGTGAAAATATTCATACTGTTGAATAAGAAGCTGCATCTTGTTCTCTCTGACCTGCTCAGTACCTTCATAGATGATTTGTACAGTATCCCAAACTTCCTTTGCAGTTTGGCTATTGATGACATTGTCAAACATATCTTGATCTAAGCCATTAAACAAAATGTTCATGGCTCTCTTGTCCTTGCGGATTTCTTCCATGTCTTCAATAGTCCATTCTGCTTTTGGCTTGGGAATGGACTGTCCAACAGCAACTGTTGTAGTGGCAGCTGTGGCTACTTTGTGAGGGATGTGAGGACCATTTTCAATACAGTTGATGTAGCTTTCATCTTGAGAAAGAAGATGTAAATGCATCTTCACTTTCCAGTGATGATAATTATCTTTTTCCAGGACTGAGATCTTTATACCAATATCCTTCCTACTCATGATGGTAGCAGGAGGATTCTTCTGTGCACTCATGATGTTAGCAAAATAGATCTTTAAACTCTTTGTATGTTAAGAGCTTTCTCTGATACCAATTGTTATTCCTAGTGGACTAACAATGAGATTTACAGAAGGGGGTTGAATGTAAATCTCAAAACTTTTCTGGTGGATTTGTTGTTCCACCAGAGATGTGTTATTTCAGAAAATCTGTGATTCAAAGAATTAAATCACAGCTGCTTCCTAGTACAAACTAGATGATTTTCTCTCTTGATATTTCTAAACAGCTCAGGAAAATTCTCTTCTAATTACTAGCTGCTACTTGGTTTATATAACACCAAGTTTACAAGTGAAGACAAAACTGTAAAATACAATTGAAAGGATTCTTCACATGTTTCTTCTTCATTTCTCTATCCAATGCAATTTAGGATAATCTGTGAATCTTTAAATACTTCCTTGTTTGCATCAGAATGGGAATGCTGCATTTTCTTAATTCCTCCTAGAGGCTTCCACATTCCAGTTTGTCTCTGTCAACCCATGTGCCTCTGTCAGCTTGTGAATTGTCACTATCAACTGCTAATGAACCAAGCATCCGTTCAAGCTTTCATCCGTTGATGCCTTATCCATTGAGGCTTTATCCGTTGAAGCTTTATCCATTGATGCATTATCAGTTGAAGTCTTTATCCGTTGAAGCACTTATCCGTTGATGGATATTATCCGTTGAAGCATTAGAGACATCCGTTGAAGCTTTGTTTCTTATCCGTTGAAGGTCTTCAATATCCGTTGATACTTCTTCACTTATACAAAATTACAAGGCATGAAATATTTACAATTAGCCCTCCTATTTGTATATCCATTAGTAGTCAACATGACTGATAATTTCCTACAACATCTAAGAATTACAACTTGAAACCAGAGAATGAAATGTGCTACAATACTAAACTTCTTGCTAAGTAAAGCTACTCCTTCAACGGATAGCCAAGATGGTCTTATCCGTTGAGGCTACAATCACTAGATTTCTACTTAAGTGTTTTGTTTAACTTATCATCAAACTAATACACATATTCCTAACATACATATATATATACCATAATAAGATAAGTTATTACTATCAACGAGCAAAACGCTTGGGGGAACTTCGATGTGGTTCGAGTTCTCGAGATATGATAGAATTCTTTTAAAGAATAAGGGAGGGGTAGACTCTGGTACTATGTGTGCTAGATGGACTACCAGAGGTACTGCAGGCGAAGGTACTATGTGTACTCAGGAAGTTGTGAAGTATGTGTATACTCAAAATGGGACACGTAGCCCGGATGCGGCCAGGGTGATAACCGGGATACGAAGGTGTCATCCTTCTACTAGTAGAAAAGGTTACTATTATCATATTACGATTGATCATCGTTTGCGGTGGCTCCAACGAGTGTCCTATTCTTCCAATTGGAATTGTGGTGCAATGCCGTAACCCAAGCCTAGGTGCTGGGTTTACCATTAAGGTATTCGCAGGATAATAAATTCACCAAAAAATTGTTTTCAAAAGAAGGTGTGTATCACCAAGGAAAACTATTTTTGAATAAAATGTATTTATCATATATGACGTTTTACTTGAGTTTATCATACAGTCATTTCATACTGTACATTATTATGATGGGCATTATAGCTCACTCTTGTTTTCTTTTAAATGACATAACACAACAGATAACCAGTATGCCGGTGTGGGACTTAGTCGCTTGCAGTCATGGAGAGAATCTATGGCAGCTTTATCTCAGGTGGGCCAGAGTATCAGATAGGTATAAGATATCATTCGTAATTATTGTAACTTCATGTAGAGGTTATGAATAATTGTTTGAGATCCGGTAAAGTACATTTGAGTTTTAATAACATATGATACTTGTTGTACGTCATTTCTAAGGCTATAACTTGTGTGTGAGATTGGGGGTCTGTGATATGTAATTATTGGATTATTGAGTTAATGCAGGTTACACATGATTGAAGGATTGCGTGACGACCTAGATTCCTGACCCCCGATTTGGGGGCGTTACAGAAATGGTATCAGAGCAATAAGTTATAGTACTCAGAGATGAGAGTGTTAGGAGTCTGTCTAGATGCGAGATTTCATAAGAGCTCATATAGAGTTCATCATTGGACTACCGGATGTAGCATCAATGTGTAGGTTAGGATAATTGTATATTTGAGGAATTAAAGTATGACTAATAGGACCATTGGAGATTATCAGAATGATGAGGAGAAAAATTTGAATCATATTTGATTTGGCAAGGATGTGGATGTAGAACTTGGAGTTGAGTCTCTAGGGAAATTAGGGTAAAGATGGTATTACCAACACCATATATTCATTGTGATAACACGAGTCTGGTCACTCATAGTTCTTTATAGGTTTCCCGTGAAGGGGCATCACATGTGAGGACCATGAAGTCTAATTATTAGTATACAGTTGAGGTTATTGGCCCAAACTAGTTGACGGTGTCATTTTACCAGTGAGGATTTGAATATCATATTAATAACGAATTCAGCAGATATAGTGCCCAATATACCCTTAAGGATTTTAATTCTATTAAGGAATATTTGAATGTAATATAAGAACATTATCGTGAGATGAGTACATTACATGATATTATTAGTGCGCTTAACATGAAGGGTTATGGTGGTTTAGCTCAGAGATTAAGAGCATCAAGAATCGATGGCATGTCTATAAATAAATGGCTTAAGATTACAATAAGTGATGGTTCAATCTTAGAACCTTCTAAAAGGATAGACTAGTGAGTCTAGAGAGGAATTCTTCGGTAGAAATGATGTCATAGACTACGTATATATAATCGTAGACTTCTAATATAATTGGTAACGTATGATTCAACTACACACACATGCCACCGAACTTATGGACTGCATTGAGATCCCTGAGAGATCGCTTTGATCTGTTCCCGGGGGAACTTTGTGGCGCCCTCCAAACCCGGGTCAGAAGTTTGGGGTTCACACACACACCTTATTAATAACCTGCTTATAGTAATGATAAAGATAATAATATGCAGTGACCCTACTTACCAACTATCACAGACCACAACAGGTTAAAGTATGCACACAAGCCAAACACACTTACTTATATTACAAACAGTTCAAATCCCAACTATCCAAACTCATAACTGAGTATTAAACATTATTACCAACTTTTACAAACTTAAATTATTCCAAAAGAAGCACATAATCCAAAAGAACCCCTAGCTCTCGCGCTGGACTGGGGATCCTCGGTACCAACCGGTTCCTTCTTAACTGGAAAAGAACATAAACAACATCGCACAAATGAGCTAACTAGCTCAGCAAGTCACAATGACAAAACTGAGAATAATGATCATCAGGTAAATATGGTTATGATATCAAGTGAACAATGGATTATGATTTAGAATTGGATATTATATTTTTATTTTAAAAACCAAGGTCAGGCTGTTGATCAGTCACGCACTAACCCCGAGCAAAGCACACAGCACTGCTCTAACTACTGGATCCAAGGCACACATTGGCCTAACTTGACCATTATATGGTCTGACCACGAATCTGGTCCACAATTTTATAAAAACAATCCAATTCTACCATAATAATAGAATAAGCAGTAATAAAGAATAAACAGGATCATTAACAACATTGGACATTCAATAATGAAAATGTTTTCAATCTGCATAAAGATCAATATGGCATTTCCACAGCTTGGCTGTTAGGTAGTGAAAGAATTGGATAATAAAAGAATCAGTGTTTCAGGGTTTCAAGTATTTGGCCTTTCAAAGCATAAGATACAATGGTTTGAGTGTGTAAGCAATCTGGTTCAGTGTTTGATAATTAGTTTGTATGTATTTGTGGAGTAGTTTCGTATATTTGAGGTTCGTATTTGGGTATACAACAATCAATGGTCTAGAAAGAATCAAGTTTACGGCTAAAGATCAATAACTGGAATCAGGGTTTTGGGTTCAATGCTTCAAAGCACTTGCAATATAAAATAAGATTATCAATCAATACAACATCTCGAGAAAGTTCAGAACACTTGTCTGGTACTAGCTTACTACACTGCACTTGCTCTCAATCACCACTGTCTTATTCCTTGACTACTCTGCTCACATATCATAAGCATCTATCAATATTCAACTCATACGATTCTATTCAACACATACTTCTATCTACCCTTCGTTTCACCCAAATCTGATTAACGGATTGAAAGTTACGCAATAAACAAGTAAACATCGAATATACAGACCGACAGTTAACCAACAAGTCACATATAACACATAACACATCACATAATCAATGATATATCATTTATAAAGAAGTTTCGGGTCATAAATAGGCTTTCGGATATTTAAAATGATTTTTAAAACATTTTTCGGAATTAAAACGGGTCGTTGGATCAATTTCGGAGTAATAAACAGGGTTCGGTTGACCCATTTTGGCTTCAAAACAATTTTATAATAATTATCGAGCCTTGAAAATAATATAGAATAATATTTTAAAGCTCGAAACTATTTTTCGGAATTTTTAAATCATTGATAATTAATAATTAACTAAATCAATTAATAATTAATTAAATCAATTAATCAATTAACTTTCGAATTAATTGATCAATTAATCGATTAAAAATTAAATGAAATTAATTAAGTAATTAATTCAGATTTATTTTTGAATTAAAAATAATTTTTAGAATTAAAATTATAATTTTTGGAATTTTCAGAAATTAAAATCGAATTTTTATTATAAAATAAATAGGAAATATGATTTTTGAATAATTTTAAAACAGGAATCCTATTTTTGAAAACTCTGGAAAGTTCAGGAATTGAACTTCATCGTATTCAAAAGATAAGGTACTAAACTGCAATTTTGACAGGGGTCGCCAGGAAAACGTCGGGGGTGGCCGGAGAACACTTTCCTGGCATCCTCACCCCACCACAAGCTCCAGATCACATCTATAGACAACCAGGAATCGATTCATGCAATCAAAACATATCAATAACCCCAGACTTGGCCGGAAATTGGCCAAGAACATCGCCGGTTTCCGGCGAAACATCGAAAACTTAAAAAGACAACTCCCTACGATTCAAGCATCCTCTGTTAACGAGCTATATACCAATCGATTGTAAATTTCATAAAGAACATAATCCACTATAAATCAACAGCTAATAACCCCTAAATCAAAAAGCCCCAAATTTCAATTGAAAACTTTCATACGGGTTATAAACCCTAATTTTAAAATTTGAGAATTAAACCCATTTTTGAGCATGTTATTGAACTCCAAATCAGACATATGACATATGAAAATCATCAGGAAAAGAAGCTCTACAACATGCAATCATCAAATCATACAAACAATCATCCGAACAAAAATTCATATTTTTAAAAAAAATAATTCGAAATTAAATAAAAATATAGAAAAATAACCTTGATTTCTGCAGTTCTGAAACTTGAAGAAACTGAAAGAACACCTTAAAACCTCTGTTTTGGTTACTCGAGCGTTCCAAACGGAGATCAATAACACCTTCAATTTGTGGTTTAATTTTCAAAAGGGTTTATGAATATAAGGATTTTCTCTGAAAATTTATATAATTAACCGACTGCAAATGATTTTGATACGAAATAAAATACGGTAAAAGGCTATTTATAATTACGGAAAATTAGTATCCCGTTGGATCATTCCGGATATAAAACGGTACGTTTATTTGTAAACACTGATCCAAACGGTATCGGTTTTTTGAATAATTATCCAAATCAGTACAATTTATACCGCGGTCTTGGTCTCAGCGCCTGGTTACACGTACTACGAGGTGATAATTGGGATAGTTTAATAAAAAGCTCTCGTTTATCGAAAATACGAGTTTTATTGATTTACCGAAACGAATATTGTATCGAAAATGTTGCACCGGGACCCGCGCAGGACTAACCGTAAGACGGATCGAAAAAGTCGAAACATGGAATATGCTCGGAATATTACAACTGGGTTAGGAAGGAGTTCTCGGAAGAGTTTCGGGTTCCAAAAACGTAACAATGGATGACGTCGGTTGGTTCCCGTTTTTATAAAATAGATTTTAAATACTCGGAAAAAGATTTTATAAATTTCATATGATTCTTATAAATTCATAAATCAACATCAAAATAATTAGGAAGATATGACAATTATCTATATTTTATTTTGCACTTATAAAAATTAAAATACTCAATTAATAATATTTTTAAACATCCAAACACATTTAACACTTAACAAATAATTCACAGAATATATACTGAACACATATAATAATTATTTATTAGCAAAATAATTACACGATATATCCCGGATATTACATCCTTCCCCCCTTAAAAGGATTCTGTCTTCAGAATCTCCTAATAAAACAAACGAGGGTACTTTTCTCTCATATCACTTTCTAACTCCCAGGTTGACTCTTCAACCTTTGGGTTTCTCCATAATACTCTTACTAGCTTTACCGCTTTATTTCTCAATACCTTCTCTCTTTCCTCTAGAATCTCTATCGGACTCTCTACATATAACAAATCTGCCTGAAGCTCTATTGGCTCATATTCTATTACATGCATGGAGTCTGGATTATATTTCTTAAGCATCGATACGTGAAAAATATTGTGAATGTGCTCCATGTGCGGAGGTAACGCCAATTCGTAAGCTACTTTGCCAACGCGCTTTAGAATCTCAAAAGGTCCGACATATCTTGGGCTCAGCTTTCCTTTTTTTCCAAACCTCGTTAGTCCATTCCACGGTGATACTTTCAGTAATACCAAGCTTCCTTCTTCGAATTCCATGTCTTTCCTTGACTGGTCTGCATATTTCCTTTGACGATCCTGTGCGGCTATCAATCTCTTTTGGATAATTTCAACCACTTCTTTTATCTACTGTACTAGTTCAGGTCCAAGTATTTTGCGTTCTCTTACTTCGTCCCAATACACTGGAGATCTGCATTTGCGTCCATAAAGGGCTTCATAGGGTGGCATCCTAATACTGGCATGATAACTGTTGTTATAAGCAAATTCTATCAGAGGTAAATGTTCGTCCCAACTTCCTCTGAAATCAATAGCACAAACACGTAACATGTCCTCGATTGTCTGGATTGTTCTTTCACTTTTGCCGTCCGTCTATGGGTGGTAAGCTGTACTCATATTCAGTCTTGTTCCCAAAAATTCTTGAAAACTTTTCCAAAATCTTGAATTAAATCTTGGATCTCGATCAGATACGATAGACACCGGGTCTCCGTGACGAACTACAATTTCCTTCAGGAACATATGGACCAACTTGTCGAGTGTAAATCTTTCATTTATAGGCAAAAAATGAGCTGACTTGGTAAGTCTATCCACTATAAACCAAATGGCATCATGATTAGCCCTTGTCCTTGGTAATCCAACTATGAAATCCATGGCAATATGTTCCCACTTCCACTCTGGAATCTCCAATGGCTATAGCAATCCACTTGGTCTTTGATGCTCGGCTTTAACTCTTTGACACGTATAACATTTGTTAACCCATTCCGCAATTTCTCTCTTTATATCTGTCCACCAATAACTTTCCTTTAATTCTCTGTACATTTTGGTACTCCCTGGATGGATTGAATATCTTGAATTATGTGCTTCCTGTAAAATTTCATTCTTCAGCTCCGTCACTGGTGGAATCCAAATTCTTGAAGAAAACCTAAGAATACCTTGATCATCCTTCTGCGTGCACAATTCCTCACCTACCAAACGATTTATATCTTGATCCATTATATCTTTCTGACACTTCTTTATTTTCCCTAGCAACTCCGGCTGAAAAGTCATACTGTACACTTTTGCTTCATTAGGCCTGCAAACTTTAATCTCCAATTTCAGTTTCTGAAATTCCTTATATATCTCTTAAGGTACTGATAACACATTTAACTTTTCCTTCCGACTCAATGCGTCTGCTACAACGTCCGCTTTACCGGGATGATAATTAATCAAGCAGTCATAATCCTTGATCAATTCTAACCATCTCCTTTGCCTCATATTAAGCTCCTTCTGTGTGAATATGTACTTTAAGCTTTTGTGATCCGTGTAAATCTCGCACTTTTCTCCATACAAATAATGTCTCTAAATTTTCAAAGCAAAAACTATGGCTGCTAGCTCCAAATCATGATTTGAGTGTGTAAGCAATCTGGTTCGGTGTTTGATAATTAGTTTGTATGTATTTGTGGAGTAGTATCGTACATTTGAGGTTCGTATTTGGGTATACAACAATCAATTATCTAGAAAGAATCAGGTTTACGGCTAAAGATCAATAACTGGAATCAGGGTTTTGGGTTCAGTGCTTCAAAGCACTTGCAATATAAAATAAGATTATCAATCAATATAACATCTCGAGAAAGTTCAGAACACTTGCCTAGTACTAGCTTACTACACTGCACTTGCTCTCAATCACCACTGTCTTATTCCTTGACTACCTGTTTCCCTTTCCTACGCCTTGCCTCTTCTGCTCATGTATCATAAGCATCTATCAATATTCAACTCATACGATTCTATTCGACACATACTTCTATCTACCCTTCGTTTCACCCAAATCCGATTAACGGATTGAAAGTTACGCAATAAACAAGTAAACATCGAATATACATACCGACAGTTAACCAACAAGTCACATATAACACATAACACGTCACATAATCAATGATATATCATTTATAAAGAAGTTTCGGGTCATAAATAGGCTTTCGGATATTTAAAATGATATTTAAAACATTTTTCGGACTTAAAGCGGGTCGTTGGATCAATTTTGGAGTAATAAACAGGGTTCGGTTTGTAATATCCGGGATATATCGTGTAATTTTTTTTGCTGTGTAATTATTTTTGCTAATAAATAATTAATATATGTGTTCAGTATCTTTTCTGTGAATTATTTGTTAAGTGTTAAATGTGTTTGTATGTTTAAAAATATTATTAATTGAGTATTTTAATTTTTATATGTCCAAAATAAAATATAGATAATTGTCATATCTTCCTAATTATTTTTATGTTGATTTATGAATTTATAAGGATCATATGAACTTTATAAAATCTTTTTCCGGGTATTTAAAATCTATTTTATAAAAACGGGAACCAACCGACGTCATCCGTTATTACGTTTTTGGAACCCGAAACTCTTCCGAGAACTCCTTCCTAACCTAATTGTAATATTCCGAGCACATTCCATGTTTCGACTTTTTCGATCTGGCGTACGGTTTGTCCTGCGCGGGTCCCGACTCAATATTTTCGATAAAATATTCGTTTCGGTAAATCAATAAAATTCGTATTTTCGATAAACGGGAGCTTTTTATTAAATTATCCCAATTATCACCTCGTAGTACGTGTAACCAGGCGCTGAGACCTAGACCGCAGTACAAATTGTACTGATTTGGATGATTGTCCCGAAAACCGATACCGTTTGGATCAGTTTTCATAAATAAACGTACCGTTTTATATCCGGAATGATCCAACGGGATACTAATTTTCCGTAATTATAAATTGCCTTTTACCGTATTTTATTTCGTATCAAAATAATTTGCAGTCAGCTAATATATAATTTTCCAGAGAAAAACCCTAAATTCATAAACCTTTCTGAGAATCAAACCAACAATCGGAGGTGTTACCGGAGTCCGTTTGAAAAGCTCGAGTACTCAAAACGAAGGTCTTGAGGTGTTCTATCAAATTCTGTGTTCCAAATCACTGCAGAAATCAAGGTTTATTTTCTGAAAAATTATTTATTTTTGAATTGAATTTATTAAAAATATGAATTTTTATTTGGATGATTGTTTGTATGATTTGATGCTTGCATGTTGTAGAGCTTGTTTTCCTGATGATTTTCATATGTCATATGTCTGATTTGGAGTTCAATAACATGCTCAAAAGTGGGTTTAATTCTCGAATTTTAAAATTACGGTTTATAACCCGTATGAATGTTTTCAATTGAAATTTGGGGCTTTTTGATTTAGGGATTATTAGCTGTTGATTTATAGTGGATTATGTTCCTTATGAAATTTGCAATCGATTGGTATATAGCTCGTTAACAGAGGATTAGTGAATCGAAGGGAGTTGTGTTTTGAAGATTTACGATATTCGCCGGAAACCGGCGATGTTCTTGGCCAATTTCCGGCCAAGATAGGGATGATTGATGTGGTTTGATTGCACGAATAGATTCCTGGTGTTGAGTAGTGTAAATCTGGAGCAGATGGTGAGATGAGGGTGCCGGAATCGAGTTCTGCGGCCACCCCTGTATTTTCCGGCGACGGGGGTGTAAAAATTTTAGTTTAGTCCCTGGACTTTTGGGGACGATGAAGTTTGGTCCCTGAAGTTTTCAGAATTTGCAAATTTAGGATTCCTGTTTTAAAATTATTTAAAAATCATATTTCCTATTTATTTTAATTATAAAAATTCAATTTTAATTTCTGAAAATTCTAAAAATTATTGTTTTAATTCCAAAAATTATATTTAATTCAAAAATAAATCTGAATTAATTATTTATTTAATTTCAGTTAATTTTTAATTTATTAATTAGTCAATTAATTTGAAAATTAATTGATTAATTGATTTAATTAATTATTTATTGATTTTAATTGATTATTTAATTAGATTTAAATATTTAAAAATGATTTAAAAATTCCAAAAAATAGTTTCTAGCTTTAAAATATTATTTTAAATTGTTTTCAAGGCTCGATAATTATTATGAAATTGTTTTGAAGCTAGAATTGGCCAACCGAACCCTGTTTACTACTTCGAAATTGATTCAACGATCTGTTTTAATTCTGAAAAATGTTTTAAAAATCATTTTAAATATCCGAAAGCCTATTTATGACCCGAGACTTCTTTATAAATGATATACCATTGATTATGTGACGTGTTATGTGTTATATGTGACTTGTTATTTAACTGTCGGTCTATATATTTGATGTTTACTTGTTTATTGCGTAACTTTCAATCCGTTAATCAGATTTGGGTGAAACGAAGGGTAGATAGAAGTATGTGTTGAATCGAATCGTATGAGTTAAATATTGATAGATGCTTATGATATGTGAGCAGAAGAGGTGAGGTGTAGGAAAGGGAAACAGATAGTCAAGGAGTAAGACAGTGGTGATTGAGAGCAAGTGCAGTGTAGTAAGCTAGTACCAGGCAAGTGTTCTGAACTTTCTCGAGATATTATAGTGATTGATAGTCCTGTTTATGTTGCAAGTGCTTTGAAGCACTGAACCCTAAACCCTGATTCCTGTTATTGATCTTGAGTTATAAACCCGATTCTTTCTAAACCATTGATTGTTGTATCCCCAAATACGAACCTCAAATATACGATACTACTCCACAAATACATACAAACTAATTATCAAACACTGAACCAGATTGCTTACACACTCAAACCATTGTATCTTATGCTTTGAAAGACCAAATCCTTGAAACCCTGAAACATTGATCTTTTTGTTATTCAATTCTTTCACTACCTAGCAGCCAAGCTTTGGAAATGCCATATTGATCTTTATGTAGATTGGAACCATTTTCATTAGTGAACATCCAATGTTGTTAATGATCCTATTTATTGTTTATTACTGCTTATTCTGTTATTATGGTAGAATTGGATTGTTTTTATAAAATTATGGACCAGATTCATCGTCAGACCATATAATGGTCAAGTTAGGCCAATGTGTGCCTTGGATCCAGTAGTTAGAGCAGTGCTGTATGCTTTGCCCGGGGTTAGTGCGTGACTGATCAGCAGCCTAACCTTGGTTTTTAAAATGAAAATATAATATCCAATTCTAAATCATAATCCATTGTTCACTTGATATCATAACCATATTTACCTGATGATCATTATTCTCAGTTTTGTCATTGTGACTTGTTGAGCTAGTTAGCTCATTTGTGCGATGTTGTTTATGTTCTTTTCCAGTTAAGAAGGAACTGGTTGGTACCGAGGATCCCCAGTCCAGTGCGAGAGCTAGGGGTTCAGGTTAATCGAGTTGAGCTAGTAGGCTTCTTTTGGAATAATTTAAGTTTGTAAAAGTTTGTAATAATGTTTAATACTTAGTTCTGAGTTTGTATAGTTGGTATTTGAACGGTTTGTAATATAAGTAAGTGTGGTTGGCTTGTGTGCATACTTTAACCTATTGTGGTCCGTGGTAATCGGTAAGTAGGTTCACTGCATATCATTATTATTATCATTATCATTGTTATAAGCAGGTTATTAATAAGGTGTGTGTGTGTGTGGACCCCAAACTTCTGACCCGGGTTTGGAGGGCGCCACAGGTTTGGTATCAGAGCTACAGGTAATAAGTCACTGACACAAGCCTAGGATTGACGGGAATAGATAGAGGGTTAGGATTAGAAGTAAGGAATAGAAAGATAGAATGTTGAGAGTTTGAGTGCTTCGGTATAACAGGTATTAGTGTGATTCGCGTCGTGGTTCGAGATTCTTATATTGCAATATGATTTCAGATAGCAGCGATGGCCGACTCTTTTATCCCCGTATCAGCTGATCACTCAGAGCCTTCAGTTGGAGTACCGTCTTCGGATCCACGTCATGTTGTTCCACCAGTGTTGGCTATACTACCTCCACCTGTGTTGCAGCCCGTACCATTGCAGGCTATTCCACCTCCAGGCCTGAGGCCACCTATTAGAGGACCCCCACCAGCTGATTCAGATTCCACTGGGCATTCAGTTGCGAGTGCCCCATTCCAGTCTACATTGCCCCCCAGTTCCTTACTACCGGTATGAGGCTCTTCTATTGGAGCGTGATTCCTTGTTGGCCCAGATCAGAGAGCTACAGCATATCATTAGAACTACTGATGTTGATCGTGGTGTGAGGGAGCTTCGAGAGGAGATTCATATGACACGGAGGGTTCTTGAGGCTAGACTACATGGAGCTACACTACCTGGCAAAGGCCATGATGCACTGATGGGCTGGGCTACTAAGGTAATGGAGGACTTTGAGAGGCTGGCAGGACCAGAGTTTCCTTGAAGTTGAGTTAGAGATCTAGAGATGCTGAGCAGTATTGTGATGGTTATGTATTATGTATAGTAGTGTGTAGTGTGTATCAGTAGACTTTTGAGTTGTATTTGTAGACTAGTTATGCTGACTAGTGAGTAGGTTGTTGTACCCTTTTTGCTTTTACTTCCGAAGCATCTTTACGCTTGTACTACCCAAAACTTTTGATCTATATATATCAGTACCTTTTCCTTTCCAGTATTGTCATTCATTTTACTGCACCTGTTTTATTTTACCTTATTTATTGCACCAGTTATACCCCTGTGATACCATGTACCCTAATTTTCATAACTGTTTATATTCTGTAAAGAAGCATGCAATTTACTTAGTTACAACTGTTTTCAAAAAGAGATATTTCTGTTTTACAAAACTTTTTTTATGCAAAGAATTTGGTTTAAAAGCTAAATGAGTTGTTTGATTCTTTACAGAAAATGCCTCCCAGAAGAAATACCCGCACCAACACCCAGAATGAAGAAACCAACAACAACAATAATAACAACCAAGATGATACAAACCAGAATACAAACCCAGGACCTATAGACCCAGCGCTAGCTCAGATTCTTCAAATCTTGGCCCAACAAATAGTTCACCTGGCACAACAACAACAAAGACAGACCAATCCCTAGGTAACTTTCAAAACTTTTCAGGCAATAAACCCACCAGAATTCAAGGGTTCCTCAGAACCGATTGAAGTAAATATTTGGTTAAAGGAGATAGAGAAGGCATTTGCCTTAGTAAAAGTAAAGGACGAACAGAAGGTTGAGTTTGCAAGTTACTATTTGAAGAATGAGGCCACCTATTGGTGGGATATGGTGAAGACGTTGGAAGGAACATATGTTATTACTTGGGAGAGGTTTAAGGAGTTGTTTTTAGAAAAGTATTTTCCTCAGTTTGTCCAAGACCAGATGGAGCTGAAGTTTTTAGAACTGAAGCAAGGAAACATGTCGGTGACAGATTATGAGAGCAAGTTTGAGGAATTGTCAAGGTATTTGCCGTCGTATGTGGATACTGACAGGAAGATGGATAAAAGATTCCAGCAAGGTTTGAAACCATGGATCAGAGGGAAGGTAGCCATTTTTAAATTGGATACCTATGCAGGAGTTGTACAGAAGGCTATGATCGCAGAGACAGAGAGTGAGATGTCACAAAAAGAGAAAGAAAGCAAGAAAAGGAAATTTGAAGGGAATGAAGGTCAATCACAACCAGGGAAGTTTCCAAATTTTAAGAAGGGCAAGTTTCAGCCAGGGAGGAATTTTAATTTCAAGAGACAAAGTGCAGGCGACGGAAGCCAGGGCAACCGTCCAGTTAATGCGAATTAGCCAAATCAGTTGAGATTAACTTTTCCAGACTGTCAAGTATGTGGGAAGAAGTATGGGGGAGTTTGTAATAAGTTGAATGTAGCTTGTTTCAAGTGTAATCAGAAAGGGCACTATTCAAGGGAGTGCCGAAATCAGCCGGCAAGAGAGCCAGCAAATAAGGATCAGCCTATCCGGAATCCAGCAGTGAAGGTTCCAGCCATTGGATTTACATGCTTTAAATGTGGAAAACCAGGACATATAGCCATGGATTGCAAGACACCAGCCCCAGTCAGTAATACATTGAGAATTATGGGGTCTACCCCAGCAGTGAATGAGACTCCAAGGGCTAGAGTTTTTGACATGTCTGTGAAGGATGCTAACCAGGATACAGATGTCATGGCAGGTACGCTTAATGTGAATTCTTTATGTGCCAAAGTGTTAATAGATTCGGGAGCAACTCGATCGTTTATTTCACAAGATTTTGTTAGTAAGTTAAATTGTCCAGTTGAGTATTTAAATGAAATAATGACTATGGAATTGGAAAATCAAGAACGAGTATCTGTTAATCAAGTTTATGGGAATTGTGAGATTAAGATTTCTGGTAGTAGGTTTTGTGTAGATTTGATACCATTTAAGTTAGGAGAATTTGACGTTATCTTAGGAATGGATTGGTTATCTAAGCACGATGCCCGGATAGATTGTCGAAATAAGAAGGTAATGGTGAAAACGCCAGACGAAAGAATAGTAACGTTCAAGGGCCAGAAATAAGTAAAGAAGTTCTTAACAATGATTCAAGCCAAGAAGTTACTACAACAAGGATGCGAGCATTTCGTGGCATATGTGATTGATAGGAGTCAGGAGCCAGCGAGACTTAAAGATATTCCAATAGTGAATGAATTTCCAGACGTGTTTCTCGACGAGTTACCAGGACTTCCTCCAGATAGAGAAATTGAGTTTGCAATCGACTTAGCACCTAGAACAGAACCGGTATCCAAGGCCCCGTATAGAATGGCGCCCATTGAGATGAAAGAGCTAGCGAAGCAATTGCAAGAGCTGTTAGAGAAAGGAGGAATCAGACCCAGTGTGTCCCCGTGGGGTGCACCAGTATTATTTGTCAAGAAGAAAGATGGAAGCATGAGATTGTGCATCGACTATAGGGAGCTCAACAAGCTTACAATCAAGAACAAGTATCCGTTACCCAGAATTGACGATCTATTTGACCAATTGAAGGGAGCCAAGTACTTCTCCAAGATTGATTTAAGATCGGGATATCATCAACTGAAAATTAAGCCAGAACATATACCGAAGACAGCTTTCAGAACAAGGTATGTACATTACGAATTTTTAGTGATGTCTTTTGGATTGACCAATGCCCCGGCATCGTTTATGGACCTGATGAATAGAATTTTCAAGGAATACTTGGACAAGTTCGTTATTGTGTTTATAGACAATATTTTGATTTATTCAAAGGCCGAAGGGGATCATGCGGAACATTTGAGAACAGCTTTGGAGATTTTAAGGAAAAAGAAGTTATATGCTAAATTCTTGAAGTGTGAGTTTTGGCTATAGGAAGTTCAGTTCTTAGGACATATAGTCAGTAATGAAGGGATCAAAGTGGACCCAGCAAAAATTGAGGCAATTACAAATTGGGAAAGACCGAGAACACCCACCGAGGTAAGAAGTTTCTTGGGATTAGCGGGATATTATCGTCGATTCGTTCAAAAATTTTCAAGGATTGCAATACCATTGACAAAGCTTACACGGAAGAATAAAAAGTTTATATGGAACGACAAGTGCGAAAAAAGTTTTCAGAAATTGAAGCAACGATTAATCACAGCACCTGTTTTGTCACTACCAAACGATCAAGGGAATTTTGTAATTTATAGCGATGCTTCTCATAAAGGACTAGGATGTGTTATAATGCAGCATGAGAAGGTGATTGCGTATGCGTTAAGGCAATTGAAACCACACGAACAGAAATACCCTACTCATGATTTGGAGCTAGCAGCCATAGTTTTTGCTTAAAAAATTTGGAGACATTATCTGTATGGAGAAAAGTGCGAGATATTCACGGATCACAAAAGCTTAAAGTACATATTCACTAAGAAGGAGCTTAATATGAGGCAAAGGAGATGGTTAGAATTGATCAAGGATTACAAATGCTCAATTAATTATCATCCCGGTAAAGCGAACGTTGTAGCAGACGCGTTTAGTCGGAAGGAAAAGTTAAGTGTGTTATCAGTACCTGAAGAGATATATAAGGAATTTCAGAAACTTGAATTGGAAATTAAAGTTTGCAGGCCTAATGAAGCAAAAGTGTACAGTATGACTTTTCAGCCGGAGTTGCTAGAGAAAATAAAGAAGTGTCAGGAAGATGTAATGGATCAAGATGTAAATCGTTTGGTAGGTGAGGAATTGTGCACGCAGAAGGATGATCAAGGTATTCTTAGGTTTTCTTCAAGAATTTGGATTCCACCGGTGACGCAGCTGAGAATGAAATTTTACAGGAAGCACATAATTCAAGGTATTCAATCCATCCAGGAAGTACCAAAATGTACAGAGATTTAAAGAAAAACTATTGGTGGCCAGATATGAAGAGGGAAATTACGGAATGGGTTAGCAGATGTTATAGATGTCAGAAAGTTAAAGCCGAACATCAAAGACCAAGTGGATTGCTACATCCATTGGAGATTCCAGAGTGGAAGTGGGAACATATTGCCATGGATTTCATAGTTGGATTACCAATGACAAGGGCTAATCATGATGCCATTTAGGTTATAGTGGATAGACTTACCAAGTTAGCTCAGTTTCTGCCTATAAATGAAAGATTTTCACTCGACAAGTTGGTCCATATGTACCTGAAGGAAATTGTAGTTTGTCATGGAGTTCCTGTATCTATCGTATCTGATCGAGATCCAAGATTTAATTCAAGATTTTGGAAGAGTTTTCAAGAATGTTTGGGAACAAGATTGAATATGAGTACAGCCTACCACCCACAGGCGGACGGCCAAAGTGAAAGAACGATCCAGATGATTGAAGACATGTTACGTGTTTGTGCTATTGATTTCAAAGGAAGTTGGGATGAGCATTTACCTCTGGTAGAATTTGATTATAACAACAATTATCATGCCAGTATTGGGATGCCACCCTATGAAGCCCTTTATGGACGCAAATGCAGATCTCCAGTGTATTGGGACGAAGTAGGAGAACGCAAAATACTTGGACCTGAACTAGTACAGCAGATAAAAGAAGTGGTTGAAATTATTCAAAAGAGATTGATAGCCGCACGTCAAAGGAAATATGCAGACCAGTCAAGGAAAGACATGGAATTTGAAGAAGGAAGCTTGGTATTACTGAAAGTATCACCGTGGAAGGGATTAACGAGGTTTGGAAAGAAAGGGAAGCTAAGCCCAAGATATGTCGGACCTTTTGAGATTCTAAAGCACGTTGGCAAAGTAGCTTACAAATTGGTGTTACCTCCGCACATGGAGCACATTCACAATATTTTTCACGTATCGATGCTTAAGAAATATAATCCAGACTCCAGGCATGTAATAGAATATGAGCCAATAGAGCTTCAGGCAGATTTGTCATATATAGAGAGTCCGATAGAGATTTTAGAGAAAAGAGAGAAGGTATTGAGGAATAAAGTGGTAAAGCTAGTAAGAGTGTTATGGAGAAACCCAAAGGTTGAAGAGTCAACCTGGGAGTTAGAAAGTGATATGAGAGAAAAGCACCCTCGTTTGTTTTCTTAGGAGATTTTGAGGACATAATCCTTTTAAGGGGGGAAGGATGTAATATCCGGGATATATCGTGTAATTATTTTTCATAAAGAAGTGTCAATTGAAAACATTCATACGGGTTATAAACCCTAATTTTAAAATTCGAGAATTAAACCCACTTTTGAGCATGTTATTGAACTCCAAATCAGACGTATGACATATGAAAATCATCAGGAAAACAAGCTCTACAACATGCAAGCATCAAATCATACAAACAATCATCCGAACAAAAATTCATATTTTTAATAAAATTAATTTGAAAATAAATAATTTTTCAGAAAATAAACCTTGATTTCTGCAGTGATTTGGAACACAGAATTTGATAGAACACCTCAAGACCTTCGTTTTGAGTACTCGAGCTTTTCAAACGGACTCCGGTAACACCTCCGATTGTTGGTTTGATTCTTAGAAAGGTTTATGAATTTAGGGTTTTTCTTTGGAAAATTATATATTAGCTGACTGCAAATGATTTTGATACGAAATAAAATACGGTAAAAGGCTATTTATAATTACGGAAAATTAGTATCCCGTTGGATCATTCCGGATATAAAACGGTACGTTTATTTATGAAAACTGATACAAACGGTATAAGTTTTCGGGATAATTATCCAAAGCAGTACAATTTGTACTGCGGTCTGGGTCTCAGCGCCTGGTTACACGTACTATGAGGTGATAATTGGGATAGTTTAATAAAAAGCTCCCGTTTATCGAAAATACGAGTTTTATTGATTTACCGAAACGAATATTGTATCGAAAATGTTGCGCCGGGACCCGCGCAGGACAAACCGTACGCCGGATCGAAAAAGTCAAAACATGGAATATGCTCGGAATATTACAATTAGGTTAGGAAGGAGTTCTCGGAAGAGTTTCGGGTTCCAAAAACGTAACAACGGATGACGTCGTTTGGTTCCCGTTTTTATAAAATAGATTTTAAATACTTGGAAAAAGATTTTATAAATTTCATATGATTCTTATAAATTCATAAATCAACATAAAAATAATTAGGAAGATATGACAATTATCTATAATTTATTTTGGACATATAAAAATTAAAATACTCAATTAATAATATATTTCAACATCCAAACACATTTAACACTTAACAAATAATTCACAGAATAGATACTGAACACATATATTAATTATTTATTAGCAAAATAATTACACGATATATCCCAGATATTACAAACTTGCCACTTGTAGTTAGTAACGGATGCATGTAGCATGCCCCTATTAGCTTAATAGATGCTTTTGGAATATTTTCGAGTAAGGTCTTCGAGGTAAAACACCGGAATGATAGATATACGTGCGAAAGTCAAGACTAGTAAGCGATTTTAAAATGATATGAAGGAGACACTAGCTGAAATATGGAATTACAAAGATGAAGAGGTGGTATCATCCTCAGATGGATAATGATGAGAGTTAGGATAATTAGTGAAATATTTTGGCACCTACTCACTGTCACGTTACTCCCTCCAAACTGTTGATCATTCGTATTGCCTTAATAAATCATATCAGGCAATCCTTTTTGTTCCCTACTCTGAACTTCTGATGAGACCATCTTGAATAGTCTTTCTCCGCATCAGGACTTGTTCAATTCTTTTAGTTGATCAATGAACTTTCATTTATAGATTATGATCTTCTTGTTCGGCTCAGAGCTATTTATACTTTATTTCAATTATCCAAGGAACTTCTTTTTCCTCAATTCATTGACGAATATTCATAATGAATATCTTCATTTTATTCTTCTTTCATACTTACTCTTCTCAGCCGAGATTGTAAATATTTAACAAATTGTTAAAGACATGGATGATCTAATACCCATAGATTCCTCGTGAATCTTTTTTCTTCTAATCGGGATGAAATTGTATATTGAACTTTGAAATCATAGTAAGGATATCAATTTGATATTGGTATTCCAAATTCAATTCTATTTGAGAATCTAATAAAGTATGTGAACAAGAACACCTCTGAGTCTGCCCTTTTATTGAAAAGGAATATTTGATAAGAGGCTATTGATTGTTCCGATGCCAAGACCACTCGATTCAGAGTTGTAATTGTCTTTCTAGGCCTAAATTGGAAAACTCTTTATTTTGAAATCGTCATCCAGATAGCCACAAATTCTTTAGTGGTTACGATATTGAAATTTTCTTTTTCGAACAAACTAAAATATGTTTAGTTGTATATGTTCTCTGTCACACCCCCAACTTAAACAGCAAAATAAATATAGCTATTACATCTTTTTAATGAAGAATACACAACCAAAATCCAAGATCTTACAGTTTAGGGTTTGGAACAGCCCAACACTACCAACTATTACATCTGATTAAAAATACCGAGTCCTCACACAACTATTATTACTTATTCTACCTGAGCTCGAACATAAGCATCAGCATCACAGGTCTTACGGGCAGTCTGCTTGAATCTAACCATAGCTGCTAGCTGTAATATAAGGGTAAAGCAAGAAGTGAGCCAAATGCTCAACAAGTGCTAACAGTACGACACAAAACATAAATTGAGATATACTTTTAAGAATGATAATGGAAAGATATAACCGAAGGTAACGAGAGATAAAAACTATGTGTGATGGCATCATTTTGCTTGCATTAAAACAGTTTTAAAATCATGTCTAAATCAAATCATTTTATGACGCTACGGATTACAGCCGGTGATCAGCCGCGAAGTAATCCCGAACCTCGCTGGGTTCTAAAACATTATTGGGAATCCCTAGGCAACTTTTAAGCCTAATATAAGTGTGGAAAGGACTCGCATCTCAGTCCAGATCCATTATTCAAGAAAACATTTATCCCCCTTTGGGACTAAAAACCCACATTTTAATCATTTTAAAAACTGATGCCGATTTATGACAAAATCTCTTTTGACTGTAAACATTTTTATCAAGGGATTATAGATCAACTCGAAACACGGGAAACAAGGTACTGAATATCAGAGCCATGATTCACAAAACTATTCTCTATTCAAGTAATTGAATGGTTTTCATATATCAAAGATTGGACAAGAGGATTTAGTGAGGCTAATGGATAATATGAAGGGTAATGCCAATTTGGGCTCAAAGCAATGGTTTCTCATCAAGGTTCAAGTGTTGGATCATCAAGAAGGTAAGCTTCATGAATACTAAGGGTGTTAAGGTATGAAGAATGATCTTTAACTCAAGACATATCAGAATTGTCAAGCTTTAGGATAAGAAAGAGGGTATCAATCAATGAGGAATCAAGCTGGTAAGTATCTGACTATCAGAATTCAAAGTAAGGTTCTATAGGGGTTCAAGTATCAGGATGAGATATTAATACTTAGGAAACATCAACATGTTAATCAAGAGGATCCATCAAGTAATATATCAATTCTTCATTTTATCATGGCATTAAACCATTATGAAAGACTTTTGAACTACTTGCAATACGTACTCGAGGGTTCATGGCATCTCTATGTAACTCAAAGATAAACAAAAGATACGCTTGATTTAAATATATCAAATGACTCAGGATAGTTGCCTCAATATATAAGAACTATTTGTAGTAAATACGAAGGTCAAGTTGAATCACTTGCCTTGAGATAGGCTGGTCTGGTCTGACTGGTAGGAGCAACAACTGGAGCTTCAATCGACTTTTATGGCAAGTTTTCCCTCATCTTGAGATCCTACATAAATAATAATAATCTTCATTATAATATATTTTCACCAACCTAACCTATTTACAACTCGAAATTAAACACGGATGGCACTTAGGCCTATATGCACTTAATTTATATTCACTTTTAAATTATAATTGCACACACATAGCCACATATTCACATATCATATATTAACACCAAATAACACCATATATATCATAATGCAACACTAGGCTTGGATGATCTCGACTCACAACTTAAGTTTCTTGGTCGCTAAACTAGACAAGGTCTTCTAATTTCAGCTTCCTAACTCGATGTGCCTTTCCTAAATTATCCAAAACCTATTGACCCTCACTTGTGCCTTTTTCTCTACTAACCTTATACTATCTTAAAACTATGGTGGTCGACCTAATACTCACTTCTAAGTGTTCTAAAACTATGTGATAAGTGATAGTGCTCACTGGTGCAAATTTCAGAATGACAACTATGGTTTCTTGAGTACATTAGACACTCTTAAACTACAAGTTTTTCTTCAACACTTTTACACAAGACTCTCCTGACCTAAGGGCATCTCAAAAACTTGATGTGGCTCAAGGGCCTGGCTTGGGCCTTCTTGGGCCTAAGCTAAAAGTCCAAGGTTCCCCTGTTTTTCTGGGCAGAAAATGCCCTGACTTGAATTAACTTGTGACACATGGTTCTAGCTCATATCCTATGAACTATGGTTGGAAAAACTTCTCTGACATACCCTCTAACTAAGGCACAATTGGGCCTAATGAGGGCCTACCCATGACATGGTCAAATCTCCCTATTTCCAAGTTGCAACAAAATTGTCCCCTGCTGGACAGATTTTGTGATTCTACTTGTGCACCTAACCAAATGACATGCAAACCTCCAACCAACTTCTAAAACCTATTATGTACTCCCAATACTAACTTCTGGTAGCTTGGGCCTCAAAGTGCACACCAATGACATGGTCAAAACTCACTCTAAACCTCAGGGTGCTATACTGATTTTTCTGCAGAAACTATAACTCTCATTTTCCAAGGTTTTGACTTGACAAACCCAACTAACAATAACTAAATACTTAAACCAAGACTTATACATGGTATTCTACTGAACTAAATCCCTTTTTCTCAACATAACCTTGGTGAGATCATCCTTACCTAAGGTACAATTATGGCAAAACAAAAGAGACTTCACTTCACAAATCACAAATCTTCATGCTTTTGAAACAACAAGATATATATTTTTATAAAAGATAACCACGAATTATTACCATGCAACAACAAGCATAAATCAATATTAACACATTATTCCTACTGAAATTAAGGCTCACTAACAAAATCTTTCCAAATGATCAAAATCTTACAACATTCTAAGAGAAATCCACATGCATGCATGCCTTCGGGTTTTTCAAACCAAAACAACACATTTTCTACATATGTTCTATCATAACATTGACATGCAAGCCTAGCATAAGGTATACCTAGATGATCACTTAGCATGCAAAGAGTTTTATCAAGACTTCACTAAGATTTTCATGTTATCATCACAAAAACACACAAAGTGGAACATGACAACCAAAACACCATCCATTCGGCTCCTATCAAGTCATGGCCGAATGGATTAGGGTGAAAACAACAATTGCATGAGTGTAGCATACTCATGTCTAGCCATTCTCAACCCTTTGCTACTATAACTCATGGTGAAAGCCTTGAATTCACAAGAATCAAGGATATTCACTTGGAGTTTTAACAAAACACCACCATGCAAGGTCAACACATAAGTTTTTCTACTCTACACTCTTAAGATATACAAGAACAACATGTAGGGAGTAGGATTACTTGATAATAGGATGATTATTTGAGTGAGAAATGAAGAAAGAAGGGGATGGGGGCTCGGTTTTTGGGAATTGCCGAGAGGGGAGGGGGAAAAAACCGAGAGGAGGGGGAGGAAAGGAGGAGTGTGGAAATGGTGGGGTGAATGTGGAGTAATAATCATGTTAGTTTGGTTTTTATTTGGCCAAAAGTGAGTGGATTTGAGATTTTACAAGAGTAACCTTCCAATATAGTTAGGTAGATTTGCATGCAAGGGTAAAGGGGTAATTTGGTTAGTAGAATGAAAGTGAGTGGGGTTGGAAATGTCTTCCTTGCCCCTAAGTTGAATTGGAAGAGTATTTGCATGCAAGGGTAGCCACGTAATTTGCTAATTATAACAAGTAAAATTTATATAGATTTATTTTTATAAAATAAAATACAAGTTCAAAAATTATAAAATTTATATCATAAAATAACTTGGATTTTTAGAGACTTTATAAAATCATTTTCAAAATTTGTGAACAAAATACCTTTTAAAATAAAATTTTTCCAAAGCTTAGAATATTCCTTATAAATCAAAAATAAATAAATTAAATAAACTCTTGCTTTGAAAAATCATATACTACACAAAGCAAATTTATAATGCAGAAATTTTCACTCACACTAGCGTACAATCATTGAATATATTTTTTTTTTATTGGACTTTAATATTATACCCAATCCACAAATAATATTACATAAAATGTCGGTCGTAACATTCTCATGAATGACTAGTTAATGTCCTAACTAGTTGAAATTTTAATTAATATGATGAAAGTCTAGCTAATCGTTCTAGCTAGTTTCCATGGGCTAAATTAATTGTGCTGGCCATTTTCTTAGCCGGTTGATAATATTGCTTGATATGGACTAGTTATTATGTTGCTAGTTCCACTTCCAATCAAATTTTTATTATTCCATAGTGCATTATATATGCCACATTTAATTGTTGATGAAATTTTCAAAGAATGATTTAATTGAGACCTAACTAGGTCGCCCACTCAAACGAGAATTTATATTCAGTTTTATGAAATATTTTGTTCATGAAATATTTTATTCTTTTGTTTATATAAAGAATATCCAATTAAAATCATAAAGTGATTGAGGAACAATATACTTCCTTATTTGTTAATCATTGAATAAAATTTCCTTCCTTCAAAATAACATCATTTTGAAACCTCAATGGTTAACCTTTGATTGAGAATGTTATTTCAAATTTCCTTCATTATTCAAAAAGAAAAGTATTCTTTCAATGGGGGGAATCTTACAAGTATCATTCGTATGATGTTATTATTCAGCAATCATTGCTTTCAATGGATATTCTCTATAATATCACAATATAAAATTCTAAGGACATGAAAGGATAATCCTTGTTATATTCTTCCTACCAAGTTACAAATCTTCTGAGTATTGCGACTCTTTTATTCAGAGCTAATTATTTGTTCAGATGTTAGATTTTGAAATCTTGTTAAGATTGTCTAAATTTCATCGATATCGTGAAAATCATTTTTCCAAGGCTAATTGCCTTCCGAACAAAGAGAGGTATAGTTGAGAATCGATTCTTATAATATGAGACTGAAAGCTCAGTGCTATGATGGTGAAATCGGAACATCGTGATGAGTAAGTTGTTTTAAAAAGGGAATACCATGTTTAGTTATTATCATAAGGATCTTTAACATGGTTATAGGAGAACGATCATAGAGATACAACGTGATTAGTGAGGTACGCTTCTGTGAAACACTATCGGGATAAGAACTAATGAATTCGGGAAAGATCAATCATGTATGAATTCGAGGAATAAGATTTTCAAAAAGTGAAGGTAAGATTAGTAATAGACTCTTGTTAGAAATACTCGGCGATAAAAACAGGATTTTGTATGAAATGTAATGATACATCTACCCAGCTTAAGGACCGTGACATAAGGTGTCCTAATAATGATCTAGAATAATTGCGATAAGGTTCGCACTGAAAGGGATAAGGTGTTTACTTATGAAGAAATTATGTAATTTTTTTTACACTGAACACGAGATAAAGGCTATAGTTAAATTGATCAAAGGCTATGATTGAGAAATCTATGATCATCAAGAAAAGGCCAATGTGGTGGCCGACACTTTAAGTAGGGAAAATATATATTGAGGATGACAAATCTCAGAATAACTGATGAGAAGGATTGCATGAAAAGAACCCTTTATTACTTAACAGGAAGACTTAAGGATGCCTAAAAACATAAAAGGATATTAGTCATGACAGAATATGAAAAGGGATGTCATTGATTAGGAAAGTAAGTACTCGACATGGTTGAAATTAAAAACGGAAAGGCGAGGTTTAAAATTTGGGCGATTGCGGCCTGTAAATGACCCGAATGGGAGTAAGAGTTAATTATAATAAATTTTGAAGGAGGATTATCAAGAACCAAGTTAGCCATCGTGCAACTTGAGGATTTTGTGTGATAGATTAAATAAGACCGCTTATTTATTATACAAACGATAGATGTCCACTCTAAAAAAAATTTATGAACACAGAAGAGATAATTGGGACAGAGAGACCCCGTGATGACTGCGCCGCGCAAGGACCCAAGATTTAATTTCACAACGGGAATATTTTTAAAGATATTTTATGAAAAATGACGGACAGAGGCACGACTTAGAGTTCTCAAATCGACAAGTAGAATTAGAGGACTATCCTGACCATTGAAGATACGTCTAGCGGCTTACCTTTTATTTGGAAAGGTTTGGGGAATTGCCTATTGTTAATAAATAAATTAATGTAGATGTAATTACCATGCTAGCATACAAAAAATAGTCACCGATATCCCTTACGAAGGACAACGTGAAAGAATGAAGGATGTCATTGTCAGAGCTGATAGAAGGCAAAGAAGATCGTACACGCCCTATAAAGGCCATTGGTAACAGGTACCGATAAACGCGAATACGTCTAAGGCGCTAGAGAGAATAACTGGTACGACCAAGAAGGTATCGTAGTACTATAGATATTATACGGGGAATGATTAAAGAAGTCCGACCGATAATGGAAGTTGAGCGTTCTACGAGTCTAAACGTGTCAATGAATTACGTATGAAATGGTGCTTCCTTCAAGATGACAACAGGACCCGACGTGCCTTACGTTACTACTGGAAGAAATGTTAAATCTGGCGCTAAACGTATAACAGGAGACGAGCGTGTAGAAATGCAATGAGAACTTCTTACATAAACTAATCGACATAGATGATGCGCCGAAATGAGCAAACATTAAGGAACAAAACTCTAGCACTAGTAAGAGTGATAGAGGGGAAATGAATAAGTTGAAGGAGCATTCCAAACACTAGAAGATGCGCTAATAGTCCATATTATAGATTTCTAAGGAAAATGAAGTGACCAATTGACGTTAATTGAATTACCGACAATAACGAGTTATCGTGCGGGCATTGGAACGGCTATAAAGCTTGTTTGGAAGAAAGAATTTTTCTCCCTTAGGTTGGGAAGGAGTTGGTAAGTGGAAGATACTTGGACCATCGTTGAGTCAATAGACCAAAGAAATTCCTAGAACTTATCAGAATCCGGCTACTCGCAGCCTAGGATAAAAAATAGAGATATACAGAACAAAACTATAAAGACAGGAAGTACGAAGTAACATACCAAGTATTATTGAAAGTGCCTCCCAGGGAGGGAGTGATGAGATTCGAAAGGATAGAGAATACGAAGCAGGGGATTCAGTATTGTTGAAGGTATCTTCATGGAAGGAGTAATGAGGCTTGGAAAGAAAGGGAAGCTGAGTCCCAGATTCATAGGACCTTTAAAATTTTGAGGAGAATAGAACCTCTAGCTTACAAGCTCGCCTTGCCTCCTAATATGCAACAAGTGCACAACGTGTTCCACGTGTCCATGTTAAGGAAGTACCATGCAGATGCACGACATGTAATAGAATACGAGCAGGTAGACTTACAACCAGACCTGACCTATATCGAGCAGCCAGTAAGGATAATGGACCAAAAAGAACAAGTGCTGAGGAACAAGACTGTGAAGCTGGTTAGAATCTTGTGGAGGAATCAAAATGTCGAGGAGTCAACTTGGGAACTTGAAGACGCAACGACATGTAATAGAATACGAGCAGGTAGACTTACAACCAGACCTGACCTATATCGAGCAGCCAGTAAGGATAATGGACCAAAAAGAACAAGTGCTGAGGAACAAGACTGTGAAGCTGGTTAGAATCTTGTGGAGGAATCAAAATGTCGACGAGTCAACTTGGGAACTTGAAGAGGCAATGAGGAATAAATATCCCTACTTATTTTCTAATTGATTCCGGGACGAAATCCTTGTTAGAGGGGAAGACTGTAATAACTCAAATTTTTGAGACCTTGTAAAACATTTAATGAATAGTAACCCTGACAGACGGGGAAAACTTTTTAGCCCACACTATGTAGTGCATGAGAAAATAAGTTTTGGAGTTGATATTATGACTATACATACCAAATGAGTGTATGTAAATGCTATTAGTTTTTGAAGAAAACGAACTTTGAAAAACGACCATATTTACGAATCATCGAGGATTACGGGATTCACAATATAATTACAAAATTAAAACCCTACGGATTTATATCCAAGTATGATAATTCGAAACATAAGGAATAAATACGAAAGGAATTACGTCGCGAACCATTTACGAGGAAGTATTACGAAAACGTTTAAGGACCGAGCGAACGCATAAACGATTAAATAAACGAAACACACTAACTAACCATGGTAAGAAAGTAAACATGGTTATTTTATCAAATTGTGAGCTAAGGATTAGGATGATCAACAAAGGCTATAAAATAGTAAGCTAAAGAGCTAAACAAGTGGCTTAACTTGTAAACTAGGAAGCTAGTTGGATTTGTCCCCAAGATTTGCAACAAGAATAAAATCCTAGGATCTAAACTAGAGAATAACAAATCAATATAAGATATCACAGGATATCACTTGCATTATTCCAAGAAGAACCAAGAAGCAAACACAAAAACTCTCTCCCCGCTTCTTCATTAGCTGCATTCGGCCCTTTCATCTTCAACCTAGGAACCAATTTCAAATCTTCAAGCTCTAGCCATGGATAAATCCTCACATTAATTCTCAAGCTTCCTAAAAACCAAAATAAGGTAATATAAATCTTTGAGCTCTTTTTATTAAGGTTTGATGGGTGAAATAAAATCAAGAAAGTTGATAATGAATAGTATGAATAGTAACTCTTCTTTGGTTTCTTGATTTTGATGGTTGTTTTAGGTTTCAAAACCCATACCAAGCACTCCCAAGACTTCACCATCATTAAGAACACATCTCAAGCTCTCAAGAAAGGTAAAAATCTTTGACCCAACTTTATTTAAGATTTAAGTTCAAGATCCTTTTAGTATGTAGTTATAAACCTAGTTTTGGTGGTAGTATTGTTGAAATCTTGATGTTTAGCTAAGTAGATTTAAGGTTGATTATTGTTGCCTCAAGAACATGATGTTCTTGAGAGGAGTTAGTGTGATGATTATGATATGTTGATTGTGAAAGGAATATGTCCTAAGTCCTATCATGTATTAGGATTTAGGAATAACTTTTATGTAATCTGTTTTGATTTCATTGATATTAATGAAAGACTTGTTTTGTTTTTATTACGGGCTCTATTTATTTAAGTGTTTAAATAAGATATACCATAGTTTAGAGTAAAACTTTTATGGATTATGATGAGATCATAATAGTGAGACCTAAAAGATGATAACTCTAAACTTAAATAGTTCCTGGTCATAGGATTACTAACTGGTAATTAATAATCCGCAAAGATTGGTACATACTATGCTTGCTTCATTTTGAAGGATGTCTGTTCTCATAGATATTTGTGTGGTGACACTATTATAGAATAAGTTCACTGAACATGACTCGCACAGCTGAACAACTGATGGAGTTCGCTCACGTGTCAGCAGTTGTTCACATAGTGATAGCTGTACAAGTATCCTTAGACTTGAGGTCATCATAGTCATCTTGTGTACACTGAACTATGCTTTGGTTTAGTTCTTAGTCTCCAGGGACAATTATTAGGGCTCTACTGGGTATAGGAATTTGTACACGAAGATAGTGTATGATCAATAAAGGATCTACCCCTTCCAGTGAAGGAAGCGAATGTTCAAGGCTGATCTACTTATGCTAGTTCAGGAATCTCTGGCCAGAGTGAATGAAATTAGAAAGGAGTTTTTAATTTACATAGAACTGAGCATAGTAAATGGGAAAGCAAATGATTAAATTAGATAGGCTTGACACAAGATCCATGCCTTGTATTTAATCAGGACATTGTAGGGTAGAAGGAGTTTATTGTACGGTAACTATTCACTGAATAGGTTCTTGGTATTCTAAGCAGTGAATTCGTATTATCCGGATAGTCGCGATATGCTGAGAAGTATCCCTCACGATGTAGAATAAATATGATTAATTAATTAATCATATTTAATAAATTAGAGAATTTATATAAATAATGATAAAATAGTTTTATTATTATTTATTTCTACTACCGGCTTAATATTGAACCTACAGGGTCACACCATAAAAAGAGAATGATTTAATGGTGGAGGAATTAATTAATAATGGCTAATAATTATTTATTTATGAAATAAATAATTAATTGGCAAATTTAATAATTGATTAAATGAGATTTAATTGATTATAAATTAATTAAGAAAAGTTCTTAATATTATTAATTAAGAATTGAATTTTTGGAAATTAAATCAAGAGAGAGAATTATTTCTAAAGTGTTTAGAAAAAGGATTAATAATTAAAAGGTGTTTTAATTATTAATGAGAATAATAAATGGGTTAATAATAATAATATTTTATGGGAAAATTTCAGCTAAAATTTTGCCTATAAATATACTATTATAAACCCTATTTTCATTCTAACCCTAACCCAAAATTTTTGAGAAAAACCTAATTCTCTCCACCTCCTCCTCCTCCTTAGCATCGTTTTCTTTGTGGATACCGGTAGAGTGCTTCACATTTGAGGAGCAGCTGCTAAGGATCTCTGATCGTTGCTTTTGGATCGCTAGAAAAGGTTAGTAATCGATTCATATGTTTTAATCACGATTTATATACTTTTATTTGGATTTTATATGTGTAAAAGAGTTTTACCATGCCTCCGCTGCGATTAAAATCCAACATTGGTATCAGAGCATAGGTTGTATGCATATAGATCTGTGGTAAAAATTTCAGAATTTTATGTGCTTGTATGAATTAATTATGATTTTTACAAGTTATATTATGGATTAATTATGTCTGATGAGAAATCGTTTCTCAGAATAATTTTGAATGTTGATCTGGGTTCTACAAGTGTTGTAGATCGTCTGGGTATTTTTTTTATAATTTTATGATGTATAGATTTTTTATTATGAAATTTTGAAGTTGTTGCAATTAAATTCGTAATTAAATAATCATATATATATAAATTGTAAGTATATATATATTATGCATCTGCTGCTTGTCTGACTGATGGCACGGGAAGCAAAGCAAGGAACAGACACGAGAAAGAATGTCAGGTGCGGCGATCGAGAAAAAAAAGCAACGGCGGCTGCTGCAGGCGCGTGTGGCGCACGCGCGCACTCCGGGAATGCGTTACACCCTGTGGCGCATTCACGGAATGCATTACACCTTTTAATGGCTTAAAAGGGTTGTAACGCATCACCGGAATGCGTTACAGGGCTTGTAACGCGTTCCTGTAATGCGTTACAGCCCGACAGTCCACATTAAATTTGATTTTTTGGGAGTTTCGTAACTCCGTTTTGGGCGTGCAATATATCATTGGATTCGTTTTTCTGAGATGGATCTAATGGAGTGATCAAATTTTAGTTTATATAAAAGTTTTGAACTATTTATATTTTCGAAAGTGTTTTAAAGCTGTTTTTGACTGTTTTAATTGCTTTTAAATGCTTCATGTGATACATAGAGATGTATAATGCTTAGACCAATATGCTAGATGATGTAACATGCCTACCTTGATGTTTATTCATGTTGATATATGTGATATATGCTTAGTTTATCATGCGATGATAGATTTAGGTGAACTTAAATGAACATAAGGCATTTGTTAGACAACCTAGTATAGTGAAATTGTTTCATAACCTTAATAATAATATTATGAATATAATCATGAGATTCTTGTGTTTATGAAACACGTAATTGAATATGAATTTCGATATGAGAGAAAGGATGATTCTGTCAATAACAGATTTCTATCTGTAAGAAAGGGTTATTAAGTGACGCCTCTTGACAATGCTCCACCCGATCTGGGAATCATCTGATTATTGATTATTGATTTGAAATATTTAATTTAAAAGGAAGAATCTCTTTATAATATGATTATGATTGTAATGTAATATAATCCCTCTAAAATTAAATAATATCAAGTAGTAATTGGCCAATGACACAACGGGCTTGTATCGGTCATAGCCTTCCAACATGATAGAAAAGTAGTTCTTATTTTTAAATCATTGTCGGTTCGTGCTACAGCCGAGGGCTTTGATTTCGAAATAAGAAATACTTGTCTATTACATAGAGATGTGTACATTGAATAAGAATCTAAAGGTCGGTACGTGCCACAGCCGTGGGCCTTTGGGGACTGATTCAATTGTACGGAATGTTGGGTTAGACTTGACTTAGAATATTGAGTTTGCCGTGCCACAGCCGTGACTCAATTATTCAAGAGGCTAAAGTTTGATTAGGGAATAACATAATATGTAATTGACAAGAGTTGTCTGCCTATTGAACATTACATGGCGGTTCGTGCCACAGCCGGGGTTGTGTAATGGAATGTAGGATCCCTATTCCCACTAGCATTATGAATGCTTAATTTTTCACGCAGGGGGTTGAATAAATTAGATAAACTAGTGGGAGCCACTTATGAATAAAGACCCGATTCATATAGTGTTTTGAAATAAAATTGAATATTTGCTAAGTGTTGTTATGTGTTTATCATTTACAGATTTACTATATACATTATGTCTTCTGCACTATCACTCAGGAGCATACTAGATGCTCATAAGTTGACTGGTCCTAATTATGCTGACTGGCTTCGAAACTTGAGAATTGTTCTCAGGATTGAGAAGCTGGAATATGTGATTGACTCACCTAAGCCTACTAAACCTGCTATTGATGCACATAATGATGAACATGTTGTGTATCGTAAGTGGGTAGATGATGCAAATGTTGCTCAATGCATCATGCTAGCTTCCATGAACATTGAGCTACAGAAGCAACATGAGCATATGGATGCTCACACTATCCTCATGTATCTACAAGAGTTGTATGATGTGGCAGGGAGGACAGCTCGATATGAGATATCGAAGGAGCTGTTCGGTTGTAGGATGTCTGAGGGATCATCTGTGAATGACCATGTACTTAAGATGATCAATTTGATTGAACGTCTTGGACAACTTGGTTTTTCCATGGATGGGAAGCTGAGCCAAGACTTGGTCTTGCAATCGCTTCTGAGTTCGTTCTCGCAGTTTGTTGTGAACTTTCACATGAATAAGTTGGATGTCAGCCTGCCTGAACTCCACAACATGTTGAAGACTGCGGAATCGAATTTTCCCCCTAAGAAGAGTTCCGTTCTTCTAATTGGTGAAGGTTCCAATCCTAAGAAAAGGAAGAGGAACCCTTCCAAGAAGAAGAAAGTAGGTGAGAAAATGCCGGTTCCACCAAAAGCTGAAGACCCCAAGAGCAAAGTTGTTTGCTTTCACTGTAACAAGGTAAGGCACTAGAAGAGGAACTGCAAGGTTTACCTTGCAGAATTGAAGAAGAAGAAGGGCAGTGAGACTACCGCTTCTGATTCAGGTATGCTCATGATAGAAGTGAATATGTCATTAAATCAAATTTCTACTTGGATATTAGATACCGCCTGTGGTTCTCATATCTGCAATTTGTTGCAGGGACTAAGGAGAAGTAGGACTCTTGAGGAAGAGGAGGTGATTCTACTGATGGGAAATGGAGCAAGAGTTGCTGCTGAAGATGTAGAATCATTTCATTTACATATGCCTACGGGCAAGACCATTGTTTTAAATAATTGTTATTTTGTTCCCTCGATTGTGAGGAATATTATTTCTATTCCCATGTTAGACTTGGCTGGATTTTCATTTATTATTGAGAATAATGAATGTTTTATTCTTAGAGATAATATTCTTTATGGACGTGGTACTTTAAATAATGGTCTGTATAAATGTGACATAATTTACTTCAGATTGAACAAACTAATAAAAGAAAAGGGATGATGAAAATCTCACTTCATTGTGGCACTATAGGCTAGGTCATATTAGTGAAAATAGACTTCCGACATTGCATAAGGAAGGGTTACTAGACCCCTTTGATTTTGAATCGTATCCTACATGCGAGTCTTGTCTATTGGGTAAAATGACTAAATCTCCATTTAGTGGACATGGAGAGAGGGCTGTAGATTTGCTAGGAATGGTACACACAGATGTATGTGGACCAATGTCTACGCAAGCCATAAGTGGATTTTTCGTACTTCATTACTTTCATAGATGATAGATCTAGATTCGGATATGTGTTTGATGAAACACAAGTCTGAAGCCTTTGAAAAGTTCAAAGAGTATAAGTATGAAGTGGAGAAACAAACCAAACATAGTATTATAATTCTTCAATTAGATCGAGGTAGTGAATACTTGAATGGAGAGTTTCTGGATTATCTCAAAGTAAATGGTATAGTCTCTCAGTGGACGCCTCCAGATTGGTATCTGAAAGGAGAAATCGAACTTTGTCAGACATAGTTCGGTCCATGATGAGCTATGCAAATCTTCCAGTATTCCTATGGGGTTACGCATTGGAAACCTCAGCATATTTATTGAATAAGGTGCCTTCCAAATCTGTTCCTCAAACTCTATATGAGATATGGAAAGAAAGGAAACCGAGTCTTAAACACGTTAAGATTTGGGGATGTCCAGCTTATTTCAAGAAAGTTGACCCAGATAAGCTGGAATATTGATCCGTAAAATGTAGTTTTGTGGGATATCCTAAAGAGACTTTAGGGTATTACTTTTACACCGATCATCGGGTGTTTGTCTCCAGACATGCTACCTTCTTGGAAAAGGAGTTTATCCTTGAAGGAAACAGTAGGAGCAAAATTGAACTTGATGAAGTTCAAGAAGCACAAACTACTACGGATCAAGTGGAAACACCTGTTCTGATTGAACAACCTTCTGTGGAACAGCCCATTCGTAGGTCAGGGAGAGTGTCTCGCCAACCTGAGAGGTAATATGGCCTTGTCATTGAGAATGACAATGAGTTGTCGATTATTGATGATGATGACCCTGTGACCTATAATGAGGCTATGAGTAGTGTTGACTCAGAGAAATGGCATAGTGCCATAAAATCCGGAATGAAATCTATGTATACGGGATACAAAAGAATGATTAGAGCAGATGGCCAGGTGGAGACCTTTAAGGCCAGGCTTTTGGCAAAAGGATTCAAACAAAGGCAATGGATTGACTTTGATGAAACCTTTTACCTGTAGCCCTGTTAAAATCAGTTCGGATTTTGCTTACGATTGCTGCTTACTACGACTATGAGATTTGGCAAATAGCCAGATGGCTTTCTTTCCAAGAGAAATGAAAATCTAGTATGTAAGCTGCTGCGAACCATATGTGGTTTAAAGCAAGCTTCTCGTAGATGGAACATCCGTTTTGATGAGACAATCAAAGAGTTTGGTTTTACGAAAAACATAGATGAACCATGTGTCTACAAAAGGGTTAGTGGGAGCGCGATGACATTTCTTGTGTTGTATTGAAATAGAGTTGACACACATAACAACATAGCAGACCCACTCACAAAGCTACTTTATGAAAGTCACTTTGATCGTTATAAAGACTAGATGGGTATTAGATACCAGAGTGATTGGCTTTAGTACAAGTGGGAGATTGAAAGGAATATGTCCTAAGTCCAATCATGTATTAGGATTTAGGAATAACTTTTATGTAATCTATTTTGATTTCATTGATATTAATAAAATACTTGTTTTGTTTTTATTACGGGCTCTATCTATTTAAGTGTTTAAATAAGATATACCATAGTTTAGAGTAAAGCTTTTATGGATTATGATGAGATCATAATAGTGAGACCTAAAAGATGATAACTCTAAACTTAGATAGTTCCTGGTCATAGGATTACTAACTGGTAATTAATAATTCGTAAAGATCTGTACATACTATGTTTGCTTCATTTTGAAGGATGTCTGTTCTCATAGATATTTATGTGGTGACACTATAGCTAGTATGTAGGTGCTTATTATAGAATAAGTTCACTAAACATGACTCGCACAGCTGAACAACTGATGGAGTTCACTCACGTGTCAGCAGTTGTTCACATAGTGATAGTTGTACAAGTATCCTTAGACTTGAGGTCATCATAGTCATCTTGTGTACACTGAACTATGCTTTGGTTTAGTTCTTAGTCTCCAGGGACAATTATTAGGGCTCTACTGGGTATAGGAATTTGTACACGAAGATAGTGTATGATCAATAAAGGATCTACCCCTTCCAGTGAAGGAAACGAATGTTCAGGGCTGATCCACTTATGCTAGTTCAGGAATCTCTGGCCAGAGTGAATGAAATTAGAAAGGAGTTTTTAATTTACATAGAACTGAGCATAGTAAATGGGAAAACAAATGATTAAATTAGATAGGCTTGACACAAGATCCATGCCTTGTATTTAATCAGGACATTGTAGGATAGAAGGAGTTTATTGTACGGTAACTATTCACTGAATAGGTTCTTGGTATTCTAAGCAGTGAATTCGTATTATCCGGATAGTCGCGATATGCTGAGAAGTATCCCTCACGATGTAGAATAAATATGATTAATTAATTAATCATATTTAATAAATTAGAGAATTTATATAAATAATGATAAAATAGTTTTATTATTATTTATTTCTACTACCGGCTTAATATTGAACCTACAGGGTCACACCATAAAAAGAGAATGATTTAATGGTGGAGGAATTAATTAATAATGGCTAATAATTATTTATTTATGAAATAAATAATTAATTGTAAAATTTAATAATTGATTAAATGAGATTTAATTGATTATAAATTAATTAAGAAAAGTTCTTAATATTATTAATTAGGAATTTAATTTTTGGAAATTAAATCAAGAGAGAGAATTATTTCTAAAGTGTTTAGAAAAAGGATTAATAATTAAAAGGTGTTTTAATTATTAATGAGAATAATAAATGGGTTAATAATAATAATATTTTATGCGAAAATTTCAGCTGAAAATTTTGCCTATAAATATACTATTATAAACCCTATTTTCATTCTAACCCTAACCCAAAAATTTTGAGAAAAACCTAATTCTCTCCACCTCCTCCTCCTCCTTAGCATCGTTTTCTTGGTGGATACCGGTAGAGTGCTTCACGTTTGAGGAGCAGCTGCTAAGAATCTCCGATCGTTGCTTTTGGATCGCTATTAAAGGTTAGTAATCGATTCATATGTTTTAATCATGATTTATATGCTTTTATTTGGATTTTATATATGTAAAAGGGTTTTACCATGCCTCCGCTGCGATTAAAATCCAACAGATTGTTGGTGGTAGTATAAAGATTTAAGGAATAAACGAAACTCCGATCGTAACCGTAATCTTGTTAAAACGAACAAAACATAACTTTAAGTTTATGCAAAACGTTCCGAAGATTTAAACTATAGATTCTTCAAAAATAATCCTTTATTATGATAGAAAATTTTATAAGGATTGTTTAGGCGCTTGAATCACTTGATTCCGATTTACGGATCAAAAGTTATGGCCGTTTTACTAAAAGTGATTTACGCGACAAAAATGGCTACGAATTATGAACTTTGAAAATATAAAGTATCAACTTAAGAATGTTCATAAATCATGAAAGTTTTACAGAGAGTAGTAAATTGAGTTTCCTAATTGTCATAAAAATTTCAAGTGAAAATAATGATTTTTTAATTTTATAAAAATATCAGAGCCGAGACCGCGTGATTTGAAACCGTAGAATCCATAAGCGGAGCCGACGACGAAAATGAAAATGGACTTAAGATACTTTGAAAATGAAGCAACCATAATGTGAATAAGGACTTAAAGAAATAATAAGGGTAATATAAGTTGAGAGGGTGCATAATGATTAGATCATGAGTGTGGGTAGCCGTAAATTAGAACGGGACCTAACAATATGACTTGTGTTTATGATTATAGATTTCCGAGCGGAACCTAGAGCATCCTCCACCTCAAGATACCCATGAAAGTTTTCAAACCCTGCCTTTTGACAACTGTTGTGTTGTAAAAATTTTACAAACTGTGATATATGCATGAGATTGATTTAAACCATTTTATGAAATTGAGATATATTACATTGCTCAACTATTGATAATTTTTGGAATATGTTCATACCAAGTTAAAATGTTATATTTAGACTGAGAGTCGGTCGGAGTAAGTTATAAAAAACCGGAATTATCCCGGAGGAGTTTATATTTGAAAACATTAACGCTAGCGAGTAGCGTGGTACATATATGATTTAGACCAAGGATCGGTCGGTAAAAATTGATGAAAACCCGGAGGTTTTCCGGAGGTGTTTTAATTAAGAATATTAATGCTATAGTAGAGTGTGATGTATAAGTCGTAAGACCGAGAGTCGGTCAGGTTTGTTTTATAAAATATAAACCGGGGAATCAACCCAGAGATGTTTTGGACGATTAAAAATCCGTAATCATTTTATTCCAAGGGACTCAACGTCCACTTACAAAATATTAAACACCTCGAACTTTTACAAAAACGATTTCCAAAGATCGTATTCCCTCGACTATACTTTATCGTTCGGACAAGAAAATTTTACTTACTATTCATTTATAAGGGAGATGTATTCTCCGGTAAATATTTACTTCAGACTCGATTAAATATTAAAGTTTATTAAATTATTAAACATAAATTAGTTGAGGAATATTATTTTTCTTATTTAAAAGTAAACTCCTTCGAGGTTTAATTATTTATCGATTATCATTTAATTATTTATTATTTATTAAAGGGTTTATTTATGATTTAAAAATCCTAGAACCTGATTTACAATACTTTCTGATTTTCGAAAATCATTCGAATAATTTCAGATCGTCGGAGAATATTATCCCGACGTATTTTAATATTTTGAATATAGTTTCAAGAAGAAATTCCCCCCTTATTTAATTATCTGTTGACAACGGTCAACTCACATCCTTAGTACTTCCTCCGAAAATTTCGGAAGTACGTATATACATGTGGCGCCCCAAAATACGGGGTCAGGAATCTTGGAGGCCACACCATCTAAACTACTACAAATCGCATACCTCACACTACAATATATAAATACTCACACTTTACGACCCCACATTTATCACACACACACACTTACAGGTTATTGTCTTGGAAATGAACCATTCATAGCTAGAGTAATTCAACCATAAAGTGATAATTATTACAACCAAAAAGTAATTAAATCTTACCAGGGAGTAACCTTTAAGTAAGGCTAGTCCGTCGGTCAAATATACGTTTCTGGTTTATTACCTTACATAAGTCATACTTATAAATAAGCCGAACTAAAAACAACTGAAAACCAATCCAACTTATTCGGACTACCTGTGGTATAACACCAAACAGTCTACGGAACAGCTGGCCATTTCCTACCCGTTTCCTGGATGTGGTTCTCATGGTAGACATCTTGATTCACTGTTGTGTTGTGTCAATTTAAGAAAATAAGTGTGAGCTATAATGCTCATCATAATAATGTACAATATGAAAATGACTGTATGATAACTTACATAAAACATCATATATGATACTTATGTTTTATTCGAAATTAGTTTCCCTTGGTGATACACACCTTCTATGAAAACAATTCTTTAGGGGATTTTATTATCCTACGAATACCTTAATAGTAAACCCAACACCTAGGCTTGGGTTATGGTATTGCATCAAAATTCCAATTGGAAGAATTAGGACACCCGTTGGAGCCACCGCATACGATGATCAATCGTAATACGATAATAGTAACCTTTTCTACTAGTAGAAGGATGACACCTTCGTATCCCGGTTATCACCCTTGTCGTATTCGGGCTACGTGTCCCATTTTTGGGTATACACATACTTCACAGGTTCCTGAGTACACAGGGTACCTTCGCCTGCGATACCTTTGGTAGTCCATCTAGCACATATTGTACCCGAGTCTACCCCTCCCTTGTCCTTTTAAAAAGAATTCTATCATATCTCGAGAACTCGAACCACATCGAAGTTTCCCAAGCGTTTTGATTGTTGATAGAAACAGTTTATCTTACTAAGATATAAATGTATATATATATATACGTACTTCCGAAATTTTCAGAGGAAGTACTAAGGATGTGAGTTGACCGTTGTCAACAGATAATTAAATAAGGGGGAAAATTTTCTCCTTGAAACTATATTTAAAATATTAAATAAGTCGGATAATATTCTCCGACAATCTGAAATTATTCGAATGATTTTCGAAAATCATAAAGTAATTTAAATCCGGTTCTACGATTTTTAAATCATAAATAAACCCTTTAATAAATAGTAAATTGTTAAATGATAATCGATAAATAATTAAACCTCAAAGGAGTTTACTTTTAAAAGAATAAAATAATATTCCTCAACTAATTTATGTTTAATACATTAATAACTTTAATATTTAATTGAGATTGAAGTAAATATTTACTGGAGAATACTTCTCCTTAATAAATGAATAGTAAGTAAATATTTCTTGTCCAAATGATAAAGTATAGTTGAGGGAATACGATCTTTGGAAATCGTTTTAATAAAAGCTCGAGGTGTTTAATATTGGTAAGTGGACGTCGAGTCCCTTTAAAACGTACTACTATGGATTTGTAATCATCCTATAATATCACCAGAATGATTCCCGGGTTTTTATCTTGAAATCCCGACCGACTCTCGGTCTTATTATAATACGTTACGCTTATAGCGGAATTAAACATTTCACGATATATACTTATCGTACAACATCGCTATATCATGCAAAAATTCAATAACTACGTATCATGGCAAACATGGTACTTATGCAATGATAATAAAACAATCCTTTCATAACACAACAATAAATGGATTTGGTTTCGTAAACTTGCCTGGGTATCTCGAGGTGGAGGATGCTCTAGGTTTCCCTCGGAAATCTATAATCATAAACACAATTCGTTTTGTTAGGTCCCGTTCTAATTTAAGGCGACTCGCACTCATACGCTACTTATTATGCACCCTCTCAACTTATATTACCCTTATTATTCCTTTAAGTCCTTATTCACATCATGGTCACTTCATTTTTCTAAGTATCTTAGGTTCATTTTCATTTTCGCCGTCGGTTCCGCTTATGGATTCTACGGTTTCTAATCGCGCGGTCTCGGCTCCGATATTTTTATAAAATTGAAAAATCATTATTTTCACTTTAAAAATTTATGAAAGTTAGGAAACTCAAAATACAACTCTCTGTAAAAATTTCATGATTTATGAACATTCTTAAGTCGATCTTTTATATTTTCAAAATTCGTAATTCGTAGCAGTTTTTGTCGCGTAAATCACTTTTGGTAAAACGGCCATAACTTTTGATTTGTAAATCGGAATCAAGCGATTCAAGTGCCTAAATGGTACTTATAAAATTTTCTATCATATCAAGGGTTAATTTTCATGAAACTAGAGTTTACATCTTTGGGACTTTCTGCAGAAACTTAAAGTTATGTTTTGTTCGTTTTAGCGAGATTACGTTTACGATCGGAGTTTCGTTTACGCCTTAAATCTTTATACTACCACCAAAAATCATCATATCATCATCAACACACTAACTTCTCTCAAGAACATCATGTTCTTGAGGCAACAACAATCAACCTTAAATCTACTTAGCTAAACATCAAGATTTCAACAATATCACCTCTAAAACTAGGTTTATAACTACATACTAAAAGGATCTTGAAATTGAATCTTAAATAAAGTTGGTTCAAAGATTTTTACCTTTATTGAAAGATTGAGATGTGTTCTTGAGGATGGTGGAGTCTTGGGAGTGCTTGGTATTGTTTTTGGAATCTAAAACCACCATTGAAATTAAGAAAACAAAGAAGTGTTACTATTCATACTATTCATTATTAACTTTTTTATTTTATTACACCCATAAAACCTTGATAAAAAGAGATCAAAGAATTATCTTACCTTAGTTTGGTTGTTAGGAAGCTTGAGAATTAATGAGAGGATTTAACCATGGCTAGAACTTGATATTTTGATTTTGAATTCCTTCCTTAATGAAGAAAGCCGAATGGAAGAAATGAAGAAGGGGGAGAGAGTTTTATGCTTGCTTCCTTGGTTGCTTCTAGGAAATGGGATTGGTGATATCTTATATTGATTTGATATTCTCCTAGTATAGAATCCTAGGTTTATTCTTGTTGCCAAATCTATAGACAAATCTATGTAGCTTCCTAGTTTACAAGCTAAGATACTTGTTTTAGCTTCCTTAGCACACTATTTGATTAGCCTTGGTTGATCATCCTATATCTAGCTCACTATTTGATAAAGTAACCATGGTTACTTTCTTACCATGGTTAGTTAGTGCGTTACGTTTATTTAATCGTTTACGCGTTCGCTCGGTCGCTTAAACATTTTCGTAGTACTTCCTCCTAAATGGTTCGCGATTTAATTCCTTTCGCATTTATTCCTTATATTTTGAATTATCATACTTGGATATAAATCCTTAGGATTTTAATCTTGTAATTATATTGGGATTCCCGTAATCCTCGATGAGTCGTAAATATGGTCGTTTTTCAAAGTTCGTTTTCTTCGAAAACTAATAGCGTTTACATATACTCATTTGGTACGTATAACCGTAATATCAACTCCGAAACTCATTTTCTCATGTACTACATAGTGTGGGCTCAAAAGTTTTTTTTTCGCCCGTCAGGGTTACTATTCATTAAACGTTTTACAAGGTCTCAAAAATTCGAGTTATTACAGTCTTCCCCTCTAACAAGGATTTTGTCCCGGAATCAATTGGAAAATAAGTGGGGGAATCTATTCCTCATTGCGTCCTCAAATTCCCAAGTTAATTCCTCGACCTTTTGATTCCTCCACAAGATTCTAACCAGCTTCACAGTCTTGATCCTCAGCACTTGTTCTTTTTGGTCCATTATCCTTACTGGCTGCTCGATGTAGGTCAGGTCTGGTTGTAAATCTACCTGCTCGTATTATATTACATGTCGTGTATCTGCATGGTACTTCCTTAACATGGACACGTGAAACACGTTGTCCACTTATTGCAGATTAGGAGGCAAGGCGAGCTCGTAAGCTAGAGGTCCTATTCTTCTCAAAATTTCAAAGTGTCCTATGAATCTGGGACTCAGCTTCCCTTTCTTCCCAAATCTCATCACTCCTTTCCACGGAGATACCTTCAATAACACAAAATCTCCTACTTCATATTCCCTATCCTTCCTGGTCTGGTCGGCGTACTTCTTTTGTCTGTCCTGAGCTGCTACCAGTCTTTTCCTGATGAGTATCACCATTTCCCTGGTCTGTTGGACTAACTCTGGTCCTAATATCTCGTGTTCTCCCACTTCACCCAACATAGGGGATAGCGACATCTCCGTCCATAAAGAGCTTCATACGGAGGCATTCCTATGCTAGCGTGATAGCTATTATTGTAAGCAAATTCGATCAAGGGTAAGTGGTCATCCCAATTTCCTTTGAAATTAATGGCACATACTCGTAGCATATCTTCCAGGGTCTGAATAGTCCTTTCGCTTTGTCCATCAGTCTGGGGGTGGTAAGCGGTACTCATGTTTAGTCTGGTGCCTACGCATTCCTGGAAGCTTCTCCAAAATCGGGAATTAAACCTTGGGTCTCTATCTGACACTATGGCTACAGGAATGCCGTGTCTCACTACAATTTCCTTTAAGTAAATATCCACCAACTTGTCTACGTTGTACCTTTCGTTGATTGGTAGGAAGTGTGTGGACTTGGTCAATCTATCTATGATAACCCATATGGCATCGTGATTGGTCTTTATTCTTGGTAGGCCTGTCACAAAATCCATGGCTATATGCTCCCATTTCCATTACGGAATTTCCAGGGGCCGTAATAGTCCACTTGGTCGCTGATGTTCCGCCTTCACTCTCTGGCATGTCAAGCACTTGTTGACCCACTCTGCTACTTCTCTCTTCATCTTAGGCCACCAATAATATTCCTTAAGGTCAAGGTACAATTTCGTACTTCCTGGGTGGATTGAATATCTGGAATTGTGCCCTTCGTGCAGCAGCTCATCCTTTAACTCTTGCACATTTGGAATCCAAATTCGGGACGCATACCTCATGATCCCTTTCTCGTCCTTCTCGCATCTCACTTCTTTACCGATCAATGTTTCTCTTTCTTCACCCGCCTTCTTTTCCTGACATACTCGAATGTTTTCAGTCAGTTCCGGCACTAGCTTAATTTCAAATAATCCTTCCGTTCCTTCACCGGTCATTCTCACGTCAATTTCCATCTTCTCGAATTCTTTAATTAGCTCCTCCGATGTCATTATCATCTTGAGTCTTTCTTTCCTACTAAGGGCGTCAGCCACCACATTGGCTTTACCTGGGTGATACAAAATTTCACAGTCGTAGTCCTTAATCAACTCTAACCATCTCTTATGTCTCATGTTCAGTTCCTTCTGAGTAAAATATATTTGAGGCTCTTATGGTCTGTGTAAATCTCGCATTTCTCACCGTACAGGCAGTGTCTCCAAATTTTCAGGGTAAACACTATGGCTACTAATTCTAGATCATGCGTAGGATATTTGCTCTCATACTCCTTCAATTGTCGAGAGGCATACGCTATAACTTTGTCATGCTGCTTAAGCACACATCCTAATCCCTTAAGCGATGCGTCACTGTATATCACAAACTCTCCCTTTCCATTGGGAAGAGCGAGCACTGGTGCTGACACCAGCCTCCTTTTTAGTTCCTAAAAGCTTTCCTCACATTTCTCTGTCCATAAAAACTTTTCTGTCTTCCGGGTATGTCTAGTCAGTGGACCGGCTATCTTAGCAAAATCCTGCATGAATCTTCGGTGATATCCTGCTAAACCCACAAAACTCCTAACCTCTATTGGGGTAGTTGGTCTTTCCCAGTTGGATACCGCCTCTATTTTGGCGGGGTCAACTAAAACTCCTTTTCTACTCACCACATGTCCTAAAAACTAAACTTCTCTTAACCAAAACTCGCACTTCGAGAACTTGGCATACAATTTCTCGTTCCTCAAGATTTCCAAGACTATCCTCAAATGTTCTGCATGTTCTTGCTCTGTCTTTGAGTAGATCAGAATATCATATATAAAAACTATCATACATATATCCAGGTACTTTTTGAACACTCTGTTCATCAAATCCATAAAGGCTGCGGGTGCATCGGTTAGCCGAAATGACATGACTAAGAACTCATAGTGCCCATACCTAGTGCAAAAAGCAGTCTTCTGTATATCCTCAGGTTTGATTTTTAATTGGTGATATCCTGTTCTCAAATCTATTTTGGAAAAATGTACAGCTCTCTTGAGTTGGTCGAATAGGTCATCAATCCTGGGGAGAGGGTACCTATTCTTAATAGTCATTTTATTCAATTCTCGATAGTCTATGCATAATCTCATACAGCCGTCCTTTTTCTTTACGAATAGTACTGGCGCTCCCCATGGCGACACACTGGGTCGTATCATTCCATTATCTAATAACTCTTGCAGTTGAGAAGCTAGTTCCTTCATCTCAACTGGGGCTAGCCTATATGGGGCCTTGGATACTGGTGTCGTTCCTGATGCTAATTCTATAGCGAACTCTATTTCCCTGTCAGGTGGTAACCCTGGTAAGTTCTCTGGAAACACATCCTCAAATTCGTTCACTATGGGTATGTCCTGTATATTAGGGACTCCTTTCTTGGTATCTACCACATAATCCAAATAGGCCTCGTTACCTTTCCTTAATAACCTTTTTGCCTGTAGCATGGTTAGAAATTTCTGGTTTTGTCGTTGACCTCTAAACACTACTTCTTTCCCATTTTGCACTCTTATCTTTACCCTCTTCTGTTCACAATCTATTTGCGCTACATTACTGGATAACCAATCCATTCCTAAGATTACATCAAATTCTCCTAACACAAATGGGATTAGGTCAACCTCGAAGACCTTCCCTTCTAATTTCAACTTGCACTTAGGGTGTACTTGATTCACAGGAATTATTTCTTTGTTTGTTATTTCCACTTGTAATACCTCGCGTAAGGGTACGGAGTTAAGTTTTAACTTTTTAGCAAAATCTTGAGATATAAATGACTTGGTAGCTCCAGAATCAAATAGGACATTTGCATGTTCGGAATTTAACAAAAGGGTACCTGCTATCACGTCAGTGTTTCGGACAGCATCCTGAACGATCATGTTGAAGGTCCTAGCAGCTGGGGGTTGGTTGGATGCTGCTCTACTCATCCCTGAGGCTGGGGGCTTCAATGTCGGGCAATCCTTTATCATGTGTCCTACCTTCCCACGTTAGAAACGATGTCACATTGGGTCGGGTGCAGTTGTTGGCAATGTGTCCGATTGGGTCACACCTGTAACATTTCAGAGGGGCTCTCGCCTGGGTACACACTCTAAGGTGTCTTCTCCCACATGTCTGACATTCGGGTATTAGGGCACGGGGTTGGCTATGGAACGTTGCCTTAGATTGTCCGCCGCCCTGGCCAACACTCTCACTCGGGGCCTTTCTGAATCCGGGGCCTCGTGCAGGTTGGGACACCGCTCCCCTGATGAACCTGCTTGGAAGGCTCCTGTTCCCAGTTCCTATTCCTCCTCCTCCGCCTTGGATTCCTATATTCCTCTTCCTATTTTCCTTTTCCTTCACAATTTGCTCGCAGCCAGCTTCAACAATTGAGACTTTCTGCACTAAGGTGGCATAGTCTGTCAGTTCTAACACTACCACTCAGTTTTGGATCCACTGTTTCAGACCAAGCTGAAACCTTCGTGCTTTCTTTTCTTCGGTATTCACAAACTCAGGCACAAATCTTGACAACTCAGTAAACTTGGCCTCATATTCTACCACAGTCATCTTATCATATTTCAACTCCAGAAATTTAATCTCCATATGGGTCTCCATAAACCTAGGGAAATACTTGTCTAAGAACAGTCGGGTAAATCTATCCCATGGGATCACAGCATCAGTCTCTAGGTTTCGTTTAGACTCCCACCAGTAGTTAGCTTCTCCTTTCAGCATGTAAGAAGCGAAAATGGTCTTGTGCCATTCCTCTACACCTAGTATCTTGAAGGACTTTTCTATCTCTTTGAGCCAGGCCCGTGCTTCAACGGGGTCGGCAGATCCTAGAAACTCTGGGGGTTTGAGAGATTTGAAGGCCCTAAAGGCAGTGGCTGCAGTTTGTTGGACAGCATGTGGATGTGGTGCAATAGGCTGTTGGTTTATATTTGCTCTTAATAGTTCCATAAATTCATTCATGGGGTTCTCTCCCTGATGGGTATCCTCAGCCTCTTCTTCTACATATTATTCTTCATCATATTCATTATAGTCTAGGTCCTCTTCACTTTCCTCATTTACTACATGGTCAGGTTCATTCCGTTGTTGGTTAACAGATTCTGCGGGCTGTGCCCTGGTTCCTCTTCTACGGGGTGGCATTGTTCTGATAATGAAAATTTGTCAATATAGTTACAGTATTTTCTAATTAGATTATGTAAGCATGTCATCTATTATCTAGCATGTTTTTATTGAGTGCAATAATATGGAAATCAATTTCTTAATAACTGCTAGATATATATACCATAGGGTCTCCCAATTATATCTCGGGGACAAAAAAACTAAACGAGTTCATACATGCCTTTATTATAATACATCACTACTTGTCCTGAATACTGAAATACAAATACATAAGCCGTGTACCCTGAAGGGCTAGGAATGTTATATACTACTAGATATCCTATCAAAATTGGTGACAAGTCACCCAGCCTTCTTCAAGGTCCATATCTAGTCACTAGTCCCTCAGTCCCTGTCACTGTGCGTGAGGTCACGCACCCTCCTCATCGCTCCTGCCAACATCAGCTTTGCATCAACTACCGGGATGTATCCTCCAATCGCTGTCATCCTCATCTGAACCCGGCTACGGAGCTCGATCCCATCGATCTCTCTGCGGGCTATGGTTGGGGAAGCGGCTCTGAAATCCCCTGGGTATCCTAGTTGGATGGCTCTCTCAGCTGTCAATGTCTGGCATAACTCTGCAGTGCGGGCAGATGCCGCAGTGATCTCAGCGTTAAGCTGAGCCACCATCCAGTCGTGTACAACTACTTGTATGGTCGCCGGGGGTGGTAGAGGTGAGTCTGGGTCGCTAGAGGATATATTGTAAGCCTCGTAGACCTGTGCATATATCCCATCCTCGTCATCATCATCAATATAGGGCATAGGGCTTTGAATCTCTGGGGGTGGGGTAGGAGAGCGAATGGTCGGGTGAGGGTACATCTCTATATCCCTCCAGCCTATGCCATCTCCCTGGGTCATCTCAACGTCATCAGCTATGGGGATAGGAAGGCCAGTCTCCTCCTCTGGAACATCCTCAGTAGGGTCATCATCTGAGTCATCAATGGATGGGTCCTCTGGCTCGGGAATAGGGTCATGCTCAGGGACCATAACATCATTAACAGGGTCAACCTCCCTAATAGGCTCCACTGGTACCTGACACAATAGGCAGGGTGTTACTAACTTAGAGTTGGAATTCCCTTGAGGGTAAAAAAAGTTAAGACTACCTGTGTAGCCTGACAATGAACTCGACTTGAGTTCTAATTAATTATTTTTTTATTCCTATGTCTACATATTTTATCTCCTATCATTTCCAAGATTTGATAACCTAAGGCTCCGATTTCATTTCTGTGGCGCCCCAAAATCCGGGGTCAGGAATCTCGGAGGCCACGCTATTTAAACTACTACAAACCATATACCTCACACTACAATGTATAAATACTCATACTTTACGACCCCACACTTATCACACACACATACTTATAGGTTATTTTCTTGGAAACGAACCATTCATAGCTAGAGTAATTCAACCATAAAGTGATAATTATTACAACCCAAAAGTAATTAAATCTTACCGGGGAGTAGCCTTTAAGTAAGGCTAGTCCGTCGGTCAAATATACGTTTCTTATTTATTACCTTACATAAGTCATGCTTATAAATAAGACGAACTAAAAATAACTAAAAACCAATCCAGCTTATTCGGACTACCTGTGGTACAACACCAAACAATCTACATAACAGATGGCCATTTCCTACCCGTTTCCTGGCTGTGGTTCTCATGGTAGGCATCTTGATTCACTGTTGTGTTGTGTCAATTTAAGAAAATAAGTGTGAGCTATAATGCCCAACATAATAATGTACAGTATGAAAATGAATGTATGATAACTTACGTAAAACATCACATATGATACTTATGTTTAATTCGAAATTAGTTTTCCCTTGGTGATACACACCTTCTATGAAAACAATTCTTTAGGGGATTTTATTATCCTGCGAATACCTTAATAGTAAACCCATTACTTAGGCTTGGGTTACGGTATTGCATCATAATTCCAATTGGAAGAATTAGGACACCCGTTAGAGCCACCGCATACGATGATCAGTCGTAATACGATAATAGTAACCTTTTCTACTAGTAGAAGGATGACACCTTCGTATCCCGGTTATCACCCTTGCCGCATTCGGGCTACGTGTCCCATTTTTGGATATACACATACTTCACAAGTTCTTGAGTACACAGAGTACCTTCGCCTGCGGTACCTTTGGTAGTCCATCTAGCACACATAGTACCAAAGTCTACCCCTCCCTTGTCCTTTTAAAAAGAATTCTATCATATCTCGAGAACTCGAACCACATCGAAGTTCCCCAAGCATTTTGCTTGTTGATAGAAACAGTTTATCTTACTAAGATATAAATGTATATATATATGTACTTCCAAAATTTTCGGAGGAAGTACTAAGGATGTGAGTTGACCGTTGTCAACAGATAATTAAATAAGGGGGAAAAGTTTCTCCTTGAAACTATATTCAAAATATTAAATAAGTCGGAATAATATTCTCCGACGATCTAAAATTATTCGAATGATTTTCGAAAATCATAAAGTAATTTAAATTCGGTTCTACGATTTTTAAATCATAAATAAACCCTTTAATAAATAGTAAATAGTTAAATGATAATCGATAAATAATTAAACCTCGAAGGAGTTTACTTTTAAAAGAATAAAATAATATTCCTCAACTAATTTATGTTTAATACATTAATAACTTTAATATTTAATCGAGATTGAAGTAAATATTTACTGGAGAATACTTCTCCTTAATAAATGAATAGTAAGTAAATATTTCTTGTCCAAATGATAAAGTATAGTTGAGGGAATACGATCTTTGGAAATCGTTTAAATCAAAGCTCGAGGTGTTTAATATTGGTAAGTGGACGTCGAGTCCCTTTAAAATGTACTACTATGGACTTGTAATCGTCCTATAATATCACCGGAATGATTCCCGGGTTTTTATCTTGAAATCCCGACCGACTCTCGATCTTATTATAATACGTTACGATTATAGCGGAATTAAACATTTCACGATATATACTTATCGTACAACATCGCTATATCATACAAAAATTAAATAACTACGTATCATGGAAAACATGGTACTTATGCAATGATAATTAAACAATCCTTTAATAACACAACAGTAAATGAAGTTGGTATCGTAAACTTGCCTGGGTATCTCGAGGTGGAGTATGCTCTAGGTTCCGCTCGGAAATCTATAATCATAAACACAATTTGTTTCGTTAGGTCCCGTTCTAACTTACGGCGACTCGCACTCATGCGCTACTTATTATGCACCCTCTCAACTTATATTACCCTTATTATTCCTTTAAGTCCTTATTCACATCATGGTCGCTTCATTTTTCTAAGTATCTTAGGTTCATTTTCATTTTCGTTGTCGGCTCCGCTTATGGATTCTACGGTTTCTAATCGCGCGGTCTCGGCTCCGATATTTTTATAAAATTGAAAAATCATTATTTTCACTTGAAATTTTTATGGAAGTTAGAAACTCAAAATACTACTCTCTGTAAATATTTCATGATTTATGAAAATTCTTAAGTTGATCCTTTATATTTTCAAAGTTCGTAATAAGTAGCAGTTTTTGTCGCGTAAATCACTTTTAGTAAAATGGCCATAACTTTTGATCTGTAAATCGGAATCAAGCGATTCAAATGCCTAAAATATCCTTATAACATTGTATATCATAATCAAGTTATTTTTCAAGAAACTAGAGTTTACATCTTCGGGACTTTCTGCAGAAACTTAAAGTTACGTTTTGTTCATTTTAGCGAGATTACGTTTACGATCGGAGTTTCGTTTACGGCTTAAATCTTTATACTACCACCAACAATCATCATATCATCATCAACACACTAACTACTCTCAAGAACATTATGTTCTTGAGGCAACAACAATCAACCTTAAATCTACTTAGATAAACATCAAGATTTCAAAAATATCACCTCTTAAACTAGGTTTATAACTACATACTAAAAGGATCTTGAAATTGAGTCTTAAATAAAGTTGAGTCAAAGAGTTTTACCTTTCTTGAAAGCATGAGATGTGTTCTTAAGGATGGTGGAGTCTTGGGAGTGCTTGGTATGGTTTTTGGAATCTAAAACCACCATTGAAATCAAGAAACCAAAGAAGAGGTACTATTCATACTATTCATTCTCAACTTTCTTGATTTTATTACACCAATCAAACCTTGATAAAAAGAAATCAAAGAATTATCTTACCTTAGTTTGGTTGTTAGGAAGCTTCAGAATTAATGGGAGGATTTAACCATGGCTAGAACTTGAGATTTTGATTTTGAATTTCTTCCTTGATGAAGAAAGCCTAATGGAAGAAATAAAGAAGGGGGAGAGAGTTTTATGCTTTCTTCCTTGGTTAATTCTAGGAAATGGGATTGGTGATATCTTATACTGATTTGATATTCTCCTAGATAGAATCCTAGGTTTATTCTTGTTGCCAAATCCATGGACAAATCTAAGTAGCTTCCTAGTTTACAAGCTAAGCTACTTGTTTTAGCTTCCTTAGCACACTATTTGATTAGCCTTGGTTGATCATCCTATATCTAGCTCACTATTTGATAAAGTAACCATGGTTACTTTCTTACAATGGTTAGTTAATGTGTTACGTTTATTTAATCATTTACGCATTCGCTCGGTCACTTAAACATTTTCGTAATACTTCCTCGTAAATGGTTCGCGATGTAATTCCTTTTGCATTTATTCCTTATGTTTTGTATTATCATACTTGGATATAAATCCGTAGGGTTTTAATCTTGTAATTATATTGGGATTCTCGTAATCCTCGATAAGTTGTAAATATGGTCATTTTTCAAAGTTCGTTTTCTTCGAAAACTAATAGCGTTTACATACACTCATTTGGTACGTATAACCGTAATATCAACTCTGAAACTCATTTTATCATGTACTACATAGTGTGGGCTCAAAAGTTTTTTTTTCCGCCCGTCAGGGTTACTATTCATTAAATGTTTTACAGGGTCTCAAAAAATTCGAGTTATTACAATACATATATATACCCTAATAAGATAAGTTGTTTCTATCAACAAGCAAAACGCTTAGGGGAACTTCAATGTGGTTCGAGTTCTCGACATATGATAGAATTCTTTTAAAGGACAAGAGAGGGGTAGACTTTGGTACTATGTGTTCTAGATGGACTACCAGAGTTACTGCAGGCGAAGGTACTCTATGTACTCAGGAACTTGTGAAGTATATGTATACCCAAAATGGGACACGTAGCCCAAATGCAGCCAGGGTGATAACCGGGATACGAAGGTGTCGTCCTTCTACTAGTAGAAAAGGTTACTATTATCGTATTACGACTGATCATCGTATGCGGTGGCTCCAACGAGTGTCATATTCTTCCAATTGGAATTATGGTACAATACCGTAACCCAAGCCTAGGTGCTGGGTTTACCATTAAGGTATTCACAGGATTATAAATTCACAAAAGAATTATTTTCAAAAGAAGGTGTGTATCACCAAGGAAAACTATTTTTGAATAAAATGTATTTATCATATATGACGTTTTACTTGAGTTTATCATACAGTCATTTCATACTGTACATTATTATGCTGGGCATTATAGCTCACTCATGCTTTCTTTTAAATGACACAACACAAAAGATAACCAGTATGCCGGTGTGGGACTTAGTCGCTTGCAGTCATGGGGAGAATCCATAGCAGCTTTGTCTCAGGTAGGCCAGAGTATCAGATAGGTATAAGATATCAGTCGTAATTATTGTAACTTCATGTAGAGGTTATGAATAATTGTTTGAGATCCTGTAAAGGACATTTGAGTTTTAATAACAGATGATACTTGTTGTACGTCGTTTCTAAGGCTATAACTTGTGAGTGTGTGAGATTGGGGGTCTGTGATATGGAATTATTGGATTATTGAGTTAATGCAGGTTACACATGATTGAAGGATTGCGTGACGATCCAGATTCCTGACCCCGGATTTAGGGGCGTTACAGTCAAGGCAGCTAAAGCCGCATGAACAGAAGTATCCCACGCATGATTTGGAATTAGCAGCGATTGTGTTTGCTCTTAAAATTTGGAGGCATTATTTATATGGGGAAAAGTGCGAGATCTATACAGATCATAAGAGTTAAAGTATATTTTCACGCAAAAAGAGTTGAATATGAGACAGAGAAGATGGTTAGAATTGATCAAAGATTACGACTATATGATAAATTATCATCCTGGAAAGGCGAATGTGGTAGCAGATGCTTTAAGTCGCAAGGAAAGATGGAATATGTTAACTTCATCAAAGGAATTGATCAAGGATTTTGAAAAGATGGAAATAGAGGTGCAGACTCCATAATTTGGAGGTGAAACAATGTATGTAATGTCATTTCAACCTGAAATATTGGAAAAGATTCGATGTTGTCAAGAGCAAGTGATGAACCGCAAAAAGGATAACTTAACAGGAGAGGAAGTTAAAGCTCAAAAGGATGAAAAATGAATATATCGCGTTAACTCACGCATTTGGATACCTAACATTGTGGAGCTAAAGCATGAGATTTTGCACTAGGTACATAACTCAAGATTTTCAATTCACCCTGGAAGTACGAAAATGTACAAGGACTTAAAAGGGAATTATTGGTGGCCAAACATGAAAAAGGAAATCGCGGAATGGATAAGAAAGTGCTATACATGCCAAAGAGTAAAAGCGGAACATCACCGATCGAGTGAATTGCTTCAACCACTAGACATACCAAAATGGAAATAGGAACATATCGTGATGGATTTCGTGGTAGGATTACCAAAGACTAAGTTTAATTATGACGTGATTTGGGTGATAGTCGATCGACTAAACAAATCAGCACATTTCTTGCCTATCAACGAAAAATTTTCATTGGAAAAGTTGGTCAAGTTGTATTTGTATGAGATTATGATGCGTCACAGAGTTCCAGTATCTATTGTATCTGATAGAGATCCGAGATTTAACTCATGATTTTGGCGCCAAATTTCAGGATCATTTGAGGATTAAGCTGAAATTGAGTATGACATATCATCCGTAGACTGACGGACAAAGTGAAAGGAAAATTCAAACGATCGAGGATATGTTGCGAACCTATGCAATAGATTTCAAAGGAAATTAGGACGATCATTTGCCATTGATTGATTTTTCCTACAACAATGGTTATCACGCGAGTATTGGCATGCCGCCTTATGAAGCGTTGTATGGAAGAAAATGCAGATCCATTGGGATGAGATTGGTGAGCGCAAACTAATTGGGCCAGAACTAGTTCAACAAACGAAAGAGAAAGTGGAAATGATTTGAAGAGATTAATTGATGCTTAAGATCGACAAAAAAGGTATGCGGATCGAGACCGAACCGATATGCAATTCGAGCCCAGGGATAAAGTGTTGATAAAGATATCTCCCTGGAAAGGTTTATCCCGATTTGGGAAGAAAGGAAAAACGATTCCTAGATATATTGGACCATTCGAAGTACTTAGACAAGTTGGAAAGGTGGCTTATGAATTAGCGTTACCTCCGTAATGCAACATCTTCATAACGTGTTTCACGTTTCTCTTATAAAGAAATATAATGCTGATGCAAGCCATGTAATCAAATTAGAACCAATGGAAATTTAGCAAGATATGTCCTATGTGGAGCAACCATTGCGAATCTTAGATCGTAAAGAGAAGACGCTCAGAAATAAAGTTGTACCTCTAGTTAGAGTACTGTGGAGAAATCCTAAAGTAGAAGAGTCAACCTAGGAATTAGAAAGTGAAATTCAAGAAAAGTTTCCATATCTATTTGCTTAGACTAGATTATGGGGACATAATCCTTTTAAGGGGGTAGATTGTAACGACTAGGAATTTCGCGATTTGATTAAATGAATAAAGTGAATAAAGTATGATTATGTGGTGTAATTATAAATTATATGATTTATTAAAGGGTTAAATGATTTCGTTGGTTAATTGTCTTTATTGTATATTAGTAACTGGGAACGTAAAATGACCCATTCCAGTTTGATGAATCAGCTTAGGGGATAAGCTGTGTTGTCGGGCCATCAGGTAGAATCGAACCCGTCTTAAAAAGGGATTAAAGTGTTTTAATATGAACTATGTGTTATTGTGTGAAATAGGAATGTTTAAGTGAATATTATATTCCAGTGATGTGTCAGTTGATATAAAGGATTGATTGTGGAAGCGTAGCAGAAAACGCTCAGCGTCGGGTCGTCACACAAGACGTGACCCGTTACGCGAAAAACAAGGGAAATAATAATAATAATAACAAAAAAGGGAAATTTTGTGAATGGTTATGAGTTGTGATGTGTGAATATATGTGTTTTCCTGTCTGTATGCATGACTACGTGATCTGGATAATTTTAATTGATTTTATAGAATTGATTTGATTTAATTAAGGTATATTAAACCTTTATTTATTTTTATAAAATTATCTGAGTATGTTTGAGGTGTGAAAGTTGTGTTATTTTCAAAATAGTCCCAGAGACTTTACAAAAATGAAGATGAAATTATTTAGTGATCGATGTATTTTAAAAATGATTTTATAGAGCCATAATTCCATTTTGAGCGCAATCTTGTAAAATCTGTATTAAATTAACCGTACGCTCAAAAATTATTTTAAAAATATGGTTGGAAAGCTAATTTCGAACTCTATATTTTAAAATTGATACCTTTTATTTTCATCTTTCTGAGAGAGCTATGTAATATTTAAATTTATTTTTAAGCTTAGGAATAAAAAGAAAAGAGAATAGAAGAAAGAAACTTTACAAATTACAAAAGTACCCCTGCCCCTTATTACATAATCTCACCCTCCCCCTTTATTTTTATTTCTTCACCCGTGCACTCTCTCTCTCTTCTCTCACTCTCTCTCATCTCTTTTACTCTCTCTCTTTCTCTCTCTCCCTCTCTCTCCCCCCCTCTCTCTCTCTCTCTCTCTCTCTCTCTCTCTTCTCTCGGTACAACCCTCTTCTCTCATTGATTTCTATGGATTCATCCATAAAACTTCATGCTTATGCCATATATATACTTTAAATCATGTGCATGTGTGTGTAGGTGCTTGCATGCGTGTCTGCATGTATGTTTGTGTTCGATGCCGAGCCGATAGCTCAACTCTTGATTCCTTTGAGTGTTCGACTTGAAATTTTGTCAATTCTGTGATGAATATGAGTTACATGTGTTAGTTTTTGTGTTTTTGGGTTAAAAATTGGAGGTTCAAGGTTGGAAACCCCCGAATGGGGGCACCACTGTGAAACCACCGCCACCAGTGATGAACTTCGGTGAACCGGTGGTGAGTAATGATGTATAAATTGAACTCTAGAATATTGAAACTTGATTTTTGATAGTTGCAAGTGGTGTTTTCTATAAAACTGAATGGATTCTTGGTTTTTTAAAAAGAATTAAGTTGATTTCTATGGATGTGAATGACTTGTTCATGATTGTTCTTAAAATTGTTTTGATTTAATTGATTTGTGAACTTAGTTTGATAGATGCATGTGATGGTATTGTTTAAGGTGCAAATTTGGTTAGTTTTGTTCAAAAGAAAGTGATACTAAGGATTGATCTTGCTAAATTGGATTTAAAATAAGTTTAATTGGTGAAATTATCTTTGAATGTTGTTGTATTTGATTGAGGCCGAATGGTGCATTATTTTGGTGACTTGATTGATTCAAAGTTGGTGATTAATAGGTGTTATGGAGTCGTCCTTTGAATTTAAGTTATAAAGAGGCTTGGATGTTATATTAGAATCATGCATGTAAAGATATATGAGTGCATGTTAAGATAATAAGAATTATTGAATATATGTTTAGTTCGGTTCGGATTTTGTGAATTAAAAGGAGAGAATTATTGAATTGATTATGGTTTGAGTATTTATAGAATCTTTTGATTTGATTAAATAATTTTAATTCGAATTTTAACTATTGTAAATGAGGTTTTTAATTTAAGAGAATTCGGTTGATTTGATTGTAGAATCTGGTTAAATGAGTGCATGATGATGTAGTTTATACGTTTGTTTCGAAATGTTGATAAAAAGAAAAAGGTTGAGTTGCTTGTTATTGAGTCATGCGAATTGAGGTTATTTACTAAAGTATGAAGTTTAAAGTATATAAGTACACTTTATTAAGTGATATGTGTCATGGATGTGTCGTAATGTATGTGATTCGATGACTAATTGATTTGAAGTATGACTATATGGTATATCGTGCTATATGAATATGATCGAGTATATATATATATATATATATATACTCTTCGGGTTTTGCGATAAGGGTTAATTGTCCAGCGTTCTGGGAAGGTCGAGTGAGAATCTAATTAGGGTTTAATTGTTGGATTGTATATTCGGAGCGAGAAGGCATTCTGGCTAGGAAAGGGAAAAATGTACTAGGTGGCAGTACTTCAACCCTTATGAAATAGGAAAGCGAATTCAGGCAAGTAGCTCTGTTTACTTGTATAAACTGTTTATAGAGAGGATATTGTTCATGCCATGATAGAAATGTGAACTTTTATAGCACTTGTGAGCCTGTTATTGATTCTTGAACCTTGATAATGAATTCTTGTACCATATCAGTTATTGATTCTTTGAAACACCCTGTAATTGTTCTCATAACGATTTGATATGCTTATTGTTCAAACCCTTGTAATAACCCTGTCGATTCATATTCCAATTACCTACTGATTCCTTTGAATACCCTGAATGCTTGTGATCCTTATAAGAACCTTTATCAATTCCCATGCATATTGTTGGTTAATCTTTCTTTTGTCTGCCTTATTCTGTAATGATCCTTAGAACTATTTTGATTCCCTATCCTATATATCCTATTTATCTTTTGATCAAGATCCTTGTTATGGATCTTTGCTTACCTTTGATACGATCACTTTCTTTGAATTCTTGAATTGAACTTAAGAATGATTTTCGACTTGAAAGAGTTCGAACGATTTCATATTCTTGGTAATAATAAAATGAACTTAGTAAGACCTTTCTTTTCCAACACAAAGGTTTTCCAAATGAATTCCTGATCGATTGGATTAAGACATAAGAGACTAGTTAGAATAGTCCAGTTGTATTAAGAGACTAGCGGGGCTAGTCCAATTAAGGCTGAAATTATACCATAGGTACCTTAAAGACCAGATGGAGGACTTTGAAAATGAAATAGTTTAAAATGATTTCTGATGAGTTGATTGAGATATTGTTTGGTATACAGCTTTGAGAACCCTGATTCTATTCTAAAAATGATATCAATCATATAATTGATTTCCAGAGTTAGATATATTCTTGCTTTCCTGGTGAGAGATCCTTTGAGATCCAAATGTTGATTTGTGATGAATGTCGGCTTTCATCCCATCTTGAGCCTTGATTCCTGAAAGCCCCAAATCTTTTTCATAACCCTTTCATAGCCCAAAGACATAAATCTTCCACCTAGAAATTTTAAAGTAGAATGCCTTAAAAGCCGTAATGGTATATTGTTATTATTGTATCGTAGAACTGTCATTTAGTTACTTGTTGAGTTTTATACTCATATATTATGCTTTGTTCTAACCATGGCAGTTAAGCAAGAGGATGGTCAGACTTAGGCGCGCTGCTCGTAAGAGCGTACCTGGTGACCCCTACCGTGTTGTAAGCTCCCAGATGCCAGAGCAGGTAGTACAGGTTATGTGTGAGCAAGCGCGTAGTCGGAATGTTTGTAAAGATACAATGGGTTTTCTGTCGGTTCCAAGTCGGAATCGATTGTGTAAATTTGGTATTATTTTGGGTTGTAATTTATATATTATGATAGGTCATTGTAATCTTGTCTCAAACTTTATCCTATTAGATCATGTTAGTAGTTAATTGGGGTTTATGCTTATTTATTGTTAGTTTAATGTTGTGTGGGTCATCATTTCCTAACCCCGAGATTGAGGGCGTCACACTAGAAGAGTAAGCGAGGCGTAGAAAAAGAAAGCAGGTGATCAAAAAATAGAACCGATGCGTAGAAAAGAAAGCAAGTGATCAGTAAATAGAAGAGTGGCATAGAAAAAGTAGGCAAGTGGTTATTGAATAGAATCATTAGACAAGTACTAGTGAAGCTGGAATCATTTATGATAAGGAAAGTACTTCTGAACTTTTCTCGAGATATATTTCAAGTATTTCTGAACTTTCTCGTAACAAGTTGCTAGTATACAAAATAATTATGTTTTATATTGCAAGTGCTTCAAAACTTTCAACTTAGAACCCTGAGGAGGGCTCGGGAAGAAAAGAAAAGAGAAGGAGGTGGGGTGATTTTATATTACCAAGGGAGGGTAATATGGTAATTTGGTTATTGCTTAATTTGACTCTCTTTTTATCCTTAAAAGAAATTAGAATTAATCTGCAAAGGCTTCTCTCGGAATGATGAAATTGCTTTGAATAAAAATCTTTATCACGTAGATCTCGAAATTAGCTTTCCAACCATTACTCAAAATGAATTTTTGAGCGAACGGTTGATTTTATATGAATTTTGCAAACTCACTTTAATAAATACATTTTCCACATAAAATTAATTTAAAAATGCAAAGATCCACAATTAAATTCACTTATCATTTTTAAGAAGTCTTTAAGACCTCTACGAAGATAACAGAACAAATCTCATGTTTTTATCCATCTCAGATGATTTTATAAAAATGCACGAAGGTTAAATAAACCCTTATTTAAATCAAGTAATTCCTTTTAATCCAAAAAAAAATGTCACAGAGCACACAGTCATGCACACAGGCAAGCAATCACACATATACGATCATATAACGACTCAGGTCTGATTATAAAATATATCACTCTTAAATCTTTATCCTCTTTTACGCGTACCGGGTCACGTTCAGCCTGACGGCCCGACGCTCAGCGTTTCGAATACGCTTCTCATTACCTTTGCCAATTAACACATCTCGTAAGACGAAATACTTTATTCATTCACTTCATATATAATTCACATTTTATATTATTTAATTTCCATATTAGGACGGGTTCCGTTCTACCTGACGACCCGACACCACAGCTCGACTTCTAAGCTGACTCTTTAAATTGGAACATTTTTTATCCACGCTCCTCAGATATGACAAATAATTACCACTTAATCACGTAATTATAATCTCATCACATAACACGCACTTTACTTTCTTAATTACGACGCAAAATTCTCGGTCGTTACATTTCTTGCATGAGTCACATAAGCCATCGGGAGTAAACACTGTATTGGGAAATCCTCTTATAAGATCTGTCCTCACAAGTTCATTGATATTGCTGAAATTGAGGTGAGAAAGTCTTTTATGCCAGTTTCAGCTGTCTTCCACAGATGCTCTACTAAGTAGACAAACTTCTGATTCATCAGTGCTTGTGAAGACCCTGGCTTCATATAAACTACCATGTCTAAAACCAGTCATTGTAATCTTTCTAACAGACTTACTGACAATTTCACAATGCTCTTCATAGAAGTTCACATGGTAACCTCTATCACAGATTTGACTCACACTGATTAGATTATGCTTGAGTCCTGCAATTAGAGCTAGATTCTCAATGATGACATTTTCAATTTTGGTTTTTCCATATCCCAAGATTTGTCCTAAGTTGCCATCTCCATAAGAAACACTTGGGCCAGCTTTCTCCTCAAATTCTGATAGCAGGGATTTATAACCAGTCATGTGTCCTGAGCATCCACTGTCTAAGATTAGAGTATTTCTCCTATTACCCTGCAATCAATATATAAAATCAGTTAGTGTTTTTAAGGACCCATACTTACTTGGATCCTTTGGCCTTTTTAAGTTTATTAACATATGTAGCAGAAGACTTCTTACCAGAGTTTATGTTAAAATCCTTATTATCAGTATTTACATATGCAGAAACAGAATTTGCTTTATTTAAAGAGGGTTTCAGTTCATAATAATCATAATCCAAACTGTGATACTCTTTACATGTATAAATAGAGTGCCAAATACTACCACAATGAAAACAAGGACTCTATGGTTTATATCTAACTGTCCTATTCCTAAACTCTGATTTAGGAGGAACAGTATTTATCTCTTTATTCTTCCTGCAAGAATTAGCAAGATGATTTGTACTACCACAGTTCAAACAAGCCTTTTTAGGGACATTGGGTGGAGTTATATAGTTACCATTCTTATTAACACCTACCTTGCCATTTCTATTTTTCCTAGGCCTTTTCTTCTTGTCTTTCATGTGTAAATCCTTCCGATTTTGCTTAAGTTGTTTCTGAGTCAATAAAATAATATTTATTAATTTTGTGTGAACTTGTTCACTCTTATCAGTAAGTAAGTTTGAACTAGGTGCTGAGGTTGAACCTACCTCATTAATTGATTTAATAGCATCAACATTGGGTTAAACTTAATGGTCTTTAACTGAAACTTGTTCAGTTTAACCTTAGTATCAGTATTTAATGGTTTATCTTTCTCAGTTTCTTTTTCAATTTTCTTATCAGAATTAGATCTATCAGCATATCCTAGTCCTGATCTCCAACAACCATTCTCTAAAATTTCCTGAGTTGTTTTTCCTGAGTTAGTCCAAAGTTCAATAACCTCTCTTTCTTTAGTTAACTCTTTTTTCTAGATAAGCATGCTTTTCTAAAAAAATTCTTTAATAAAAACATCATTATCTTTTTTTTTTGAATTTCTAGCATGGAAAGCAACTCAATTTCTAGGTGATCATTCCTTTTCTTTAACTCAGAGTTCTCACTCTTGATTCTATTGTTCTCTAAAGTTTGATCCCTGTAACTAACATGCGGAGATTTAAGAAACAATCTTAATTCACATATTAATCAATATCAAAAGCAAGAGTAGTCTGAGGTACCTTTAATTCAGTATTATCAGCCTCAGTGTTAGCATTTACCATGAGAGCATAATTGATCCCATCATCTGAATCTGATGAATCATCCCAGTTTTTCTTCTTTGAGATCAAGGCTTGTTTCTTCTCAGCTTTAGGTTTTCTGTAGTCAGCTGCAAAGTGTCCAATTCCATCACAGTTGTAGCATCTTTCCTTTGACTTGTCAAGTTTTCCAGATTTTGATTCCTTCCAATCGGTACTTCTTTTGTTATTCCTCTTATCAGAGTTTAAGGAACTGAAACCTTTTCTGGAAAACCTTCTTCCTTTCTTGAAGTTTTTATAGACCATCTTCTTGAAGTCTTTAACCAATAGATCAGCCATTTATTCCATATCTTCATTGTTGTCATGATCACTGTTAGTATCTGATTTAATATCAGTATTTAAGTCATCATCAGAGTTTGATGATTCAGTATCTGACTTTGCAATCATAGCTTTTCCTTTGGAGTAGCCTTTTCTCCTAGCTTTCTCATTTGGCTTCTCTTCAGCTTTGAGTGCTACTCATCTAGACTTTGATCCTTTCCTCTTGATCCTTTTTTCCATCTCTAGTTCATGAGTTTTTAGTATTCCATAGATCTCATCTAGAGGTGTGATTTCAAGTTGATAGTTATCCCTTATTGATGTGACCTTAAAGTCCCACTTTTCAGGGAGAGCAAGTAGGAACTTCAAGTTTGAGTCCTATAAATCATACTACTTATTGACAAGAGATAAGTCATTCAGAAGCTTCTGAAATCTATTATAGATCTCAGTTAAGGACTCATTATCTCTTGAGTGAAACTGCTCATATTCTTGAGTAAGTACTGTCCTCCTGTTCTTCTTGATAGAAGTTGTGCCTTGACACTTTACTTCTAAAGCATCCCATATCTCTTTTGTTATTTTACATCCAATAACTCTATTGGACATAACACTATCAAGACTGTTATGCAAGATGTGTTTGACTTTAGCATCCTTTATAATAGATGAAAGATCTTCATGAGTGTAGTCCTTTCTTTCTTCGTCAACCATCTTTTCTGGTTCTCCTGCAACAGAAACAGCTACCTTCATTGGTTTATGAGGACCAGTATATATACATATATACTTTTCACAATCTTTGAAATCCTCTGACATGTATAATATACACAGAGTTCCAGTTTATAACTGTATAAAAATATCGTTGCAAGGTGATCTCATATATCCAACCTTGTCTCAACGTTTTTCTGAAAATCTTTGTCATGCATAAGATAATCATTAACTAGATATAAGTTTAAAAGATGAAGTTACAAGATACTCCAATATACTTATATCTTTTCTGAATACTACTTGAACTACCACCGTTCAAGTTATAATTAGTTTCAAAAGTTCATCACACTGATGAGACTACAAGATAAGACTTGAATAGATTCAATCTTTGAAATATCATTAAATGAAATGAAGTTATGATATACTTCATTAAGTCCCGATATATATATCCACATATATATCTCTTTATACATTTTCTGAAAACCTCTGTCATGTAAAGTATGAACAGAGTTTGTAACATCCAATGAATTTTTGGAAAGGAAAAGAATTGTGGCATAAACCCGGTATCTTGCTGATCAGGCAAAGATACCAATATGTAACCTTTTCTACTAGTAGATGGACGAATTCCCCACTGGTCATCACCCTGGTCGCAATAGGACCTTATGTTGGACTACCACTCAGCCACTTACGCATTTGATGGACTCCCACTGAGCCACTTACACTTTCATGGACGCCCACTGAGCCCATGTTGCTTATGCCGACTCGATAGATGGACTTACTTCCCGAACGTTGGGTAAGTAATCAATTCATTTACCAAAACAGCAACTTTGTTGCGAATATAAAATACACCACAGAGCCGGATCCCTCCGGTTTTGAGCGAGTATTTAAATCCCTTTTAAAAAGGAAGATCTTAAATATATAAAAAAATGAGTTTTGGGATCCGCTCTAACTTTTAAAAATCATTTTAAAGACTCGAAAACACTTTAAAGAGTGTTTGGAGTAATGCTGATTTAATAAAGTAAATCAGTCCCAATATATTAGAAAATATCTAAATATTATTATTTAAATAACATTCCCATAAAGAATAATCTTTATAAAAATAATTGAAGTAGAAGTTGTAAAACTTATACTTGAAATGAATAGTAAATAACCAAAGATGTACTTATACGAAAGTAATATCTTTATTTGAATAATCAAAAGTAAGTTTGATTCTCGACACATTATTCTTTAATAAAATAAAGAATATTATTCAGTAAATAATCGGAGTCATAGATCCTCAAATGAATATTCAAATAATATTCATTAAATAATATAAACTGAGTCATAAGTCCTCGAATGAATATTCAAATAATATTCAATTAATAAAATAAAAGGAGTCATAAGTCCTCGAATGAATATTCAAGTAATAGTCATTAAATAAAATAAAAGGAGTCATAAGTCCTCGAATGAATATTCAAGTAATATTGAATATTCAAGTAATATTGAATATTCAAGTAATATTCATTAAATAAAATAAAAGGAGTCATAAGTCCTCGAATGAATATTCAAGTAATATTCATTAAATAATATAAACTTATCGAATAAACCTTATTCGAATAATAGTTTTAAAAATTATTCATATATATATATATATATATATTATACTCGGGAGCCTCGCCTTTTAGAAAAAAGTTCACCTTTTGCTCCCCTATACTAAGGGTATACGCAAATACCGCTTATCTCTAGCATAGGTATTATGCAACTAATAAGCATTTGAACCAACAGATATATAAATCAAGAATATGAAACAGGCATGCATATATAGCATATTACATGCTACCATATATCACAAGAATTTGCTAATAACAAATATGCATTTATCACAAGATCATGCATATACACATATACATCACAACAACAGTTATACGGGTAGAAAACTTGCATGAGCGACTGGGGGTTATAAATGGCTTGGGGCGAGTCTGGTAACCTATAAAAAACATATAAGTTGGAATTAAACCAAAGTCACTTGTAAATCTATACTTTAACCAAATTAGACTCTAACTCTCGCTTTGCGCTTACTGATTCTCTTAAGTCGCTCGAGTACCCTCGGCTCCACCATTTTTAATAAATTAACCATTAAGGGTTTTAAGGCGATTCTTTCGCGAGTACCTTACCAACTGCCTAATCCACTTTACATAAATGTTTCATACCCCAATTTGTCCTTTAAGGTCTTTAACCTATGTTTCAAAGTAAGGCGAGGGGTAATGGTTCATTCGCGAAACATCGTTACTTAAAACGGCCGTTTCTCTTAAACCGTACATCGGAATCAAACGAACCACATATCAAAACGAAGCTCGTAACATGAACTATCTAATCATGGCAATGGTCAAAACCTAGCAGGGAGTTCTCGGGTCCTAATGTTAAGAACAAAATAGCCTAAAGTAAATCGGACATTACGACGGCTATGTTTACGCGATTTCCCAAATTTAAAACACTCCAATTCAACCCACAATCAATCCACAATCACAACCCAATCAAAACTCCATCCATACTACATCATAACAGCCCCAACAACTCAACATCAACAATTTATACTTATTCTTAAACTTAAATTTAACTACACTTAAGTTCATTAATCAACAATCCAAGAACTACCACTCCAAAAACTTCACACAATCAACTAATCTCTACATTTACAACTAGCAAACCTCCAATGAATTATAACAACAAAACTAAACCTAATTACTCAAATAAAGTTAGGGTTTGTAGGGGTTATACCTTCCTTAGAGAGTGGAGAATCAAGAGAATGGCTTGGAATCACCCTTAAAGTCCTTATCCAAGCTTAATCTAAACAAAACTTCAAGAACAAAAAATTTAGCTCTTGAAAAACACTATTCACCATCTTCTTCCATGATTTTTAGGAAGAGATTGTGGATGATTTCGGAGCTCAAACTTATAGGATATTCATAACTATGCATAAGGAGTCTTAGATAATTACCTTGTAATTTATCAAAGCTTGGAACTATGATTTTGACTTTCTTGCTTTGGAAAAGAAGAAGAAGCCGAGAGCAAGGTGAAGAAAATGAAATGATCTTTGTGTTTTGGGTGAAATGATTGTTGGTTGGTTGTTTTTAGCTTGATTTTGGTTAATTACCTTTTTAACCATGAACTTTGTGTGATTTTAAATCAACCACACCTTCTTCCCCCTCATGTCATGCTTATGTCACCTTGTTATGTCATCATCCCTTACTTGCCCTCTTCTCATTGGTTTGATGACATCATCCCCTCTAATCTCTTTGATTAGCTTTTAATTATTTGGTTAATGACCGCTGATCTGTTATACGGTTCGCTTAACTTTTGTTTTCGTTTATCGTTTGAGGGATCATACCCGGGATCTTATTACTTTGGTTTCCTTAACCTTTCTCAATACATTATTTTCCTTTTTATGATCCTCTCTTATAATCCTTGAATTTAAATCCTTTTTATTCTGTTACCTTATACTCAATTCTTTCTGTATCTGGTAGATTTCTGGGAAAAATCAAAGTGTTTGGATTTGGATTCTGACGATCTTTACATACACTTATATACCACATAGAGTACTAATAATATCCCAGAAGATCAATAAAAGAACCCCTACATAGTGTGGCATGAAAAGTTTTCTTATTCAGCAAAACACTATTCATAAGGGTTTCAAAAATTCCAAAAATTGGGGTTATTACAGTCTCCCCTCCTTAAAAGGATTCCGTCCCGGAATCCAATAGAAAATGAGTAGGGATACTTTCTTAGAATTGCACTTTCTAACTCTTAAGTAGTTTTCCCACATTGTGGTTCTACCATCAAACTCTGACTAGTTTGATAACTCTTCTCCTAAGCATTTGTCCATTTTTGATCTATAACCCTTTCTGGTTGCTCCATGTAGGTTACGTCTGGTTGCATGTCTATGCACTCATATGCCCCTATTTGTCTGGCATCCGAATTACACTTCCTTAACATTGATATGTGGAACACGTTATGAACTTACTACATGTTCGGGGTAGGGCTAGCTCATATGCTAACTTCCCAATACGTCTTAATACCTCAAAGGGTCCAATAATTCGTAGGCTTAGCTTTCCTTTCTTTTTGAACCTCATCAATCTTTTCCAAGGGATACCTTTAATATTACTAGGTCCCCTATTTCCTATTCTTTGTCCTTTCGTGTCAAATTAACATATTTTTCATGTCCATCTTGGGCTACTACCAGCCGTCCTCTGATTAGATCTATCATATCCTTGGTCCTTTGGACCACTGCTGGTCCGAGCATCTTGCGCTCTACAACTTCATCCTAACATAAGGGAGATCGACATTGTCTTCCCTCAAGGATCTCATAAGGCGACATCTCAATACCTGACATAAGATCTATTATCGTGAGAAAACTCAATCCGCGTTAAGTGATCATTCCAAATTCTCTCAAGTCTATTGCACAGACTCTCATTATAGCTTTTAGCATTAGAGCTTTTGCTTCTCAATACCCATTCTTTTCCAGTTCGTAATCGCTACTACCTTCCGTTCCTAATATTATACTGGTTATACTTTTGCTCATTAGCGTTCTATAACCTTTTAATAACCACGTCAACCTTAGTATCACTAACGCGTTAGAATCGGAATACCATCGTACTAATACTACTTCCTTTAGCTGCTTCCATCTTCGAAAGCTTGATCCATCATATAGAAGTAAAGGAATTTGTTGAGAGATCACTATGATCATGAACACTTGTTCTATTGCATAGTTAGTACAGAAGGTGGCCAGCCTTTAGCACTTGACAAGCAATTAAATGACATGTGGTATCCTACTAGGCCTCTATCACACAGATAGATAGTCATTCGGCAATACCTCCCCTTCTGGAAGGGTTGTTCTTCTCAACTTACATGAAATGAAAAGAAGAGAAAAGAACGAACTGAAGAGAATTGTATATATGTAAAAAAATATTGCCATAAAATATCTGGATTGGAATCTACCTCTGAACTATAGAGGTTTGTCATTGGAGAACAAAACATATATGTATTTATGTCAACATCAAGTATTATAGCATCATATTTCACATGCCTAAATATTTTTGCTATTCCGTCCATCATTCTATGGACCCATGCTCTTCCTCGAGCTTATACATAATCACCTTTGAAACTCCCTCGACATCAAAAATCGAATCTGGGATCTCATTCTAGACACCATCGTTACTAGAATTCTATGCTTGCATCGCAACCTTCCTCGTATAGTAATACAACTCTCTACTGATAAGAAGGAATAAATATTCAATAGGTAGATAATCTACTTAACCAGTCTATTCAACGATAACTTATACATCACCACAACCCGATTAGGGGTACCCAATCTCAACATCCATTACACTACAACTCTCACAGTTGTAATCGGCTCATTATTCAAAGAATCGTTGCTGCATTACTATGGTCCACCACTGACCTACTGTCATCATTCATTTTCCTTGGAATCTTAATAGCTAACCATACGGAGTCCATACCTGTCGTATCAAATTCTTCTAAGGAGTTAACATAGTTACCATTCATAATTCATGAAGAACACTCCAGATCCTGACGTACTATCATGACATGAAGCAGATAAAATTGCAGAAGAGTTTCAATCAAAGCAACGATAGCAGGTTAATACCATTCTTAATCATATGCCTTCAATAGAAGACTTAACTCGAAGGTTCGTCTAGTCCTTTTTGAAACATGGTCCTGGCTAATCTCAAGATAGTACCTTCTGAGATAGATAGCCCACTCATGGCGATTACACGAATTAAACCTTTACCAACTACTATTACGGTTGGGTATTGCACAGTCATCAGAAGGAATGTCAATCTTCCAAACCATAATACAACCTTCACAGCTTTAACCATCATCACTGTATTCCTTTGGCACAAGCGCCTATAATTATCCTCTTACCTTTAAAGTGTCGGCCACCTCTTTGGTCTTTCCTGATAGTAAAATTTCCTTACAGTCAATGTCATTTTAACCACCTCCAAATAAATTTTCTACCTCATTTCAATCACTGCTTATGTGAAGATGTTTTCCTTAAAATCTGATGAGTAAAAAAAAAATATCACCATTTTTCCATAAGTTATTACCTCAGTCTTTAGAGGTTAATCACTGTCACGACTGACTCTCAATCATACTTAGAGCATCTTTTATCTTAGGTCCTAATTTCCCTGAACAATTTCGACCTTTACTGGTTCGATCCATACTTTCTCGTGGTTTAACATGTGCCCCACTTGGCATCATTATAATTACGTCATATTTCCTTTATCAATATTTCTATTCTTGAGAATTTTGAATATTACCTTTCTCCTTGTAAAACCTCTAAGGTTATCCTTGAATCGTTCCTCCTGTATTCCCTAGATACAGGGCATATCAAAATACCATTTACTAATACTAGAACCATTGTCTATGTACTTCTGAAAAATTTATTTACTGATCTTTAAAGGTTGTTGTTACCTTGATTCTTTCCAATTCATACTTGTCAAAACTCATGCTGTCCCTATTAAGGGTGAAATGCCAACCTTTATGCATTCCCCTAGGATTCGTTTTAAGTTACCGATGTTCTATCCTTAATTCCACCTTTAAAAAGGTACATGCATCCTTCCATGGATAAATCAAGTCATATATCCCTGATGAGGGTGTCTTTATTCAATCATTCCCACCTCGATAGTATATGCCTAATTTCATAATAATATCCTTATCCAAAATGAGGTCAATCCTTATGGCCTCCAAAAGACAATAACGGTTATCCACTTTTCTTGCCTGATTCGGTAATGATAACAAGGATGTTCTGGAAGATATTGGTCGTGTTCAACGTGAACTTCTTCTTAATAATTCCGTATTTACTTTTGTTGTCTATCTCAACAGTCATCTTAATGTTGGGATATCTCTCATTCCTGGCGTCTTCCTTCCTGGGTATCAAGCCACCGGTCTCACACTCCACATTCTTGAAGGTCACTTCCTTCATCCAATTTTCCTAATTTCTTACTTTCTTGTCTCCTCGGTCTATCCGGGTCTCATTATTTATCCTTCGAACTATCTCAAGGTTTCCCGAATCTTTCCAACTTGAAGGGGGTACAACATATATGTATCTCTTATGCCTTCAACCATCAATTTAACTCATGGTGAATCACCCTCATCCTGACGATTACTTACTTTTCTATTTCTATTGCTACGAGTCTTTAGGGTTTCCTCATACCCAAATTCCTTATTATTCCTCAAACTCTATTGCCTTTATATTCATTTCCACTTCAGTTTCTTTTTATTTTCCTTTCTTTTATCATTATTTCCTGAACTAACACAACATAAGCATTGATTTCAAACATCCCGTCATTCTGGATTCGTGTCCTCAGAACGAATCTTGACAACTTTTACAACTTAGATTCATAATTCATCATACTCGTCCGCCTTGTTCTGGCTCTAAAGCTTTTACACTATCTCCATAACCTTGGGAAGTACTTTCCTGAAAACAATTGACTGAACTGTAATCAGTTTATCATAACCTCTTGCTCCGTGCCTTTCTTGGTCTTTCACCAGTGGGTGGTCTCTCTCTTAGGAGGGTAAGTGACAAAAACACTATTTTCTGATTCGTCAATCATTTAGAATCTCAAATGATTCCTGTATTTCCTTTAGCCAGGCTCTTGCCTCGGCTGGGTCAGCTATTCCCTTGGAACTCTGAGAGCTTAGCGATTTAAAGGTCCTGAAGAATTTCATACCACATTGTTTCCTCAAGGTGGTGGTTAGGGTAAAAGTATAAGTTTTGTTTTAGGCATGTCCATGGATTGCCCAATAGGAGTACCATCCCGGTCCTTCCTATCTTGCTCGACTTCTGTTTTCTCAGTCTAAATATTTCTTCCCACTCCCCATAATTGGGGTCATCTTTAATTTAAAATCTTCATTTTGCACTTCATTATATTCTGGGTCCCTTATATCTTAATTACGACCTCCCTAATTATCACATTCAAGGTTTGCCCCTAATCTTATTCCTCATGGGGGCATAATGCTCGGAAAAATTTTAAGAATCTCTGGATATTTATTTTACTTACTTTGCTTAAGTCTTTCCCTCGTTCTGTCCTTGCATGATTGCAAATTATGAATTCTCAAGTTCTATAAACTTCATGACACTCTCTTAAGTGTTAATAGTGCAATTAACAATATGAACTTATCACAAACAACTGATCTGAACTGAAATTAATGAATATATACATAACCATTTATTCGAGGGTACAACTACTGAACACATTAAAGAGAATTACATCATTTGATCTGATCGCTTATATCCCAAAAGTACTACCATAGATAATCATCTCGTCATTAAAACTAATCATTCATAACTTAGGCTAATCCTCCAAAAGCGGTGCTACATGAAACCCTTGTCTGATCGCTCTGGCTCTGCACACTATCATGGATAGAGAAATGCGAGCACACACGACATCCCTAACATGCTCCATCACAGAGGTGATGAGGTCTAAGATAGTGGCAAGTAGAGCTGGATCAATCTGACCCTCAAAATGGCCTGTAGCTGTAACATGGGTGGTAGCCTCAATCCTTTCCATGCTATGAGCTAATCCTGCCGGAAGTACCCCACCCTCAATCCTTGGTGCAGTAAGTCGATCCAACAAATCACTCCTAACATTACGGGCCTCGGACAGGCCACCCAAAGTCATGTAACAATCGGCGATAAGAGAAGCCTGAGTGGTTGCATCTAGTAGTTCATGGGGTGCAGGCGGTGCAGGCCCAGGGGATCCAAATGGATAACCAAGCACGGTATCAGGTGACAATGGTGCAGGAGATAAAGGTGGCATTTCCTCAGTAGGTGTTGGGCTTTGTACAGGGGAGGGAACAGGAATTGGTGGAACCTCATGGATGTCTTCAGGAGCCTTAGGAAGAGGGTCTAATACTGGTATAATTGGTGCCGTGGAAGGCCCCACTCCTTCTTCCCTCATTAACCTTTGTGCCCTTGGTAACTCTTCATTCTCTAGTGCCACCCTCGCGGCCACTCTTGCTCTGGTAGTCGCCCTGACTACGGTCATCAATTCCTCAACGGTCCTCTCTTCATTCTCGTCAGGATCCTCCACGAGATCCTCCTCGGCAACAATCCCTTCTGGGATAACATCCTCAACCGCAACATTCTCAATATGAATCTCATCCGGTCCCTCGTTAGGGTACTCTATCAGATTCACAATTTGATCTCCAATATGTAATAAAACATCCTCATGCTGATGCTCCTGAACCTCAGGGTTCGGTGCCCCGCTGCCCTATACGAAAATGAACTATGTTACTATCACTATATTTATAAGGGTTCCCATAAGGGTTTTAACTGTCAGTACTACGTTAGGTAGTCCGACTATGAACTTGGCAAGAGTTCTTATTATCTTAGTGAACTTATTATCTTAACGTCACATCATCTCTGAGGTTTATAACGCTTTGCTCTGATACCATTTCTGTAACACCCCCAAATCCGGGGTCGGGGATCCGGGTTGTCACGAGTTCCATTTCCCTTAATAACACCCAATCTTAATAAATAATCAACTATTCTGTACTGTGACCCCACCATAAACACACACACCACAAGTTATAGTCTCAGAGATGAATATCCAAAAATAATCACAAGTCGTTTTATTCCACAATTATATGCCAATACACCTTAAAAGGGTTTCTGAATAAATTTACATTTCTTTGCCATTATTACAATTCATAAATATACATAAATCTGGTTCATCAATAGTTGAAAACCTAGCCTATTGGTAGCTCCTACCTCAGCTACGGCGGCATCAACGCTTCCAGAAAACTGCGGAACATTTTCTAACCGCTTGCGAATTGGAAGCTTGGTCTTGTTCATCTTGTCTAGCTGATGTTGTGTGATGAAAGAAGAAAGCAAGGGTGAGCAACAAGCCCACCAAAATAATATGTATAATGATTTACAATATATGAGCATTCTCATAGTACTCATGAAAGTCTTGGTCAAGAAGAAATAAACCAAGTTGATATCTTAACGCGACCAAGTCGCAAAATATTCAGTATATATACATATATACTTTTCACAATCTTTGAAATCGTCTGACATGTATAATATACACAGAGTTCCAGTTTATAACTGTATAAAAATATCGTTGCAAGGTGATCTCATATATCCAACCTTGTCTTAACGTTTTTTCTGAAAATCTTTGTCATGCATAAGATAATCATTAACTAGATATAAGTTTAAAAGATGAAGTTACAAGATACTCCAATATACTTATATCTTTTCCGAATACTACTTGAACTACCACCGTTCAAGTTATAATTAGTTTCAAAAGTTCATCACACTGATGAGACTACAAGATAAGACTTGAATAGATTCAATCTTTGAAATATCATTAAATGAAATGAAGTTATGATATACTTCATTAGGTCCCGATATATATATCCACATATATATCTCTTTATACATTTCTTGAAAACCTCTATCATGTAAAGTATGAACAGAGTTTGTAACATCCAATGAATTTTTGGAAAGGAAAAGAATTGTGGCATAAACCCGGTATCTTGCTGATCAGGCAAAGATACCAATAAGTAACCTTTTCTACTAGTAGATGGACGAATTCCCCACTGGTCATCACCCTGGTCGCAATAGGACCTTATGCTGGACTGCCACTCAGCCACTTACGCATTTGATGGACTCCCACTGAGCCACTTACACTTTCATGGACGCCCACTGAGCCCATGTTGCTTATGTCGACTCGATAGATGGACTTACTTCCCGAACGTTGGGTAAGTAATCAATTCATTTACCAAAACAGCAACCTTGTTGCGAATATAAAATACACCACAGAGCCGGATCCCTCCGGTTTTGAGCGAGTATTTAAATCCCTTTTAAAAAGGAAGATCTTAAATATATAAAAAAATGAGTTTTGGGATCCGCTCTAACTTTTAAAAATCATTTTAAAGACTCGAAAACACTTTAAAGAGTGTTTGGAGTAATGCTGATTTAATAAAGTAAATCAGTCCCAATATATTAGAAAATATCTGAATATTATTATTTAAATAACATTCCCATAAAGAATAATCTTTATAAAAATAATTGAAGTAGAAGTTGTAAAACTTATACTTGAAATGAATAGTAAATAACCAAAGATATACTTATACGAAAGTAATATCTTTATTTGAATAATCAAAAGTAAGTTTGATTATCGACACATTATTCTTTAATAAAATAAAGAATATTATTCAGTAAATAATCGGAGTCATAGGTCCTCAAATGAATATTCAAATAATATTCATTAAATAATATAAACTGAGTCATAAGTCCTCGAATGAATATTCAAATAATATTCAATTAATAAAATAAAAGGAGTCATAAGTCCTCGAATGAATATTCAAGTAATATTCAATAAAATAAAATAAAAAGAGTCATAAGTCCTCGAATGAATATTCAAGTAATATTCATTAAATAAAATAAAAGGAGTCATAAGTCATCGAATGAATATTCAAGTAATATTCATTAAATAATATAAACTTATCGAATAAACCTTATTCCATTAATAGTTTTAAAAACTATTCATATATATATATATATACATTATACTCGGGAGCCGAGCCTCCCAGTTTTAGAAAAAAAGTTCATCTTTTGCTCCCCTATACTAAGGGTATACGCAAATACCGCTTATCTCTAGCATAGGTATTATGCAACTAATAAGCATTTGAACCAACAGATATATAAATCAAGAATATGAAACAGGCATGCATATATACCATATCACATGCTACCATATATCACAAGAATTTGCTAATAACAAATATGCATTTATCACAAGATCATGCATATACACATATACATCACAACAACAGTTATACGGGTAGAAAACTTGCCTGAGCGACTGGGGGTTATAAATGGCTTGGGGTGAGTCTGGTAACCTATAAACAACATATAAGTTGGAATTAAACCAAAGTCACTTGTAAATCTATACTTTAACCAAATTAGACTCTAACTCTCGCTTTGCGCTTACTGATTCTCTTAAGTCGCTCGAGTACCCTCGGCTCCACCATTTTTAATAAATTAACCATTAAGGGTTTTAAGGCGATTCTTTCGCGAGTACCTTACCAACTGCCTAATCCACTTTACATAAATGTTTCATACCCCAATTTTTCCTTTAAGGTCTTTAACCTATGTTTCAAAGTAAGGCGAGGGGTAATGGTTCGTTCGCAAAACGTCATTACTTAAAACGGCCGTTTCTCCTAAACCGTACATCGGAATCAAACGAACCACATATCAAAACGAAGCTCGTAACATGAACTATCTAATCATGGCAATGGTCAAAATCTAGCAGGGAGTTCTCGGGTCCTAATGTTAAGAACAAAACAGCCTAAAGTAAATCGGACATTACGACGGCTATGTTTACGCGATTTCCCAAATTTAAAACACTCCAATTCAACCCACAATCAATCCACAATCACAACCCAATCAAAACTCCATCCATACTACATCATAACAGCCCCAACTCAACATCAACAATTTATACTTATTCTTAAACTTGAATTTAACTACACTTAAGTTCATTAATCAACAATCCAAGAACTACCACTCCAAAAACTTCACACAATCAACTAATCTCTACATTTACAACTAGCAAACCTCTCATGAATTATAACAACAAAAATAAACCTAATTACTCAAATAAAGTTAGGGTTTGGAGGGGTTATACCTTCCTTGGAGAGTGGAGAATCAAGAGAATGGCTTGGAATCACCCTTAAAGTCCTTATCCAAGCTTAATCTAAACAAAACTTCAAGAACAAAAAATTTAGTTCTTGAAAAAACTATTCACCATCTTCTTCCATGATTTTTAGGAAGAGATTGTGGATGATTTAGGAGCTCAAACTTATAGGATATTCATAACTATGCATAAGGAGTCTTAGATAATTACCTTGTAATTTATCAAAGCTTGGAACTATGATTTTGACTTTCTTGCTTTGGAAAAGAAGAAGAAGCCGAGAGCAAGGTGAAGAAAATGAAATGATCTTTGTGTTTTGAGTGAAATGATTGTTGGTTGGTTGTTTTTAGCTTGATTTTGGTTAATTACCTTTTTAACCATGAACTTTGTGTGATTTTAAATCAACCACACCTCCTTCCCCCTTATGTCATGCTTATGTCACCTTGTTATGTCATCATCCCTTACTTGCCCTCTTCTCATTGGTTTGATGAAATCATCCCCTCTAATCTCTTTGATTAGATTTTAATTATTTAGCTAATGACCGCTGATCTGTTATACGGTTCGCTTAACTTTCGTTTTCGTTTATCGTTTGAGGGATCATACCCGGAATCTTATTACTTAGGTTTCCTTAACCTTTCTCAATACATTATTTTCCTTTTTATGATCCTCTCTTATAATCCTTGAATTTAAATCCTTTTTATTCTGTTACCTTATACTCAATTCTTTCTGTATCTGGTAGATTTCTGGGAAAAATCAAAGTGTTCGGATTTGGATTCTGACGATCTTTACATACACTTATATACCACATAGAGTACTAATAATATCCCAGAAGATCAATAAAAGAACCCCTACATAGTGTGGCATGAAAAGTTTTCTTATTCAGCAAAACACTATTCATAAGGGTTTCAAAAATTCCAAAAATTGGGGTTATTACCGTGCACAACAATGACATGGTCAAAACTCACTCTAAACCTCAGGGTACCAAACTGATTTTCTGCAGAAACTAATACTCTCCTTTCTCCAAGGTTCTCACTTAACAACCCAACCAACAACAACCAAAGTACCCAAACCAAAACTTAACTAAGGTGATCTACTGAAATAACTCCCTTACACTCAAAATAGGCTTAGTGGAGATCATCCTTACCTAAGGTGCAACATAGCAAAACAAAAGTAATCACATTACACAAATTACAAGTCATCAAGTTTTCAAGGACAACAACTTTAACCTTCTTGATAAGTATAAATGAGATAACATCACATATTAAGGAGCACAATTCTTAATTAATATCTTAACTTAACTAAAATTAAGGTTTACTAACAAATTATCAATCTGAATGATCAAGAACTTCCAAAAATTCAAGAGTGATCTACATGCATGCATGACTTCGAGTCTTACAAACCAAAACAACATGATTTCCAAATAAATTTTCATTTTAATTCAACATGCAACCCTATCATGGATTATATCTAAATGACTACCTAGCATGCAAAGGTTTTTTTTACCAAGATTTTACTAAGATTTTCATGTTATCATCACAAAAACACACAAAATGAAACAAGGCAACCAAAACACCATCCATTCGGCTCCTATCAAGTCATGGCCGAATGGATTAGGGTGAGAACAACATTTGCATAAGTGTAACACACTCATGTCTAGCCATTCTCAACCCTATGATATTATAGCTCATGGTGAAAGCCTTGAATTCACAAGAATCAAGGATATTCACTTTGAGTTTAACAAAAACACCACCATGCAAGGTCAACACATAAGTTTTCTACTCTAAACTCTTGAGATATACAAGAACAACATGTAGGGAGTAAGATTACTTGATTATAGGATGATTGTTTGAGTGAAGAAATGAAGAAAAGAAGGAAATGGGGGCCTTGGTTTTGGAATGGCCGAGAGGGAGGGGGGAAAACCGAGAAGGAGGGAGGAGGAGAAGGGGAGAGTGAAGTGGTGGGGTGAAAGTGGAGTGGTGATCACTCTTTGATTTGTTTTTATGTCTTTGATTTGACTATAATGTGAGTGGGTTTGGGAAATGACAAGAGTAACCCTCTAGCTAGAGTTAGGCTATTTTGCATGCAAGGTCAAGGAGGTAATTTGGCTAATAAATTATGAGTTAGTGGGTTTGGAAATGTCTTCTTTGTCCTTGAAGAGAATTGAAGAGTGGTTTGCATACAAGGGCTTCCATGTAATTTGCTAATTATAACAAATAAAATTTTTAAAGATTTATTTTTATAAAATAAAATACAAGTTCAAAAATTATAAAATTTATACCATAAAATAACTTAGATTTTTAGAAATTTTATAAAATCACTTTTGAAATTTGTGAACGGAATAACTTTTAAAAGAAAATTTCTCCAAGGTTTAGAATATTCCTTATAAATCAAAAATAAAGGAAATAAATAAACTTTTGCTTTGAAAAATCATATACTGCATAAAGCAAATTTAAAATGCAGAAATTTTCATTCACACAACGTACAACCATTAAGTATATTTACATTCGGCTCTAATATTATACCAAGTCCAAAATTAATATTACACAAAATGTCGGTCGTAACATTGATTCTCCTGGAATAAAGTTCTTAGAAACTAATCCATATTTCTCATTCAACTTAGCTAGCTTGGCTTTGCTAACTGGTTTACTCACAGCCGACGGATGTGACTCCTTGTCACTCGACAGATAATCCTTTTGATTATCCGAAGGATGATTTTCATCATCCGTCGAGTCCACATCTATCAACAATCCTTCAAACAAATTGCACTCAAGCTTCTCTTTACTCTTCTTCCAGGCTGCATCACAAAAGGACTTAATACCTTGAACTTTAGTGATTTGAGCATGAACATCTCTGGATGATTTTTATGTTTTAATCACTTCATGTTCTCGTTCAAGCTGCTTCTTTAAAATATCTTCTTTCTTCAAGGACTCAGTTAATTCATCCTTGGCAATCTTACACTCAATTCTCAATTTCTCAAATTCAATAAACTGAGACTCCAGCATAATATTCCTCTCACTTAAAAACAAATTATATTTTTTATTTTAGCATTTTCCTTAGTGAGGGACTTAAGTGTAATACGCAGGTGATATAATTCTGTGGACATGTCATTTATTGTATCATTACACTCAGCTTTAGATAAATGTGCTAGGTTAGTGGTGATTATCTGATTGCTTGAAGAACTTATTTCTGTTTCATCAGATTTGGCCATTAGGGCTAGATTGACATAGCTTGTTTCTTCATCTTCATCCAATCCATCTACAGCCCAGTCATTCTCCTGTGTGATGAAAGCCATTTCCATTTGTTTGAGCAACCCAAAGTATTTCTGTTTATAATCAATAAACTTAAGCTTAAACTTCTTTTTGCTGGAATCAGACTTTCTACATTCACTAGCAAAATGACCCGCCAAGCCACATTTGAAACACTTGAATTTTGACTTATCAACCATGTTTCTGTTTGGCTTAGCTGCTCCAAAATTCTTCTTGAATTTGAGCTTGGAAAATCTTCTAAATAAGAATTCTAGATGTTCATCAATATCATCCATGTCATCTTGGCTCAATTGATTTTCATTTTCATCTACCAGCCCTTTACCCTTGCTTTCACAGACCTTTGATGTAGACTCAATAGCTTGTACCTTCATCTCTTTCTCCTTCTCTAACTCAGCAACCAGTGTTATGGATCCTCCTTTCTTCCTTCCTTTCTCCATCCTCTCATCTTGCTCTATTTCAAGCTCATAGGTTTTCAGGATGCCATACAGTCTCTCCAAGGTGAACTCCTTGTAATCCTGTGAATTTCTCAATGAGACTGTCATTGGTTTCCACTCCTTTGGAAGAGATCTAAGGAACTTGAGTTTAGAGTCTTTTATTTTATAGACTCTTCCATGCAACTTTAGAGCATTTAGTAGCTTTTGAAATCTACTAAAAATATCAGTGAGAGACTCGCTTTCTTCACAGTGGAAATGCTCATATTGTTAAATCAGTAGCTGCATCTTGTTCTCCCTTACTTGCTCAGTACCATCACAAATAATCTGGATTGTGTCCCAAAACTCTTTGGTTATTTTACAGTTAATGATATTATCAAACATATCACCATCAACTCCATTGAACAATATATTCATGGCTTTTTTATCCTTCCTGACTTGCTCAATATCAGGGTCTGACCATTCATGCCTAGGTTTTGGAACAGATGGCTCATTGCCAGTTGTAGCTCTCATTGGTACATGAGGACCTCTCCCTATGCAGTTCACATAAGCCTCATCTTGGGAAAGAAGATGTAAATGCATCTTCACCTTCCAGTGGTGATAGTTTTCTTTGTCCAGAAATGGAATCTTTACTCCAACATCCTTTTTGTTCATCTTATTGTTTGTTGTGATCTTTACACTCTTTGTACTTCACGAGCTTGCTCTGATACCAATTGTTATTCCCTAACAATACAACAAGAATTATAGAAGGGGGGTTGAATCTAATTCTGGCTACTTTTTCTTGATTTTAAAATGTTCTAACTTAATACATATAACAGTGTTTGATTAGCAATGGTGCGGAATAAAGAGAGATGGAAATCAAAATACTAAGTAATAAAAACATAAGCTTTTAAAACTTTTTGGTGAATTTGAATGTATCCACCAGAGATATATATATCAATTAAGAACCTTGTGAAGCTTTGAATAGTTCACAGCTGCTTTACAAGTTTGAACAAACAAAACTACAAAGAAATGCTTACAAAATACAGCTTGATATATTTCTCTGAAAATAAGCTTTCTTAGTTAATTGTTCTACTTGCTACACTTGGTTTATATATCACCAAGTTTACATGACAGTAAGACAAGACAATAAAACAAAACATATCTAGTCTAACTCCATGCTGCTTCACTACTCTATTCCAGCATCTTTGAATATCTTCACATTAGCATGGAAATGGTAATGCTTCTTTGTTCTCGAAATCCTGCTTAACAGGCTGCCACATTTCTTTTGCAAACACCCAACGCATGTGACTGTGTTGTCACTGTCAACAACTATTTGAATTTGATCATTCGTTGGGACTATGTTTGTCATCCATCGGGAGCTTTGTTAATCATCCGTCGGGAGTCTTGCAGATCATCCTTCGAGAGTCTATTTGCCACTTCACTCTATTTCACTTATACAGAACTACAAGACATCTCATATTTACAATTAGTCAACCTATTATGCATATCAATCTAGTAGTCAACATGACATACAGAATCCTACGCAATCTACTTGACTAATATATGTTGTTTGTAGAAATGTGCTACGGTACTTATTTGTTACATAAGCTACTCACTCAATGGATGTCAATTTATCATCCGTCGGGACTATAAAGTTCATCCATCGGGACTATATTAGATCATCCGTCGAGTGCTACAAATTACACTAAGTTAAATCTACTAAGGTGTTTTGTTTAACTTATCATCAAGTTCACAACATATTCCTAACATACTCCCACCCTTTTTCTTTACTAACAACACTGGTGCACCCCACGGGGATACACTTGGCCTAATCACTCCCTTATCCAGCAATTCCTAAAGTTGCTTAGCTAATTATTTCATCTCTATCGGGGTCGTTCGATATGGAGCATTTGAAACTGGTTCTGCTCCGGGAACTAGGTTGATAGAAAACTCGATCTCCCGATGTGGTGGCAATCCTGGCAACTCATCTGGAAAGATATCTAGAAATTCCCTTACTGATTGGAATCTCGTGCAGATTAGGTGCCTCTTTCTTAGTGTCTACTATATGAGCTCAGTAAGCCTCACATCCTTGTCTTAACAGTTTCTTTGCCTTCAGTATCGAGAGAAATTTCTTTTCTCTCCTCTGTCCTTGGTAATTAACCCTAACATTACCCTATGTAAACATCACAATCTTCTTCCTCTTATAGTCAATATTTTCCTTGTGTTGGGACAACCAATTCATTCCTAGAATCACATCAAATTCTCCTAGCTCGAAGGGTATTAGGCCGGCCGAAAAAGAATGCCTGAGGAATTCTAGTTGACACTTAGGACAAAATTGACTTATTGAAACTTTATCCTGATTAGCTACTTCTATGGTCAATGGCTCAGCTAAGTCTTCCAACAATAAATCTATTTTATTCACACATTCCTTTGATATAAAAGACTTAGACTCTACTGAATCAAATATACCTTTAACAGATCCAGAGTTGAGAGAAAGCGTACATGCAACTACATCCGAGTCCTGAGTATTGGATCTCTTGGTCATCTTAAAGGTTCTGGCTCTAGCCGTACTGGATGCCGGTCCTTGGGAAGCACTACCTCCAACACTGACTTGAGTAGCAGTCTTACAATTCCTGGAAATATGTCCAACCTTACCATATTTAAAGTAGGTAATTCCTGGATTCCCTGAGTTACACTCTGACATGTAATGACCTTTCTGATCACATTGAAATATTGAACATCCTTTCTGCACTGACCACTATGTCTCTTGCCACATAACTTACAATCCACCGTTGACTTGACTGATTGGGTTGGAGTGGAAGCAACTGAAGTGGCACTAAGCCTAGCTTGGGGAAAACTCTGACTTCTGAATCTTTTATTCCTATTTCGGCCAAACCGCTTCTAAAACTTCTGACTTGATTCTCCTTGACCCGCCTTATCAGTAATACCTTCAAATTTTCTCTTTTTATCACCTCTTTCCTTGGCGGTCAACTTCTGGTCACTCTCCATTACTAGAGTGGCCTGAACTACAGAGGGATATGTCTTGAGTTGCAAAGCTACAACTCCGCTGCGATTTTTTGGCTTCAACCCTTGTTGAAACCTTTTTGCCTTCTAGGCTTCAGTAGTCACGTACTCAGGTACCAATCGGGTCAATTCCGTAAACTTGGCCTTATATGTCACACTCCTTTCGCCTTGTTTCAACTCTACAAACTCAACCTCCAACTGATTCTGCAGACAATTCGGAAAATATTTCTCCAAGAATAGCTCTGTAAACCTGGTCCAAGAAACATGACCTTCTCCTTCCAAAACACGAGTGGACTCCCACCAATAATTTGCCTCGCTCCTAAAAAAATAACTCGCATAGTCTGTCTTAAGATCAACACTTACTTGGGTAAGGGTAAAGGCTTTTTCCATCTCCTTAAGCCAAATTCTGGTAGCAACAGGATCCACTTGGCCCTTAAACTCTGGGGGTTTCACCGATTGAAAGGATTTGAAACTAACAGTTTGGTTCATCTCTCTTAGTTGATGTTGTTGCTGAAGTTGCAGCTATTGTTGTTGGATTTTTTGTCGCTGTTGTTGTATAAACTGATGTTGTTGTGCTGTTGCAGAAATTGTTGTTGTTGCTTGAATTGTTGTTGCTGCTGAGCCATCTGATTAGACTGTTGGTGCAGCAAATCTAGCAACTCACCCATGGTCGGGCCCCCAACAAACTCTCTACTAGAGGAATTGGACGGGTTATTTTTCTTTGGAGAAATTCTCCTGAAACATAACAAATGGTTTTTAGTTCAAAAATTGCCCCCGGGTAGCAACATTTTATGTGTCAGGAGAATGCTGCCACAATAAAATATTCCCATCCTTATTTAATTGATGTCCATCCATAATGAATGGTTAAATTTAACAAAACCAGCAACAAATACAAAAATACCAGTAACAACAATAATAACAGTGTAAAAGTTTTAAAGTAACTGAACAATATCTTTTATATAAAGGAAATATGGTACAACAACGGTGATGAATATCCAACTAAAAACAACTACATTACAACACTAACAACATAAGCAGAATACACAGCCTCCGACTAATACATCAAATATACTACTAAAACTACACTACAGAACTCTAAAGGACACAGGCGTCTGAGTTCTGACAACTACCAACCCAGAAGTCAATTATCTAGTCACTGCTCCCATCACCCCTAGCTCAAATGCCAACCAATCTACTAGATCCTGATACTACGATGCTCTGGTCTCCGAACTGATAAAAAGATCAATATGTCTAACCCTCTCAATAGCCGACTGTGTGAGGGCTCTCACCCTGGCCTGGATGTCTGGAGAAGGTGCGGGTACTCCCTGGAGTGGACCAACAGGCACACGATCTAGGTGTACAGCTAGCTCGGGACTCTACTCCCAGATCAAGGCCATATTAACGGCCTGATGCACATGGAAAGGAATAGGAGATGAGGTGCTTGTGATAGGAACATGTGGCACTGGTGGTCGGGGAAATACAGTACTAGGTTCACAACCTGGTGGAAAGTATTGAAGAGCAGATACGGGTTGCTAAACCTATCAGGGTCGAGCACTCGGTCCAGCAATATCACTAGGCCTGGAGTGGGTGATAGGTGGACGTGGTAATGGTGTCTCCTCGAATAAAACATCAAGGGTCCTCCCGGAATTCGAACTCTCAGAATCTGAACCGTTCTCTCGTGAAGGAGAACTGGATATCACTATCGGACGCTGTCAATAATATATATACAGAAAGACACAATAAGGTTAGGGCAGTTCCATCAAAACATCAATAGATGCCAGGGTCACGCCTTCGAAACCCTCAACTAGACTCTTAGGTTCTCTCCTCCATATGAGTTGTTGACTCACACCTTTGAAAACAATTTCTACACCTTTCTAACACTACTCATAACCTAAATTAGGGACTTAAACCTGTATCTCTAATACCAACCTATGACGGCCTCAACCCCGGGGACAGGAGTTGGCGTCACGAATAATAATAACCACAAATATATAATACAACCTGCTCATAACACAACATAAACACAACCCCTTTTTCCCAAAATCTTTTTCAGTTTTAAGTATGACTTAGGCTACATGACCATTACAAAACCAACTTATTCAATAAGTCTGACACAACTAACTTATTACAGAAACTCAACAGACCACATCTAGTCTGACACAACTACCTCACAGGAGCTTGGTACAGAAGGAACTGGAACTCTGCCCTGACTACGACGGAAGGGTCTCCTAGGCATCTCTAGGCATCTGTAATATATATATATATATATATATATATAACATCTTGCAAGGGTGAGCAATCAATTACTCAACAGTACCAATATATGAATAACAAGTAAACAGTTTATGATAAACAGTTATAGGAACAAAAATCATAAATCATTTATGAAAACAAGTAAAGCAGGTATAAAAGGGATATCAACAACTAGCATTCTCTGTAAACCATAACATCAGTCGTGTGTTGTGTAAATATCATAGTAAAATTTTAGCATGCTATTTTTATTTTCAAATTCACTGGTCCATTACAGGAACCACAAACCATCTGTTCCGTTATGGGAACCACAAAACCACAATTAGATATTTATTTAGACGAATTCTAGGGATAGTTGATCAGTCTATCCCACCACAAACCTGTTCCGGAACTCAGAGACTAGCTAGGTCTATACCACACTGGACTAAGCGGTTCAAACAGGGCGCACAACCGACTTAGCCACTTATGGTACCACGCTGGGCCGTTACGGGCCTCCTACACAACCATCCAATATGATCCGATTTATCCACTTTTCAAAACCACTTATACCTATCTCTTTCCAAAATAATTTATCACAGCACACTTCAAAACCTTTCCAATTTTATTCATAGTTTAGAGATAGGCATTTTCATAAGTTACGTTTCCCTAAAACATAAATTAAACAAACATTTTTAAACATAGGGGACACGTAACTTAAAATGTTCTGTTCCAATACGAATTTAAATCAGCCGTTATTCATATATTACTGAACCATAAAAGAGTTGTTCAGGGTACTTGCCTTGTTAAGCTTTACAACTGAACGTTAGTCTGACTTTAAACTGACCTCAACTCTCGGAGCTTTTGATTAAAACCTACAGAACCGAAATACCCTATGTTAGATGACCAGTTATGCTTGACATATCCTCGCTATCAATTCTACCCGAACTATATCAATTCCCGACTCATAATTATACGTACTATTATAATACACATAGAAACTAGGTTTCGTAAAAACATTTATAATTATATAAGTAGATGCATTTAATTGGTATTCCCGATAAATACATGATATGTTTCCGTATTTTCAAAATTAATTTCTCAAAAATCGGGCAGCGTCTCCTTTATTTATCGAACTACCAGTCGAAAAATAATCGACGCAACCAACAACAACCAATTCAAATTCGCAACCCAAACACTGGTACGAATTTTAATAATAAGTATCTATTTTTCGTTTCAAAAGTATTTCATGAACTAAATTTATTTATAATTGTAGGACTTAAAATAAATCATCACCGTCTACCGTCAGCTCGACGAGGCTCATCGCCGACGGCGGCAAAATTCACGGGTGCCCGATTAATTCGGTTTTCCAACACGAATTCCACCGATTATCTTTAATAGTATCCCGCACAAAAATATTTATTTCATGAATATTATTCAAATAATTTTCCTGCATAAAATAAAAGAAATAATAAATAAAAGAATCCCCATAACAGACGCGTACAATCACGCGAACAAACACCACAGCAACAATCGGAAACACAAGGACGGCCGGAAAACAAATCGGAAAAAGGAATGCACACGGGAACCCACACAATCCAATACCCCGATATACATACACATATAAACATATATACATATATATATATATATATTAAATCAACAGAAGCATAACCGAGACCAACCACCGGAAAAATGAACCGGGGAACAGGCGGCGGCGATGGCGAGGAGAACATGGGAGAACCGGAAAGAAAGGAAGAAAGGGTGAGGGAAAAAGTCGAGTGAAGAGAGAGTGAAAGATAGCAAGAGATATGAGAAAAATGAGAGAGACAAGAGATAGAGAAAGTACAGGGAGATTGATGTTGATGCAAATGAAAGAAGGAAAAGAAAAATAAAAGAAAACAAAGCAAACTGTATTAATCTGCCACGCTTTAATGAATTAACAGGAATTAGACACGTGTCCTGGCCTGCCCGAAAACCTATTTTTTGTCCCGAAATTTGCAATTTAATGGACTAAGGTGCGGGTAAATAAAACCCAAAAAATTACCAAAATAGTTTTAAAATTCTCGGAATAATTAAAAACAAATAAAATAAAATTTTCTTAATTTTTAAAGCATTTTTGAATCGCGCATCGGACCCGCATTTTACGATTTAACGAACAAACTATGGGCGAATTTAATTTGAAAATTTTCTGAAATAATTTTATAATTCTTGAAATATTCCAAACTTAAGAAAATATAAGTTTCATGATTTTTGAAATATTCTGGATTTAATATTGAATTTACACTTAAATACAATCAAAAAATTATTTAGGGATAAATAATTGATAAAATATTGTTTTCTAAATTTTATAAATTCCCATAAATAATTATTGAAATTATAAAGCCATGAAAATAATTTTAGATATAATTACAATATTTATGGAAATAATTCTTCAATAAAATCACTTTTAAAAGTAAAAAAAAATAATACTACTCGGCAATTAATTATAAAAATAATCCTCTTACACCAATAAGTCACACAAAATTAATAAAAAGTATAACAAACTGCTGACAAAACCATAACATATTTTATTTATTTATTTATCTAATAATTACACTTTAATAATAGAGAAATATGAGTCTTTATACCTGTCACATAAACAATTACCACCTATATCTCTTCCACTTCAAACATTCCCAATCAACCATCAACATCAACCACTACACACCATCCTGAACACCTTATTTCTCAATGTATGCAAGATGTTCAAGCCCAACCAACCATAATTAATGATCTTTTGGTTTATCAGCTTGCTGGCCTAGCCAACATAACCCAACAACTCCTTACCACTGACATGTCCAACCAAGACTATCAGGCCATACGGCTCTTATATAAAGAGGATTTTCAGGAGCAACAAGAGAAGATTGCAGATAAAGTTGATGGTAATGTGGATGCATGGTTGTCAAAGGACTTCACAGTAACCATGGATGATGCATTGGCTAAATTTAGAGAGGAATATGTCACCATTATGGGAAGCAATGCCAAGGTCTTCACTCCTCAAGAGGTTTATGATGCTCTAACAGAAGTATACAAAGCTCAACTGAAGGCCTTTCATCATATTGGAAGAGTTGTGGAGAACACTCTAGACAAGCATCAAGTTGCAGTCAAGAAAATTGTCAATGATAGGATTGATGTATTGATGCCTAATTTCTCAGTTATGAAATCCCAGTTCAACAAGTTTTCATATAAGCTTCAAGCTCTCTCTCTTGCACCAGTTGAAGAAAGTGTTACAAAACTGAAAATATCTTTCATAGCCTTGCATGAGGTGATCCAGAAGCATATAACTCAGAATAATGACTCCAAGGTCAAGCTGGATCAGTTGTAAAAGGCTAGGTATGAACCATAAGTTTGATAATGGAGGAGATCAAGAATGATGTTCAGAATTCTTTTGGCACTTTATCAATATCAAGTTCACAACCTATACCTTCCACCTCAACCAACCTTCAAATCCAAAATCTACAAATACAAGACTTCAATCTACAAACTTCAAATGACTCTCTTTCGGCTCAAGTATCTCAGCTAACTTCTCTAGTCACAAGCCAACAATAGGATATCAAGTCCTTAGTAGACTCCCATAAACATCTGCAGATGCAGAATTCAGTATCTTTGGGAGCTATTATGGGAGCTTTGAACATACCCCTCAAAGAAACACCACAATCAGTAAGGACCCAAATCCCTCTACCTACAACCACTGTGCCTGCTACCAAGACAAAGGGGGAGATGGAGTCTAAGCTAAAATCATCCAGCCAAACTTCAAGTCAAAATAAAGAGGATGTTGGTTTTGAAAGAATCAAGATGGCTGCAGAAGTACCTTGTCTAGATAAAGAATTTGATAAACTTCTGGAAGCACTGAGAGTCTCTCTAAACTTCAACCACTTTACCTACAAGTAGGCTATGGATAGAAACATTAATTACTTGAGGGTGGTGATGGTGTCTATTCAAGGATTCAAGGAGAAGAGGATAGCTGTAAATATAAATGATGTATGTGTGAACAGGTGTGTGCAGGTGTCTTTTTCTTTTCTACAATCAATAAGAGTATCTGAGTAAGACATCTTTATCAACAAGGTTAACAAGGTGATTCCAAAGGATACTCTCTTGCTCAATGAACTTAAAAAGGGTCAAATGGTTGTATTTCCAGAAGCCTACCTTCAACCAAGTAGGGGAGTGGCCTACATCTGTCCTAACACCAAACAATGCAACCATTTTGAGATTCTAAAGCACTATGTCATGGTAAATAAGAAATTGTTGATAATCATAGAGACAGATTTAAAGTCAAAGAAAAATAAGGCTTTTGAAAATGTTGAAGCTTTAAAGATGATTGCTAAGTATCTGAAAAGTGTTGAAGCCATGCTACCTAGGACTAAGATCAATACAAAAGATGATTTGGATGATGATGAGCAGAAGAAATATGAACATAAATCTTTTAGATCAAATCCAAGTCAGTCTAGAAAAGCAACTGGTAGCAAGATGGATGACAAGAAAATGGAGAACGAAGAAAAGAAAAGGAAGGATAATGGGGGAAAGAAGAAAAAGGATGAAGGAGAGGGAAACAAGAAGAAATTTCAGAATTCCCAAAAAACTCAAATCATACAAACTCTATTAACTCAAAACCCTACACCTAGCTAAAGAGACACTCAATTAATTCAAAGTCAAAAGCCCAAGTACCTATACAAACCAACTGTTAATTCTATACTCAATATACCTATCACAGCTAGCCAAGTCTCCTTAAAGAAAATATCAAAACCACCTTCATTTGGACCTCCAACTAAAACTCACTTCAAGACTGCAGGAAGAAAACCAAGAAAAATTCAGACTGAGGTTGGTGCTATTTGGAACTGCTTCAATCAAGATGACTTTTTACCAATTTCTAAGAGCATAACCGATGATGATTATCACCAACAATTAGTTAAGGAGATAGTCAAAGTTTTTATTGTGATGCAGCGAGTACGTGACAGAAGGAAAAGCTAGATCAAGATTCGTTGATTCTACCTAAGAATACCGAAAATTAACAATTGTGAGGAAAACCTCGTTTATTATAAATCACTCAAAAACTGATAAATTACAATGTCTCAAGATGTCTATAAATACTGGAAAGAAACTTGTACGAAAAGGAAAAGGAAACCTAATGAAAATGGACTTGTAACAACTATTAAAAATTGCAAAAAGGCCCATTAAAAATTGCAAAAAGACCCAAAACTTCTAAAATCGTGGTTTTTAGCCCTCCAGATGAAATCGCACGGCATCATTCCCACCAGGGTAGAGAAGATTTGTTATCGAATCTGGAACCGCATCATCATCATCATCAGAAGAGGAATCACCAAGAAACGGGACCAGATGCTTGAAAATTGAACACATCGGAGGTGCCAATATGGCTTTGCAGACGCAAACGGTAAGCATTCTGGTTAATCTTTACCACAATCTCGACTGGACCAATTTTCTTAGCAGCGAGTTTGCTATATTCATGAGCAGGAAAGCGATCCTTAGTGAGAACAACCCACACGTAATCACCCACATCAAACTCCACAGCTCGGCGATGCAAATCAGTGTTGGTCTTGTATTTGGAAATAGCAGCAACTAAATGATCATGAGTAGCCTTATGAACCTGAACTAGCTGCTCAACAAACTCCTCTGCAGTAGTATGGGGACACACTTTACTTGGCAGATCAAGTAAATCAATTAAACTCCGCAGAGATAGCCCATAAACCACACAAAAAGGACTGAAACCTATAGACCGATTGACAACATGGTTGTGAGCAAATTCCGCCTGAGGCAATTTCAGATCCCACGCTTTGGGATGGTCACCCACCAAACTACGCAACAAGTTACCCAAAGAGCGGTTAACAACTTCAGTTTGACCGTCCGTTTGTGGATGATAAGCACTACTAAAATTCAGCTGCGTATTAACCAGTCGCCATAAGCTATGCCAAAAGTGACACACAAAGCGAGTATCACGATCAGAAACAATCGAAGCTGGAAGCCCATGTAAATGATAGACATCAAGAAAGTAGAGTTGCGCAACAACAACTACATCGGAAGTCTTCTTACAAGGAATGAAATGAACCATCTTGGAAAAATGATCAACAACCACGTAAATAGAATCAGAACCGCATTGGGTACGAGGCAAACCAAGGACAAAATCCATACTGACGTCAGACCATGGTTGTATCGGGATGGGTAGGGGAAGATACAAGCCCGCATTTGTGGCAGCTCTCTTGGACAGTTGACAAACACGACAGTGAGCCACAAAGCGCCCAACCTCCTTGCGTATTGTAGGCCAGAAATAGGAAGTTTGAAGGAGCTGTAGAGTCCGGTCACACCCCACATGACCTTTATTGTGTAGTTCTTGAATGATTTTCAAGCGCAAGCTGCATTCGAGGATACATAGTTGTAGTCCTCGGAACAAAAACCACCCTCTAGCACATACTCCGTCAGATCACCTTGCTGGAGTCAAGCAAGAACCCGCGAGAAGAAAGGATCATCGACATACAGCTCCAAGAATGTATCAAAACCAAGAACATGAACTCGCATTTCAGTTAGCAAACCGCTACGGCGACTTAGCGCATCTTTCACGCGATTGGAAACACCGGCTTTGTGCTTAATCACGAAAGTGAATTGTTGTAAATAAGAAGTCCACGAAGCATGACGATAAGAGAGTTTATCTTGACTATCAAGATGTTTAAGAGAATCATGATCCGTATATAAAACGAACTCCCTATGGAAGAGATAATGACGCCAGTGCTTAATGGCTTGAACAATCGCATAAAATTCAATGTCATAGGTATTAAAGTGAAGTTTTGCACCAGAGATTTTCTCATTGAAATAAGCCACAAGACGGCCAGATTGACTCAAAACAGCCCCGATGCCTGTCTTAGAGCCGTCACAGTGGAGTTCAAAGGGTAGCGTAAAATCTAAGAGTATCAAAATAGGGACCGAAGTCAGGCGGCGTTTGATCTTGATAAAAGCAGCCTCGATGTCGGGAGACCAGTGAAATTTAGTTGCTCGTATGCAATCTATGAGAGGGGCCATAATGCCACTGAAGTGCGGTATAAAACATCGATAGAAAGATGCTAACACATGAAAGCTACGAACTTCAGTGATAGAAGTAGGTCGGGGCCATTATTCGACGACCAGCACCTTACTAGGGTCGACTCGAAGTCCTTCTTAAGAAACCACATAACCAAGGGTCTGAATCGAAGAAGTGAGGAAAGCACACTTCGCCGTGGCTGCATAAAATTTAAAATAATGTAAAACCAACAACACCTCATGTAGATGAGTAAGATGTATCTCAATATTGTCACTATAGATTAATATGTCATCGAAATAAACGATGACAAACTTGCCAATGAATGGACGGAGAGCTTGGTTCATCACGCGCATAAAAGTACTAGGAGCATTGGACAAACTGAAAGGCATAACAAGCCACTCATATAAGCCTTCACGTGTCTTAAAAGCTGTTTTCCAATCATAGCCCAAGCGAATGCGAATCTGGTGATAACCACTCTTTAAATACAGTTTTCTAAACACCGTAGCACCCCCTACTGATCAAGCAAATCATCCAACCGAGGGATAGGGAACCGATAACACACTGTGATCTTGTTAATGGCTCGGCTATCAATACACATATGCCAGGATCCATCTCTTTTTGGCGTGAGTAGTGCAGGAACGACACAAGGACTAAGGCTTTCACGAATATGGCCTTTAGCGAGCAGTTCCTTAACCTGACGGCGCAACTCCTCATGTTCTTTGGGGCTCATACGATAGTGAGGGCGATTAGGAAGGGAAGCACCGGGAACAAAATTAATGTGATACTGGATATCACATAACGGTGGTAATCCCGACGGTAGTGATTCGGGAAAGATATCCATAAACTCCGCGAGAAGGGGTTGGATCAGAGTTGGGACAGTAATGGCGGTATCATGAGTGACCAGAGAGCAAAAAAACACAAATATTACCCCAGATTCTTTCATAGTAGCCTGAAAAGGACCTCGAGTCAAAAGAGTCGTAGGAGAAGGCGCCTGTGTGGTGGGGGCTACAACCCCTTTGGGTTTGTTCAGTATCAAAACAATTTTTGTACCACGAAAGGTAAATGAATAGGTGTTAGCACGACCATCATGGTAAACCGAGTTATCATATTTCCAGGGGCGACCAAGCAAAAGATGACATGCATCCATATGAACCACATCACAATATACAACATCACGATAAGTAGAACCAATGGAAAAGTTAGCAAGCACACATCTAGAAACAGTAACATCCGTACCTTGACTGAGCCATGAGAGACGATAGGGCTTTGGGTGTGGTTCAGTAGAAAGATTAAGCTTGGTAATTGCAATCTCCGCAATGACATTCTCACAACTACCAGAGTCAATGATGAATGTGCATATCTTTCCCCCGATGGTGCATATGGAGTGAAACAGATTGTTGCACAACCACTCGGTATCCGGTGCATGAGGGGTCAAACAAGAGCGCCTAAGAACCAACAAGGGGCCACTGTCGCCAGAGACATACTCCTCTGCTTCGTCGTCACCATAATCATCATAAGTTGGGGCTGTATCTGCTAGAAGAGCAGGTTCAGAATCCATGGCCTCATTAAAAAGACCTCGATTGGAAGATTTTGGGTTTCTACAATCTACAATGTGATGGCTAACTTCACCACAGTTGAAGCACCGTAAACCCCCTGTCCATCCTTGAGATTGTGCTGCAGGAGCACGAGTGGGCTGGGATGTCAGCTGAATGGGATCACGACCAGCTTGTGATGACGAACCGGCAGTGTTTGTGGAGGTAGCAGGCTGTCGGTAGCCACATGTGCTACATCTTTCTAACTGCTTCTCGGCTTACTCTGTGTGTTGTCGGGCTTCTGCGACTGTGAAAGGGTCGAACATATTGAGTACATCCTGTAATTGGAGGCGTAATCCGCCAATGTAACGTGAAACCAGCTGTTGAGGGGACTCGTTGATATCAACATGAGCCAGATATTAATAGAATTCGGTGGAGTAATCATCCACAGAACGGGGACCTTGGCGAAGATTCCGGAACTTGGTGTATAGCTCTCTGTCAAAATTATAGGGCAAAAACGCTGCCCGAATATGTTTCTTGAAGTTAGCCCAGTTCGCAATCTTCTCCTTACCATGACGAACACGGTTTTATTTCAGCTGTTTCCACCAGGCCTGCGCACGACCATCCAAGTGGATGGTGACCAGGGACACACGACGATCGTCGGGGACTTCCTTAAAGTCCAGAATTTCTTCAACCTGTGATAACCAATCTATAAACTCTTCAGGTTTGAGACTGCCATCGAAAGTAGGAATCTCCACCTTAAAGCCCTGTTCCTATCTAGGGCACGTTGGTGAGCGATTCCGGAAGCCTCCGAATGGATTTTCATCTGTGACAGTAACATCATCTTCTTCCTGACGATGTATGTGGACTGATTCATCCATTCTTTGCATCAACAATTCCATCTGTCGCCTCAATTCATCATTATCACGACAAAAGTCTGCATTTTCACGATGAAGCTCATCAATATCGGCAACCTCAACATGTATACGGGGCGGCATGGTGCAGGGTCGGCTGGAACGTGATACCAACTGATGCAGCGGGTACGTGACAGAAGGAAAATCCAGATCGAGATTCGTTGATTCTACCTAAGAATACCGAAAATCGACAATTGTGAGGAAAACCTCATTTATTATAAATCACTCAAAAACTGAGAAATTACAAAGTCTCATGATGTCTATAAATACTGGAAAGAAACTTGTACGAAAAGGAAAAGGAAACCTAATGAAAAACGACTTTTAACAACTATTAAAAATTGCAAAAAAACCATTAAAATTGCAAAAAGACCCAAAACTTCTAAAATCGCGGTTTTTATCCCTCCAAATGAAATCACACCACATCATGTTGTCTCTCTTAGAGAAGTCAGAATCTACTACAAGGATGGCACCTTCATTTTGCTGAATAGATCCAAGGATGTGGAAGGCAGTATTGGCTGAAAGGTTAAGAGAAAGGGATATTAGGCATGCAAGGGAAAAAGCTAAGAGGGAGGAAAGGGAAAGAAAATATGCTGAAGAAATTGAGATGTTTGAAAGAATATCAAATGAGCTAAAGGCAAGGGAATTGAGCAGAGTTGGACATTTTCTGAATATTAAGATGGGCAGAGTTTCAAAATTCAGGATTCATCTTCTCAACAGTTACTCACTAGATGAATGGATCAAACTAATGGAAGCTCTAAGAGGTACAAAGATTATTGAAAAAATTGAAGTTAAGTCAAACTCAAGAACCTCATTAGAAAAGAATCTGGTTAAGAAAAATTCACCTAAGCTTTGTAACTTTGTACTGATGTAATTGCAAGATGTATAAAATTTGTATTTTGTCAATTTGTCAATCTTATTGTAATTGATTTTAGCTTGGGGTTAGTCTTGTTATCAAGCATGAATTTGTGACAAGTAATCTTCTCACAAATTGGGGGAGATTGTTGTGCAAGACATGCCTATATATAACAAGACTAAGTCCGATTGACAACCCTAAGATTTAGTTGTATGATAATCTATATTTGTTTTTTGTAATTGTATTCCTTGAGTCTGTAAAATATTTAGAAGATTAGACTGGGGGATTTTTCTGTGAACAGCCTTCGAGCTAAGAAATAAACTCTGGAAAAAGATCAAATCACGATCATGCCTCAAAGAAAAGTGAAGCAGCTTGGATTTGAATAGAACTGTTCTAGGAAAAATGTTCGAAGTCAGATATCGACAAGTCACATATCAAGGGATATCGATAAGTCTGTCGAGAAATCCAAAATGACTTATCAAAAAGTTCCAAGAGATATCGATAAGTTAATCTACATGTAGAGATCGCATATATCGACAATTCAAATTTCTTATGTAGAGAACTGGAGATATTGACAAACCATTTCTTCATGTGGAAATCTAGAGATATCGACAAGGCAAATCCTCATGTAGAGAACTCAAGATGTCGACAAGTCAAAAGCTTATATCGAGAAGTAGAGATGTCGACAAGCTATTCTATATTCCAAGAACTAGAGACCTCGACAAGTCATTTATATATGTCGAGAACTCTAGATATCGATAATCCATTTCACTTATCGATATGTCACTTCTCGAAAAAACAAAAGGAGACCTCGACAACCTATCTCATAATTCAGAATGCAGACAAGTTCAAGATTGAAGATAATCAGTCAACAAACAATTCATTCACTGAATTGGAAAGACTAAAAAAGAGCTTAAAGAATACAAGATCAAGGGCCAAGATTTACAGGATAAAGGATGGTCACAGACCTACAAGATTCTGCACAGATTTGCTAACACCAGAAAAGGAAATAGACAAGGTTGCTTTAGAAAATGGCTTAGTACACTTTAGTGCAATTTTTATAAACTAGTGCTACTAGTCTATAAAGCATGCACGGGTCCTTAGTTCAGAAGTAACAAAAATAGATCTAGAAAAATCTTTTATTCTCTCTCAAGATAGGAGACGAGTTCTTACTTCTAAGAACACAGATTTGTAGCAAGACAAACTTGATTAATACAATTAAGTAAGTTTTTGGATATTGTGTTTTGTGTGTTCACTGTTAAACATTATATCTCTACAATTCTTATTTGCTTTGTTCATCCATAATCCAAACAGTTTTAAAAGTCAAGTAAAATCCAAGAAACACATCCCCCCTTCTGTGTTATATTTCATTGCACTCAATATCTAACACTTTTTAATAAATTATAAGTCTAAAAATACATGTATAATCAAAAGAGAGTAGTTTGGGTTTATAAAGAAAAAATGTAGTGTTATTTAATAAGGATGAGATGCAAGAGGTTATGTGCCATCCTATTCAAATTAGATTATACATTGATATTTATAAAATTAGGTTTTCGATTTTATACTATAGAAGAATATTCGAAATAGATAAGATTATATATTCATAAAAAATAATTTTTGATCAGTATTGTATTTGACGGGAGGGCAACTCATATTATTTTTTATTTAAATTTTAATATATATTCATATTAGAATTTATAAAAAAAATTAAAGGTCATCGCGAAGCGCGTCTTTATTTACTAGTTAGTGTAATAAAGGAATTAGAAGTCGACTTATAATTAGTTTAATATTATATTAATTCATAAGGATATTTAAGTAATTTTAAGAAGTACCGACCGACTGACTACCAAACTTTTAATATTTCATCAATTATAATATAGTATAGATAATAGATTATTAATTGGAATTAAAATTATTGATATTAGAAATTTGGACTATGCAAAAACCGTGACATAACAATATATGACACTTGTAAATATCAAATAAATAAAGATTATTAGTGAATGTCATAGCGAGATATAAGCTCAATTTCATATCGTAATGAGATATATGATCAACTAAATGCATATAGTTGACAATAACATAATTTGCAAGTCAATTACATAGTTGAATGATATCATACAAAGTAATATAATAAATGTACATTTATGACTAGAGTAAAACACATTATTGAATTATCTTAAAATTAAAATCGGGACATATAATACAAATTATCTTATATATATTGTATTAATTAAAACTAATTTTTACTATTTCGGTTCCTTATAAACGTCTCAAAATAGTTTTCAAAAACTGATCAATAATCATAATTAACTTCCACATAGATGATATAATGAAACATAGGCTTGGGCTTGTAGAGTTAGATTGATTTAACATGTGAATTTTAACTGATGAGTGTATAAGAGAATATGTTGGATGGTTATAAAGAAGACATGAGTTTTTCTTAGTGGGTACTTCATGATTAGTTTTCGAGATCAAACTTTAAGACACCAAATGTAAACTTTTTGAAACTTTAAGGATTTTAAGATTGTGTTGACGTGAAAATTCTCGAGTATTATTTCACAAAAAATGTGATCAAATTCATACCTGCTTGAGCTAATATTTGATTTTATTTTATATATTTTATCAAACACTACTTTATTAATTATGGACTAAGCCATAGGTATTCACAAAAACAACCTCCCTACTTTAAGGGTATGGGCATTATTTGTGGATTATTACCCTCCGTGGACACTGCTTTAAATATGATAAACTGTATATGTTTTGTTTGGTTTGATTTGATTTATAGATGATATAATTAACTTCTAAACATGTACCTTCAATTTTTTTAATATAATATAAAATTTAAGTACAATAATCATTGTTTTCTTTTTCTTTCTTTTCCTATGTTGAGCGATTGATTTTTGTCCAAATTTCTGAGATCATGGGAAAATTTTAGGCCTTTAATGAACTGTAGAGAGGGGTGAATACATTAAAACAATCAAATCGAAGTAACAGACATAATTGAATCAACAATTTTTATAATTGATGTATAAAAACTGTTTACAATAATCTTTCAAAGGATGAACAATTATCCTTGAGAGTTGCTAGGTTACATAAGACATATATCATTTCATAACACATACACTGTAAACCTAAGATGGGCTTATATACTGCACAACTTCACAATCAATAAGAAATCCTATTCTATTATAATAAAGAATCCTAAAATACATCCATGTATTGATTGCTACAATAAGTAAAGTCCTACACCAACATATATTCTGCAAATCTTTCCTTCTTCGATATCTCCTCACTTTCAGCTGAAGTGACCAAATGCTGATGTCAAATGTTGATCAGCAAATGCTGATGACAAATGCTGATGACGCCACCTCTGCTAAACTCTGATATCATATACTGATAGATAAATCTGATAGTTTATATGTTGATATCATCATTTTTTTTAACAATCTCCCCCAACTTGTGCATTATAAAAATATGTACAAGTTTTAAATTAATGATGTCAAAACTATCTAAATACAGAAAAATAAGTACATACACAATCTTACAGTCAGTTTTTATCAGACCTTAACTTCAATCTTGAACTCTAGTACAATCAGTAGCTTCATCAAGGAATTTCTTAAGTAGAATATCTTCAAGAACATTTACATACATTTCCATTCTTTGTTTGATATCCTTGAGCTTCTCTGTAGATTCATCATTTTGATAGATGGCAGCTCTGAGATCATGTAGCTTTGATCTTCTAAGAGATAAGTCATCCAGTTCCAAGAAACCAACTTCCTTTTCATTTGGATTGAAAGTAAGAACTTCTGCACCAATAGACTTGGTCACCTTGGCTCCTCCAATAGGCATATCAACAGATTTTTCAGATTCATCAATGTACTTTGGAATGGATTTCGACTTGTATGTCATTTCTCTATGCTTTCTATATACTAAGTCTTTCAAAAATTCTGACATCTGGTAGTAGTAGAGTTGGTTACCTTAAGTAAGATAGTGACATATTCCAACTCTTGTCATGGTTTATCTTTCATCTGCTCTTGTGTGATTCTCAACCTTCTTCCAGACTCTAAAAAATATATCATCTTCTCTCCAACTAGATCAGATACTATTTGAACAGAGATAATCTTCTACAAATCTTCAAGCTTCACATTTTCTCCAATTTCTATCAGATTTCCAGGTCCCTTAGAGTCAAAACATTAGCAACAAAAGGATTAGCTTTTCTGAAACCTAAACCACCAGTTCTTCCTGCTCTTCTAGACTGATACTTTCCACTATATATCTTGTTTATAGTCTCAAAAGAATCCCATATTGGTGTGCACGTATCTTGCTTTTCCATAATAACTTCTTCTTTTCTTTTAAGGTTAATTTTAGAAAATCAGAGTTTATATTTTCTGAATCAGGATTTGTGAATTCAGCTTGTATTTGGCTTGAGCTATCAACAACCTAAGTAGTATCAGTGGTTGTGACTGGTTGAATTTCAACAATTGTTTCTTCATCAACTTGAGCATTACCAGAGGTTGGTATCAGTTGTAATTTCTCAACCCAATCAGCTCCAGGAATCATCATTCTTTTCTTGTAGAACTGATTGACTTTTTCTTCTCGAATCTTCTTTTCATCAGCATCATCATGAGCTACAAAAACTGAATAGATTAGATCTATCAGTAATTGAGATTTTGAAACCTTAGATGCTGATTTCTTCTTAGATTTTGCTTTAGGCTTTGGCTTTGATTTCTCACCAATTTTCTCTTTCCCCTTATAACTCCTGTCAGTATTTAAAATTGCTTGAGACCTTAAAGACCTTTCAATATCAGTTTGACTGACCTCCTTGATTACTACTCATTTTGTAGGTCTGCTACCAGGAACATCTTCATAAGGTGAGATAGAATCAATATTTACTAATCTCATTGATTTGAATTCTTCCCCTATAAGCCTAAGTTATTCCATATCAACTCCAAGATTTTCTTAATCAAATACTCTTCTACTCACCTCAGAATCAAAATCTTGAATCTTTGGATTCTTGTAGAAAGAGTTGTTTTCTTCCCTTTAAATTTTAGTGTTTGTAGATACTTACTAGCTTCAGCACCAGCTTCTATCTCCATAATGCCTTGGTCATCACCAACATTTGTGGCTTTCAGAGTTTATTGATATTTAGTCACAATCAGCTCCTTACTTTGCACAGTCTTTGAGACTTTCTTTTTAGATCTCCTCCTCTCTCCACCTTATCTAGATTGACTAGTGGTTTTAGATGTACCAATAGTACCAATCGTATCTCCACCTTGTTTCTTCAAAACTAATCCCTTCTTACTGCCTTTGTTATCACCATCACGACCATCCTTATCAGTATTCGTTAGTTTGAGCTGCTTGTATTTAGATTTCAACTTTTTCTCCCCCTTTTTGGCATCATCACCAAGTAGGAGGGAAACTATAAGCTCCATTAACTGTTATACCTCATTCAATTGCCCATACATCTTATTCTGAGTTTTCTCCAATCTAGCTTGATTAGCTTCCATTTGTTCCTATCTGGAAATAATGGGTGCTAACTATTTTTGGATCTTCTTGTATGTGTTCAGCTTGGTTTCAAGAAAAGATTCCTTGAGTTTAGTGATTTGAGAGTTGGCAGATTCTTGTGTATTCTGAACTGACTTGACCAATAAGGCTGAAGCTTTGAGACGATTCAAAATGTCAGAATTTTGAATGTTCTTCTCAGCTGTCTCCAAATGTTCAACAACATGAGTAACAGAGATTGGATAATAACCATCCTTCTATTTAGGATTCCAAAGTTCGTCAAAGAATTCATGTTCCTTCTTGGCATTCAAGTCAGCTAGTTGCCTTTTCTTTTCATGTTCAGAAATTTCTTCTAGAAAAGAAAAGTTTATCCAGATCCTCATCAGGATCTATTGGTATATTGATATTAGAGGCATCAATGTCATTTCCATCAGTAGACTCACTTCCATGTACATATTCCTCATCAACAACTGGCTCATTTACTAACTGAGCTACTTCATCTTCAGCATCAACATTTAGCAAATCATCAAGAATTGGAGCTGTATAAGAATCAGCTACTTCAGAAACTACCATGTCATCAACATTCAGCTCTATATCTTCAAGAATTGTGTTCATATGAGGTGGAGCATCAGGATTTATCTTCAAGACCTCAGTACTAGTAGAATGTTGTGGTGATTCTGCAATTTCTCAGCTTGAGTGGATTGTTTTGCATCTACATCAACAGCAGGTACAAGGAAGATAACACGAGGTGGAATGATAGATTGAGTGGACAGCAGAAGAGTATCAGTACTTAGACCTGCAGGGAGATTATCAACACTTGGTACATCAGAATTTATCTGAGGGTCTACAGACTATTGTTCAGCAGCTGTTTCTTTAATACTTTGTGCACCTGCAAAAATTTTCACAAAAATACTTAAATCTCTATATTATTTTAAAGTAGTCTCAGTACTCCTTACAATACTCATCTCATGACTTTTAATAGTCAGAGTTTACTCACAAGGATTAACTAAATCCTGACACTCATCTACCTCTCTTAAATTCTGTCTTTCTCTAGATCTTTTCTCTCATTCTCACATGAAAGGCTCGAAATTTTTTATCCTACATAAATTAGAGGTGGCTGAGAAGAGTTTTCTGTGGTCACATGACTAGGGGTACCCTTTTGTAAAGGACTGGACATGGTCATTCCATCAGGATTTATAGAACTAACAGAAACTGATATAATAATATTAGGATTTAAACTAAATGCTAATAAAGAAAGACCAGTATTTGTACCTTGTGCTTCTAAAGGTTCATCTTCGAAGCTATCATCCAAAGGAGGTATTGATAGAATATCAGCAGATGATAGAGTTGGATGTATCTTCCCTTCAATATCAACTGCTAAGATGACTGTCCCAAAAGTCAAGCCTTCACTACCACTTTGAGGTAGTGGTTCTTGTGGGGCTGAAGATTCAAGAGTTGTTGTATTACTTTGAAAGTTTTGTACTCCTCTCCTCAGATTCAGTGTCTGACTCCTCTGCAGCTCCAAGTTTGAAACCAATTATCTTCTTAAAGGTAGCACTCTCAATAGATTTTCAAAAATCCTTGATTTTGCCAGCTTCAGCTGTTATCTTGGAAGTTGCTTCATCATGCCATTCTTGTATGAACTTTTTAGCAAGAGGCTCTATATCTTCAATGTCTGTTGTACTACTTTGAAGTGTAGGTTCTTGTGGGTTAGGATCAGTAATTGTAGTAGCTGATATATCCCTTTGAGATACAGGTTCTTGTGTGCTAGATCTAGGAAACAGTGCTTGTTTCTGTAGCCTCTTGACAGACTACTCTATTTTCTCATGAGTAATCTCCCTCACTCTTTTCCTGGCGGGCTTCATTAGAGATTCAGTAACTATCACAGGTGCATCAGCATTTGACTGCTGATGAGCATCAGTATTTTTCATTGGTGGAATGAATGCCCCATGTGTCTCCTCAGCTATTTCTTTCTTGATGTGCATCAGATTTTAAGTAATGTAGGCTTTGATCAATTTTCTTTTCCTTGGCCTTGGGCTTAAACCAGTTTGAACAACATCACCAGTTTGAACAGCATCACCAGTTTGAACATCAACACCAGTTTGAACAGCATCACCAGTGGTTGTGCGCCCATCAGTTGATAACACAACTGGACTTAAAGTAGAATTGGCTTTTAAAATTCTTGAATTTTGATGATAAAAGAGCATTATCTTCATCACTTGATTCTAAATCAGCCTGTACAAGCTTTCTCCTTATATATTCTAAAGGTTTAAAAGAATGAGAAGCTTGTATAGAATCCCTTTCCTGTGCTACATCAGCATTTGCAGCATTTGCTCTCTGACCAGATGACCTAGCAAACTGGCTAATAATATCATGTGGATTCTTAATAGAAACAATAACTCTAACAGCCAACTCTGCTTGTTTCTTTCTTTTAACAACATGTGTTTTTTGGGAGGCACCTGAGGTGGATTGTGTATGTGGAAGTGTTTGGGTTGCAGTGCTGGGGTGAGCTACAGGTGGGTTCCTAACTGTTATTTCCTGTAACTTAGCACTCTGTTGGTTTTGCAAACCATAAGTCACAAGAAGCCTTGCAATTAGAAAGTTCCTACCAATCAGTGGCAACCTCAAAGGTGCAAAGACAACCTTTTTTGAATCTTTAAAAATTAGATCAGAGAACGCTCTCTTGGTGAGCTTAAAAACTGATACAATTTGATTAGCAAGGATTGGGGTATTAGGGAAACAAACATTAAAAAATCAACTGAAAAAATCTAGCATAATATACTATATTCCTATCAGTTTTTAATGTATCCCCTATAAAACATAAAAAAACTCTTCCAAAATCATAATTTGCATCATGAATTAGAGAGTACTCAGTTTGCTGTGTCATAATTGGAAAAGCATCAAAGTTTGTGCATTTATTGTTGAAGCCCTTGTGATGCAATCAAAGAAGAAGTCCCACTCCTTCCTTAGCCCATTCCTTTTTAGTTGGCCCAGATTCTTCATATCTTTATCATAGCCAATTTCATTGAAGAATCTTCTCATTTCAACATCTCCCACAAATGTTGAGTAAGAGTCGTGAGAAGGAAGTTAAAGAGCATGTCTCACAGTTTGAGGAGTGACAACCCTGGATTTGTTGTCAAATTCAAACACGATGCTTGGAGTCCCAGAAGTTCCACCATATTAGTTCTCCATAAAGCGAGAACATGGTCTCCAGAAATAGTAGTTGGAGCTGTGAGAGCATACGCAACTTCACTTGACCTTAAGAAATCTTAAAAAATATGGATATCAAGATTTATTTCATTGTTGTCCAAAATCGCAGCATAATTATTTGTGATAAATTTAGCACCGCCATGATTGAAGGGTTTAAAAGCAGCAGGTAAAGACATGATTTTTCTTTAAGTAAGAATCTTAAAGACTGATTAGGGTTTCAAAGTTTAGGCTCGAGAGAAGAAAAGAGAGTAAGAGAGTAAGAAGATAATCAAAATTTGATAAAGTGATAATTATAAATCAAAAATTGTTTTTATTTAACACTCTACTCCAATACTCAGAAATGAATCACCTTAGTGGGACACATGGCATAAGTTTATTGACCGAGATGTAATCATAAAAAGCATGTAATTATGACAGTTAATACGTGCACAGTTACCTAAAGTAATGTTTGGTAGATTACTCAATCATTTTTCCTGTCCTCACGCCATCAATTAACATCTGCAAGGACTTTAAATTTACCCACTAAATTACTAATTCAATACTATAATTAAAATACTGACCAAAAATATATTTTGAATAAATTTAAAATATTATTAGAATATAATAGTCAATCAGGGTTTGACCACTATTAGTATTTAATAACTAATGTCAGGACTTATCAGTCAACATAAGTTTGACAAATATCAGAGATTATTCAGATAATCAGAGTTTATCGTGTAGCAACTGGCTGGGATTAAATATTAGAATTTAAACTCAGTTCAACTTATACATAACAATTAACATGATTCCATGGCATTAGAGTTTAACACCATTATCAGATTTTAACAAATACTGATAAATAAGATAAAGATAACACACTCTAATTATCAATTACAAATTACAAATTTCATCATAGTTTGAGAATTGTCCTAAGATCATTCCTAATTCATTCACCAATCTGTTAAAGGTGGCTTCACAAAGTGGTTTGGTGAAGATGTCTGCTAATTGCTGATCTGTTGGAATAAAATGCAATTCTACTACACCTTCCATTACATGTTCCCTTATAAAATGGTACCTTATAGTTATGTGTTTAGTCATTGAATGTTGTACCGTATTTCCTATCATTGCAATAGAACTTTGATTATCACAACATATAGGAATTTTAGAATACTTTAACCCATAATCCAGTAACTGATTTTTCATCCAAAGTATTTGAGCACAACAGCTTCCTACAGCAATATATTAGCTTCAACAATTGATGTGGAAATTGACTTTTGTTTCTTGCTAAACCAAGAAACCAATATACCACTAAGAAATTGGCAACTTCCTGAGGTGCTTTTCCTGTCTATTTTGCATCCTGCAAAATCAGTATCTGAATATCCAATTAGCTTAAAATCTGAATCTCTAGGATACCATACTCCAAGATTCATGGTGCCTTTAAGATATTTAAAAATTCTTTCCATAGCTAATATATGTGGTTCTCTTAGATCAACTTGGAACCTTGTACAGAGACATGTAGCATAAATGATATCAGGTCTACTAGTAGTCAAATATATGAGTGAGCCAATCATACCTCTGTAATTAGTTATATCTACCGATGAACCAGTATTTAAATCTAACTTGGTTGCAGTGGCCATGAGAGTTGTTGCAGTTGAACTTTCTTGCATTCCAAATCATTTGAGCAAATTCCTAGTATATTTTTCTTGATTTATGAAGATTCCTTCATCTGTATGCTTAACTTGTAAATCCAGAATATAATTCAGTTCTCCCATCATACTCATTTGATATCTAGACTACATTAGCTTTGCAAACCTCTCACATAGTTTATCATTAACATAACCAAAAATGATATCAACAACATATATTTGCACTAACAACAAGTCATTACCATGGTACTTATAAGTTAGAGTTTTATCAATTGTACCTCTTTTGAAACCACTTTTTAACAGAAATTGAGCAAGTGTTTCATACCAGGCTCTTGGAGCTTGCTTTAGTCCATAGAGTGCTTTATTCAGCTTATAAATATGATCTGGATACTTTGGATCAATAAACCCTGGAGGCTGTTCAACATAAACTTCCTCTTCAAGTTCATCATTCACAAATGTACTCTTCACATCCATTTGGAATACCTTGAACTTCATGTGAGCAACATATGCTAGAAAAATTCTAATTGCCTCAAGTCTTGCAACTAGAGCAAAAATATCATCATAATCAATACCTTCTTGCTAAGAATAACCCTTTGCAACCAGCCTTGCTTTATTCCTTGTAATAATGCCCTCACTACTAGTCTTGTTTCTGAACACCCACTTTGTACTAACTACTGATATATTCTATGGCATTGGTACCAATTTCCAGATTTTGTTCCTTTCAAATTCATTCAGTTCCTCTTGCACTGATGTGATCCAGTCATCATCTTGCAGAACTTCTTCCACTTTCTTGGGCTCGGTTTAAGATAGAAAAGAATGATAGAGACATTCATTTTATGTAGCTTTTCTGGTCTTTACACCACTATTAGGATTTCCAATAATTAAGTGAGGTGTGTGTGACTTAGTCCATCTTCTTGTAAAAAGAAGGTGACTTCTTAAAGTAGAACCTCCCCTTGATCCATGAAGTCTCTAGCTTCATTTTGCCTTGTACCACTGTTATTTTCTGAAGCTCCTCTGAATCAGTATTTCCAGTACTATCAATATTTGCTTCATCAGTATTTGAGGAATCATAATCTGATAAAGTATCTACTGATATTTCTTGTGTTGATTTAATTGAATTAGACTCTTGATGTGAACCATGTTGCTCCCCCTCAACATGTGCTTCAGTACTTCTAGAGTTGCCATTGACATGTGGCTCATCAGAGTTTAGAGTGATGTTAGGATTTGCTGTATCAGGATTTGTCAGACTATCGAGATCTGACTGACCATCAGGATTTAACTATTCCGTATATGGTATTTCATTTTCAAATCTTAAATCTTCATGGCCATCTACATCTTCTAGACCTGTAACCTTCTTGTCATCAAAAGACACATGAATAGATTCCATGACCACCCTTGTTCTCAGATTATAAACTCTGAAAGTTTTTATAAATAGTGGATATCCAACAAAAATGCTTTCATCAGCTTTTAGATCAAATTTTGTAAGCTGTTCAGGATGAGTTTTGAGAATAAAATATTTGCAGCAAAAAAAGTGAAAGTACTTCAAATTTGGCTCCTTTCCTTTTACCATCTCAAATGGTGGTTTGCCATGCCTGTTGATCAATGTTGTATTTTGTGTGAAGCATGCAGTTTGCACAGCCTTAGCCCAGAAGTAAGTTGGCAATTTTGCTTCATCAAGCATGGTTCTTGCAGCTTTTATGAGAGTTCTATTCTTTCTTTCAACAACTCCATTTTGTTGTGGAATTCCAGGGGCAGAAAATTCCTGTTTGATCCCCTTGTACTTACAGAATTCTTCCATAGTGTTGTTCTTAAATTGAGTTCCATTATCATTTCTAATGATCTTGACTTTGTGAGTTGATCCTTTTTCCAGCTCTCTTACATGATCAAGAAGAATGGATGATGTCTCATCCTTGGTGAGCAGAAAATATACCCATGTATATCTTGTATACTCATCAACAATAACAAGTGCATACTTCTTCTTTGCAATAGACATTTCATTGACTGAACCAAAAAGATCAATATAAAGCAAGTGATCTGGTTCAAGAATTGAGGATTCAGTTTTACTCTTGAAAGATGATTTCCTTAACTTGGCTTTCTGGTATGAGTCACATAAGCCATCAGGAGTAAATACTGCATTGGAAAATCCTCTCACAAGATCTTTCTTCACAAGTTCATTGATGTTATTGAAATTGAGGTGAGAAAGCATTTTATGCCAGCTCCAGCTGTCTTCCACAGATGCTCTACTAAGTAGACATATTTCAGAATTATCAGTAATTGTGGAGACTCTGGCTTCATATAAGTTACCATTTATGTAAGCAATCATTGCAACCTTGCCATCTGATTTACTGAAAATTTCACAATGTTCCTCATAAAAAGTCACATGGTAACCTCTGTCACAGATTTGACTCACATTGATCAGATTATGCTTCAGTCCTGCAACTAGAGCTACATTCTCAATGATTACATTTCCAAGTTTAATATTGCCATATCCCAAAGTCTTTCCTAAGTTGCCATGTCTATAAGAAATATTTGGGCTAGCCTCCTCCTTAAACTCTGATAGCAGGGATTTATTTCCAGTCATATGTCCTGAACATCTACTGTCCAACACTAAAGAATTTTTCCTGTTACCCTTTAATTCAGTAGTGTTAGCCTCAATATCAACATTTTCCATAAGAGCATAGTTAACACCATCATATGATTCTGATGTATCATCCCAATTCTTCTTCTTGTTAATCAAGACTTGTTTCTTCTCAGCCCTTGACTTCCTGCAGTCAACTGCAAATTATCCTACTCCATCACAGTTGTAGCTATTTTCCTTTGACTTGTCATATTTTCCAGACTTTGACTCTTTCTCATTAGAATTTATTCTGTAATTCCTCTTATTCGTTTTTGAGGAACTAGAGCCCTTCTTGGAAAACCTTTTCCCTTCTTGAAGTCCTTATAGACCATCATTTTGAAGCTTTTAACCATAAGAGCAGTCATTTTCTCAATGTCTTCATTGTTATCATGATCACCTTCAATGTTTGATTCGCTTTCAGAGTTTAAATCATCATCAGAGTTTAATGACTCAGTATCAGACTTTGCAATAATAACCTTGCCTTTGGAGTAGATTTTTTTCCTAGCTTTCTTCCTTGGTTCTTCTTCAACCTTAAGTGGAACCTGTCTTGCTTTTGGTTATTTCCTCTTGCTTCTATACTCCATCTCCAGTTCATGAGTTTTCAGCATGCCATAGATCTCATCTAGAGATGTATCATCAAGATCATAATTGTCCCTTATTGATGTTTGTTAGGTCACACACACTGTAGAGGGGGTGAATACAGTATATAATACAATCAAATCGAACTTTAATATCTTAAGTAACAGAAAACAAACTTTATTGAAACAATAAACTTTGTTACAGTATGGAACTGTTACCTCTCAGTGATGAACAAATATCACGAGAGCTGCTAGGGTTTCAATGAATAATCTTCTCGAATATGATAACACTTATAGTGTAAACCCTATGTCTGTGTTTATATACTACACAGTTACAAGATAATCGCTAATTGATATGGAATATAATTCTGCTTCCTAAAATATATCAATCAGATATCTTTTCTTCCAAGTATTCCATTCTTCACAGAACTCCTTCTTCATGCATATCTCTTTTTATGTTTATCTCGATCTTCTTTCCTTTAATCAGCTACTATCCTTATCTAATCGTCCTTCAGCACTTAAGTTCTGATATCCATCTTCTGATGATTATCTCCTGATAATATAAGTACTGATATCTTTAAGTCCTGACTTCTAGTATAAGTACTGATTCCCAGTTAAGTACTGATTTGTCCTGTTAAGTAAGATCTGAAAACTAAATATAAATCATATTAGCCATGACATTATCAAATATATCTAACAATCTCCCCCAACTTGTAATTAGCATAATATACAAGTTTAACAGATATTTGATGATGTCAAAAACATTAAGTACAAATGCATGAGAATTAGACTAGATAACTACAACTTACAGTCCTTGAAGCTTTACCAATATTTAACTTCTGATAACAACTTCAGTCTGTACAAATATCAGAATTTAAGTAGTTGTAGATCTTTGACTTGGCTTCATCTTCTGATCTCTCTGATGTCAGGAGTTGTTCTGAGATAGTTCTTCAACAAACATCTCTCAGCATATCTAAGTTCATCAATCATTCTCCTTTTGGTATCTTTAAGCTCTGCAGTATCTTCACCAATTTGAAAGATTGCAGCCCTAAGATCATTAATCTTTGCTTTTCTTATATCCTGATCCAGTCTGATCAAATAAGCTTTATCAGACTCAAGATTGAATTCCACAGCCCTGTAACCCAGAAAAGTAGTTATAATTTTAGCAGTGTTGGGCTTCATTTCAACTATATCACCCTTGTGATCTCTGTACTTTGGAACATATGTGCTATCGGATTTAACAGAATAAAGCCTTTTCTGTCTCTGAATCTGATCCTTCAAATAGTTTGCAGTAGTTCCTGTCAATCTGTCATCCACTTGAAGTAAGAATAATACATGCTCCAGTTCTTCAAAATACTTCAATGGAATGGCATTTTGCCTTATATGATAAACCCTACCATCTGTCATGAAATACAACAAGATGTATTCTTTCAAGTAGGTATGGTAAACCATTTGTACAGATTCCAGTTGATTCAATCTCTCAGGAGTTGCTCCAATACCTGGTTCACTCAAGGAAGTTGGATCATTGGTAGTGTTCTGTATTCTCCTTTCATCAGCACTTCCCAATCTAGTTTTATCTCTTGCTTCCTTTCCAGTAACTACTCTAGCTTCAAAACCACTTGCAGTAGTCTTCAAAGGTTGAGTCTGTTTTGCTTTAGTGAATCCTGGTAGGAGTGTCTTTGGTCTATCTTCTGATATCAAGTTAACTTGAGCTATGTCAGAGGTTACTTGCTTCTTATGAATATCAGAACTTACAGTTTCTTGACTCTGAACAACTTGAACCATGTCAGAGGTTGTTTTAAGAACTTTTCTTGAAGTCAGAGCAAGATCATCCTTTTCATCAGTAATTTCTTCATCCTCAGGAGGCACATAAACCTTGATAGGTTCACCAACCTTTTCTTTACCCTTGGATCTTGGATCTATCTGCGGTTGTGATTTAGCCAATGTTGCTTCAGTATGTGTCCTTTCTTTGATCACAATGCCTTTGAGTTTTGGAAGTGGCTTTTTACCAGAAGTTTCAGATTTAGATGTGACTTTCTCTGATTTTAGTCTGGCTTCTTCTTCCATTAAACTCTCCAAGTCCATTCCTGGATTTTCCTGAAGAAATAACTGTCTTGACATTTCCTCATCAAGATCTAAAAGTTCATCAGAACTTATCCTTTTACTAGTAGCAGAACTTATTCTTTTTCCAGTATCAGAACTTGTCTTGTGACTTGTGATTGCAGCTTTTCTTGATGTGAAACCTCTACCTTGACTATGACCTTTACCCGTTCCAGAGTTTCCTAGATCATCCTTTTCATCATCCTTTCCTTTCAGTGTCTTGTCAGTCTTGCATTTGGACTTAATTACTTTCTCCCCCTTTTTGGCATCAGCAGGTAGTAGAAGAGAGACAAACAATTCCACTGAGGCTTGGATTTTATTAAGTTGTGATTTCTGAGAAGCTTGATTTGTCAGAATATCATCAATCTGAGCTTGTTGTTTCTCTTGAGTCTTCTCAATAAAAGCAATCCTGTCAAAGGTAGGCTTGAAGAATTGTTTCTTATCAATCTTGTGAATTTGATCTTGTTTGATAAATTCTTCCCGAATCTTGTGTAGCTCTGCATGAGTAGTTGAATGAAGACCTTGGAGATGTTTAGTACTCAATGCAGTGATTCTAAGCTGGGTTTTGAAATCATCAGAATTTAACATTTCATCAGCTTTAGTCAAGTGCTCAGCAAGATGCTTTTCAATTGGAACACAGGAAACTGAATTCCATTCCTTAGTCCACTTCTGACCTGCAGGAGTTTCACTCCAAGGCACTGGTGCTTCTCCGATAACAAACTTCTTAACAAGTTCAGACTTAAGAATAGTTTGTTGAGGAGCATGTCCTGAAGGACCTGCTTCATCAGCATCTGCAGTTGGAGCAGCATCACCAGTATCTCCAGCATGTGCAGCATTAGAACTTACATAATCAGTATCCTCTGATAAAACAACAGTATGAGTAGCAATGGAGGCTTCAGCATCCTCTAATTGTTGATCTGGTTCTAAGTTCTGATCAACAGCCATATCCTGATGCTCAACTAAAGTCTGATCATCAGCATCTAGATGCAGAGAAGGTGTTGTAGATAACTCTGGAGTTTGAACAGCATCAGTAACAAGGGCTGTTGAAGGATTAGTTGCTGTTGGAGCTTCTAAGAGAATTACTTCAGGCACGACCAAGTTTTGAACATCAATATCATCACTTGTGACTGGATCAATAGGAGATACAGATGGTGTGATAACCTTTTCAGAAACAGCTTCCTTAGATGGAGTTGATGGAGAAGAAGTAACGTTAGCAAATTCCTTTACTTGTGAGATCAGAGATTCCTGATCCCCTTCCTTAGCTGCTTCCTCTTCATCATCTGAAACTGGCCTATTTGCCCTCTGTTTCTTGTATCTCTTTGTAGATTTGGATTCCTTGGGAGTTTCAGGAACAGTCATTCTTCTAAGCCTCTTGAGAAGCCTAGATCCCCCAATTCCAGAATCCTTCTGAGAAGTCTCTTTCTCAGCTTCACCAATAACAGGTTCTGAAGAAGGAACCTGTTCCTCAGTATCAGATTCATCTCTCAAAGCAATCTTCCTTTTCTTCTGAAGTGTTTTAGGAACAGTCTTTGTCCTCTTTGGTTTGGAAGATGAAGGCTTCACAGTAGGTGCTGATGATGAGGGTTGAACTGTCTGTGAAGTGGAGAGATAGGATTTGATATATTGTCTGAGGGTTGGTTGAGTAGAATGAGTGGTAGGTGCTGATGGTTGTTGTGATTTTTGGGAGGTTGTTATTGGTTGGACATCAGAATAAACAGATCTATAAGTATCAGGATCAGCATTTACTAAGATCTGTTTTACAGACTGAGGAATCTGTAAAGGTCTAACCACTGATTTCTTAGTGTCAGCATTTACCAGGTCATTAAAGTAGCGTTTTGCAACTTTAAAAGGTGGAGTTGAGGAACTGACTAATTGAGGTTCATCAATACAAAAAGTATATATAAGTTGACAGAATCTAGCAAAGTACACAACATTCCTATCCTCTGTCATCCTATCTCCAATAAAACCAATTATACCAGTTGCAAAGTCAAAATGAGTTTGGTTTATAATAGCATACCCGATGTGTTGACTCAAAATTGGAATAGCATCAAAATTCGAACATTTGTTCCCAAAAGCTTTAGTGATGCAGTCAAAGAAGAAGCTCCATTCTCTTCTGATATGAGCCCGTTTCAACTGCCCAAGTTTTGCCAAACTCTTTTCATACCCCAAATTGGCCATTAACTCCTGAAGAGCTGATTTCTATGGAATTGAAAAGGTACATCCTTCTGGGAGATGTAGAGCCTTGCGTATTGTACCAAGAGTGACTGCATATGAAGAATCACCCACTTCGAAAACAATACTAGGAGTGCCATGTCTACCACCATCATCAAAGTGCCTAGTCCGCCAAAATGTCAGAACTTGTTGGCTTGAAAAGACTGAAGGCTGGGTCAATGCATACCCAATCTCACTGTGTACAAGAAGATCTTGCACAAAATGCAATTCAGATGGAGCTTCAGCATGATCAAGAATTGCAGCATAGTTGTTTGTAACAAACTTAGCTCCATCAATGATTAAATCCTTAGGTGCCATGTGAAAAATTGAGATTTAAGCGTGCCTGTTAGGTGTTTGATAAAATGTCTGTATGAAAAACCAATGTGAGAAGAAGAAAGAGAGTAAAAGCAAGGAGAGAAAAAAAATTGAAGGGAAATAAAAGATTAAAAAAAATCTTCTCTCTTTCTTACTTATACTAAAAAAAATGTTACCGTTGGACACCTGTCAGACATGCAGTAATAACGGATAGTTACTGGGCTCGAGAAAACAGTAATCATTACTTACCCACTTGTCGTTTTTCAAGGAAAAACCATTCCACTTACCCAGATATTCCATTAATCAAGGTGAAACAGTTTTAATTCAAAATTGAAACCGTTCCCACTTATTTAATTATTTTTCACTACATCATTAATATTCTGAAAATAAATCAAGTGAAAATGACCAAGATAAATCAGATGAGTAAGTACTGATAAAGAAAAATCAGAACTTAAATTAAAACAGAAGTTATATGGTCACCAGAAAATGACTATGTATCAGGATTTATCAATGCATTACAAAAGAACTTAGAGACAAAATCTTAAAACAAAAACAAATTTCATTAATATATCAAGTGAATACATTCATGAAATTGAAATTACATCAGAATTTATACAAGATTTCCCTAAGCTGCTAAACCTAACATCAACAGCCTTAGTCCTAGCTCAAGAAGCAGGGCAAGGCTGACGATGAAGAAAAACAGGAAGAAGAAAATAAATCATTTCTTCTTCCTACTCTCGACAAACAGAATGGCGAGTCGAATGATTCGCTCTTGCTGGCGGAGAGCTTCCAGCCTTTCCTCCTCCAATCGCTCCAGATGGCGATGGTAATCCATATAGAAGAACAGGAGGTGGGTGAGTACCTCCTGTGGGACAGAGTCCCATATCTCATCAGGAATGGCAGTGGCGTGCCATTCCTGCTGCCAATCGGCACAGCTTAGCTCCATATTGAAGGTTTTGTAGTTCAAAAACATGTTGTATCTGACCATGGTGTTTTTGAAAGAAAAAGTATGAAGGAAGGTGAGGTTGGGAGTAAAAATTTGATGGGAAGGCTGATGTGAAGTGGTTGCTTATATAGGCAAGAGAATGCCGGAAGACGCAAAGGAATTTAATGCTGACAAGTAGAATTAATTCTACCTCGTCTCCCCAGACTTGGAAAAAGAAAAACATTCATTGGAAAGAGAAAACATGGTTTAATGCGCACAAGAAGCAAGTAAAAGTTGACTGTTCAAGTACGAATACCATTAACCCTAACCAAAGTGACTATTAATCTTCCACTTCAACATATTCTAGTTTGAACCGAGACTATTATCAAATTTTATCCACAGATAAGTCAAGTAAAGAATTAGACTGTAATATCAGAACTTAGACTTATATCGGAACTTAACAGTCATCAGAACATAATTTCTTAACTCGAAAAAGGAATGCCTATCTTAGTAAGTCCTCATACAAGTTCTGAGTTATATTCTTCAGAACTTAATCATCAAAACATGCAATCAGAACTTGTCCTCAGAATTTGTGCAAAGTGACACAATGACTGTTTATCTAAAACAACATAGACCACCACAGTAATTTTCATCATTCATATGGAGTGATTAGTGTGTGCATTAAGCTAAATGTCAGACAAAGAGTAAAGTCTAAGTCACTTCAGTACATCTTAGAAATAAGGCATAACTAAAACTTTGCTAAAGAGCTGTCATTATTCTGAAACCTACTGTTGAATAAGTTCATGCTTGAGTCCACCTCAACTATTTTGTGCTAATTTTATGCATCTTTTTAAATTCCATTTCACAGTGGCTTCTCAGTGTAAGTGAGTCACAACTGCTTATCAGAATTTATGTTATTATCAGAGTATTTCTCCAGTAATCATAGAGTGTGAAAAGTCACCAAGAAAATATTTTGCTTTCCTAATACATAGTTACTTAATACCAGCAATGCACTTGGGTCGTCCCTTCCGCATTTTTACTCTAGATCTCAAAGGAGTACCTGATTTTATTCTTTGATCCTTTTGCTTTTTCTTTTGAAAAGTGAGGTTTATCAGCACTTAGTGCATTCAGCAGATTTACTAGTATCAGAACTTAACAGATGAGTAGCATTATTCTAATTTGTGACTTAGTAATAAGATAAATAAAGTAAAATCAACTAAGCTCAATTATCAGAATTTGCTTGTGTCATTAGATTTCCACAGAAATAATTACTTCTTACATGGGATCATTTGTTTATTGAAGACTACTAGGTCAGCATCTAGCACAGTTATCCTCATAGGATTGAATAGTTACTTAAACAAACACATCACTTATCAGAGTTTAGAAACATATATCAGACAACAGTCAGTACTTAAACACATTTATCAATTAAGCACAGAATACACAAAGAGATTAAATTCTGTAAATACTGATCATAAGGTCTGATATAACAGAACAAGACTAAGCAGATTTAGAGAAAGAACCTGAAACCATTCCAAGTTCATTTACCAATCTTGTAAAAGTGGCTTCACACAATGGTTTTGTGAAGATATCTGCTAGTTGTTGATTTGTTGGAACAAAGTGCAATTCCACTGTACCTTCATCCACATGTTCCCTTATGAAGTGGTACCTGATGCTGATGTGCTTTGTCATAGAGTGTTGAACTGAATTACCTGTCATAGCAATAGCACTTTGATTATCACAGTAAATAGGGATTTTAAAATATGTTAACCCATAATCCAGTAACTGATTCTTCATCCAAAGAATCTGTGCACAACAGCTTCCTGCAGCAATATACTCTGCTTCTGCAGTTGATGTGGAAATTGACTTTTGTTTCTTGCTGAACCAAGAAACCAATCTGCCTCCAAGAAATTGGCAGCTTCCAATTGTGCTTTTCCTGTCAATTTTGCAATCTGCAAAATCTGCATCTGAGTAACCTATTAGTTTAAAATCTGATTCTCTAGGATACCACAATCCCAGATCAGCTGTTCCTTTAAGATACTTAAAAATTCTTTTCACAGCTGTTAAGTGAGGTTCTCTTGGATCTGCTTGAAATCTTGCACAAAACAGGTAGCATACATGATATCAGGTCTACTAGTAGTTAGATAGAGTAGAGAGTCAATCATACCTCTTTAATCAGTAATATCTACTGATTTACCAGTATCCTTATCCAGTTTTGTTGCAGTGGCCATGGGAGTGGATGCACTTGAACAATCTTGCATTCCAAATTTCTTCAGCAAATTTCTGGTGTACTTAGTCTGACAAATAAAAGTGCCTTCTTCATTATGTTTGACTTGAAGGCCCAGAAAAGAGCTAAGTTCCCCCATCATACTCATCTGATACCTTGACTACATCAGTTTGGCAAACTTCTTGCAAAGTCTGTCATTTGTAGACCCAAAAATGATATCATCAACATAAATCTGGACCAGAAGTAAGTCCTTTCCATGGTTGAGGTAGAACAGTGTTTTGTCTATTATTCCTCTGTTGAATCCACTTTCCAGAAGAAACTAAGCTAAAGTCTCATACCATGCTCTAGGAGCTTGCTTAAGTCCATAAAGTGCTTTATCAAGCCTGTAGACATAATCTGGATGTTTGGAGTCTACAAAGCCTGGAGGTTGTTCAACATATACTTCCTCCTCCAATTCTCCATTGAGAAAAGCACTTTTCACATCCATTTGAAAGACAGTAAACTTTTTGTGAGCAGCATAAGCCAAAAATATCCTTATGGCTTCTAACCTAGCAACTGGTGCAAATGTTTCATCATAATCAATTCCCTCCTGTTGAGAATATCCTTTTGCAACCAGCCTTGCCTTATTCCTTGTAATTATGCCATCACTGTCAGTTTTGTTTCTGAATACCCACTTTGTACCAACAACAGATCTATTCTTTGGTCTTGGCACTAGGGTCCAGACTTTGTTTCTTTCAAATTCATTTAACTCTTCCTGCATTGCTTGCACCCAATCAGCATCTTGAAGAGCTTCTTCCACTTTCTTTGGCTCAGTATGAGAGAGAAAAGAATTGTAAAGACATTCGTTTGAAGTACCTGTTCTAGTTCTGACACCTGCATCAGGATTTCCAATTATCAAATCAGGTGTATGTGATTTTGTCCACTTCCTTGCAGATGGAAGGTTTTCTCTAGAACTGGATGCTCCCTCATGATCCATGTTGTCTTCATTTTCATTTTCTAATGCTCCCCCTGAAACTATGCTCTCTGAGTTGGATTCCTCAGAATTTAGATTTTCAGCACTGTCAGAACTTGGCTTTTCAAAACTTGACGAATCAGAACTTGAAGATCCAGACGTATGCTCTGATGTTTCTTGAGATGTGGTAAGATCTTGAGTATGCTCCCCCTGCACAGGTGCATCTTCCTTTGGCGTAGTCACCACAGTTTCAATAACATCAGAGTTTAATCCATCAGAATTTACAGTATCAGGACTTAGACTGTCAGGATTTTCAGCATCAGATTTTGAGTCTTCATTTTCAAATCTCAGCTGATCATGGTCAATAAAATCTTCAAGACCAGTAATCTTCTTGTCATCAAAGGAGACATTGATAGATTCCATGACCACTTTTGTTCTCAAATTATAGACTCTGAAGGCTTTTGTGGAAAGTGGATATCCAACAAAGATTCCTTCATCAGCTTTTAGATCAAACTTTGATAGCTGTTCAGGATGAGTCTTGAGAACAAAACACTTGCATCCAAATACATGAAAGTACTTCAGATTTGGCTTCTTTTTCTTCACCATCTCATATGGTGTTTTTCCTTGCTTGTTAATGAGTGTTGCATTTTGAGTAAAACAAGCAGTCTGCACAGCTTCAGCCCAGAAATAGGTTGGAAGCTTTGCTTCTTCAAGCATTGTACGTGCAGCTTCAATGAGAGTTCTATTCTTCCTTTCAACAACTCCATTTTGCTGTGGAGTTCCAGGAGCAGAAAATTCCTGCTTTATTCCATGGTTTTTTGCAGAACTCTTCCATTATCAAATTCTTGAACTCAGTGCCATTATCACTCCTTAAGGTTTTCACAGAATTTTTGACCAATTTATCCAGATGTTTGACATGATCAATCAAGATAGATGCAGTTTCACTTTTTGTGTGCAAGAAATACACCCATGTGTATCTAGTGAACTCATCCACTATGACCAATGCATATTTCTTCTTTGCAATAGACATGACATTTACTGGACCAAATAGATCAATATGTAGTAGATGATAAGACTCAAGAATTGATGATTCAGTCTTGCTCTTGAATGAAGATTTTCTTTGTTTGGCCTTCTGACAAGAATCACAAAGGCCATCAGGAGCAAATACTGACTTTGGCAGTCCTCTCACAAGATCTTTCTTGACCAGTTCATTTATGTTGTTGAAATTAAATGAGAGAGTTTCTTGTACCAATTCCAGCTTTCTTCAATTGATGCTCTACTCATCAGACAGATTGCAGAACCATCAGTACTTGTTGAAAGCTTAGCTTCATAAATGTTACCACGCCTGTATCCTTTCAGAACAACTTTGCCTTTAGATTTACTCACAACTTCACAGTGTTCTTCAAAGAAATCAACATGATAACCTCTGTCACAGATTTGACTTATACTCAGCAGATTGTGTTTAAGTCCTGAGACCAGAGCTACTTCTTTAATGATGACATTCCCAAGATTGATATTGCCATATCTCAATGCTTTTCCAATGTTGCCATCTCCATAAGAAACACTTGGGCCAGCTTTCTCCACAAAGTCTGATAGCAGGGCCTTAATTCCAGTCATATGTCCTGAACATCCACTGTCCAGAACTAGAATATTTTTCCTGTTGCCCTGCAATCACAAAGACCACTAATGATTAGTTTTAAGGATCCAGACTTGCTTGGATCCTTTGGCCTTATCAAGTTTGTTAAAATTTGCAGCGGATTTAGCATCAGAGTTTATGTTAACATTTTTCTTATCAGAATTTACACTATCAGACTTTGTATCAGAATTTACACTAGAAGGAACAATGGAAACTTTCTTCAAAGAAGGTTTTATTTGATAATAATCATAGTACAAACTATGATATTCCTTACAAGTATAAATGGAATGCCATAAACCACCACAATGAAAACAAGGATTTTGTGGTTTATATCTAACAGACTGACTCTTAACTCCTGATTTTGAAGGTAAGGAGTTAATGTTCTTATTCTTCCTGCAAAAAGAAGCCAGATGGTTAGAACTTCCACAATTATGACATATTTTTCTAGGAGCATCAGGAACAGGTTTATAATCATTGCTTTTATTCACACCTTCCTTTCCATTCCTATTTTTCCTAGGTGATTTTACCTTGTTTGCATTCTTAACATCTTTCAGCTTATGCTTAAGCTGATTCTTAGTCATTAAGCCTATGTTTACTTCAGCTGTCTTTTCCTGTTTTAGTTTGTCAGAAGTTAATCCCTCTCTAACTTCTGATTTATCAGTATCATACTTTTCAGTTACAAACTTAACAGGTTTTAACTTTGGCTTTTGCTTAACAACAGGCTTAATTTCTACAGTTCCTTTATCATTCTTATCCTCTCCATAACCTAAGCCCTCTTTCCAATTTTCACTACTTAGCAAATTTTGAGTTGTTCTGCCGGAGTTAGTCCAAGTCCTGATTATTTCTCTTTCCTTTTCTAACTCAGTTTTTAGAGATTCATTCATTTTTAGCACTTCATCCCTAACATAAAGAGCATCATCTCTATCATCTCTATCCTTCTGAGTTTGATGTAACATAACTAACTCTTTTTCTAAGAAATCATTTCTTTTCTTAAAAGCAAGATTTTCAGAAGTTAATCTTTCACATGTTAAAGTTTGATCTCTATAAATAACAAACATGGTTTTAAGATATCTTCTCAACTCATTAATATCATCAGTATGAAAAGCATAAGTAGTATGAGGTACCTTTGTTTCAGCAGTTTCAGAACTGCTCTCAGCACTTTCTTTATCAGCATTTGCCATCAATGCATAGTTCTCCTCACTTTTAGAGTCTGAGGTGTCTGTCCAGTTTTTCTGCTTTGTGACAAGAGCCTTGCCTTTGTCACCCTTTACCTTCTTGCAATCAGGAGATATGTGGCCTTTCTCACCACAGTTATAGCATTTGACATTGGTATAATCTCCTCTATCATACTTTCCTCCTCTGCCTTCAGATCTTCTGAAATTCTTCTTATCAGAATTTATGCCTTTCCTGGAAAACTTCTTTCCCTTCCTGAACTTCCTGTATGCAAACTTTGTGATCCCTTTCACCATAAGAGCATACAGCTTCATCATCTCCTCATCAGCATCAGTCTCAGGCAAGCTTTCAGAATCTGAGTCATCATCACTTTCAGAACTTGATGACTCAGTATCAGACTTTGTTAAAAGAGCTTTACCCTTGTCTTTCCTTGAGGTAGCTGCCTTGGGGGATTCTTCTTCAGCCTTAAGAGCAACTGTTCTTGACTTTCCTCCTTTTCTCTTGCTTCTTTGTTCCATCTCAAGTTCATGAGTCTTGAGCATTCCATAAATTTCATCAAGAGTTGTTTCATCAAGATTGTAATTGTCTCTTATTGTTGTTGCCTTCAAATCCCAACATTCAGGAAGAGCTAACAGGAATTTAAGGTTTGAATCTTCAAGATCATACTCCTTATTAACCAGTGACAGATCATTCAAGAGTTTGACAAATCTATCATATAAATCAGTCAATAATTCATTAGCCTTTGAAGAGGGGGTGAATACAGTATATAATACAATCAAATCGAACTTTAATATCTTAAGTAACAGAAAACAAACTTTATTGAAACAATAAACTCTGTTACAGTATGGAACTGTTACCTCTCAGTGATGAACAAATATCACGAGAGCTGCTAGGGTTTCAATGAATAATCTTCTCGAATATGATAACACTTATAGTGTAAACCCTATTTCTGTGTTTATATACTACACAGTTACAAGATAATCGCTAATTGATATGGAATATAATTCTGCTTCCTAAAATATATCAATCAGATATCTTTTCTTCCAAGTATTCCATTCTTCACATAACTCCTTCTTCATGCATATCTCTTCTTATGTTTATCTCGATCTTCTTTCCTTTAATCAGCTACTATCCTTATCTAATCGTCCTTCAGCACTTAAGTTCTGATATCCATCTTCTGATGATTATCTCCTGATAATATAAGTATTGATATCCTTAAGTCCTGACTTCCAGTATAAATACTGATTCCCAGTTAAGTACTGATTTGTCCTGTTAAGTAAGATCTGAAAACTAAACATAAATCATATTAGCCATGACATTATCAAATATATCTAACAATGTTACTTTCAAGTCCCACTTTTCAGGGAGTGCAAGAAGAAACTTCAAGTTAGAATCTTCTTGATCATGTTTTTTGTCTACCAATGACAAATCATTGATCAGCTTTTGAAACCTATCATATATTTCAGTCAAGGACTCATCAAAATTTGAATTAAAGTGCTCATACTTCTGAGTAAGTATGGTTCTTCTGTTCTTCTTGATAGTAGATGTGCCTTGATAATTTACCTCTAAAATGTCCCTAATTTTTTTGACAGTTTTGCATCTAATAACTCTATTGGACATGACACTGTCAAGACTGCTATGTAAAATATGTCTGACTTTTGCATCTTTCATAATAGATGAAAGATCCTCAGGAGTATAGTCCTTTTTATCAATCATCTTTTCTTCTTGGCCAGCAACAGCAACTGCTAATTTCATTAGCCTGTGAGGACCATCATAAACCCTGTTCAGATATTCAGGATCTGTTGCTTCCAGGCACATGACCATCTTCACTTTCCAGATTGGATATTCATGTATTTTTAGAATTGAAACCTTGATAGCCTCATATCTACTCATGTTATGGCTGATTTGATTTGTGGATAATGGCGGAGGTGGGGGAACCTGTTGTCCTTCTTTGTCTACCATCAGTGATTGTTCTTTGGATCTTAAACTGTTTGTGTATCAACAACAAGCTCTGATACCAATTGTTAGGCCTTTAGAGAACTATAGGGGGTGAATACAGTTAAACAATCAAATCGAACTAACAAACACAATTGAATCAACAATTTTTATTATTGTTGTATAAAAACTGTTTACAATACTCTCTCAAAGAATGAACAATTATCCTTAAGAGCTGCTAGGTTACATAAAAGATATATCAATTCATGGCACCTATAGTGTAAACCTAATATGTGCTTATATACTGCACAACTTCACATTCAATAAGGAATCCTATTCTATTATAAGAATGAATCCTAAACCATATCCATGTATTTATTGCTACAATAAGTAAAGTCCTACACCGACATGTATTCTACAAATCTTTCCTTCTTCTATATCTTCTGACTTTCAGCTGAAGTGACCAAATGCTGATGTCAAATGCTGAATAATAAATGTTGATGACAAATACTAATGACGTCACCTCTGCTAAACTCTGATATCAAATACTGATAGATAAACTCTGATAGTTTATATGCTGATATCATCAATTTCTTCTAACATAAAATTTATGGCGTCTTGTTAAATTTTTTTTATAGATTATTAAAATTTTGTGAGGAAGATCTTGATAAATAATAGAAATTCAATATTATAAAATTTGGTAATCGGAAGAGATCGGTGAAGATACCCATTTAGGATTAATCGGAGAATCGTGAATTAATCGAAAGGATTAGTCGGAGGAAAATTTAGATGTATTTTAATATTTTATTTATATTTAATTCAAAAACCTTATTCTATTAGTAATTTATATATTAATATATATATATATATATATTTCATGTTACATAATTGATGGTTATTTAAATTTAATTGAAATTATATTTTATAGCGAATAATTTATTTTCAATATATCGATAGAAAAAAATGTATGGATTAATCAGATTTTAGAAATCAGATTGATCACGTGCCTTAGAGAATTTTTCGAGTATTAATCGATAAAATCGGGATAAATAAAATAAAATAATAACACAATTTTCAAATAAAAAAGGCAAGAAAAAACACAATTGATGTCCATCCGACAAAAAAAACTATAAGCCTGTTTGGCAAATCGTTTAAGTCAGCTTATTGACTTATAAGCCCGCTGACGAGTGTTTATCGACCCAACTTATAACTTGAATTTATAACTTATAAGATGATAATTTAAATATTAGTAACGACTTACTTTTTTTAAACTTATTTTTGATTTTTCATTTTTTTTCAATTCTTTTTTTAAAATATATTTTTTAAATATTAATATAATTTAAAATATAAAAATTAAGATAATTATATTTAAAAATTATTTATTTTAATTTATTTAAATAAAAAAATTCCAATTTATAAGTTAAATTATTCGAACACGATTCCGAAAATTTCGAAAACGGACCCTTTATATGATGGCTAAAACCCCAAAAACATAAAGCTCTACCCAACACCCCTTCTCCTCCTGCTTTACAAACCCTTGATTTGATTTTGGTCTCTCTCCCCCCCTCCCTCCCTCCCTCCTCTCTCTCTATCTATCTATATAACGTATACATACACACAGTATTTCTATACATACAAACAATTGGTGTGATTGAGGTTGTTGAAACCCTAGGATGGAGGATTCAACTAATACAGCAAGAAATGTTGCTCAAGCTATAGTGGCTGTACTTGAGTGGAACTGTCCTCCCGATACTCGTAAAGCTGCTGTTTCATTTCTCGAATCGGTATATCTTTTTCCCTTCTTCTGCTTGTTCGCCTAAAATGTATGTTGAAAGTAGAGCGATTGTCATCGGATTTTACTTGTATTGATTTCGATAAAATTATATAAATGAGCTTCATTTGTATATATGTTGTGTGTTTTTATGTACATGTAAATGCTGAAATGATTGCTAGATTGGTAGTTTAAATTATAGCAGCAGTTAATCGGATATGGTATCGGTAAATGTATATATATCTTTTTTACTATGTTGTCGTGTTTTTGTTGATTTTGTGATTTAGATGGATATAGGGACTGTTGTGGTTTGTTTTTGTGTGTATAAGTTAGTTGATATTTGAGTGATGTCAGATTGTGTTGTGGACCTTGCGGCGGCATCTTTTCGGATAACTTATATAAATGAGCTGATTAGCTTGTACGTTTGAAAACACTTTTTATGTAGATATAGATATTTTAATGATTACTAGGACAGTGGGTTAACTTCTAGCAATTAATCAGATAGTGATGCAGGACAAGGGTAGAAACAAGTAAAGGGATAGATAATGTGGATTAATCGCAGAAAACCCACGCAGAAAACCCACGCCTAAGGTGATCCAACCGAAGAAGAATCACTACCCTAGGGTTTCTCAACCGCAGAAGAGAAGTTTGTTAGGATCGCAACCCATAACAAGAGAGAAACAATTCTCAATTTCAATAATCAATCAATTCTATTTCATAATGAAAGATTACATGAGTTTATATAAATAACTATTACTTGGATGCCAAGTAATTTCCTTAAAACTAAATACTTATATATATAAACTACCATAACTCATCAAAGGTAACAAATCCTTTATTTTATTCTACTAATATAATCTAGAATGGTCTTAATAGAATATATATTAATAACAAAACACAAAAATATCTAAATATTAATATATAATAAATACAAACTAGTATTTTAATTCTTCGTTTGGTATCATTCTCCTCGCCTTTGAAAAAAACTCGTCCACGAGTTTTATAAAATTTGAGAATTAACGAACAAAGAGATGTGTCATGGCACTTGAAGACCTCGAATTCCAACTCCATAAGCCAGATCTTCGGTAACAACACACAAAATAAAAAATTTTGATGTGTTAGTTGTTGCCAATATCTTGTCAAGGCCTAGAAAAGCAACATATTTTGACGATGTTGTTATTGTGGTTTACAGCTTTTTCACTTTTAACTACCTCCTCTACCTCTTCTTCAATGTTAAAACACTGAATGGACGACTTCTCAACCTCTTGTTTTTCCATGTTGATGCACTGAACTTTAGAAGTTTCAAGAATATTAGTTTTTTCACCTGGAGATGGAGGTTTTACGGGTGGAGGCGGAGGATTATGTTGCACACCAAGTTGTTTCATAATTATTTTTAGTGTTGCTCGCACATCTTGCATTTGCAAACCCAAATCTTCAAGCTTATTCTCCAATTTTTGTAGCCCTAGATTGTTTTGATCCATAAATTTATCAAGACGGTTGTTTACTTTGCTAGCAGTATCCATTCTGTCAAAATAAGGATTGGGGCTGTTTTGCATGTTCTGAAATATTCAGGGGCTTCTGGTGGCTGATGGTGGCTGTTGGAAGCTGTTTGGTGGCTGGCGAAGGCTTTCTGGTGGCTGTCGGCGGCTGGTGGTGGCTGCCGGAGGCTGCTGGTGGCCGTCGGAGGCTGCTGAGCAGTTTCTAGTAGTTGCTTGGACTGTTGGTAGTTTTTTTCTTTTTACTTTTTTTTGTAGGGAAGGTGTTTAATAAAAGATTTGTGAAGGAACGGTGGCTCTTGATACCACTTTGATGCAGGACAAGGGTTAAAAACAAGTAAAGGGATAGATAATGTGGATTAACCGCAGAAAACCCATGCCTAAGGTGATGCAACCGAAGAAAAATCACTATCCTAGGGTTTCTTAACCGCAGAAGAGAAGTTTGTTAGGATCGCAACCCATAACAAGAGAGAAACAATTCTCAATGTCAATAATCAATCAATTCTATTTCATAATGAAAGATTACATGAGTTTATATAAATAACTATTACTTGGATGCCAAGTAATTTCCTTAAAACTAAATACTTATATGGATAAACTACCATAACTCATCAAAGGAAAAAATCCTATATTTTATTCTACTAATATAATCTAGAATGGTCTTAATAGAATATATATTAATAACAAAACACACTTATATCTAAATATTAATATATAATAAATACAAACTAGTATTTTAATTCTTCGTTTGGTATCAGATAGGGTAGTTTAATTTCTAGCGGTTTATTGGATAATTGGATGCGTTTAAATATGAAAAAGTTGTTTATTGTAAACTTCAGTCAGTTGGTATCTATTACCAATGTTCGAAAAAGTAAGTATGGCGCATATACACATAAATGTTCTGTCAAAGTTAGAGTTAAGTTTCTCATTATATTCCCCAATTTTCTTTTCCTGATTTACCCCCTTCTTTCAAAAAACCCTATATGTCCGTTTTTTCACAAATTGAGGTGTTTTCCCTACCAGTTAAGTGCTGATTAATTGGCCGCCTTTAGCTGATTTTTAGAGCAATGATGTTATTTGTGTGTTTGTGTGTGTATATTATATATTGGTAGAGGATGAAATTACTGATTCTGGTTGATTATGTTAAAATTTATTAGTGTCGATACATAATTGTTAATGTGTTCGTATTTGGCGAATTGGTGGTACTGGTACTCCCCCATTGGCCCAAAAAGGAATGCCAGACCTCATGCTTTAATATGTTTACAGATTTTATTTTATTCAAGTTGTGTTTGAAAGATAATTTTGGGTGTAGGATATCACCTTTTCTTAATGCAATTAAAAGCATTATGCAAGCGAGCAATATTGAAATGAAATGCTTTCAACTTTCTTCCTCTATCTTGATTCCTCCCCCTTCCTCATTGACACATTCTCTCCGTCAATTTGATCTCTCTTAACTCCATTTTCTTGGAAGAAATTTTTAAACATTTTTCAAGTTTAAAAAATAATTAAAATAACTATTGCATCTTTATGTTCCATACTTTCATCTAGGGTGTAATTTACCATAGTGATCCTGCTAGCGATGCCATAAACTCTTCCCTATTAATACAAATACCGGAGTAAGACATTTATATTCGTGGTACTACTTGTCTATATTTTCTTATTAGACTTTATCTAAAATGTAATGTTTTTATAACCAAATAAAGTACAATGAATAAATGATAAGTTAATTAATAGTCCTGATTATGATCCTATATTCCATATGGATAGCGTGCCTTCCCTTTGTACCCTTTTGGCATGTAATACGTAAGTTGCATCACAATGCCTGGGTGTTCATCACTCGAATATGTTTGCTTTAATGTGGGAGGATCTCTTGTTCCCCACGAGTTTTCACGGGTCTTCTACTCCCTTTATGTACAAACTTTTTCCCCCCAATTCTAATCACAATTTAAAAATATAGTATATATAGTATATACTATATTCTTCTTATTTGTTTATTATTAATATTTGCAGGTAAAAGCTGGCGATGTGCGTGTCTTGGCAAATACATCTGTTCTATTAGTTAAAAAGGATTGGTCTTCCGAAATTCGTATTCATGCATTAAAATTGATGCAAGTATGCTCCGTGCTTATGTACATCTTCTATTTCTTGTGTATCATCAGTGCGAGATCTGTTGAGGGATAGTGGGGGAACTTGACTGCACTTCTTTATTGTATTTTTTTTTGTTTTTGGTGTTTTACGGGGAAATTATAAATAAAAATTTTGCTAGTTCAGTAGCAATTTTAAGATAGTTGCAGGACTCTATCCAAGGAACCATTTTTCTAATAATTTAAAGTGTCCCATGAGCCTTTTTAAGTATTCCATCCCTGATTTATTAATATTGTAAATTATAGACATTAGATTAAAAATGAAAATGTGTACCTATATAATTGCTATCGATTCTTGTGTGAGTTGTAGTTTTCTAATTTTTCTTAAATGTGATAGTGTGAGTATCTTACCAAATTCTTAGATTCATCTTAGATCTGTTAACTTCTGAGATTTCACCTATCTTACATCTTTAGTTTCCTTTGTGTAGCATGTAGTACGGTTACGGTGGGATGAGCTGAGTCCTACTGAAAGAAGAGAGTTCACCAATGTTGCCATTGGTTTATTGTCTGAAGTTGCAGGCCCTTGTGAAGTTTGGGCTTTGAAAAGTCAGACAGCTGCCCTCATTGCCGAGGTTTTTTAGATTACTGGTTTTTATAAAGTTGGTGATTGCTAGTATATTTCATAGTTGATGACATTTTTTTTATCTCCGCTGCAGGTTGTCCGGAGAGAAGGTTTGAGTCTTTGGCAGGAACTTCTTCCTTCTTTAGTGTCTCTTTCCACCAGTGGTCCTCTCCAAGTAATCTAATTGTTTTCAATCTTTGATGATTTATATTCTGTTCAAATTCAGTTATGGAGCTGTATATATATTTCCTTGGATAAATTTTTGTAGGCTGAGCTGGTGTCGATTATTTTGAGGTGGCTTCCCGAAGATATCACAGTTCATAATGAAGACTTGGAAGGTTTATAGTTTAATCAAGAGTTACTGTTATCCGTATGCTTGATTCTGCTGTCTTCTTTTATATTGCATAAAGAATCATTGAAAGATATTGAATTTATATTGAATTTATTTTGTCCCTAATTATATTCCAACTCAGGTGATAGGCGAAGGCTATTGTTACGTGGACTAACCGATTCATTGCCTGAAATATTACCATTATTGTACTCTGTAAGTCCTGGTCATTATTATCCCTAGTTAAGAATGATTTTTCAAAAACTAATCTATGCTTTTTTTGCAAGAAAGTTACTTGAAAGGCATTTTGGAGCTGCTTTAAGTGAAGCAGGTAGGCAACAGATGGACACTGCCAAACAGCACGCAGCTGCGGTAACATCTATTCTCAATGCTATCAATGCATATGCGGATTGGGCACCTCTACCTGATCTTTCAAAATACGGGATAATTCACGGGTACCTATTTTATTTTATTAAGCATTATTATTTGAGATTTTGACATTAATATTTCCATTTTTTTCTCTTCCAGTTGTAGCTTCTTACTCTCGTCGCCTGACTTCCGTCTTCATGCATGTGATTTTTTCAAGCTTGTCTCCTCAAGGTACACCGTACACTATAACTATATAAGTTATTGGACTTATCAAACATTGTATGTGAAATATATACAGAGTCTGGTAATCTCAGCTAAAGGTAACTGAATCTTGTATTTCATGTTTGCAGGAAGCGACCTGTTGATGCAGATGCTGAGTTTGACTCTGCAATTAGTAGTGTCGTTCAGGTGTTGATGAATGTGTCGAGAGAGTTCTTGAGCAGAACTGGATCTCATGCTGCTACAATTGATGAAAGTGAATTTGAGTATTTTGAATATATATCTGAGAGTATGGTGTCCCTGGGTACATATAACTTAAAATGTATTAGTGGTGACAGCACACTAATTCCTTTCTACCTTCAACAGGTATATGGATGCACATTACTTCAGACAGTTGTGAACAACTTATATAAATTAAATTCATGGATAATTATATTTTTCGAATCCTTTGTTTTCCTTGTTCAGATGCTGGGATATTTTCAACATTTTAAGCTAGAACTGCACTATCAGACTTTATTCTTTTGGCTGGTATAATTTCCACTTTTTCCTTCTTCAAATTTATATATTTGGAGTTCAGTATAACTATAAGTAGATTTGTCCTTATACATGTTTTATGTTTGTTTAATATTGCAGGCATTGCTACGCGACTTACTATCCAAGCCAAAAGTTATTCAACAGGCATCTGCAGACAGTTCATTGAACAATCTGAGCTCTGGTCCTAAACAAGCTGACGACGGGAAGATGAATATAGTAACTTTTCTTACAGAAGATATCTATAGCATTATGCTTGAAATCTCTTTTCAGCGCATGCTCAAGAAAGAACGAGTACATTCTGGAACGGCACATGGTATTGGAGCACTGGAATTGTGGAGTGATGATATTGAGGGGAAAGGAGAATTCAGTCAGTACCGTTCAAGACTGGTAAGTCTTCCATGACTATGCTTTTAACAATAATTTAGTTTTATCTGTCACTATCATTTGGTACTCGATTTTAGTAGTACATTTTTACTATCTGTCTGTCCTTTTTAATGTATTCTCTGCTTTCTGAACAAGGTTTCTCTTTTATTACAAGAAACTGTTATGATCATTTTGGCATCTTAAAATAATTTAGAAGTTTTTGTCTTGTGTAGATTTGTGACAACATATGTATGTATGTATATATATATGTATATACATAAGCCTGTGTTAAAACACAAACCATTTTCCCTACAAATTTTAGAACTTCCTAATATCGACACTTGATTCACTAAATTAAAGAGTATCGACCAAATATAATGAACATAAAAAAAATAAAAAACACTATTTTTTTGTGAGTTGTAAATGTAAACCATATAAACATTGGTAAACATATTGTTTGTCTATTTCATGTTCAGAATAAATGATGGATCGCATTTGTATATTTAGTGCATCTGGTGTTAAGATTTACATATTCAGCTTAATTAGAAGTGATCAGCTTGCGACATGGCAGTGAAAATTATTTGTTTAGATGAGAGGCTTCAAAATTAGCAATTTTTTACCATTTTAGCAGTAGTGCTCCTGTCAGGATTGTGTTTGTTCTTATGATTATCTATAATTAAATTATAAGAAATAAATTAAGCTTGCATTTTATTGTGATCTTTAGGTGTTGATGAACTCTTCTTATTCATGTCTTATAAACTCTGTACTGATTCAATAAATTCTCAATACAGACAGAGTTGATTCGGTTAATTGCCTCTAGCAAGCCTCTCATAGCTGCTACTAAGGTTTCTGAGAAAATTTTAATGATCATTAATGCTATTTTACTTGATCCAACTGCTCAGGTTTGGTTCCAGTCTTTTCTGATTCCTTATCATGATTTATTTGTTACAGTTCTTTATTAACTTCATTAGTATTAAAAAATCTAACATGTAGCTGTATTCAAAATCCATTGATGTGCTTTATCATTTTTTTGCTGCAGAATTTTGCTGTAATGGAAAGCATGCAATTTGCTCTAGACAACGTTGTAAGTGTAATTTATGATGGATCAACTGATTATAACAATAATGAGTCTGAGATGCAAGTTTCATTAGGCAGAATATTTGAAGGTATACTGTAATTCTTTTTCTTTTCTTTTGGGCACAATACATATATTTTAATATACTTATTAGTTTTTGAGTATAGAGGAGAAAGAGTAATGATTTGAACTCATAACCTTGTCATGGAGGGGAATACCGCCCCTAGGCCATCCCTTAGTTCTTTATTTGAATTTTTATGCATGCATATTAAAGGGTCTGGGTTTCTAATTCCATGCTGATACTTCTGATTACTTAATCTACCAGGTCTACTTCAACAACTCCTATATTTGAAATGGACTGAATCAACGTTTGTGGAATTACTTGGGCACTATTTAGATGCAATGGGCCCCTTCTTAAAGTACCATGCTGATGGTGTGGGAAGTGTTGTACATAAGCTGTTCGAGCTCCTAAATTCACTTCCTTTTGTTGTAACGGTCTGTCTGTAACTGTAGTCTTCTTGTATAGCTAATTTCACAAGACACTTGCTTGGATCTGCAAGTCTAACTTTTCCAAACACTACAGGATCCTGCAACAAGTACGGCTCGCCATGCAAGATTGCAGATATGCACATCATTTATTCGAATTGCCAAAACAGCTGGGAAAAGCCTTCTTCCTCATATGAAGGTGAAGTTCATTTTCGTGTTCAATACTAATTGTGTGTTGCAAGGATTAAAAACTCAGATATATCTTTTTGTGGGTAAAAGTTATTACTTATATATATAGGGGATGGATTCAATAGAAACTTTGTTGATGGAGAACTAGGTAGCACGGGTGCGGCACCCAAGCACCGAATTGCGTACTGGGTGCGGTTCGAGTGAGGCCAGGTGTGGCCGGGTGTGCCACCTGGCATATCCCAGTATTTTTCTGAGGGGATTCGTTGGTGACAAGGGAGAGGGATACGGCAGGGGTAGTTTTTGTAATTTTTCGTGTAAATAAAATAAGATTTATACCCCAAATCAAATTGAGCCCTAATTATAAACAAGAGTTACATCGGGAGCATGCATCGTGGTGTCTTCCTCCATCTCCGGCCATCTTCTCTCTACTTTTCTTCAGAAACAACTATCTATACACACACTGTATGTAATATTGGAAGAAGAGAAAAATAAATAAAGTATTGAAGTTGTAGATAATGTATGTGTTGAGTGAGTCAGTGCCTTAGAGCATATGCACCCGTTTCCTCAATCAATTCATCAATTCATCAATTGAATCAATGGCGTTGGTTACGATTTACACTAAATCAATTTTTTTTCACAATTTTTGTGCACCCACAAAACTCCATCAATCCATCAATTACTATTCATCAGGTAAATAATACATAATATTAGCTATCTTACTTAATAATATAGATTAAATAATATATATTTTACTTCAGCTCTATTATTTAATGGTACCACAAATAGTATTCTTTTTTTAACTATAAATATAACCCATTTTTTAACTATAAAAAATAAAAAATCATAAAATATGTAGTAAAATATGAGTGAAAAAATTGATGTTACAAATAAAATACTTATTGTTGCTATTTATAAGAAAAAAATGTATGGTAAAATCTGAAATTATAACTGTTAAAAATGTTAGTCAGTATACTGTCTTTTAGCAACAAAAACAGGAGAATAGTAGTAGATATTCTTCCAATTAGTTGGCCCCATCATTTGATGGCCATCAACTACTCCATTAAAAATCAATGGTCTGCTTAATGAATTGACGGTCCATCAAAATTTGATGGAGTTGCAAAAAGCCTTCTGCATTCTCTTTTTTCATCACAGCAGCAATTAAGCTGATGTATCAACTTAAATTTGCAACCGGTGCATATGCTCTTAGTGGGTGTCATGTAGAGTGCACAAAGTTCTAGTAAACAATAGACTATTATATATATTGAGTGGAGAACTTCTAATACATGCTTCAGTTAATAGTAATATTTAAATATAAAGACGTACAGGACATCTCTTCTTAAGTTAATTATCTTTTTGTACTATACATTATTCTCCATAAAAAATACATCTATTTAAAATAATCTTTAATAATTATTAAATTAAAATACATATTTCTTATATATATATAAATATAAATATTATATTATGCCGTATCCCGCCACACTCGAATCCCCATATTTTGAAATTTTCCGAATTCACGTATCCCCGTACAACGTATCCCTGCACCCGCACCCGCATCAGCACCCGTGCTTCCTAGATGGAGAACCTTAGAAAATGAAACCTTAGTTATTATGGATTGAACCTTATATACATGTAAAATTTATATGTATTTTGAGTTTTATAAATTATATTCAACGCTGACGTTGCAATTCATATGAAATTTGCCTTTTCAAAAATCAGGGTATGAATTTAATCTATGATTTATTTTACTTTAACCTTCTTACCATGGGTTGAAATATTCAGATACTTAATTCTACATGCATAATTAAGGTTTAACATATATATATTTGTTGAATCTTAGGTTAGGCCTTTAAAGTTATACGAAATTTCCAGTCATTAACAAAAACTTTGCTACTTTTATTATTTAGCAGATGTATTGAACCTTAGTTACAAATACGTTGAGCCCCATTCTGACAAGAGTTTCACTTCTATACAACAATGTCACCTTTTTTTTTTGCAAAAGGGCATAGTTTTGGATTCACTTTCAAAAATGTTACCGCACTATAGTTTAACATGTTCAAAATAAGTTTCTAAGTTTTCTTTACCACAATTTCTCCTTGAACCAGCCCCTATATATGTGTGTATGTATATCTTCATACTTTACTAAAAGAAGGAAATTAGGGGAAAGAAGATAAGAAACCTCCCAGAACTTTAAATTGTAAAAGCAGGAACAGTAAAATAATAGTTTTGTCTCTATCTATGCCTGAAACAGCGTTCCCCCAACAGTCCATGAGATAATATATAAAAAGGAATTTTGGTGGTAATTCTTGAATGGTAGAATTATCTATAATCTTATAATTATCATGCTTCAAGTTCTGTTCATTCTATAGATCTGTAATCTTGTCATCCCATTTAAATGAGCAAAATTTAGACCTTATTTTCCTACTCTCATAGTCCCTCTATCTGGATGACCTTAGTTTTTTTCTTGTAATTTCTAATCTGATTTTAGTTTTTATTTTTTGTCCATTTTTTTTATCTCTTGTATTCAAAATTAGTTAGCTATGGCATAATATTCATCAAGTCAAACCCATGCACTCATACAAGTTTAGTTTTGTAGCTGGTATAATCTTCATGTACTTTCCTTTTCACTGTTCTATAGGCAATAGCGGATACAATGTCTTACTTGCAAAAAGAAGGTGGTCTACTTCGCGGGGAGCATAATCTTCTAGGGGAAGCATTTCTTATTATGGCGTCTGCTGCTGGGTAACTACTTACTAGGGGTTTCATTTAAATCTGTGTTTTTTCATTTATCCTATAGTAGTTAGTTTCATGCTTCTGATTCTAATGCAGGGTTCAACAGCAGCAAGAAGTTTTAGTGTGGTTGCTCGAGCCTTTGAGCAAACAGTGGATACAGATTGAATGGCAAAATGAGTTTTTATCTGATCCAAATGGTTTGGTTCGCTTGTGTTCTGATACAAAGTTCATGTGGTCACTATTCCATACGGTAACATTTTTTGAGAAGGCTCTTAAAAGGAGTGGTGCTAGAAAAGGCAGTTCAAGTTTATTGAACACTTCAGCAGAAAATAATGTTCCCTGTCATCCTATGGCGTCTCATCTGTCATGGATGCTGCCTCCTCTTTTAAAAGTAAGTTTGCTTCTCTAAGGAAATGGTAAAATACTCTCATATTTCCTCCAAATGTTTTTCTCTAATCCGGTTTCATTTGGAAAATGTAATTATTCCAATCATGACATGTTTTGATTCGCAGCTGCTTCGAGCTATACATTCTCTGTGGTCTCAACCTGTCATTCAAGCTTTACCTGGAGATATGAAAGCTGCAATGGTTATGAGTGATGTTGAGCGGACAAGTCTTCTTGGTGAAGGACCCAAATCGTCTAGGAGTGCATTGAATTTTATTGATGGTTCTCAGTTTGACACTAATAAAGAAGGCTCTGCAGAGTCAAATGAAATTGATATAAGGAATTGGTTGAAGGGTATAAGAGATAGCGGGTATGTTCTATAATTTTGAGATGCTTTTCTAGAATTTTAATGCTGAAAGACAGCTGGTTTACCTGTCAAAAAATGTCATGATGATGGGCAGAGCAGTGTGGGTCATGAAGCAATAATCTACAGGGATCTTGAAGGAATAACCTATGGGGCCTTTGTTGAACCCTTAACAATTTTTTTTAAATGCAATAAAAGTATTTTTTTCTTTCTTTGGGGTAAGACAGGGAAGGAACATGTGTTATATTGCTTGTTTAGCAATGTGTTTCTTGTTTGTAATTTATGTTACCACTTAAAAGATGGAGCTTATGCTTGATCAGACTCGATTTCATGATTGTATAGATGAAGTGCTATTATTATATGATAATAATTGTGAAGAGTATATGTGATGCTTCTCTTATAAATATTATATATGTAGAGTAGGGTTTATAAAGTCATTTCTTTAATATGCATCTATCCAACTTCTGATGAATTTGTGATATATTATTCAAACTAGGTATAACGTACTGGGCCTATCAACAACCATTGGGGATTCATTTTTCAAAACAATGGATGCTCATTTTGTAGCTCTGGCTTTAGTGGAGAATGTACAATCAATGGAGTTCAGGCATATGAGGCAGCTTGTCCATTCAATATATATACCCTTAGTTAAATGCTGCCCATCAGATATGTGGGAGTTGTGGCTGGAAAAGCTTTTGCATCCAATATTTTTGTACTCGCAGCAGGCTCTTAGCTGTTCATGGTCAAGTCTTTTACAGGAAGGTAGAGCAAAAGTTCCAGATCATCTTGGCATACCTGCAGATTCTGACTTAAAAGTGGAAGTAATGGAGGAAAAGCTACTGCGAGGCTTAACTCGTGAGATCTGTACACTCCTTTCCATTTTGGCTTCCCAAGGATTAAATACCGGTCTTCCTTTAGTAGAGCAGTCTGGGCATGTCAGTCGGGTGGAAGTCTCTGCACTCAAAGAATTGGATGCATTTTCCTCCAGTTCTATGATTGCGTATGCCTGGATTTATTGTTCATGAGAAGATTTCATCTACAATTTGATACTAAATTGCAATTAATGGCAAGAATCGACAGTTATGTTTTCTGTTTTCTGAATAACAAAATTGTATTTTAAATGCAGTTTTCTTTTGAAGCACAAAGGCCTAGCTTTACTGGCACTGCAGATTGTTTTAGACACCTTTAAGTGGGGTGACGGTGAAGCTGTGACTAAAGTTTCTTCCTTTTGTGGATCTATTGTTCTGTTGGCTGTGTCATCTAGTAATGCTGAACTCCGTGAATTTGTTGCAAAGGATCTGTTCTATGCCATAATTAGTAGTTTGGAATTTGATTCAAACAAAAATGTCAGTGCTGAGCTTGTTGGTCTCTGCCGTGAAATCTTTGTGTATCTCTCGGAGAGAGACCCAGCACCTAGGCAGGTTGGTGAGATTTCTTTAGTAGTTTAATTTGAAGTATAGTTAATATATTTGATTGCAATTTAAATATTTAATGGTCTTTGCACTTGTGTGCAAACCATATTTTTTATTATTACAGTTGTTACTCTCCCTTCCCTGCATTACCCCTCAAGATCTTCTTGCTTTCGAAGAAGCTTTAGCAAAGACAAGCAGTCCCAAGGAACAAAAGCAACATATGAGGAGCTTGTTGTTGCTAGCTACAGGAAATAAACTAAAAGCTCTTGCTAATCTGAGAAGTGTTGGAGTGATTACAAATGTTTCGGGTTAGCACTGACATCTAGTTTTTGTTACTGCTCAACTAATAAATGTGTGTGTTTCTGTGTGTGTGTGCGCTTTCGTCCTATATTTTGGATCTTTGTTTTTCTTGGCTGTCGGAAAGCAATTTTAAGACTGAGGTGTTTTTAATTAGTCCTGTCAATACTTCTCTGCAGTTAGCTGTGTTATATATATATGACAACTTATCCCCAGCCATCGTTGGATGGGATACACAGCAGCCGCAATGCATTGCAGTAGCTTTCACCTGCCGCAAAACATTGCGGCAGCCTCAATGAAATGGCTGGTGTATCCCAGCCATGTTGGCTCTGGATAATTTGCTATATATATATATATTAGATATAGCCATGATAGTATATAGATGATGAAATTTTACATAAAGAAATATCATTGTATTGCCCCAAAAAAAATATATCTTCCCTAAAAAAAGGATATCAAGATATTGCAGAACAGTATTGCCTTGAAATTTCAGAAGCATGTCTCAAAAAGGTTTACTTATTATCCACAAGTATATAGTCTGTAGGGCTGATTTGTAATGCAACATGCGATACAAGTTCAATTTTTTAAAGAATTTCTGGATCCACGAAAGTGATGCTTAGCATTACAAGTTCAATCTGTACTTGGAGGGTTTGTTTGTGAATTCACTGGCGCCTTTATGTTTTGGAAATCTTTTGGAAAGTACTTTTTCACAGGCTTTATTACTGATCCTTGTTTCCTAACATTTTCAGCTAGGCCTCGCAGTTTGCTCTCTGCTCCAGAACCCAGAAATGACGAAGGCCCTATTGGTTTGGCAGCAATTATGTAAAGGTTTTCTTGAGAACTTGTTAGCATGTACAGGGACAGAATTTAGTTATTACAAAGGGTTACAACTTACTAGTCTAGCAAGATAAGGACTATGGAGCATGGCAGATGAGGCTCATTTTCAGTTTGTGGAGGAGAGATCAACAGAATTGTAGTATAATACGTAGAATGACAGATGTGGAGCGTTAACAGCATTTAAGTATTGTACACTATTTTTTTTTTGTGTAATTACTGTGTGTGCTGTTGTCAAAATTCTCATTACATATATCCCATGCTTTCCGTTGGTCAAAAATCAATAAAAGTTCTCTAGATATATAAACTTGACTCTATATGTGTCAAGTAGTTTTTGTTGGAGACCAGACACTTATGTTCTGCAACTAAAATCGTGCATAAAAATATTGCAAAATGTATTATTTTGTGAATTATGTTCAACAAAGATCATTATTATATTCAAAATTTTGAATATTATGCATGTACTGCATTTAGAATATTACAAAATGTTTTATTCTACGAAAAATGTTTAGTTTGTAGAATATTTGTTTAAATTGCAGAATATATATATTATACTTATTAAACTTAAATGATCTTTAACAATTTTAATGAATTAGTGATATCAATAAAACATATTTCACAAAATAATATATTTCATAGTGTTTTGATTGCAGAATATAAGTTGCTTTCATGGTCTCTCACAAAAACGTGGTCTCCATGAAATATCCTCTTATATAGAGAATCGTGAAGAACCATTATTTAAAAAAAATAAAATATATAATTTATTTTATTTTTCATCATATATGTTATGGATAAAAAACTAATATATATAATTGCTGTATTTATTACTAAGGTACGGGAGCTCAAGACCTTTAATGGTTGCTCTCGTGTTTCGTAGCTTAACTCTGCCTTTACGAGATGCCTACGTATCTCTGTGAATTAGAGAATCAAGCCAAAAAACGTAGTTCTGATTTGTGGGGTGAGACCCCTTATATAGATGTGGGAGTCCTTGAATTGGACTTGGTATAGGAGACTTGGTGGTCAAGTCTCTGAATTAGGATAAACTTAGGAGTCCTAGGGAGTAGGAAGTTGATTCCTTATCCCATGAGGTTCCTTGGAGGCCAATCTACAAGGATTTATATCCCCACTAGGACTTATCTTAATAGCTGTTTTTCTCCCTTATTTATTAATTACGAAATTAATAAATAATCAGGATTGTTGGGCCTTCTTTGTTCCATCAGGCCTGATCTGGCCCATCAGGCCTGATCAACATGTTAACCTTTCTGGTCTGAATGTCATATATCTTCTTATTGGGCCTTACAACCCAAACTGTAATATTTAATTATGTAATCATGATTTATTTATCCCTATCATTTGCCCCCCAACTTTTGGGAAACCGTATAAGATTTCGCGAAAGTTAAGTTCATTTATTCCCTTACAGGGTTTCGTTTTTTGTGTAAAGTGTGGAGCGACCTACACGTTTACAACGATTTTTCCTTTTATTCAGGATTTATCTTAATTTCCAGGAATTTTTCCCTTAATTCCAGGATTTTTCCCTAATTTTCTGGGTTTTTCCCTAATTTTCTAGGATTTATCCTTAATTTTCTGGATTTCCCCTAATTTTCCAGGATTTATCCTTAATTTTCTGGATTTTTCCCTAATTTTCCGGGATTTATCCTCAACTTTCTGGATTTTCCCTAATTTTCCGGGATTTATCCATTTTCTGGATTTTTCCCTAATTTCTGAAAATAGCAACATTTTTCAGAAAATATTTTAAGGAATTTCCTTATTTTTCTGGAATTTTCCTCAATTTTCCGGCTTAAAATCGATCAGGATGTATACAAAATTGATCAGGATTCCAGACCGATTTCGATTAGGATCCTGATCGAACTAGCTCAGAAAGTAACACTCAGGTCGATTGGATCTTCGACCACGATCTATGCAGAATCGATCAGAACTCCTAATCGATTTCGATCAGGATTCTGATCGAACTATCCTTCAAAGTGACATTCTAGTCGGTTGAACCTTCGACCAGGATCTGGGCAGAATCGACCAGGATTCCTGATCGATTTCGATCAGGATCCTAATCGAACTAGGTAGCTTTCTACCGTTTTGATCGAATGGAGTATCGATCTGGATTCGGTTTTGTGTCGATCAGGACTCTGATCGAATTCAATGGATTTCTTCCCTTTTGTTCGAATGAGATATCGATCAGGATCCTTTTTTGTGTCGATCAGGACTCTGATCGAATTCAATAGATTTCTTCCCTTTTGATCGAATGAAATATCGATCAAGATTTTTTTTTGTGTCGATCAGGACTCTGATCGAATTCAATAGATTTCTTCCCTTTTGATCGAATGAAATATCGATCAGAATTTTCTTCTTTGTCGATTAGGACTCTGATCGAAACATCTTAAAATTCTGGTCGATTTTCGACCCTTCATTTTCCATGGGAGCTTCTATATTATTCCTGATACTTCTTGTAGATGGGCTTTTTTATATTGGGCCTGGCTACATGGGCCTAAAAACGCCTCGTATTCCGAGCTTTTCGCTTATATAAGTGTAGTGTGAAGTGAGAATCCTCACTTCACTTCATATTTCTCATACTTTCTCTCACAATTCTCTCTAGAGTTCTCCCTTTGAGAAGGCGATTTCCGGCGACCTCAGCCACCGCAGCTCCACCTTTCTCAAGTTTTTCTGGGTTTCGAGCATTCAACTGAAGCATATCAATGACGGATCGTGACTTGGCTCGTTTGCAGAAGATGAATGTTTCTAAGAGAGGTACAAACATTCAAATTCAATCTCCGTATACTTCCCTAATTGATATGATTAACTCTAGAGGTGATGAATATCCCTCTCTATCTGAGTTAGATTCGTATAACCATGGTAACACCTTTCATGAGTTAGATGGTAGAATCGAGTCCATGAACACCCTGTATAGACTTCCACCCCATCTTAGGATTACTCCAGCCGCCCCTGGGGATAGGACATGTAACTGGGAGGGGGATACCTTGTTTATTTATCGAGGAGCCCTGATCGCGGGTCTTAGGTTCCCATTTCATGAATTTATTCCTCGCTTACTCGCTGATGTACAAATCAACCCTTGTCAACTCCCTCCTAACGCTTGGAGGAACATTATCTGTTTTATGGTCCTTTGTCTTAGAAACAATTTTCCTCTTTCCGTAGCTGTCTTTAGGAAAGTTTTCCAATTCTATAATAGCTCCATGAGTCAACCGGGTTGGGTTTTAATTCGTCAACGGCCCAAAATCCCCCATATCTTTGATAGTAATTCCATAGTTGAGAACAACCCCAAATGGAGGGATGAGTTCGTTAGGCTGACCTGGGCCGGGGGTGATTGGGCCACACTCTTCCGTAGGCCCTTTTGCAAAGTGTCAGATGGGAGTCCAGGTAGCATCAGGTTATCTGATGAGGAGGAGGTGGCCTATCAAGCCTTAATTTCAGATGATGGGAAAACAGACACCTGGACCCTCTTAGAGGAGTTTTCCTTGAAGAAAGTTGGTCTCTCTCAGGCCAGTGATAAGGGTAAATTTATAATTGGGTAGCTATTTTTCTTTCCCTTTAACTGTAACATTTTATCTCCTGCAATTTAACATTCCTTCTATCTTTTTCTTTCAGCTTGCGAGGCCATCAATAACGTCAACAGGCCCAAGGAAGGGGAGTCTGGCCGCCAGAAGAGGGCCAAGCTAAACAGGGACCCCAGGAGCAAGCCTGACGGTCCTTCTTTCCTTAAGCCCCACGTCCCGGTGGTCGAGCCGGGGGACGATGTGGATCCTCCACTTAAGGCACATTCCTTCAGGCCTAACTGGGGCTTCAGGAGGAGCGATACGGTGGTTGGATCCACCGAACATGCTAAGGATTGGTCGTATCATTCCATCACTCCCCACGATTTTACTGACATTGTTACGGGGAGTGATATCGAGACTATTGAGCTTCTGGGAACTCAAGCCCAAGCTGCGGTAACTTTCTTTTTTCTTTTTTCTTTGAATCCCAACTTTCTCGTATTTCAACAAACTTGTGTTAACTCATATTTCTTTGTAGAGTAACACCTACTTCCAGGAGGCCCTCCATCAGGCTAGGTCCTGGAAGGGTAACTCTGATGGGTTTGAGAAGGAGATGAAGAAATGGGAGGAGAGAGCCAAGGTCCTGGAGAAGAAGCTGGACACGAAGAAGGAGGAGCTGGCTAAGGCTCATTCCGAGCTGGTGAAACTTAGGAGCGATAAGGATAAGCTCATTGATGACTACATGGATTCTGACAAGTTTAAGAATCTCATGGAGATTCATGATGAGGGTCTTTATTCTCTACAGTTTACTCAGGGATGGGATGCGGCCGTAAAGGCGGTTTCTGAGTGGTACCCGGGCTTAGTCGACCCTAAGGACTTTATAAGTCCTGAGCAGGCTGAGACGGAGGACATCATAGATGCCCTCTTCAACTCCCCTCAGCCAGATGATCGCATCTTGGATCCTAACACTGCTTCTCCTCCCGCTTCTCCTGCGAAGGATGCTGAAGGTGCTGATAAGGAGCAAGAGAATGAAGGCTCCCGCATGGAGGAGTAGTTTTTTCATTTTATAATTTTATCCTTAACTTATGTCTGGACTTTTGTTTGTATCAAAACTTATTATCCTTCGGGGTTATTTTATATGCTACTTTCCTTATTCGCATCTTTCTCCTTTATCTTTCCGATACTTTAATATGCATTCAAACTTGAACTAATTGGCCACACAAGTACTATCACAACTCAAACATCCATAAGTTGAAATAATTTCGAACTCTTCAATTTGAAGTCTGGTTTTTCAAAAGATTACATAATATGGGTTCGACCCTTAACAATAATAACTTGACAATGTAAATTCTACTGGAATATAAAATCCTATGCAAGCAAAGCTTCAAGGTGCTTTTCAACCTACTTGTCATCCAGACAAGTGAGAATCATATTCAATTGCCCTACACATAGTAAACCTTCAGGTTTTGTGCATGCCAAGTTCTTGGGACTTCAAAACCATCCATTGTCTCTAGCTTGTAGGTTCCTCTACCTTGAACGCTCTTGACTTTGTACGACCCTTCCCAATTCGGGGCAAGCTTCCCTTTCTGTCCTACCCCTGAAGCTTCTATCTTCCTCAAGACTAGGTCACCTTGTTTAAAGAACCTTTCTTTAACCCTTAGGTTGTAGTAGAATGAAGCCTTCTTCTGATACTCTACTATCTTTGCATGTGCCCCATCTCGCACTTCATCGATTAAGTCCAGAGCCAACCTTTGTCCTTCCTCATTTTCCCCAACATTGAAAGCCTGAATCCTTGGAGAAGAATGTGATATCTCCATGGGAACAACTGCTTCTGCCCCATATGCCAACATGAAGGGGGTTGATCCAGTAGTGACTTTACAGGTAGTCCTATAGGCCCATAATATTGGAAGTATCTCATCCACCCAATTATTTCTTGATTTCTCGATCCTCTTCTTTAGTACATCCAAGATTATTCGATTTGCTACCTCCGCTTGCCCATTGGCTTGCGGGTGAGCCACAGAGGTGAACCGTAACTCAATTTCATTTTCTTCACAATACTTCTTAAATTCCTCGTTGTTAAACTGTGTTCTATTGTCGGTGACTAGGATACGGGGAATTCCATACCGGCACATAATATTTTCCCACAGGAATTGTGCAACCTGCTTGGTTGTGATCTTGGCCAAAGGTTTGGCTTCAATCCATTTGGTGAAATAATCAATGGCTACAATCAGGAACTTTCTTTGTGCCGTGGCCATGGGGAAAGGCCCTAGAATATCCATCCCCCGCATAGTAAAGGGAATAGGCGAGTTGATAGAGGTCAGCATCTCGGGGGGTTCTCTAACAACTGGTGCATGCTTCTGACAGCGATCACACTTCTTCACATATTCTTTGGCATCAGCCATCATTTCTGGCCAATAGAAGCCTAAACGGGTTATCTTATGATCCAAGGCCCTGCCCCCCAAGTGTTGCCCACAAATACCTTCATGCACTTCCTCAAGAGCCAAGCGTGCCTCATCGGGCCTGAGACACCTCAAGTAAGGAACCACGGAAGATCTTTTATACAGAATCCCATCTATCAAAGAGTACCTTAGTGCTCGAACAGTTAACTTCCGTGCTTCAGTTGCATCGCTTGGCAACCAACCGGTTTGAATGTGAGCCTTGATGGGATCAATCCATGACGTCCCCAGGCCTATGGGAGCCACAAGCTTAACATCTATGCTTCGTGTCTTCAAAACACGGAAGTACACACTTCCTGAACTTTCTTCTATCTCAGATGAAGCAAACTTTGATAACGCATCTGCCTTAGCATTTTCTTCCCTTGGAATGTGTTCAACATGACATTCATTAAATTGGGTCATCACAGCCCTTACTAGGCGGACATACTTAGCCATCGTATCATCCCTTGCCTCAAATTCTCCCTTTACCTGGGATATGATCAGTTTCGAGTCTCCACGGACCTTTAGGTTTTTGACTCTAAGTGTCCCAGCTAGGCCAAGGCCAGCTATCAGGGCTTCATATTCTGCCTCATTGTTTGTGGTTGGGAAGTCTAGCTTCATAGCATACTCAAATAAGAACCCATCAGGGCTTTGCAATACCAATCCTGCTCCACTGGAGTTTGTTTTTGATGCTCCATCAAAATAGAGAACCCAATACTCTTTCTCCTTATCATCCTCCTCTCTGTCCCCATTATCGACTCCCTTATCTTGCGGTACGGTATCTTCCTTCCCCCGACTTCTTGGTTGGGTATGGTACATTCCACCATGAAGTCAGCTAGCGCCTGGGCTTTTATTGCCGTTCGCGGCTTATACTTGAGATCGAACTCTCCCAGCTCTATTGCCCACTTAATCAATCTCCCACTTGCCTTGGGACTGTGAATGATATTTCTCAGTGGCTGATTTGTTAGCACCTCAATCTGATGAGCCTGAAAGTAAGGACGCAGTTTTCTTGAAGCCATTACCAAGGCTAGAGTAAATTTCTCAATAGTTGAATAATTCAATTCAGCACCATGCAGAATTTTGCTGACATAATATACGGGTTTCTGGACTTTCAGCTCCTCCTTAACCAACACCACGCTCAAGGCGCTCTTTGAAACAGCCAAGTACAAGAATAAAACTTCATTCAAAGATGGTTTGGCCAACAACGGGGCCTGAGCCATATATTTCTTTAACTCTTTGAATGCCTTCTGGTTTTCCTCATTCCATACAAAGTCCTTGATGTTCTTTAGTGACTTGAAGAATGACAGGCACTTGTCTCCTGACTTGGAGATGAATCGTCCTAGCGCAACAACCTTTCCTGTGAGCCTCTGAACATCTTTGACGGTTTTTGGTGGTTCCATGTCTAGGATTGCCTTTATTTTGTCAGGGTTAGCCTCTATCCCCCTCTTGGAGACCATCAATCCCAAAAATTTTCCAGATCCTACTCCGAAAGCACATTTTGTAGGATTTAACATCATCTTATGGTACCTCAGAACCTCAAAAGCTTCCCTCAAATGGGTTATATGATCAGTCTTTGCTAGACTCTTGACTAACATGTCATCAACATAGACTTCCATAGTCTTACCAATAAGGTCCTTAAAAATTTTATTTACCAACCTTTGATAGGTGGCTCCTGCATTCTTAAGACCAAATGCCATAACAAGATAACAATAAACATCAAAGTCAGTAATGAATGATACCTTTGGAATGTCATCCTTATGTATTTTGATCTGGTTATATCCGCTAAATCCATCCATGAAACTGAGCATCTCATGCCCAGCAGTGGCATCAATCAAAGTATCAATCCTTGGCAACGGAAAATAGTCTTTAGGGCATGCATCATTCAGATCAGTGAAGTCTATACACATCCTCCACTTTCCATTAGCCTTCTTCACCATTACAGGGTTTGCTAACCACTCCGGAAATTGAATCTCCTCAATGAAACCAGCCTCTAAGAGCTTTTCTACTTCCTGTTTTATAGCCTCTTGTCTTTCCAGGGCAAAATTTCTTTTCTTTTGTTTCACTGTCTTCCGGCTTGGATCCACGTTTAACTTGTGGGTAATCAGCTCCGGGTCTATGCCTGGTATATCAGCTGCTGACCACGCAAACACATCACTATTTTCTTGCAAAAATTTCACCAACTTCCCTCTAAGGGGCTCCTCTAATGTGGCTCCAATGAAAGTCATCCTCTCAGGATTCTCGGGGTCTAAAGGAACCGAAACCAAGTCTTCTGCTGGCTTTCCTCTCTTCTCGTCATTTTCTCGGACATCCATATCTTCAATAGGAAGAACCTGCCCCCCGACTCCATCTGCCCTCAAAGAGGCCACACAACAGCTTCTAGCCATTTTTTGATCTCCTCTCTCTTCTCCAATCCCGTTCCGGGTGAGAAACTTCATGACTGAATGGTAGGAAGAAGGGACTGTCTTGAAGGCATGTATCCCTGTTCTTCCCATGATAGCATTATAGGTTGAACTAGCCTTTACTACCACAAAATCCAACATCTGCGTTGCTTGCCTTGGTTCCGTACCTATGGTGGTTGGCAACTTGATTATTCCTTCTACAGGACATTCTACTCCAGCAAATCCATATATCGGCATGTCGGTTGGTGTCAACTGGGAGTCGTTATACCCCATCCTTAGAAAGGTGTCATGGAGCAAGATATCCACAGAAGCACCATTATCCACAAGGACCCTCTTAACCGGGCTATTTCCTATTATTGGTGTTATGACCAGCGGGTCGTCATGAGGAAACTTTACACCCTCTAGGTCAGAATCATCAAAAGCCAATGTTACTTCTGTCCTGGCCCTCTTCGGGGCTTCTCCAACAATATGCATAACCTCTCTGGTATATGCCTTTCTGGAATTTTTGGACAATCCAGCAGCAGTTGGACCCCCAAAGATCGTGTTTATCACAGGCCCTCGAGGTCGCGGCCCTCCAAAAATTGCATTTATAACCGGCCCTCTAGGTTGGGGATTTCGCCCCTGATCGTCTTGGTCCCTCCTACGATCTTCAAAGTTCTTCCTTCCATTATTATTCCTGTCCCCTCCTTCTCCAGTATACTTGTTCAATCTTCCTTTTCGAATCAAAAACTCAATTTCGTCTTTCAATTGCCTACACTCATCGGTGTCATGGACAACATCTTTGTGAAATCTGCAATACTTGCTCTTATCTAGTTTTGGGGGATCAACCTTCAAGGGCTTAGGCCAGCGAATATCTCTATCTTTCTCAATCTCCATCAAAATCTGGCTTCTAGGAGCATTCAGCTTAGCATATTCAATGGACTTTTGCCCAGGTCCTCCCTTCTTGGGGGTTGAATCAGAATTTTGTTCGGTTCTAGGATACTTGTCCTTAGCAATATATTCTAAATCAGTTTTCCGCTTCTTATTTCCAGTGGGCTCATTACTTACTATGGTCTTCCTCATACTTTTTTCAACCTTGATATACTTCCCTGCCCTCTCTTGGAACTGCAACATGCTTTCAGGGGGACGTTTGGCCAAGGACATCTTCAAAAACTCATCCCTAGTTCCTTGTTGTAGTGCTATCATGGCTACCTTATCATCAAGGTCCGGGACTTTTAAAGCCTCCTTTGTGAAACGATTCAGGTAATCTCTCAAGGATTCCTTAGCTCCCTGCACAATACTCATAAGAGATGCTGAAATTTTCTCATGGACTCTCCCACTGATGAACTGCTTAATAAAAGCCTGACTTAACTCTCTGAACGATCCAATAGAGTTTGGGGGCAAGCGACTGTACCATCTTTGAGCCATACCCGACAGGGTTTGAGGGAAGGCCCGACACTTTATAGCATCATTCACGGGTTGTAGCAGCAGTGCATTAGAGAATGTCCTAACATGATTAACGGGGTCTCCCGTGCCATCATAGGCTTTGATAGTGGGCATCTTGAATTTCCTTGAGATATGGGCATTCATTATCTCTTCAGTGAAGGGCGGAGTTGGATCATTAGGATCTCCAAGGGGAAGGAGATTGCTTGGATCAGTTCTTGGGACAACAGCCCTTCTCCGTACCGAACCATCCAGGTCTATGATATGAGGAGGATTTCTCTCCCTAGGAGGTATCTGGGGTTTGGTGGCCTGGTGAGCCTCCAAGTCACGCCTCAGCCTTTGGATCTCGGCCTCATGAGCCCTGATCCTTTCCTGCACTTCTTGGGGATTCGCCCCTTGGGTGCTTTGAGGGCGTTGCCTTCCATCGGCCATCGGCTCTTTGCCAGGATGCCTCATTCTTGGGGCCACTTCATCATCTGAAGATTCAGAGTCTCTCTCGGTGTAAGGACCAGAAAATTCCCGATCCTCGGGGATAGGAGCCAACCCTCGTATATAGGGGGGCGATTGCCCTCGTGCTTCACTTCGCCCATCATATCTACTTCCTCCAACCTCGGGGTAAAGTGGCATCCCATAAGGGGGGTTAGTAGTAATAACAGTTGAATATTCATACCCGACGGGTCGAGAATTCCCAGGTATATGTACTTGTTGAACTTGAGGATTCGTACCTTGAATAGTCGGGGGAGTCGTCCCTTGTGGATGAGGTTGAGTTGCCCCTATCTGAGCTTCCGCTTGATTAGATGCATAAGTTGAGTGGGGAGGTATCTCCACGGTTGATGAAATCACCTGGGTTGTCCCCGATGGTGTTCCTTCTTCCAGAGCTCTAATTGTTCTCCGTGTTCTCACCATGGTTGTTGTTGTGCTTTCCCACAGACGACGCCAAATGTTATGGATAAAAAACTAATATATATAATTGCTGTATTTATTACTAAGGTACGAGAGCTCAAGGCCTTTAATGGCTGCTCTCGTGTTTCGTAGCTTAACTCTGCCTTTACGAGATGCCTACGTATCTCTGTGAATTAGAGAATCAAGCCAAAAAACGTAGTTCTGATTTGTGGGGTGAGACCCCTTATATAGATGTGGGAGTCCTTGAATTGGATTTGGTATAGGAGACTTGGTAGTCAAGTCTCTGAATTAGGATAGACTTAGGAGTCCTAGGGAGTAGGAAGCTGATTTCTTATCCCATGAGGTTCCTTGGAGGCCAATCTACAAGGATTTATATCCCCACTAGGACTTATCTTAATAGTTGTTTTCTCCCTTATTTATTAATTACGAAATTAATAAATAATCAGGGTTTTTGGGCCTTCTTTGTTCCATCAGGCCTGATCTGGCCCATCAGGCCTGATCAACATGTTAACCTTTCTGGTCTGAATGTCATACATCTTCTTATTGGACCTTGCAGCCCAAACTATAATATTTAATTATGTAATCAGGATTTATTTATCCCTATCAATATATAGTTATAAATTTTAATTATCAAGTTAAAAATTGAAGTTATACAAATTTTTATTTAAAAAATCATTGAAATTATTAAAAAGTTTAAATTGGTTCTTATAGCAGAATCACAGTAGAATCACACATATTAAAAATTATTCCACTGTAGAATTAAATTTAAAATCAAGTAATTTTTTCAAATTTTAATTGTTAATTTTTTTATTATATTTATTATTCTAGATTGGCATCGAATTTTATATTTTCTAAAATAAAATTTTACAATGTGTGATGAGATTCTATAATAAAAATAACGATTCTCCACGGTTCTACATAAACGATGGTTTCCCATGGAATAAAGGCATATATATATATATATATATTCCCCTGACCTCCCAATTTTCGTTGGTTATTTTTTACCTCAACAATGCCTTGTATCTTTTGTTGAAGATGAAGCCCAAACTTGAGGCCTTGTATCCTTTGTTGAAGATGAAGCCCAAACTTGTTGCTTGCAACTGTACTTGTTATTGTCAGGATTTAAGACAACATATTTTTTAAAGTTCCATATTGTTACTTGTACGTGTTTTGTGTCTTCTACAATAATAATAATAATAATAATATCTTGGTCTTTCTTTCATTTTAGGAGCTTTGTATTGTAGTGAAGTAGTCTAGTGTTTGCGTGTACTGTTTAAAGTTTGCCTTGTATATATAGTATTATTTTGTTAAGTTTGGTTATTATAGGTTTTATTATGCGTGTGGTCTATACTTTGCAAGTCCTTCCTGCATGGAAAAATGTCAAATTGGGTATGATTTTGGTTTAGTTTACCTGGAGTTCGGCATACATAAGCGCTGTAGGAGGATTTGGGCTAATCGATGGCGTGATCAATCGGAGAAAAGGCACAAGTAAAAAGTACTGCATGATCACGCTACTAAGCAAAATGAAGGCATGATTACGCTGTCAAATGACATGATTACGCTGTCGGATATGGAAGGTTCATGCCAAAGCACCAATAGCATTATTTGGAGGGTTAGAGAATCTGCATGATCATGCTTAATACTGCATGATCATATCCATTTATAAGTCATACTTAATTTTTAATTAGGATAAGTTTTTATTTCATTTTAGAATTTTCAATTCCTATATAAACTATCTTATAATATACTATAAGAAATCTTTTTATTGAAATCAAAACCCTTAAGAGCTTTCTCTTATCTTTTCTTGTGGATTCAAGAAAACCTTGTGGATTCAAGGTTGGCATTGTGAATTCAAGGTATTAAGGATTTCTTGTGTAAGAATCCTTGCGACCATTAGCGCTTACTTCTCCCACACTTATGGGCTGTGCCAATTGGAGTAATCTATATGGGAGAATAAACTTATTACACAGAGGAAGAAAATAATTGACAATGACGGATGGTATATTTTGTATCTACTGGAGAATAGCAGTGTCTAGAATTACTCTTTCAATATGTGAGAAATCAATAGCAGAAGCCTGCAGATTTATATCAAGCCTTTTCTTTAAGCATTTATTTCTCCATCTAAGGGATAATGATTATTTCAGTAAGTAATGGGTTTAACGAAGTTAAAGTTGAAGTTGGTTCAAGGTCTTAGTTGGCAGTGGTTTACAAAAACGTGGTTGTATTAATTTAAGTGTTGTTTTCACAATATGTTAATCCTGGAGAATAGTTCAGGAATAAAGTTCCAATAAGGTCATTGCCTTTAAAAGTACCACCATGGAGAGATAAACAAAAAGGCGACATAATTATTATCGAGGGATGTAAGAGGATTTCGATGTTATGGATCGGAAAAAAGGCACAAGCAAAAGTTTTGCATGATCACGTTACTAGGACTGCATGGTCACGCTACAGAGTAGGGATGACAGACATGATCACATTTTAGGATGACATGATTGTGCCAAACCAACAATTGCTATTTGGTAGGGGTGTAGGGTTTACGCATGACCATGCTAAATATTGGATGATTATGCTGCCTTATAATAGATATTTATTTTTAATTAGGATTTGGTTTTATTTCTTTTGTTTTAGGATTTATATCCCTACTTATATAAACATCATCAGTATGTACTAGATTATAATCTTTGATTGACATTAAAACCCGGGAGAATTTTACTCTTCTTTCTTGTGGATTCAAGAAAACCCTTGTGGATTCAAGATTTTTAAGTATTTCTAAGAGTCATTGAGAGGATTAGCGCTTTCTTTTCATAGGATTCCTTGTTGCGTCAGTTGGCATCAGAGCAGGCTTTTCCCTATCCTTTTTGTTAATTGATTCGATATGGGAAAACCAATTACCAAAGAAAATCTTCAAGAGGTTACGTCAGCTTTAACCACAGATCTGAAGGCTTTCACAAATTGAGTGGATATGTTGCCAAACCTAGTGAAAAATAATAACAAGCAACGTATAGGTGAAATAGAAAATCGGAATCGAGTCCCTCGATGCGGAAAATATCATATTGATGGGAATTCTGACTTGACGTTTAATATGGGTAATCAGCTTAATGATATTGTTAAGGTTGATATACCATTATTTAATGGGTCTCTTGGAGTTCATGAGTTTTTGAATTGGTATATTAATATTGATAAATTATTTGATGTTATGGGTGCTTCTGAGCATAAGTAGGCGAATATGGTGGCTATCAGGTTAAAGAGTGTTGCTGTGATTTGGTGGGATAAGCTAGTTATGCAGAGGAAAAGGCAAAGAAAGGAATAGATCAAAACATGGTGATGAATGAGACCTTTGATAATGGAGAAGTTCTTACCAGAGAATTATGATTATAAGATTCTTAAAGAGTGTAAACAGATGAATGATATAGTTCAACATTATGAATCCGATAATGCTTACAATGTTATTGATATTTATTCTCAACCAAAACAGGGTAGCTTGTTAGGTTGTAAACATGAGGATGATATGGTAGAGCATTATGGACGTGAAGATTATATATTTGAGGAATGTTAATCTGTTAGATATATTTGTGATGTCATGTCTAATATGATTTGTGTTTAGTTTTCAGATCTTACTTAACAGGACAAATCAGTACTTAACTGGAAATCAATACTTATACTGAAGTCAGGACTTAAGATATCAGAACTTAAGTTGTCAGAACTTAAGTTATCAGGAGATATTTATCAGGAGATAATATCAGGACTTAAGGAGATGTTCAGATAAGGAAGGCGGCTGATTGAAAGGAAAGAAGATCAAGATATACATAAGAAGAGATATGCATGTAGAAGAATTCTATGAAGAATAGAATACTTGGAAGAAAAGATAACTGATTGATATATATTAGGAAGCAGAATTATATTCAATATCAATTAGTAGATTATCTTGTAACTGTGTAGTATATAAACACAGACATAGGGTTTACACTATACGTGTTATCTTAATCGAGATTATTATTCATTGTAACTTTAGCAGCTCTCGTGATAATTTGTTCATCACTGAGAGAGGACAGTTCTTTGTAATAGAGTTTATTGTGTTGAATAAAATCTGTTTTCTAGTTACTTGAGTTCTTATATTCGATTTGATTGTAGTAAACATTGTATTCAACCCCCTTCTACAGTGTGTGTGACCTAACAAGTGGTATCAGAGCAATCTGTTAACATACATACAGTAAAGATCCAAAAACAATCATGTCTGAAGAAGTACAAACTCCAACCAAGACCACCAAAACTGAAGAAACTCCAAAGACTCAAATCCATAATCGATATGAGACTATTAGGGTTTCCATACTGAAACCTTATGAGTATCCTATATGGAAGGTGGGGATGTCTATGTTTCTGGAAGCTACAGATCCAGAATACCTTGACAGAATTAATGAAGGACCACACAAGCCAACCAAGCTCTCTATTGTAGTTGCAGATCAGCCAGCACAGACTATACCAAAGGAGAAAAGTGAATATACAGCTGAAGATATCTCATCTATTGCAAAGGATGCAAAGGTAAGACATTTGCTGCACAGTGCCATTGATAATGTCATGTCAAACATGGTAATTAACTGCAAGACTGCAAAGGAGATATGGGATGCCTTGGAGACAAGATGCCAGGGAACTGATTCAATTAAGAAGAACATGAGGACTATACTCACTCAAGAGTATGAGCACTTTGACTCAAAACCTGATGAGTCATTGACTGGTTTTTATGATAGATTTGTCAAACTCTTGAATGATCTGTCACTGGTGGATAAGGAATATGATCTTGAAGATACTAATCTCAAATTCCTTTTAGCTCTTCCTGAAAGTTGGGATTTGAAGGCCACAACTATAAGAGACAACTATGCTCTTGATGAAACTACTCTTGATGAAATTTATGGTATGCTCAAGACTCATGAACTTGAGATGGATCAAAGAAGCAAGAGGCATGGGAGAAAGTCAAGGACAGTTGCTCTTAAGGCTGAGGAGGAATCCGCTAAAGTGGCTGTCTCAAAGAAAGGCAAAGGAAATGCTCTCATCACAAAGTCTGATACTGAGTCATCAAGTCCTGATAGTGATGAGGATTCAGAAACTGAAAGTCTATATGAGATGGACCCTGATGAAGAGATGATGAAGCTGTGTGCTCTTATGGTGAAAGGAATGACAAAGATTGCATACAGGAAATTCAGAAGGGGAAAGAAGTTTTCCAGGAAAGGTGCAAGTTCTGATAAGAAAGGTTTCAAAAAATCTGAAGGCAAAGGAGGAAAGTCTGACAGAGGAGATTACTCAAATGTCAAATGCTACAACTGTGGTGAGAAAGGCCACATACCTCCTAACTGCAAGAAAGTGAAGAGTGACAAAGGCAAGGCACTTGTCACAAAGAAGAAAAGCTGGACAGACACTTCAGATTCTGAAAGTGAGGTGAACTATGCCTTGATGGCAAATGCTGATAGCAGTTCTGAAGCTGCTGAGTTAAAGGTACCTCAAACAACTTATGCTTTTCATACTGATGATATTACTGAGTTGAGAAGATATCTTAAAACCATGTTCATTAGTTATAGAGATCAAACTTTAACATGTGAAAGATTAACTTCTGAAAATCTTGCATATAAAAAGAGGAATGATTATTTAGAAAAAGAGTTAGTTATGTTCCATCAAACTCAGAAAGATAGAGATGATGCTTTCTATGTTAGAGATGAAGTGCTTAAAATGAATGAATCTCTAAAAACCGAGTTAGAAAAGGAAAAAGAGATTATCAGGACTTGGACTAACTCTGGCAAAACAATCAGAATTTGTTAAGTAGTGGAAATTGGAAAAAGGGCTTAGATTATGGAGATGATAAGAATAATAAAGGAACTATAGAAATTGAGCCTATAGTTGTTAAACAAAAGCCAAAGGTAAATCCTGTTAAGTTTGTAGCTGTAAAGTCTAATATTGATAACTCAGAAGTTAAAGAGAAATTAACTTCTGACAAACCAAAACAGGATAATCCAACTGAAGTTAACATAGGCTTAATGACAAAGAAGCAGCTAGAGCATAAGCTGAAAGATATTAAGAATGTAAACAAGGTAAAGCCACCTAGGAAAAATAGGAATGGAAAGGAAGGTGTGAATAAAAGCAATGATTATAAGCCTGTTCCTAATGCTCCTAGAAAGAAATGTTATAACTATGGAAATTGTAACCATCTGGCTTCTTTTTGCAGGAAGAATAAAAACATAAACTCCTTACCTTCAAAATCAGGAGTTAAGAGTCAGTCTGTTAGATATAGGCCACAAAATCCTTGTTTTTATTGTGGTAGTTTATGGCATTCCATTTATACTTGTAAGGAATATCATAGTTTGTAATATGATTATTATCAAATAAAACCTTCTTTAAAGAAAGTTAGCATTATTCCTTCTAGTGTAAGTTCTGATGCAAAGTCTGATATTGTAAATTCTGATAAGAAAACTGTTAACATAAACTCTGATGCTAAATCCGCTGCAAATGTTAACAAACTTAATAAGGCCAAAGGATCCAAGCAAGTCCGGGTCCTTAAAACTAATCATTAGTGGTCTTTGTGATTGCAGGGCAACAGGAAAAACATCCTAGTTCGGGACAGTGGATGTTCAGGATATATGATTGGAAATAAACACCTGCTATCAGAATTTGTGGAGAAAGCTAGCCCAGGTGTTTCTTATGGAGATGGCAACATTGGAAAGACTCTGGGATATGGCAATATCAATCTTGGGAATGTCATCATTGAAAAAGTAGCTCTAGTCTCAGGACTTAAACACAATATGCTGAGTGTTAGTCAAATCTGTGACAGAGGTTATCATGTGGATTTCTTTGAAGAACATTGTGAAGTTGTAAGCAAATCTACAGACAAAGTTGTTCTGAAAGGATACAGGCATGGTAACATTTATGAAGCCAAGCTTTCAACAAGTTCTGATGGTTCTGCAATCTGTCTGTTAAGTAGAGCATGAATTGAAGAAAGCTGGAATTGGCACAAGAAACTCTCTCATTTAAATTTCAACAATATAAATGAACTAGTCAAGAAAGATCTTATGAGAGGACTGCCAAAATCAGTATTTTCTCCCGATGGTCTTTGTGATTCCTGTCAAAAGGCAAAACAAAGAAAATCTTCATTCAAGAGCAAGACTGAATCTTCAATTCTTGAGCCTTATCACCTACTACATGTTGATCTATTTGGTCCAGTGAATGTCATATCTATTGCAAAGAAGAAATATGCTATGGTCATAGTGGATGAGTTCACCAGATACACATGGGTGTATATCTTGCACACAAAAAGTGAAACTGCATCTATCTTGATTGATCATGTCAAACAACTGGATAAATTGGTCAAAGACTCTGTGAAAATCATAAGAAGTGATAATGGCACTGAGTTCAAGAATTTGATTATGGAAGAGTTCTGCAAAGACCAAGGAATTAAGAAGGAATTTTCTGCTCCTGGAACTCCACAGCAAAATGGAGTTGTTGAAAGAAAGAATAGAACTCTTATTAAAGCTGCATGAACTATGCTTGATGAAGCAAAGTTACCAACCTACTTTTGGGCTGAAGTTGTGCAGACTGCTTGTTTTACTCAAAATGCAACACTTATCAACAAGCATGGAAAGACACCATATGAGATGGTGAAGAAAAAGAAGCCAAATCTGAAGTATTTTCATGTATTTGGATGCAAGTGTTTTGTTCTTAAGACTCATCCTGAACAACTATCCAAATTTGATCTAAAAGCTGATGAAGGAATTTTTGTTGGATATCCACTTTCCACAAAAGCCTTCAGATTCTACAATTTAAGAACTAGGGTTGTCATGGAATCTACCAATGTCTCTGATGGGTTAAACTCTGATGTTATTGAAACTGTGGTGACTATGCCAAAGGAAAATGCACCTGTGCAGGGGGAGCATATTGAAGATCCAACCACATCTCAAGAAGCATCAGAACCTAGAACATGCTCTTCAAGTTCTGATTCATCAAGTTCTGATGGGGCAAGTTCTGATAATTCTGGAAACTCAAATTCTGAAGGATCCAACTCAGAGAGCATAGTTTCAGGGGGAGCATCAGAAAATGTTGATGGAGACCGCATGGATCATGGGGGAGCATCCAGTTCTAGAGATAATCTTCCATCTGCAAGGAAGTGGACTAAATCACATACACCTGACTTGATTATTGGAGATCATGAAGCAGGTATAAGAACTAGAACATCAACATCAAATGAATGTCTCTATCACTCTTTTCTTTCTCAGACTGAACCAAAGAAAGTGGAAGAAGCTCTTCAAGATGCTGATTGGGTGCAAGTAATGCAGGAAGAGTTAAATGAATTTGAAAGAAATAAAGTCTGGACCCTGGTGCCAAGACCAAAGAACAGATCTGTTGTTGGTACAAAGTGGGTGTTCAAAAACAAAACTGATAGTGATGGCATAATTACAAGGAATAAAGAAAGGCTGGTTATAAAAGGATATTCTCAATAGGAGGGAATTGATTATGATGAAACATTTGCACCAGTTGCTAGATTGGAAGCCATAAGGATATTTTTGGCTTATGCTCCTCACAAAAAGTTTACAGTCTTTCAAATGGATGTAAAAAGTGATTTTCTTAATGGAGAATTGGAAGAAGAAGTATATGTTAAACAACCTCCAGGTTTTGTAGATTAAAAATTTCCTAATCATGTCTACGGACTTGATAAAGCACTTTATGGCCTTAAGCAAGCTCCAAGAGCATGGTATGAGACATTAGCTCAGTTTTTTCTGGAAAGTGGATTTAACAGAGGGACTATTGACAAAACATTGTTTTATCTCAACCATGAAAATGACTTACTTGTGGTGCAGATATATGTTGATGATATCATTTTTGGTTCTACAAATGACAGACTTTGTAAAAGGTTTGCCAAGCTAATGCAGTCAAGATATCAAATGAGTATGATGGGAGAAATTAGCTATTTTCTGGGCCTTCAAGTCAAGAAGAATGAAGAAGGAACTTTTATTTGTCAATCTAAGTACACCAGAAATTTGTTGAAGAAATTTGGAATACAAGATTGTTCAAGTGCATCCACTCCTATGGCCACTGCAACAAAATTGGATAAAGATACTGGTACATTAGTAGATATTACTGATTACAGAGGTATGATTGGCTCACTACTCTATCTAACTGCAAGTAGACCTGATATCATGTATGCTACCTGTCTTTGTACAAGATTTCAAGCAGATCCAAGAGAACCTCACTTAACAGCTTCGAAAAGAATTTTCAAGTACCTTAAGGGTACAACTGATCTGGGATTGTGGTATCCTAGAGAATCAGACTTTAAGCTAATAGGTTACTCAGATGCAGATTTGTAGGATGCAAAATTGACAGGAAAAGCATAAGTGAAAGCTGCCAATTTCTTGAAGGCAGATTGGTTTCTTGGTTTAGCAAGAAACAAAAGTCAATTCCACATCAACTGCAGAAACATAGTACATTGCTGCAGGAAGCTTTTGTGCACAGATTCTTTGGATGAAGAATCTATTACTGGATTATGGGTTAACATATTCTAAAATCCCTATTTACTGTGATAATCAAAGTGCTATTGCTATGACAGGTAATCCAGTTCAACACTCAATAATAGCATAAATTCTGATAAGCAGTTGTGACTCACTTACACTGAGAAGCTACTGTAAAAAGGAATTTTGAAAGATGCATAAAATGAGCACAAAACAGTTGAGGTGGACTCATGCATGAACTCATTCTATAGTAGACTTCAGAATAATAACAGATTTTGAGCAAAGTTCTTAGTTATGCCTTATTTCTAAGATGTACTGAAGTGAATCAGACTTTACTCTTTTTCTGATATTTAGCTTATTGCACACACTTATACTCCATATGAATGATGAAAATTATTGTGGTGTTGTTTCAGATGAACAGTCTAAGTGTCAGTTGCATAAATTCTGAGGACAAGTTCTGATGATTAAGTTCTGATGTACCCATATCAGTATTTGTGTGAAGAATTACAGAAATACACATTCACTTTTCGAGTTAAGGAGCCATATTTTGATGACTTTTAAATTTTAATAATAATCAAGTTCCGATGCGGACGTGGCAGTATTTATTTACTTGGCTTATTTTTGGTCATTACTTGAACGGTCATATTTTCTCAGAATATTGGTTTATGTGAGATAAAGCAGTAATAATCATTTATTTAGTGGGAATATTTTTTTTAAAAAAACTGAACGTGCAATGTATTTATTACTTATTTACCGTGCCCATTAACTTTTGCCTTAACTGCTGCATGCCTGACAGGTGTAAAGGTCTGTTCCACTTCTTATTAACTGCTGTCACGTGGGGTGTCTAAGTAAAAGAGATAAAAGATTTTCAAATATTTTATTTTCATTTTTATTCTACTCTCTCTCTTTTCTTCTTCTCTCTCACATTTTCTGACGGTTTTCTTTACAGACATTTTCTCAAACACCTTACAGGCACTCTAACTTCTTGAAAGAGATATGTACTAAGTCCAATCATGTATGAGGACTTAGGAATAACTTTTATGTAATCTGTTTTGATTTCATTGATATTATAAAAGACTTGTTTTGTTTTAATTGCGGGCTCTATCTATTTAAATGTTTAAATAAGATATACCACAGTTTAGAGTAAAGCTTTTTATGGATTGTGATGAGATCATAATAATGAGACCTAAAAGATGATAACTCTAAACTTAAATAGTTCCTGGTCATAGGATTACTAACTGGTAATTAATAATCCGCAAAGGTCGGTACATACTTTGTTTGCTTCATTATGAAGGATGTCTGTTCTCATATACATTTGTGTGGTGCCACTATAGCTAGTATGTAGGTGCTTATTATAAAATAAGTTCACTGAACATGACTCACACAACTGAACAACTGATGGAGTTCACTCATGTGTCAGCAGTTGTTCATATAGTGATAGTTGTACAAGTATCCTTAGACTTGAGATCATCATAGTCATCTTGTGTACACTGAACTATGCTTTGGTTTAGTTCTTAGTCTCAAGGGACAATTATAAGGGCTCTACTGGGTATAGGAATTTGTACACGAAGATAGTGTATGATCAATAAAGGATCTACCCCTTCCAGTGTAGGAAGAGAATGTTCAATGCCGATCCACTTATGTTAGTTCAGGAATCTCTGGCCAGAGTGAATGAAATTAGAAAGGAGTTTCTAATTTACATTAAATAGAACTAAGCATAGTGAATGGGAAAGCAAGTGATTAAATAAGATAGACTTGACACAAGTTCCATGCCTTGTATTTAATCGTGATATTGCAGGGTAGAAGGAATTAAATGTACGGTAACTACTCACTGAATAGGTTCTTGGTATTCTAAGCAGTGAATTCGTATTATCCGGATAGTCGCGATATGCTGAGAAGTATCCCTCACGATATAGAATAAATATGATTAATTAATTAATCATATTTAATGAATTAGAGAATTTATATAAATAATGATAAAATAGTTTTATTATTATTTATTTCTACTACCGGCTTAATATTGAACCTACAGGGTCACACCATAAAAGAGAATGATTTAATGGTGGAGAAATTAATTAATAATGACTGATAATTATTTATTTATGAAATAAATAATTAATTGGAAAATTTAATAATTGATTGAATGAGATTTAATTGATTATAAATTAATTATGAAAAAGTTCTTAATATTATTAATTAAGAATTTAAATTTTGGAAATTAAATCAAGTGAGAGAATTATTTCTAAAGTGTTTAGAAAAAGGATTAATAATTAAAAGGTGTTTTAATTATTAGTGAGAATAATAAAGGGTTAATAATAATAATATTTTATGGGAAAATTTTCAGCTGAAAATTTTGCCTTACTATTATAGACCCTATTTTTGCCTCAACCAAAAAAGATTTACAAAACCCTAATTCTCTCCATCTCCTCCTCCTTCATTACATCGTTTTCTTGGTGGATACCGATGGCGGGCTTCACACTTGAGGAGCAGCTGCTAAGGATCTCCGTTCATCATTTTTGGATCGCCATTAAAGACCTCCATCTTTCCATTAATGTAAAGCTTCTTAAGGTACACATACTGAACTACGAATTAAATATTATATTTCGCATGGATCCTGCGGAAGGTTTCGTTTTTTTTAAGATTTAAATTTACGTTTTCGTTGCGTTTATGTGCTAAAAACCCTTCAATGGCATCTGAGCTACTTGCAAAAAGTTTTTAATTCATTTATGTGTTTAACTGTTTTCGATATATGAGCATGTACGTGATTCGCCATGATTTGATGTTGATATAATATGCTTATATATGTATGGTTTTGAATATATGATATTCATATGAGTTGTATAATCATAAGATGATTATGTAATCTGTATATATACTGATATATACATGATTTATGTTTGTTCTAAATATGAGAATCATATTAGATACGGATTCTGAATTGGCTGTTGCAGATTTGCTGAAATCTGGGCCTGGTGTCCGATTTACGCAAACGAATACCCTATTCCATAGGTAAACGAGCGTCTGAACAAAACAGATAGCTAAAGCTATCAACGACTCATCTGTAAGGCGTTTGACGTCGGTTACTGCCCGTAAACAGTGATTCTTGTTTTTCTGATTTGATACTGATTTTTCTGATTTTTGTCATATTTTCTTTTTATGATTAGATCATGGATAATATGATATGTTAAGATGAGATTATGTGTTTTAACATGCTTTTATGTGTTGTATGAGCATGGTGGATAGTTATGGCCTTTCGACCTTAGTGTAATGGTTTTGGTTTTGGTTTTAAATACGACTTGCATGTCGTCAATCTTTGTAATCATAAATCTCGAATGTAACTCGAGTTATTCTTGTAAGTTCATTAGATTAGTTTTACTTTCAATCATGTAATGTAATTGAAGACTCAAGAAGGCTATCCAATGGAGGTGATACAAAGAAGAAGACGAGGCATACAAGAAGTCTAAACAAAGAAGAAGACTTATGTAATAAGTAGTTGTATTTATTTCCATCACCATATTAGATTGACCTTGATCTTTATCATGAGCTTGATAAAGATCACATAGGATGGGGCCATAACCAAACACATTTACCTTATTGCACTTTACATTTACTTGTTTATTTAATTTTATATATGAGATATATGCCTATGTTTACCATGCGATGATAGATTTAGGTGAACTTAAATCAATATAAGGCGTGCTCTAGAAAATCTAGAATAGGAATCGTTTCTTGCCTTAACAATAAATATTATGAATACGATCATGAGATTCTTGTGTTTATGAAACACGTAATTGAATATGAATTTTCAATATTGAGAGAAAGGATGATTCTGTCAATAACAGATTTCTATCTGTAAGAAAGGGTTATTAAGTGACGCCTCTTGATAATGCTCCACCCGATCTGGGAATCATCTGATTATCGATTATTGATTTAAAATATTTAATTTAAAAGGAAGAATCTCTTTATAATATGATTATGATTGTAACGTAGTATAATCCCTCTAAAATTAAATAATATCAAGTAGTAATTGGCTAATGACACAACGGGCTTGTGTTGGTCATAACCTTCCAACATGGTAGATAGTGGTTCTTATTTTTAAATAATTATCGTATCGTGCTACAGCCGAGGGCTTTGATTTCGAAATAAGAAATACTTGTCTATTACATAGAGATGTGTACATTGAATTAGAATCTAAAGGTCGGTACGTGCTACAGCCGTGGGCCGTTGGAGACTGATTCAATTGTATGAAATGTTGGGTTAGACTTGACTTAGAATATTGAGTTTGTGATGCCACAACCGTGACTCAATTATTCAAGAGGCTAAACTTATATTAGGGAATAACATAAGATGTAATTGACAAGAGTTGTCTGCCTATTGAACATCACATGACGTGTCATGCCACAGCCGAGGTTGTGTGATGGAATGTAGGATCCCTATTCCCACTAGCATTATGATTGCTTAATTTTCACTTAGGGGGTTGAAAAAATTAGATAAACTAGTGGGAGACACTTATGAATAAAGACCCGATTAATATAGTGTTTTGAAATGAAATTGAATATTTGCTAAGTGTTGTTATGTGTTTATCATTTACAGATTTACTATATTCGTCATGTCTTCTGCACTATCACTCCGGAGCATACTAGATGCTCACAAGTTGACTGGTCCTAATTTAGCTGTTTGTTTTCACAGTAATAAGTTGGGGCACTGGAAGAGGAACTGCAAGGTTTACCTTGCAGAATTGAAGAAGAAGAAGAAGGGTAGTAAGACTACTGTTAGGAATGTATGTGCATTAGTTTGATGATATGTTTAACAAAATACTTAAGTAGAAATTTAGTGTCTGTAGCCTCAACGGATAAGACCACTTTGGCTATCCGTTGATGGTGTAGCTTTACTTAGAAATAAGTCTAGTGTTGTAGCATATTTCAGTCTCTGTATTCAAAATGTAATTCTTGGAAGTTGAGAGAAACTATGAGTCATGTTGACTACTAGATGATATGCAGATAGGAAGGCCAATTGTAAATACTTCATGCCTTGTAATTTTGTATAAGTGAAGTGGTATCAACGGATGACTTAAAGACCTTCAACGGATGAGAAGCTAAGCTTCAACGGATGTCTCTAAAGCTTCAACGGATAAAGTCATCAACGGATAACATCCTTCAACGGATGAGTGCATCAACGGATGAAAGCTTCAACCGATAACATCCTTCAACGGATGAGTGCATCAACGGATGAAAGCTTCAACGGATGTTCTGATGATTAGCCGTTGATAAGGGGTAGTTGTACCTACAAACAGAGGCACATGGGTTGATAGAGACAACTGAGATGTGGTAGCCGAATTTCAGGAACAACAGAAAAAGCAGCCGTTCTTCTTTAGTACAAAGATGCAATAGTCAACAAAGTACTGGAGTGAACAGGAAAAGAAGCAAGTGAAGATCTTATTTTATTACTGTATTTTATATTGTTCTTCACTTGTACACTTGGTAATATATAAACCAAGTAGAAGCTAGTAATTAGAAGAGAGATTTTCCAGAGCTGTTTAGAAAAATATTGAGAGAAAATTCATCTAGTTTGTACTAGGATGCAGCTGTGATCAACATTGTTTAATCACAGATTTTCTAAAATACCATCTCTGGTGGAACAACAAATCCACCAGAAAAGTTTTTAAGGTCTGTTGTGTTCTTTACATTTGTGCTTGAATATATATCTGTCTGTATTAGCTTAAAGCAATTCACACACTTGTTCTTCTTGAACACACAACTTTCATAAACTGCTCAAAACTTGAAAAAGTTTTGAGATTTACATTCAACCCCCCTTCTGTAAATCTCATTGTTAGTCCACTAGGAATAACAATTGGTATCAGAGCAGGCTCTTGACATACAAAGAGTTTAAAGATCTTGGAATCTAACAAAGATGAGTAAGAAGGATATTGGAGTAAAGATCCCAGTTCTTGACAAAGACAGTTATCACCATTGGAAGGTGAAAATGCACCTTCATCTACTCTCCCAAGATGAAGGTTATGTAAACTGCATTGAGAATGGTCCTCACATTCCCCACAAAGTAGCAACAGTTGCTACAGCCACAGTTGCTGTTGGTCAATCCATTCCAAAACCTAGAGCAGAATGGACAATGGAAGACACAGAAGAAGTCCACAAGGATAAGAAGGCTATGAACATTTTGTTTAATGGTCTTAACATGGATATGTTTGATAATGTGATAAATTGCACAACTGCCAAAGAGGTTTGGGACACAGTTCAACTACTGTGTGAAGGTACAGAACAAGTGAAAGAAAACAAAATGCAGCTTCTCATTCAACAGTATGAATACTTTCATTTTGAAGAAAATGAATCTTTAAAAGAAACATTCAATAGGTTCCAAAAGCTGTTGAATGGACTGAAGCTGTATGGAAGAGTGTACCAGGTGAAGGATTCAAATCTTAAATTTTTAAGATCCTTGCCAAAGGAATGGAAACCCATGACTGTCTCCTTAAGAAACTCTCAAGATTATAAGGACTTCACTCTTGAAAGATTGTATGGAATCTTGAAGACTTATGAACTAGAGCTGGAACAGGATGAGGTATTTGAGAAGGGGAGAAAGAAAGGAAGTTCAGTTGCATTGGTAGCTGAAGATGAGAGGAAATGCAGACAAGAAACTGTGAGATCTACATCAAATTCCAAAGATGGTATAAGAAATCAGGAATCAAGCAAGGGGAAAGAGCAAGTTGCTGAAAATGAAGACAACTCCAGCCAAGATGACTCAGATGGTATTGATGAGCATCTTGCATTTCTGTCCAGAAGATTTGCAAAGATGAAATTCAAGAAAAACACTAGAGCCACTAAACCTCACAGAAACACTGTGGACAAATCCAAGTTCAAATGTTTCAATTGTGGTATAAGTGGACACTTTGCAGGTGAGTTCAGAAAGCCAACTTCTGAAAAGAAGAAATTTGAACAAGTAGATTACAAAAAGAAATATTTTGATCTACTCAAGCAAAAGGAGAGGGCTTTCATTACTCAAGAAAGGGACTGGGCAGCTAATGGAGATGAAGAGGATGAAGATGTGGAGTATGTCAACCTTGCTCTCATGGCTGATTCTGAAGAAAATGAAGTTAGTTCATCAAGCAATCAGGTAATCACTACTGACTTAACACAGCTTACTAAAGAAGAGTGCAATGATGCTTTTAATGACATGTCTACTGAATTGTATCATTTGCGTGTGTCTCTTAAATCTCTTGCTAAAGAAAATAGTAGGATTAGAGAGAACAATCTGTTTTTAAGTAATAGAAATGCTTTGTTAGAAGATAAGATGATTGACCTAGAGAAAACAAAGTTGCATTGTATATCTGTTGAAAATGAACTAGCTGAATCTGTTAAGAAAGTAGAAATACTTTCCAATCAATTAGAGAAAGAGCAAGAGGTGATTAAAGCCTGGAAGACATCTAGGGAGGTAAGTGCTCAAATTGCTAAGGTCCAAGGAATTGAATCATTCTGTGAAACTGCCTGGGATAAAAATAAAAAGAAACTGGAATTAATTGATGGGCTGTCAACGGATGTGGAATCAACGGATGATGAAAGTTATCTGTTGAAGGAAGAAAAGGAGCATCCATTGAAGGTTCCTCAATCAAAACAGGCAGATGTTTCTAAAAGAGAGAATCTAAAGAAACTCAACAAAAAGTTTGGTTCAACTTCAAAGAACTTTGTCAAAGAAGAAGCAAGCACATCCAAAGATGTCAGTAAGGTGAATGTAGGGCACATGACCTTAGAACAGTTAAATAATAGGCTCAAGATGGTTGAGGATAAAAAGGAATCTAAAAGAAAATCCAACAGAAATGGGAAGGTAGGAGTTAATAAACACAACAATTACACACCTGATAGGTATGCTCCTAGAAAAAGCTGTGTGCATTGTAGTAGTGTTAATCATCTATCTGCTAATTGTAAATCCATTAAGAAGACTCCCATAACTGTACCCTCTTCTATGCCTAATATGTCTGCATCACCTCTGCATGCTATGCCTGTTATGTCTCAACAAAATCCTTATGCACATTTTGTAAACATGCCATATTTTAACAATCCTTATCTTGCTGCATTTAGTATGCCTCAAATGCCATACAATATGCCCATGTGGAATGACATGTTTGCACAATCAATGCCTAATAATTTTACAAATGTGATAAATGATTCTGTGACTAACCCTACACCTCAACCAACTACATCTAAGACCAAGGTTGACTCAAACTTACCTAAGTCTAAAGATGCAGGAGGAATGAAGTCTAGGAGAAAGGCTAACAAGAATGGACCCAAGGAAACTTGGGTACCAAAATCAAATTGATTGATTTTATGGTGTGCAGGGAAATGGAAGAAATCTATGGTACTTGGACAGTGGTTGTTCAAGACACATGACAGGAGATTTCTCCCTGCTCACAGAGTTCAAGGAGAGAGCTGGCCCTAGCATAACCTTTGGAGATGACAGCAAAGGGTTTACTATGGGATATGGCTTGATTTCAACAAGGAATGTCATCATTAATGAAGTTGCATTAGTTGATGGTCTCAAGCACAATTTACTGAGCATCAGTCAACTATGTGATAGAGGGAATACAGTTTCCTTCAATTCTGAAGCCTGTGTTGTCACTAGTAAGAAAGACAACAAAGTGGTTCTAACTGGAGTTAGAAAAGGAAATGTGTACATAGCTGACTTCAACTCTACAGATGCAGAATCCATTACTTGTCTCTTCAGCAAAGCAAGCACAGTTGAAAGTTGGCTATGGCACAAGAAGCTATCTCACTTGAATTTCAAGACAATGAATGATCTAGTCAAAAAGGACTTAGTTAGAGGAATCCCTCTAGTTGAATTCTCAAGGGATGGTTTATGTGATGCTTGTCAGAAAGGCAAACAAAGGAAAGCATCATTCAAAAAGAAGCTTGAAACAACAATTGATGAACCATTACAGCTGCTACATATGGATTTGTTTGGACCAGTCAATGTATTGTCTATTGCAAGAAAAAGATATTGCTTAGTGATTGTAGATGATTTATCAAAGTTCTCATGGGTCTATTTTCTTGGATCAAAGGATGAAGCAAGTGAAATCATTATCAATCACATCAGGCAAGTCAACAATCATCCTGACTTGAAGGTTAGAAATATCAGGAGTGACAATGGAACTGAGTTCAAGAATTCGACATTAAGGCTGTTCTGTGAAGAAAATGGAATCATGCATGAGTTCTCAGCTCCAAGAACACCTCAGCAAAATGGGGTTGTTGAAAGAAAGAACAGATCTTTAATTGAAGCTGCCAGAACAATGCTTGAAGAATCAAAGTTACCAACATATTTCTGGGCTGAAGCTGTTAATTGTGCCTGCTTCACTCAGAATATTTCTTTGATCAATCAAGCTAAAGGCATGACTCCTTATCAGTTGTTCAAGAGAAGAAAACCAACTCTAAACTTTCTTCATGTCTTTGGATGTAAATGCTTTATACTGAGAAATCAATCTGACCATAAAGGGAAGTTTGATGCAAAGGCTGATGAAGGGATATTTGTTGGTTACTCAGCTGGAAAATCTTATAGGGTCTACAATCTAAGAACCAACATTGTTATGGAATCTGTGCATGTTGTGTTTGATGATAAAAAGATTGATGGACTAACAGATGAGGGACATAATGAGAGACTCAAATTTGACAACATTGAGATATATTGTGATGATAGTGAAGAGGAGACTGATGGAGATGACACTTCAAAAGGGATTCAAAACATGCCCTTGGATAATGCACAAAATACTGCATCCGTTGATAGAGGCAATGCAGTATCCGTTGAAAGACATAGTGCATCATCCGTTGAAGTACAAAATGAAGCATCCGTTGATCATAGTTCATCAACGGATAATCGATTTACATCATCAGTTGATAGAACTCCAAGTTCCCTGCAAAGGACCAACAACTCAGGGGGAGTTTCAACTAGTCAACACTCTGTCTCACATCATGACAATACTGAGGCCACCTCATCTAGAGAGCATCTTCCACCACAAAGGAAATGGACCAAGAATCATCCCTTTGAACTGATCATTGGTGATGCATCATCTAAAGTGCAAACAAGAAAAGCCACTCAAGATGAATGTCTGTATAGTAGTTTTCTGTCTCAGGAGGAACCTAAGAAAGTGGAAGAAGCTCTATTGGATCCAGATTGGATATTAGCTATGCAGGAAGAGCTGAACCAATTTGAGAGAAACCAAGTATGGAAGCTGGTACCCAAACCAAAGAACAAGAGTCCTATTGACACAAAGTGGGTATTCAGAAACAAGATGGATGAGAATGGCATTATCATAAGGAATAAAGCCAGACTGGTTGCTAAAGGCTATTCTCAGCAAGAGGGAATAGATTTTGATGAAACATATGCTCCTGTTGCAAGACTTGAAGCCATCAGAATATTTCTAGCCCATGCAGCCCATGCCAATTTCAAAGTCTATCAAATGGATGTCAAGAGTGCATTTCTAAATGGGAAATTAGAAGAAGAAGTCTATGTAAGTCAACCTCCAGGATTTGAAGATCCAAATTTTCCAGACTATGTGTATTATCTGTTGAAAGCACTCTATGGACTGAAGCAAGCACCTAGAGCCTGGTATGAAACCTTATCAAAATTTCTTTTGGAGAATCACTTCACTAGAGGTACTGTTGATAAAACTCTCTTCTTTAGGGATGTTAATGGCTCTAGTATACTTGTTCAAATTTATGTAGATGACATAATATTTGGCTCTGTAGATGATAAACTTTGCAAAAAGTTTGCTAAGCTAATGCAAAGTAATTATGAAATGAGCCTAATGGGAGAACTAACCTATTTTCTTGGTTTACAAGTTAAACAAGTTAGTGATGGAATTTTCATTAGTCAAACTAAATATATTTATGATCTTTTAAAGAAGTTTGACTTAATGGAATGTTCATCTGTAAAAACTCCCATGGCCACTGCCACCAAACTTGAATTAAATAAGACTGAAAGGTCTGTGGATATTACAAGTTATAGAGGCATGGTTGGTTCACTTTTATATTTAACTGCTAGCAGACCAGATATAATGTTTGCTACATGTCTATGTGCTAGATTCCAAGCTGATCCTAGGGAGTCTCACTTAATTGCTATCAAAAGGATTTTCAGATATCTCAAGGGTACACCAAATTTAGGTATTTGGTATCCCAGAGAATCTGGCTTTGATCTAATTGGTTATTCAGATGCAGACTATGCAGGTTGCAAAATAGATAGGAAAAGTACAACAGGCTCCTGCCAATTCCTGGGAAACAAGCTTGTATCATGGTTTAGCAAAAAGCAAAATTCAGTCTCTACTTCTACAGCTGAGGCTGAATACATTGCTGCTGGAAGTTGCTGTTCTCAAGTGTTATGGATGAGGAACCAACTCCTTGACTATGGACTTCATGTTGATAGAATTCCTATCTTTTGTGACAACACAAGTGCCATAGCCATAACAGAGAATCCTGTGCAGCACTCAAGGACCAAGCACATTGATATCAAGTACCACTTCATTAGGGAGCATGTCATGAATGGTACAGTGGAACTACATTTTGTTCCAAGTGAACAACAAATTGCTGACATATTTACCAAGCCACTTGATGAATCAACATTCACAAGATTGGTAAGTGAGCTAGGTATGCTTAATTACTCTTAAAATTCATGTCTTTATTGCAATTTGAATTGAAGCCTGAAATATATTAGTTGCTAAGAACAAATTTGACTTTTAACATAGTTTATTCCATCAACGGATGTTCCCTATCCGTTGAAAGTCAAAATTGCTCTATCAACGGATAGTCATTATCCGTTGAAAGACAAATACATTTCTGGAATTTTTATCCGTCAACGGATAAAACTGAAGTACCTTTCAACGGATGACAATTTGCCTTATCCGTTGAAATGTCACATCAATCGATTCAGGTGTTTAACAGCCGTTGATTCTATTCTCTTAACCGTTGATACTCATACATACATCTGTATGTATTGGTTTTAAAGGTAGTTTTTAGAATACTTACAGTTTATTCTTAAACGGCTGAAATTCACTAACGCATATTTATTGATAAATCTTTATTTTATATTTTTGTTTATTAATTTGAGAAAGCATATAAGTCCTTCTGATTGTTCATTTTTACTTTACGCTTTCTTGAAATTTCAAGCATTTACCATTTTCTCTCTGCAAAAACTTCAAGTTATTCTCTGCAATTTCTACTCACAAAAAAATGGCACCAGTCGTGAAGATTATGTCTCAATCTGGGTTCATCTATGAAAAGAACAATTTCATAGCTTTGGTAGAAAAGAATGAAGCCCACTCAGACTATCACAAAATGATGGACTTCATCAAAAACTGTAAACTTAGCTATGCAATGCTGGAAGCCCCAACAATTTTCTGTGAAGTAGTTGAGGAGATTTGGACAACTGCTGAGTTCAACTCCATGGATATGACTATCTCCTTCACTCTCAAAGGTAAAACTCACTGTATTAACTGTGATGATTTACAAGCATGTTTTAAATTGCCTGAGAACAATGCCATGACACCACACACTGATAGTGATGTATCCAGCATGTTAGATTCCATAGGTTATTCTCTTAACTCTGCTAATTTAGGGAGTATTAGAAGAAAAGGCCTTAGGAAAGAATGGAGTTTCCTTGGGGATGCCTTTATAAAGGTTTTCTCTGGGAAAATTAGTAATTTTGATGCCATAACTTCATCTCTGGTTAATATGCTCTATATGCTTGTTTCTGATAGGTATTTTAACTTTAGCAACTATGTGATGCTAGAATTAGGTACTAGATTGGGTAACAAAGCTAATAGACCTAATAACATCTATTATGCTAGATTCTTTATGTTATTGGCTAACCATGTTGCTGAAGGTTTAGTCATAATCAATGAGAATAATAAACTCAAGTGCTGGGCACAAGAGAAAAGAGTTCTTGCAGACTTGAAGAGAATGGATCTTAACAGCAGTGTGCCATTGGTATATTTACCAATCATGAATGCACCTCAGGTAGGTGAGGTAATTGCTTCTACAACTCCTACTTCTTCCAACCTCTCTATTTCTTTATCTTCTAGTGTGGTCATGAAATCTGTGATGCCCCAACAGATTTCTACCAAGGTCACCAAAACTAAACTTTCAAAATCCAAGACAAAGAAATCCACCTCTGTTGTTTCTCAAAAGACAACAGTTGTAACACCAACTATTAACCCTGAGGTGAGTGAACAGGGTGTGAGTGGTGAGGGGAGGGGTGAACATCAAAGAAACCCCCAGGATAAGGAAGGAAAGTTGAGTGCTTCCCAAGCTAGCCAAGCCACAGCTTCTCAAAAAGCTGTGGTGGTTGAAAAGGTATCTAGCACATCCCTAGTAGCATCCTCCCAAAAGGATGTTACTATTGAAAATAGTTCCAAACCAGGAACACAGAACAAAAGAGGGAGGGACACTAAAGCCAAACACTCACCAACAAAAGCCTTTATTAGAAGAAAGAAGGCCAGAACCCAATCTTCTACACAGGGTGCACACACTGCACAGATACATCCATCTGTATCTATGCCTTCTCAAACTCAGTTTGATGTGACTCCAATAAATGTGGAGTCACAGCCCCATTCTCTCACAATAATCACACATCAATCACCAAACACTTCATCACCATCTCTGGATGTGGATATGTTATTCCCATCAATTCCTGATTCTCCCTCTTTACAACTCAGGGAGAAGCCCCACTCAAATACAGGTGATCATCATCTCTTAGATGATTTGTTGGATCACCCGCAAATTCTTTCAGATATAATTGAAGGATCTGTGTCACCACATCTCAAATCAATCTACACAGATTCAACAGTTATATCACTTTCAATTTCAACTTCTTTTCCTTCTTCAACGGATATCACTCATCCGTTGACAAGTGGTTGTTCTTCAACGGATAAGCTTAACAGCAGTTATCCGTTGATAACATCAGTTTCATCTTCAACGGATATTCCACATCCGTTGACAGTCTCTACACAAATAACTGAATTAATTCCAAGTGTAGAAGACATGAATACTGTGCAATCACTCTTAGGATTGAGGGAAGGGAGTGACAATTTGAGTGAGAGGCTGGGTTGCTCCCAGGCAAAAGGAGAGATTGAGAGCTCAAAAATGCATGCTATTTCTTCCAGCATGGCAAAAGTAAGTGAGTGGAGTACCACCTTAGTAGGTGAAGGTGAGGGAGTGAGATGTGTGAGCCAGGGGGAGCCCCTGATGCAAGAACATAGAGAAAAAGAGAGAAAAGCAGGTACAGTAGATACAAGGGTGGAACCAGCCATTGCTAATGAGTCAATGATTGTGGATGATGCTGAAAAGGAAAGACAATTTCAGCAACATTACAAAGCTGTAATTGATAACATTTCCTTGGATGCTGACACTTTTACTCATCCTGTGACAGCCTATCAACTGTTGGCTGCTCAGGGCAATGAGGAGGCAGCAAGGTCACTACATCTAGTGCACACAACAGAATCTCTTCAAAGGGATAAAGCTGCCATTAACAAAATGCCTTCTACAGCTGGTGAGCCATTTGAGGAATTTGGAGCAAATTCTGATGATGATGACTCTATTTCTTTTGATGGAAGCATGAACTTAGGGGGAGATGAAGGCCCTAGTTCAATTCCAAATCTACCTGAATGGGCCTTGACTAAGGAGTATAGATCAGGGGAATTCAATGTCTCTTTAGTCAAACAAATCAACACTATTCAACAGGCCATTCAGAATACTTCACATGCAAGTATCAAGGCTATCCTTCAAGCTCACCTGGACTCACTGCATCTCATGAAGCTGCAGCAAGTGAAGCAGAATCTGAGTATGGATGATCTCAGGAAGGATATTGCTGACTTGAAAACCTATACTTCAGAAAAATTGGATTCAGTCATGCCCTATGGTACATTGCAGGACTTGGTTTTGAGATTGAAGAAAGAATCTGTTACTGAAAAATGGTTGGCCAAGTTAGAAGACAGAGTTCAAGTTATTGAAGATTCTGTGGCCACCATTCTTCACAATCAACAATCTCAAACCAGTCTCCTAATGCAGCTGGCAAAAGCACAAGGCTTGACCCCTCTCCTTGATGATAACAAAAAGGGGGAGAGTAAAAGGGAAGGGGAAGGAGAGCCATCTACAAAAGTCAACATATCTAAAGTGCTAGTTCCTGCCATCACTACTTCTCCAATCATTCAAATCAAGGGCAAGCCTGATGGAATTGATTTGATTCAGCTAGCAGCAGCTGAAATTCAAGTGAAAGAGCAAAGGAGGAGAATTGATGAAAGGTTGCAACTGTTGTTTGGTTCTACACAAGACAAATCAACATCTGTGAAATACAGCACAAAAATTGAACCAATCAACATGGAGCTCATGCCAGTAGGGAGTCATAAGGATGGAGAAGCTTCTTCCAAAGAACTACAAGCTATAATTCTCAAGCCCAATGAAAGATCCAATAAGGACTCAACAAAGAATCCTTTAAAAGAAGTGGACTTTCCTCCTCCAAAAGCTGATGAGAACAAGATTTTAGGCAGAAGTATTGCTTATCTCAAAAAGACCATGGATGAGGCTGTAAGGAGAAATAGAGCTATTATCATTAGAGAGGGAAAGAGCATATGTGTGATGCAAGGACATCCCAAATTCTCAATAGCCAAGAAGGAAGAAGACAAGCAATTAAAGGCTGACAAAAGAGCACAAGCAAAGCTTGAACAACAGCTAAAGTCAAGTCTAGTTGAAAAAGAAAAAGGGATTGAAGTCAGGGGTGAAGACAAGACTACAAACCTAGATGAGGTTTTAGGGAGTATATTTGGTGAGAGTGTGGAAGAAAGAGAGGAATGGCAGAAGGGAAACAGAAGAAAGGCCAAGGCACATAGAAGGAGTGGAGATAACACTGAAGTAACCAAATCTATATCTAAACCACTACCTTCCATACCTGAACCCCTTGTTGCTGATCCCACAATAAACATCCATGGTGAACCAATCATTCCAAAAGAGGAACCTATTGATTGGGACACTATCAAATTGCCTACCTTTCTAACCACTCTTCCACTACCAAAGAAACAGAAAAGAAAACCAAAATCTACACCTCCCATAACCTCTAAGAAATTCACTCAAAAACAAAAACCTAAGCCTAAGTCACCCATTTCTAAAGATGATTATGTTCACATCAGTGACATAAAAGAAATTTCAGACATTGAACTCTATCTGGATGAGCTGGAGGATGTAAGGGGAATAGCTGCCTACAGACAGCTACCAGAGAGATTAGTGTTCAGATATAAAGGAGCTGGGGAAAGAACATGGCCTCTCCACAGGATTCTGGATGAAGGCTACTCTACCTTGATTAGAGTCTATTCAGCTATACAAAAGGATTCTGGCTTTACCAGAACTGCCAAGACTGAAATTCTCAACAAGATAGCCAATATAAGGAAAACTTGGAGGGAGCCCAATGCTTTGCCCAGGACTTTACTCATTCAAGAAAGGGAAATGAAAATTCACAAATCACCTCATTGGTTGATGGAATTTAGAGATGATAAAGGAGTCAGAAGATTTTTCAGACTTGAAGACCAACTCAAGATTGCCAGCAATGAAACTCTCAAAGAAATGCAATCTAAGTTGGATGTCAGTGTTGAAGATGAAGCTGAATTCTTCAGACAACTCCAACTCCAAATTGAGGAAAATGACAAAAGGCTAGGAAAGAAAACCAGGGAACAAAGAAGAAAAAGATGATTTGCTCAGACTAAAGGAGTGTCCTTGGAAACACTGTAAATCTTCAATTACCTCCTAGTACATACACTTTTGCAGCATTTTTAAATTTCTACTTAGTTTCAATTTATATATCTGTTAAGTGTTTTGTTATCATCAAGTTAACCCTGAATTTATGCCTACAATTCTTATAGACATAAATAGGGGGAGATTGTTAGGAATGTATGTGCATTAGTTTGATGATATGTTTAACAAAATACTTAAGTAGAAATTTAGTGTCTGTAGCCTCAACGGATAAGACCACTTTGGCTATCCGTTGATGGTGTAGCTTTACTTAGAAATAAGTCTAGTGTTGTAGCATATTTCAGTCTCTGTATTCAAAATGTAATTCTTGGAAGTTGAGAGAAACTATGAGTCATGTTGACTACTAGATGATATGTAGATAGGAAGGCCAATTGTAAATACTTCATGCCTTGTAATTTTGTATAAGTGAAGTGGTATCAACGGATGACTTAAAGACCTTCAATGGATGAGAAGCTAAGCTTCAACGGATGTCTCTAAAGCTTCAACGGATAAAGTCATCAACGGATAACATCCTTCAACGGATGAGTGCATCAACGGATGAAAGCTTCAACGGATAACATCCTTCAACGGATGAGTGCATCAACGGATGAAAGCTTCAACGGATGTTCTGATGATTAGCCATTGATAAGGGGTAGTTGTACCTACAAACAGAGGCACATGGGTTGATAGAGACAACTGAGATGTGGTAGCCGAATTTCAGGAACAACAGAAAAAGCAGCCGTTCTTCTTTAGTACAAAGATGCAATAGTCAACAAAGTACTGGAGTGAACAGGAAAAGAAGCAAGTGAAGATCTTATTTTATTACTGTATTTTATATTGTTCTTCACTTGTACACTTGGTAATATATAAACCAAGTAGAAGCTAGTAATTAGAAGAGAGATTTTCCAGAGCTGTTTAGAAAAATATTGAGAGAAAATTCATCTAGTTTGTACTAGGATGCAGCTGTGATCAACATTGTTTAATCACAGATTTTCTAAAATACCATCTCTGGTGGAACAACAAATCCACCAGAAAAGTTTTTAAGGTCTGTTGTGTTCTTTACATTTGTGCTTGAATATATATCTGTCTAAGGTCTGTTGTGTTCTTTACATTTGTGCTTGAATATATATCTGTCTGTATTAGCTTAAAGCAATTCACACACTTGTTCTTCTTGAACACACAACTTTCATAAACTGCTCAAAACTTGAAAAAGTTTTGAGATTTACATTCAACCCCCCTTCTGTAAATCTCATTGTTAGTCCACTAGGAATAACAACTACCGCTTCTGATTCAGGCATGTTCATGATCGAAATTAATATGTCACTAGGTCAAATTTCTACTTGGGTATTAGATACCGCCTGTGGTTCTCATATTTGCAATTCTTTGCAAGGACTAAAGGGAAGTAGGACTCTTGAAAAAGATGAGGTGATTCTACATATGGGCAATGGAGCAAGGGTTGCGGCCATATCTGTAGGATCATTTAGTTTACATATGCCTACGGGCAAGACTATTATTTTGAATAATTGTTATTACGTTCCCTCTATTGTGAGGAATATTGTTTCTATTCCTATGTTGGGTGTGGATGGTTTTTCATTTATTATTAAGAATAATGAATGTTCTATCCTTAGAGATAATGTTCTTTTTGGACGAGGCATTTTAAGTAATGGTCTGTATGTATGTGACGTAGAGCATGATTTACTTCAGATTGAACAAACTAATAAAAGAAAATGAGATGATGAAAATCTGACCTATTTATGGCACTGTAGGCTAGGTCATATTAGTGAAAATAGACTGCGGACATTGCATAAGGAAGGGTTACTTGACCCCTTTGATTTTGAATCATATCCTACGTGCGAGTCTTGTCTATTGGGTAAAATGACCAAATCTCCATTTAGTGGACATGGAGAGAGGGCTGCAGATTTGCTAGGATTGGTACACACAGATGTATGTGGACCAATGTCTACGCAAGCTATGGGTGGATTTTCGTACTTCATTACTTTCATAGATGATAGATCTAGATTCGGATATGTGTATTTGATGAAACACAAGTCTGAAGCCTTTGAAAAGTTCAAAGAATATAAACATGAATTGGAGAAACAAACCAAACACAGTATTATAACTCTTCGATCAGATCGAGGTGGTGAATGCTTGAATGGAGAGTTTCTAGATTATCTCAAAGAAAATGGTATAGTCTCCCAGTGGACTCCTCCATATACTCCACAGTTAAATGAGGTATCTGAAAGGAGAAATCGAACTTTGTTAGACATGGTTCGGTCCATGATGAGCTATGCGAATCTTCCAGTATTCCTATGGGGTTATGTATTGGAAACCTCAGCATATTTACTGAATAAGGTGCCTTCCAAATATGTTCCTTAAACACCATATGAGATATGGAAAGAAAGGAAACCGAGTCTTAAACACGTTAAGATTTGGGGATATCCTAAAGAGACTTTGAGGTATTACTTTTACACCGATCATCTGGTGTTTGTCTCCAGACATGCTACCTACTTGGAAAAGGAGTTTATCCTTGAAGGAAACAGTGGGAGCAAAATTGAACTTGATGAAGTTCAAGAAGCACAAATTACTACGGATCAAGTGGAAACACCTGTTCAGACTGAACAACCTTCTGTGAAACAGCCCATTCGTAGGACATGGAGAGTATCTCGCCAACCTGAGAGGTATTATGGCCTTGTCATTAAGAATGACAATGAGCTGTCAATCATTGATGATGACGACCCTGTGACCTATAATGAGGCTATGAGTACTGTTGACTCAGAGAAATGGCATAGTGCCATGAAATCCAAAATAGAATCTATGTATACCAACCAAGTATGGAATCTGGTTGAGGCACCTGAAGGTGTTAAGCCTATTGGGTGCAAATGGGTTTACTAAAGAAAGATTGGAGCAGATGGCCAGGTGGAGACCTATAAGTCCAGGATCGTGGCAAAAGGATTCAAACAAAGGCAAGGGATTGACTTTGATGAAACTTTTTCGCTTGTAGCCCTGTTCAAAATCAATTCGGATTTTGCTTGCGATTGCTGCTTACTACGACTATGAGATCTGGCAAATGGACGTGAAAACGGCCTTCCTCAATGGGGAACTTGAGGAGGAATTGTATATGACACAGCCAGAGGGTTTTCTTTCCAAGGGAAATGAACACCTAGTGTGTAAGCTGCTGCGAACCATATATGGTTTAAGGCAAGCTTCTCGTAGATGGAACATCCGTTTTGATGAGACAATCAAAGAGTTTGGTTTTATCAAAAACATAGATGAACCATGTGTCTACAAGAAGGTTAGTGGGAGCGCGGTAACATTTCTTGTATTGTATGTGGATGACATACTTCTTATAGGAAATGATATAGCGATGCTACAATCAGTCAAAGTATGGCTATCAAAGAATTTCACCATGAAGGACTTGGGAGAAGCATCCTACATTCTCGGTATGAAGATCTATAGAGATAGATCTAGAAGAATGATAGGTCTTATCCAGGGTACATACATCCAGAAAGTGCTTAAAAGGTTTAGCATGGAAAACTCCAAAAAAGGTCTCATACTGATGAGCCATGGAGTGTCCCTTTCCGAAAAAATGTCTCCTAAGACACCTGAGGAAAGAGAGCGTATGAGTAAGATTCCTTATGCTTCAGCAATAGGATCTATCATGTACGCGATGTTGTGTAGAAGGCCTGATGTTGCTTATTCAATTAGTGTGACGAGCAGATATCAGTTGTAATATCCGGGATATATCGTGTAATTATTTTTGCTATTATATAATTATTATGTGTGTTCAGTATCTATTATGTGAGCTAATTGTTAAGTGTTATCTATACTTGAATATTCAAAAATAATATTAATTGAGTATTTTAATTTTTATATGTCCAAAATAAAATATAGATAATTGTCATATCTTCCTAATTATTTTTATGTTGGTTTATGGATTTATAAGAATCATATGAAATTTCTAAAATCTTTTTCCGGGTAATTATAATCTATTTTATAAAAACGGGAACCAACCGACGTCAACCGTTGTTACGTTTTTGGAACCCGAAACTCTTTCGAGAACTCCTTTCTAACCCAATTGTAATATTCCGAGCATATTCCATGTTTCGACTTTTTCGATCCGGCTTACGGTTTGTCCTGCGCGGGTCCCGGCGCAACATTTTCGATACAATATTCATTTCGGTAAATCAATAAAACCCGTATTTTCGATAAACGGGAGCTTTTTATTAAACTGTCCCAATTATCACTTCGTAATACGTGTAACCAGGCGCTGAGACCAAGACCGCAGTACAAATTGTACAGATTTGGATAATTATCCCGAAAACCGATACCGTTTGGATCAGTTTTTACAAATAAACGTACCGTTTTATATCCGGAATGATCCAACGGGATACAAATTTTCCATAATTATAAATAGCCTTTTACCGTATTTTATTTCGTATCAAAATCATTTGCAGATAGTTAATTATATAATTTTCAGAGAAAAGCCCTAATTTCTTAAAACTGTTCTAAGAATCAAATAGCAAAACGAAGGCGTTACCGATCTCTGTTTTCAAAGCTTGAGTAACCAAAACGAAGAATTTGAAGTGTTCTATCAGATTCTGAGCTTTGTTTCACTGCAGAAATCAAGGTTATTTTTCTAAAAATTTATTTATTTTCGAAATTATTTTATTAAAAATATGAATTTTTGTTTGGATGATTGTTTGTATGATTTGATGATTGCATGTTGTAGAACTTGTTTTCCTGATGATTTTCATATGTCATACGTCTGATTTGGAGTTCAATAACATGTTCAAATTTGAGTTTGATTTTCGAATTTCAAAATTAGGGTTTATAACCCGTATGAATGTTCTTAATTGAAATTTGGGGGTTTCTTATTCTGTGATAGATTGATGTTGTGTTATAGTGGGTTGTGTTCTCTGTGAAATTTGCAATCTAGTCGTATAAGTTTCATGAACCAACGAGGTCTGTAGAGAAGGGAGTTGTGTTTTGAAGTTTTCCGATGTTCGCCGGAAACTGGAAAACTTCACGGCCAAATTCCGGCCAACTCAGGGATTGTTAGGATGAATTGATTGCATGGTTGTGTTCCTGATGTTGTGTAGATGTGATCTGGAGGTGTTGGTGGGGTGAGGACGCCGGGAACGTGTTCTCCGGCGAACCCGACTGTTTTCCGGCGAAGAGCTGGAAAATTACAGTTTAGTACCCCAACTTTTGAAAACGATGCAGTTAGGTCCCTGAAGTTTCCAGACTTTGCAAATTTAGGATTCCTGTTTATAAAATGTTTAAAAATCATATTTCCTATTTATTTTTATTATAAAAATTCATTTTTAATTTCTGAAAATTCTAAAAAATTATTATTTTAATTCTAAAAATTATTTTTAATTCACAAATAAATCTAAATTAATTAGTTAATTAATTTCAGTTAATTTATAATTGATTAATTGGTCAATTAATTCGAAAATTAATTGATTAATTGATTTAATTAATTATTAATTAATTTTAATCAGTTATTTAATTAGATTTAATTATTTAAAAATAATTTAAAAATTCTGAAAAATAGTTTCGAGCTTTAAAATATTATTCTAAATTATTTCCAAGGCTCGATAATTATTCTAAAATTATTTCGGAGCCAGAATGGGCCAACCGAACCCTGTTTATTAACCCGAAATTGATCCAACGACCCGTTTTAATTCTGAAAAATGTTTTAAAAATCATTTTAAATACCAGAAAGCCTATTTATGACCCGAGACTTCTTTATAAATAATATATCATTGATTACGTGATGTATTATGTGCTACATGTGACTTGTTAATTGACTATCGGTCTATATATTCGGTGTTTACTTGATTATTGCATAACTTTCAATCCGTTAATCGGATTTGGGTAAAACGAAGGGTAGATAGAAGTATGTGTTGAATAGAATTCCATGAGTAAATTATTGATAGATGCTTATGATATGTGAGCAGAAGAGGCAAGACGTGGGAAAGGGAAACAGGTAGTTGAGGAGTAAAACAGTTGTGATTGGAAGCGAGTGCAGTGTAGTAAGCTAATACCAGGCAAGTGTTCTGAACTTTCTCGAGATATTGTAGTACTTGATAATCCTGTGATATTACAAGTGCTTTGAAGCACAGAAACCTAAATCCTGATTTCAGTTATTGTCCTTGAGCCATGAATCATATTCTTTCTAATCCATTGATTATTGTATACCCAAACAAGAATCACAAATCCACGATACTACTCTACAAATACATACAAACTAAATACCAAACACTGAAATGAACTATTATATACTCAACCCATGGTATCTTATACTTTGAAAGACCGAATCCTTGAAACCTTGAAACGTTGATTCCTTTGTTATCCAATTCTTTCATTACCCAGCATCCAAGCTTTTAAATTGCCTTATTGATCCTTACAAGGATTGAAACCCTTTCATTGTTAAACATTTATTATTGTTAATGATTTTGGTTATTGTTTATTATTGCATATTCTGTTATTATGTTAGAATTGGATTGTTTTTATAAAATTGTGGACCAGATTCATGGTCAGACCATATAATGGTCAAGTTAGGCCAATGTGTGCCTTGGATCCAGTAGTTAGAGCAATGCTGTGTGCCTTGCTCGAGGTTAGTGCGTGACTGATCAGCAGCCTAACCTTGGTTTTTAAATTAAAAGTATAATATCCAATTCTAAATCATAATCCATTGTTCACTTGATATCATAAATATATTCACCTGATGATCATTATTCTCAGTTTTATCATTGTGACTTGCTGAGCTAGTTAGCTCATTTGTGCGATGTTGTTTATATTCTTTCCAGTTAAAAATGAACCAGTTGGTAAAGAGGATCCCCAGTCCAGCGCGAGAGCTAGGGGTTTAGATTGAGAAAGCTGAGCTAGTAGGTTTCTTTTGGAATAATTTAAGTTTGTAAAAGTTTGTAATAATGTTTAATACTCAGTTTGAATTTGAAATAGTTGGGATTTGAACGGTTTGTAATATATTAGTGTGTTTGGCTTGTGTGCATACTTTAACCTGTTGCGGTCCGTGGTGATTGGTAAGTAGGGTCATTGCATATATTATTATTATCTTTATTATTATTATAAGCAGGTTATAATTAAGGTGTGTGTGTGGACCCCAAACTTCTGACCCGGGTTTGGAGGGCGCCACATCAGTCCAATCCAGGTGAAGACCACTAGAAAGCAGTGAAAAACATCCTTAAGTACTTGCGAAGGACTCAGGACATTTTTCTTGTTTTTGGTGGTGAATCTGAGTTGAAAATAGAGGAGATATCAACGTCGAGAGAGTTGACACACATAACAACGTAGCAGACCCCTCACAAAGCCACTTTCTCAGAGTCACTTTGATTATCATAAAGACAAGATGGGTATTAGATACCAGAGTGATTGGCTTTAGTCCAAGTGGGAGATTGAAAGAGATATGTCCTAAGTCCAATCATGTATGAGGATTTAGGAATAACTTTTATGTAATCTGTTTTGATTTCATTGATATTAATAAAAGACTTGTTTTGTTTTTATTACGGGCTCTATCTATTGAAATGTTTAAATAAGATATACCACAGTTTAGAGTAAAGCTTTTTATGGATTGTGATGATATCATAATAATGAGACCTAAAAGATGATAACTCTAAACTTAAATAGTTCCTGGTCGTAGAATTACTAACTGGTAATTAATAATCCGCAAAGGTCGGTACATACTATGCTTGCTTCATTATGAAGGATGTCTGTTCTCATAGACATTTGTGTGGTGACACTATAGCTAGTATGTAGGTGCTTATTATAGAATAAGTTCACTGAACATGACTCACACAGCTGAACAACTGATGGAGTTCACTCACGTGTCAGCAGTTGTTCATATAGTGATAGTTGTACAAGTATCCTTAGACTTGAGGTCATCATAGTCATCTTGTGTACACTGAACTATGCTTTGGTTTAGTTCTTAGTCTCAAGGGACAATTATAAGGGCTCTACTGGGTATAGGAATTTGTACACGAAGATAGTGTATGATCAATAAAGGATCTACCCCTTCCAGCGTAGGAAGAGAATGTTCAATACTGATCCACTTATGTTAGTTCAGGAATCTCTGGCCAGAGTGAATGAAATTAGAAAGGAGTTTCTAATTTACATTAAATAGAACTAAGCATAGTGAATGGGAAAGCAAGTGATTAAATAAGATAGGCTTGACACAAGTTCCATGCCTTGTATTTAATCGTGACATTGCAGGGTAGAAGGAATTAATTGTACGGTAACTACTCAGTGAATAGGTTCTTGGTATTCTAAGCAGTGAATTCGTATTATCCGGATGGTCGCGATATGCTGAGAAGTATCCCTCATGATGTAGAATAAATATGATTAATTAATTAATCATATTTAATGAATTAGAGAATTTATATAAATAATGATAAAATAGTTTTATTATTATTTATTTCTACTACCGGCTTAATATTGAACCTACAGGGTCACACCATAAAAGAGAATGATTTAATGGTGGAGAAATTAATTAATAATGGCTGATAATTATTTATTTATGAAATAAATAATTAATTGGCAAATTTAATAATTGATTAAATGAGATTTAATTGATTATAAATTAATTAAGAAAAAGTTCTTAATATTATTAATTAAGAATTTAATTTTTGGAAATTAAATCAAATGAGAGAATTATTTCTAAAGTGTTTAGAAAAAGGATTAATAATTAAAAGGTGTTTTAATTATTAGTGAGAATAATAAAGGGTTAATAATAATAATATTTTATGGGAAAATTTTCAGCTGAAAATTTTGCCTATAAATATACTATTATAGACCCTATTTTTGCCTCAACCAAAAAAGATTTACAAAACCCTAATTCTCTCCATCTCCTCCTCCTTTATTACATCATTTTCTTGGTGGATACCGGTGGAGTGCTTCACACTTGAGGAGCAGCTGCTAAGGATCTCCGTTCATCATTTTTGGATCGCCATTAAAGACCTCCATCTTTCCATTAACGTAAAGCTTCTTAAGGTAAACATACTGAACTACGAATTAAATATTATTTTTCGCAAGGATCCTGCGGAGGGTTTCATTTTTTTTAAGATTTAAATTTATGTTTTCGTTGCGTTTATGTGCTAAAAACCCTTCAATGGCATCAGAGCTACTTGCGAAAAGTTTTTAATTCGTTTATGTGTTTTACTATTTTCGATATATGAGCATTTATGTGATTTGCCATGATTTGATGTTGATATAATATGCTTATATATGTATGGTTTTGAATATATGATATTCATGTGAGTTGTATAATCATAAGATGATTATGTAATCTGTATATATACTGATATATACATGATTTATGTTTGTTCTAATTATGAGAATCATATTAGATACGGATTCTGAATTGGCTGCTGCAGATTTGCTGAAATCTGGGTTTGGTGTTCGATTTACGCAAACGAATACCCTATTCCATAGGTAAACGAGCGTCTGAACAAAACTGATAGCAAAAGCTATCAACGACTCATCTGTAAGGCGTTTGACGTTGTTTACTGCCCGTAAACAGTGATTCTTATTTTTCTGATTTGATTATAATTTTTCTGGTTTTTGTCATATTTTCTTTTTATGATTAGATCATGGATAATATGATATGTTAAGATCAAATTATGTGTTTTAACATGTTTTTATGTGTTGTATGAGCATGGTGGATGGTTATGGCCTTTCGACCTTAGTGTAATGGTTTTGGTTTTGGTTTTAAATACGACTTGCATGTTGTCAATCTTTGTAATCATAAATCTCGAATGTAACTCGAGTTATTCTTGTAAGTTCATTAGATTAGTTTTACTTTCAATCATGTAATGTAATTGAAGACTCAAGAAGGCTTCCAATGAAGGTGATACAAAGAAGAAGACGAGGCATACAAGAAGTCTAAACAAAGAAGAAGACTTATGTAATAAGTAGTTGTATTTATTTCCATCACCATATTAGATTGACCTTGATCTTTATCATGAGCTTGATAAAGATCACATAGGATGGGGCCAAAACCAAACACATTTATCTTATTGCACTTTACATTTACTTGTTTATTTAATTTTATATATGAGATATATGCCTATGTTTACCATGCGATGATATATTTAGGTGAACTTAAATCAATATAAGGCGTGCTCTAGAAAATCTAGAATAGGAATCGTTTTTTGCCTTAACAATAAATATTATGAATACGATCATGAGATTCTTGTGTTTATGAAACACGTAATTGAATATAAATTTTCAATATTGAGAGAAAGGATGATTCTGTCAACAACAGATATCTATCTGTAAGAAAGGGTTATTAAGTGATGCCTCTTGAAAATGCTCCACCCGATCTGGGAATCATCTGATTATCGATTATTGATTTGAAATATTTAATTTAAAAGGAAGAATCTCTTTATAATATAATTATGATTGTAACGTAATATAATCCCTCTAAAATTAAATAATATCAAGTAGTAATTGGCTAATGACACAACGGGCTTGTGTCGGTCATAACCTTCCAACATGGTAGAAAGTGGTTCTTATTTTTAAATAATTATCGTATCGTGCTACAGCCGAGGGCTTTGATTTCGAAATAAGAAATACTTGTCTATTACATAGAGATGTGTACATTGAATTATAATCTAAAGGTTGGTACGTGTTACAGCCTTGGGCCGTTGGAGACTGATTCAATTGTACGAAATGTTGGGTTAGACTTGACTTAGAATATTGAGTTTGTCATGCCACAGCCGTGACTCAATTATTCAAGAGGCTAAACTTATATTAGGGAATAACATAAGATGTAATTGACAAGAGTTGTCTGCCTATTGAACATCACATGACGTTTCGTGCCACAGCCGAGGTTGTGTGATGGAATGTAGGATCCCTATTCCCACTAGCATTATGAATGCCTAATTTTCACTTAGGGGGTTGAAAAAATTAGATAAACTAGTGGGAGACACTTATGAATAAAGACCCGATTAATATAGTGTTTTGAAATGAAATTGAATATTTGCTAAGTATTGTTATGTGTTTATCATTTACAGATTTACTATATTCGTCATGTCTTCTGCACTATCACTCCGGAGCATACTAGATGCTCACAAGTTGACTGGTCCTAATTTAGCTGTTTGTTTTCACTGTAACAAGTTGGGGTACTGGAAGAGGAACTGCAAGGTTTACCTTGCAGAATTAAAGAAGAAGAAGGGTAGTAAGACTACCGCTTCTGATTCAGGCATGTTCATGATCGAAGTTAATATGTCACTAGGTCAATTTTTACTTGGGTATTAGATACCGCCTGTGGTTCTCATATTTGCAATTCGTTGCAAGGACTAAAGGGAAGTAGGACTCTTGAAAAAGATGAGGTAATTATACGTATGGGCAATGGAGCAAGGGTTGCGGCCATATCTGTAGGATCATTTAGTTTACATATGCCTACGGGCAAGACTATTATTTTGAATAATTGTTATTACATTCCCTCTATTGTGAGGAATATTGTTTCTATTCCTATGTTGGATGTGGATGGTTTTTCATTTATTATTAAGAATAATGAATGTTCTATCCTTAGAGATAACGTTCTTTTTGGACGTGACATTTTAAATAATGGTCTGTATGTATGTGATGTAGAGCATGATTTACTTCAGATTGAACAAACTAATAAAAGAAAACGAGATGATGAAAATCTGACCTATTTATGGCACTGTAGGCTAGGTTATATTAGTGAAAATAGACTGCGGACATTGCATAAGGAAGGGTTACTTGACCCCTTTGATTTTGAATCATATCCTACATGCGAGTCTTATCTATTGGGTCAAATGACCAAATCTCCATTTAGTGGACATGGAGAGAGGGCTGCAGATTTGCTAGGATTGGTACACACAGATGTATATGGACCAATGTCTACGCAAGCCATGGGTGGATTTTCGTACTTCATTACTTTCATAGATGATAGATCTAGATTCGAATATGTGTATTTGATGAAACACAAGTCTGAAGCCTTTGAAAAGTTCAAAGAATATAAACATGAAGTGGAGAAACAAACCAAACACAGTATTATAACTCTTCGATCAGATCGAGGTGGTGAATGCTTGAGTGGAGAGTTTCTAGATTATCTCAAAGAAAATGGTATAGTCTCCCAGTGGACTCCTCCATATACTCCACAGTTAAATGGGGTATCTGAAAGGACAAATCGAACTTTGTTAGAAATCAAACTTTATTAATTGGAAAATTTAATAATTGATTAAATGAGATTTAATTGATTATAAATTAATTAAGAAAAAGTTCTTAATATTATTAATTAAGAATTTAATTTTTGGAAATTAAATCAAGTGAGAGAATTATTTCTAAAGTGTTTAGAAAAATGATTAATAATTAAAATGTGTTTTATTTATTAGTGAGAATAATAAAGGGTTAATAGTAATAATATTTTATGGGAAAATTTTTAGCTGAAAATTTTGCCTATAAATATAATATTATAGACCCTATTTTTGCCTCAACCAAAAAAGATTTACAAAACCTTAATTCTCTCCATCTCCTCCTCCTTCATTACATCGTTTTCTTGGTGGATACCGGTGGAGTGCTTCACACTTGAGGAGCAGCTGCTAAGGATCTCCGTTCATCATTTTTGGATCGCCATTAAAGACCTCCATTTTTCCATTAACCTAAAGCTTTTTAAGGTAAACATACTGAACTACGAATTAAATATTATTTTTCGCATGGATCCTGCGGAGGGTTTCATTTTTTTTAAGATTTAAATTTACTTTTTCATTGCGTTTATGTGCTAAAAACCCTTCACTTCTCACTTATTTCTGATGGCGCCCTAGGATTTAATTGTTGATGGAGCCAAGTTTGTACCAAATAACTATGCTGCAATATTGAATAAGGCTGAAGCTCCATCAGATCTGCACTTTGTGTAAGATTTATTAGCCAATAGTGAGATTGGGTATGCTTTGACCCAACCTCAAACTATTTCAAGTCAACAAGTGCTGACATTTTGGCGAACTGGGCTATTTGATGATGGTGGTGCTACTGGTACTCTAAGCATTGTTTTCACATCAGTTAATGTCGAGCATGTGGTTACTCCTGGAGCAGTTCCTAAAGCTCTCCACTTACCTGAAGGTTGCACATTCTCAACAGTGGAGGATCCTGTCTTACAGCAGCTTATGCCGAGTCTAGGCTATGAGAAAAGTTTGGGAAAGCTGGGTCAACTGAAAAGAGCAAATATCAGAAAGGAATGGAGCTTTTTCTTTGATTGTATCACTAAGGCATTCGCCAATAAATGCTCCAACGTTGATGCTATTCCCATCATGAGTCAGCAAATCGGGTATGCCCTTATTCATCAAACTCATTTTGATTTTGCAAGTGCTGTGCTAGGTTTTATAGGGGATAGGATGACAGAGGATAGGAATGTAGTATACTTTGCTGGATTCTGTCAGCTTATATATACTTTCTGTTGTGCTGATGAACCCCAACCTACCAGTGATTTAATTCCACCCTTTAAGCTTGCAAAAAGGGCTTTTAATGATTTATTAAATGCTGACATTAAGAAACAAGTGCAGAGATCCTTACAAATTCCTCAGTCAGTAAAACAAATCTTGGTAAATGCTGATCCAGAAACGTATACATCTGTTATCCTGATGTTCAACCCACCAACACATCACAGCCAACTCAACAGCCATCAGAACATACCATCTCTCACCCACCTCAAACTTCTCAACCTCAACCAACTCAACCCTCCATCAGGTAATATTTCAAACCATCACAATCATCTCAACCTCAACCTTCAACACATCCAGTGAAGCCTTCATCTTCCAAACCCAAGAGGACTAAGATAGTACCTCAGTCTCAACAGAAGAGAAGGAGAATTATTCTGAGAGATGAGTCAGACAATGAGGAACATGTTCCCCTATCGGAACCTGTTGTTGTAGAAGCTGAGAAGATCTCTTCTCATTAAGATACTGAAACTGGGAGTTCTAGGCTTCTCAAAAGACTTAGAAAGCTAAATTCTGATGATGAAGCTCCCAAAGTCTCTAATTCTGCAAAGAGACTTAAAAAGCAAAGAGCCAGGAGGGCTATAAGTGTTTCATCACACTCTGAAGAAACTCGGGAAGCAGCAGCTAAGGAAGGGGGTCAGGAATCTCTAATCCCAACAGAACCTATAGTAATTAAATTACTTCCCACAGCTGAATCAGCTCACAAGTCTCCTATTCAAGAGCAAGAGGATATTTCAGAGCAAGTGTCTACACCTCCTGTGTCCCTGTAATTGATCCGATACATACTGAAGACCCAGGTACAAGTGCTGAAATTGATATTCATAACTTGATTATGCCTGAGGTTCTGTACTTGGAAGCTTCACCAACTCAACTCACTCCACCAACAACACCAATTCTAGATGCTGATTTCAATGAAGATATTCCAATTACACCAGTTCTGAATCTAGATGATGAAGATCAGATTGAAGGTGGGCATCAAAATTTGGATGTTGATCAGCACTTAGCTGCAGATTAGAACTTAGAGGATGATATTGAAGCCTCTATAGCCTCACATACTGTTATTTTATCAGAGGATGCTGATGCTGCAGGCTCTGAAAATTCTGATGGTGATAATGCTGAACCTACTGATGAAGCTGCTGTAAATGTAGATGCTGATGCAGTTGGTCCATCAGGACATGCACCTCGACAAGCTCCATGCAAAGCTGATTTGATCAAGAAGTTTGTTAGAGAGGATGCACTAGTACCTTGGAGTGAAACTCCAAGAGGAAAGGAGTGGACTAAGGAATGGAACTCAGTTAGTTTTGTTCCTACTGAAAAAATTCTTGTTGAGTACCTTGCCAAAGCTGATGAAATGCTGATAAATGATGATTTCAAGGCACAGCTGAGAGTTACTGCAATGAGTACTAGGCACCTTTAAGGTCAACACTCAATCACTCATGACAAGGTGAATAAAATTCAAGAATCTTTGATCCAGCAAGATATGAATATAAAATCGGAAAATAATAGATTTTTCAAGCCAGCCTTTGACAGAATTGGGTATATTGAAAAGACTCAGGAGAAGCAACAAGATCAAATTTCTGAAATTCTAAAGAATCAAGCTTCTCAGTAAACTCAACTCAATGAGATCCAATCCTCAGTGGAATTGCTTGTCTCTCTTTTTTTACCTGCTGATGCCAAAAAGGGGGAGAAAGTAATTAAGTCCAAATGCAAATCTACTCAATCACTGAAGGGTAAGGATGATGGAAATGATGACCAGGGAAACTCTGGAATGGGTAGAGGTCATGGTCAAGGTAAAGGTTCTTCATCAAAGACAACTGAAATTTCTACACAAAGAACAAGTTCTGTTACTGGGAGAAGAATAAGTTCTGATACTGGTAAAAGGATAAGTTCTATTGGACATCTGGAGCCTGATGAAGAAATTTCAAAGAGATTATTTCTTAAAGAAAATCCAGGAATGAACTTTGAAAGTATAAAGGAAGAAGAAGCTAGACTCAAAGCAGAAAAAGTCAACTCCAAGTCTAAAGCTTCTGTTGTTGAAAAGAAACTTCCAAAACCTAAGGGTATTGTGATTAAGGAGAGGACAAATTCTGAGGAAACCAAAGCCAAATCACAAGTGGAGGTAGATCCAAGATCCAAAGGCAAAGAAAAAGTTGATGAACCTGTAAAGGTATATGTACCAGTCATGGATGAAGAAATATCTGATGAAGATTCTAGTCTTACTCTGATGAAAAAGAAGATTTCTCAACCAACCTCTGACATGGCTCAAGTTGTTCAGAGTCAAGATGTAGTAAGTTTTGTATGACAGTGAAGCATGCAACCTCTGACATAGCTCAAGTTGGCTTGATATCAGAAGATAAGGAAAAGGAAACCTCTGACATTGCTCATGTTAAACCTTCAAAGATGCTACTACCAGGATTCACAAAAGCTCAACAGACTCAACCTTTGAAGTCTACATCAAGTGGTTTTGAAGTAAGAGTTGTTACAGGATAGGAAGCAAGAGACAAATCTGGATTGGGTAGTTCTAAAGAGAATAGAGTACACGATACTACCAATGATCCAACTTCCTTAAGTGAACCAGGTGTAGGAGCAACTCCTGAGAGATTGAATCAACTGGAATCTGTACAAATGGTTTACCACTTTGTTTTGAAAGAAGATATCATGTTATAGTTTATGACAGATGGGAGGGTATTCCAGATCAGGGAGAATGCAATTTTATTGAAGTATTTTGAAGAACTGGAACATGTTCTATTTCTACTTCAAGTGAAAAACAAATCAACAGATGGTGCTGCAGGGTATTTAAAATCAAATATTCAAAGACAGAAGAAGCTTTACTCTGTAAAGTCTGACAGCCCATACTGTCCTAAGTACAGATCTCACATTGGAGAAATTGTTGAAATGAAGCCTAATACTGCTAAAATCATCACTACATTTTCTGGTATTAAGGGACTTGAATTCAATCCAGAGTCTGATAAAGCCTATATCATCAGACTAGATCAGGATATAAGGAAAGCTAAAATAAATGATCTTAGGGCTGCTATCTTTCAAACTGGTGAAGATACAGTTGAATTGAAGAATGTTAAAAGGAGGATGGTCAATGAACTTGAATATGCTGAGAGATGTTTGTTGAAGAACTATCTCAGAACAACTCCTGACATCAAAGAGATCAGAAATTGAAGCCAAGTCAAAGATCTACAACTGCTTAAATTCTGAAGGATATACAGACTGAAGCTGTTATCAGACCTTGAGGATGGTAAAGCTATAAGGACTGTAAGTTGTAGTTATCTAGTCAAATTCTCATGCATTTGTACTTAATGTTTTTGACATCATCAAATATCTGTTAAACTTATATATTATGCTAATTTACAAGTTGGGGGAGATTGTTAGATATATTTGTGATGTCATGTCTTATATGATTTGTGTTTAGTTTTCAGATCTTACTTAACAGGACAAATCAGTACTTAACTGGAAATCAGTACTTATACTGAAGTCAGGACTTAAGATATCAGAACTTAAGTTGTCAGAACTTAAGTTATCAGGAGATATTTATCAGGAGATAATATCAGGACTTAAGGAGACTTTCAGATAAGGCAGGCAGCTGATTGAAAGGAAAGAAGGTCAGGACAAACGCAAGAAGAAATATGCATGAAGAAAGAATTCTATGAAGAATAGAATACTTGGAAGAAAAGATAACTGATTGATATATTTCAGGAAGAAGAATTATATTCGATATCAGTTAGAAGATTATCTTGTAACTGTGTAGTATATAAACACATACATAGGGTTTACACTATATGTGTTATCTTAATCGAGATTATTATTCATTGTAAACTTAGCAGCTCTCGTGATAATTTGTTCATCACTGAGAGAGGACAGTTCTTTGTAACAGAGTTTATTGTTTTGAATAAAATCTATTTTCTGTTACTTGAGTTCTTATATTCGATTTGATTGTAGTAAACACTGTATTCAACCCCCTTCTATAGTGTGTGTGACCTAACATAATCTATTGAATACAGAGGAAGTTGAAGAAGGAGTTGAGACAAGTGGTGAAAATTTTGTGTCTTTTCAAGTGGGGGTAGATGATTCAGTGATAAAAGAAGATAAGAATAAAGATATAGAAGAACACATTAAAGAAGGCCAAGAGAATGTTTATGAAGATGAGAATCCGGGTGATGCTAAACATCTTGTTAAAGGTGTGCAAACATTGTCCTTGACCACTTATACATCATTGGAGGTAGATGATTTGCAACATCAAATATTTATTCAATCATTACGCATAGTGAATTCTCAAAATTCTAAAATTGTGGTAGTTTGTGAATATCCCAAGAACTTTAATTTTAGGGATATGGTTAATGAAAACAAGTTGTCTGTATTAATTTATACAACACCATATAATGTTGGTTTGGATAATCTATTGGTTGACACTTATGTAAGTGAAGATTTTGTGATTGACATCGCTAGTTTGAAGTACAAGGATGTTAGTTTTTGATAATTTTCACGTGGATTCATGTGCGTTGGTATGGCAGATTATATCAATTTGATTTAAATATATGTTTAAATAGTAGGGAGAAAATAGATGACTTCATAAATAATTGTGGAATATATGTTTTATATCCGGTGGAAGATAAGAGTATCTTGAAGTCACCAAACGAAAGTGCGTTATCTCTTAATATAATATATCAGTTTTATGACGTCGATTCCAAATTCCCTCTCTCAAAGGATTGTCGTGGCTGGCTTGGGTTGATTATAGTGATACATTTATACTTTAAAGTTATTTTGGAGGAGGCAGTGAAGTACAAATTTTTGGCTAGACCTGTGCCTTTAAAAGTACAACCATGGCGAGATAAACAGCAAGTCGATGATGACAACTCGAGTTTGAGTTCTTTTGAAGTGGATGAGTCTGATGTAGGAGGATTTCAGTGCTAATCTATGACGTGATCAATCGAAAAAACACAAGAAAAAGGACTGCATGATCGCACTACTGAGAAAAATGAAGGCATAATCACGCTGCCAGATGGCATGATCACACTACCGGATGGCAGGTTCATGCCAAAGCACTAGTAGCATTCTTTGGAGAGTTAGAGAATCTGCATGATCATGCTAAATACTGCATGATCATGTCCGTTTATAAGTAATATTTTATATTTAATAAGGATTTGTTTTTGTTTCATTTTAAGATTTTCAATTCCTACATAAAAAATCTTATGATAGCTCATATTTTTTTATTGAAACCTTTAAAAGTTTTGTAACGCCCCCAAATCCGGGGTCGTAAGATTTGGTCGTCACGATGAAACCTTAACCCAAAATAACCTGTTTAATCAATAAACAAATGCCAGCAGTTGAAACACCTGCGAACCCAAACTATACCAAGATCTTTTTAGGTTACAGTTCTAGAAACAAGATATCCAAATTCCACAGATAAAATTTTTTGAACTTTTTATTTTCTACTCTTTTCAACAATTTTCAAACTCAATACTAAACCCGCTAGTATAACTTCGAAAAGAAGTATACTAGGCCCAAGTACACGATAATATAACTAATATACAAACAAATAACTTTACACAATAGAACTTACATTAGTCTGCAACCTGGACCAACCACTTTCCAAAAATTTCTTCCTTTGCTTTTCTTGAATTACGCGGCTAAACAATGCCAGTTAATCCTCATTGGAAGGTTAAATTTAAAAATAGGAAAGTATGAGCGAAAGAAATGCTCAGCAAGTTCAGTATAACATATATATAGTCTTTTGATATAAAAACCCATATCTGTAATATAGCAGAACATTTAAAATCACAATTGCTGAATTAGAAAATTTAGTTAAAGAATCGCATAACTAATTCCTTAAATATATTTAAAACTCTTTTGATTTTTTTGAGCGAAAATATTTCAGCAATCTTTGACTCTCGACGAGAATAAAACTCGTAATACAGTGTTTACATGAATATCGTAAACAATAATATGAAACAGTGATTATGGACTGAAATATAAACTTTATTCAAATGGCATTCTTGATATTAATATTCATTTTGATGTCAACATCAAATTAGATATTAATACTAACTTTGATGCTCACAAAATCCCATACTGAAGTCAACATCAATCATATATATTAATACCACTTTTGATATTTAACAACAAATTAAATATAAACATCAACTTTTAATGTAAATTATGCAATGACAATTTATGATAAATCATATATTTATGATTATCAATCACATGATACGTACGAGAACAAAAGCTATCACAAGCTATCATACGATGTCATAAGCTTAATGATTAAATAATAAGTTTTTAGATTGAAATCACAAAATTCCGGCGGATGCACTATCACATGCTGATCAGCCACTATGATAGTACTGGATCATGATTCATAGAATTCATGTCCCAAACACGAGTACTCAAATAAAAGCTACATATCGGCCACTACGGTATGTACTTAAATAAAAAGGCACACTTTGGCCATGGAAAAAATTGTATTAAACATATTTCAGTTAATACAAAGCCCCATTGCTAGACCGTCCGCCCGGGTCACTTACGCACCATCCAATCAAATTTTTTTTTCTTTCATAAAGGAATCGAATCAATCGATATCCTTTCATAATCATCTCCCCATTTCTCATGGTCCGGAGTAATCTCAACAACTGATGGCAAGATAACTAGTAAGATTAGTTATTCGCCGAATATTAATATCAAGTTGCACTGTATAGAGTGAAATGGAATAACATAGTTATTCACTATCTATCAGAAATTGAATTATGTTCTAGCAGAACAATTGCTAGAATAGCATGATTTAAATCATCCAATGATTATATGCATGCAATGTCTTCCAAAATCTTTATAAAAAAGTTTATTCCAAATTTATAAACATATAACTATTCTGGAAGTAGAATAGCATATGAAAACTTTCATAATCATAATTAAGCAGTTTGATAAGTAAAACATTAAACTATTCTGTAATTAGAATAGTATAGTAGTACTTGCCTTTGGTTTTTAGCAGTTAAGCACACTCACAGTAACATAAAATATCTCATCCTGACAGCTCATGACATCACCGTCTTCCTATTTCTATAATTCACTGAAATGCTGATCCAGAGATTGCTAGAAGCCTGATATGCATTACTGTTCAACTTTACCATGGATCCCAAAGTCTTATCTTGACCGTCTTAAATGATTCGCATATATAATTAAAAGATACAATCTTACTTATCTACACGATAATTACTCGACGAACTGCGCGTCAAAACTCTATCGCGTACCCAAACGATAACCCATATATAAAGAAAATAGTCAGACACAAGACTCTTGACCCATGCACGCATGTAGACATATTTTAATGATATGTAAATTGATAATTTATTTATATAAAATACTTATTCATATCCAATTTATGGATAGGAAATCTATCAAAAATTCGGCAGCATTTCCTCTATTTATCAGGCTATTCACCCGTTTCCAATCTCAATCAACAATCAAATATATAGTAAAAATCAGTCTTGACTTGCTGTAAACACATAACAAAATATGCCTTGACTTGCAGTAAACACATAATTCACGTATCACATAATTCATATAATACATGACTCAATTTATCAAAACATTTGACTCAGTATGTTTAAAACTGAAATTGAGTCGAAATACGACTTTTCGATAAATACGCGACTCAGAACTGACTTGCAAAAAGTGCGACCCTTTGAAACAAAAGAATTTGTATCTCGAAAGTATTTTTAATAGAAGTATAATATCTTTCTAAGTCTAGACATATTCGTTCCGTATTAAACGGACGGACAGTCTATTTTCCAATGAATAAAATAAGAATATTTCAATTAATAATAATATTAATTGAATATTCACTACCTTTTTATAATTTTAAAAGCTCAAAATAATTTTAGAATATTATTTGGCCCGGTTATAAATAATTATACTTCATTCAACTATTTATAAATAAAATTAATTGATTAAATGAATTAATCAATTAATTAAATCAAATTATGATTTTCGAAAATAATACAAGATAATAATTTGAAAGTGAAATAGATATTTTACAAAATATTTCGAAATATCATTTTTGTAAAGCGGACTTCTCCCAGGGTCAGAGCCCCTCAAAATAAATCCCAAAAAACACAATCCAACTATACTCTAATAAAATTTTTAAATGTAAACACACAATAATTTATATTTGCACGTATAAACACACCAGAAATGAAAAACACGGCCACCTGAACCAAAATTCGGACCAAAAGTGATTCATCCAACAACTTCTAAAAACTATGAAATAAATATATAAACACTAACATGCCAATATACCCAAGTACAAAAGCGGAATCTCGGAATCCTTACCCAAAATAAATTCTGATCACCCTAAGAGATTATTTGATGTCCAAAAAATATCTCCACAAAAATCCGAAATTAATAGCCATATACATATACACGCTGAAATGCCATGTTGAGTAATCAACATCGACGTACTCCTTTTCTACGCCCCGAAAATAAATTAAAACGGAAATATGCACCGCAAATTTTCTTCTCAAAACTTAGCAACATATATACCTATGCGTAGATATCGAAGCGCTGACCATTTATATATATAACAATTGAAATTTGGATGGACTGTTTGGGATATAATAATTTTTGAAAGTTGAAAATATATAAAACAAGGAGAGAGAGGAGAGATAGAAGAGAGGATGCGGGAAAAACACGTCGCCGCCAGGGGTAAGGCGAGGTGGGGGTGGGTGGGTAGGCTAGGCCGTTGACACATCTCTCTCTCTCTCTTATAAACTAAAATTAATTTAATAGAATCAATTAGCCCAAAATTAATAATTAACGGGGAATAATATTTAATCAAATAAATATAAAATATTTGTAAGTCCCATGATTTTATAAAAATGAAAATATGATTTTTGTGGGCTTTGACGTCCCGATAGGGGCCCGGTTCAATAATTTTTATTAAACCGAAATACTTTCTAAATTAATAGTAAACCCCGAAAACACATATAATATATGCAAACGCCCACAAAACGATATAAAACAAGTACCTCGATAAAAACACACTTTAATACTCGTCCAAATTACGGTTAAAATCATACAAATGCATTTTAAACACGTAATGAGTATCCGAAAAATACTTTGGTCCTTAGAAGACCACATACAAATCCACCGCATGTTAAATAATGGTCAAACACATTTTAAATAATATTAAACATATTATTATTCATTTAACATGTAACAAATTAGCTGTAAAATATTATTTTTAAATATTTTTAAACCTCACCCTATGCCCGGGTGAACACGGTTAAAATACCAAATAATAATCCTGACACAGATAAAATATTGAGGTGAGTAAAATCCACTCGAATCCCCAAGACTGGAAAATACACTCAGTTTTAACGATATCGATAAAAAAATCGGCTTTCAAATAAAATTTTAAATTGTAAAAGTGATTAAATAGTTTTACAATAATAACAGGGATTGGGACAAACTACCAATTAGCACATTACCATTTAATGAAACGAACACGTCAAACATGAATAAAATATCCACAAATTTATTCCTTCTAAATCAGAAAATCGTATAAACATATTCAATGAATAATAATATTAATTGCTGAAAATTCGGGATATCACAGTCTACCCCTTATAAGGATTTCTTCTTCGGAATCAGCAGATGAAAGCACTAGGGGTCTTTTTACCAACTTTCCAACGTTGCATAAGTAACCTTTGTGAAAATCTCAAATAAAAACTTTGATTCTTTGTATAACATAATTATCACGGGAGCTTCATTTTACACCACTGTTCCATCCACATACCATTTGACCGATTTCTCAATAGAATCACTTTCACTGATAGAGAGAGGGAGAAAGAGAAATATAGATTGAGATAGAGAAACAGAGGAAGAGAAAGAGAGAGGGAAATAAAACGACTGACTTCTCTATACACTACTGATATTATAACCACATTGCAATTCACTATTGCTCGTGGTAATCCCAAAGTCTTACTTCCATTGACCATGATAATTCTTGGTCGGCATACCTTCACATATTTTAATGATGAAAAAATAATAAAGTTTTGGAAAGAAAAGGATCTCATATCTAACACATGTTCCACAATTTTGATTTTCAAAATATGAATTTTTTAGTACAATTTGTTGGAATAAAAGAATAACCGAGAGATCAATATGATCAAAAGAACTTATGTTGCGTGCCTTAGTTAAGACACTTACAAGTGAAGGTAATTAGCCTTTTTGTAATGCACAACACACCAACGATGGCGTCCCATCTAACTTCTATCACAAAGACAGAGAGTCCTGGCGTCCCTTATAGAATAGGGTTGTTCGTCTCAGTCAGAGTGAAAGAATATGAAAGGAAATTCAAAATCAAATGAATAATTAAGGGTTTCTAATAATTGACTTGTTAATGCAATTCTTGGATCATAACTGAAAAGATTGAAATGCTGATATTTCTGGAGGAAATGAAATCTAGGAAGCAAATATTCTAACACCAAATGAGAAAGTGGTGTCACATCACCAATAAAACTATCCACCATATAAGAAAAGTGGAAATTTCAATATTGCAACTTGACAGAGCTATCAAATCATGAAATAGGCTTCATGACAGTCTCTAACATATTTAAAACACATTCATGATTGAAAACAAGTGTCAAGGAATATATCTTCTAATATGTATCTCTTTTTGAGGGATGTCAAAAAATTATAAAAAGACAAGGTATTGCCAAGGTCTTTATACTTATCCTCCTGAAACTCAATTGATGACTTGTCATCCGCTTCCAAAATATTCTTTTCCGTATCTTCAATTTATTGATAATCTATGTCGCCGTCGACTCATAGTAGCCTCTAAAGATTCCACAATAGACGTTCGCAGCTGCCAGGATTTCTATCTAGCTCCGCACAATAATCTCAAACGAGTACGCCTGTCTTAACTTACTAATTTGTACTATATCCAATAGTCCAACATGAACTCGATATGAGCTCTAACGTCCTTACATAACTATACAAACTCTTACATACTCTCGTTTCTAGTTTACCATAGCCAGGATATGATACCATTCTGTAACGCCCCCAAATCTGGGGTCAGAAGATTTGGTCGTGACGATAAAACCTGTTAGGTCCCAATGTGTTTGTAGAAGGGGGGGGGGTTGAATACAAACTATACCGTATAATCGAATTTAGTGCGGAATAAAAATTGAAACGAAATTCAAGTTAAATAAAAATATTATTAAACTTGAAAGGTGTTACAACAACGGTATCGATTACAAGGGATTAATCTCAAATTAATTATCACAAATCTAGAATAATTTCGACATGAACTTTTTCTATTTTTGCAATAAAAAGATTCAAATGCTAAACGCAATTTGAGATTAAGTTCTAGGGATTATGATCCGCTAGATAGTTACACAAGAACAAGATAATGATTTCTAGTGGTTTGGATTTAACTTTACTAGCTAGAAATTGGGATCTTGAATTTAGCAGATGAAAATGAAATATTGTGCTCGGCTGCTTTTCTTTTGTTCTTGAGTTGTTGATTTTTGGATGATTGTTGAGAGTCTACTGCCTCTGTCTTTAAGTATTAATCAATAGAACTGAAATGAACTGGCATGACAATCACCATGACAATCACTTGTACTAGGAAGACAATCGGTATGACTATCTCCTGAACTAGCATGACAATCAAACTGAACTGGCAAGACAATCCTCCTCCTGGTAGAACTTTCGGTATGACAATCGAATGAACTAGTATGACTTTCGGCAAGACTATCGAATGAACTAGTATGACTTTCGGTATGACAATTGATTGTCATACCAGTTCAAATTAATTGTCTTGCTGAATTAAAACTGATTTTAATTCAATTATAATTCTGAAAATTCTTAATATTAATTCAGAATTAATTAATCAATTAATTCAATTAATCAATAAATTAATCTTTGCAGATTTAATTTATTTTCTTAATTAAATTATATGACTTAATTAATTAATAGAGAATTAATATTACTCTTCAACAACAACCATTCTTCTGAAAATCTTCTGATAATCACTGTCAATTATGAATCAATTCCACCACTTCAATGTTGACACTCGATGTACTGTCTGGTTCATGAGTGACTAACTTTCGTGACATTTCTTCATGTCTTGACTTTGATAACTTGATTTTCTTCAGATTAAATCCCTATAATTATCTGATACCCTAACGAGATCTCTATCACTTGATTAAATCCACAACCTTGATTTATATCACTGAGGCTTGATTAATTTCTTGAACTTTTTTCAGTGAATTAATTCCTCAAGTCTGTAGATGAACCTTGTTTTTGAATCCTTTGACATATGTTACTTTGTGAGATCTCTTTGACGGTAGATCCACTATTTACTTGTTACATTATTATTTGAGTTGAGTTAAATCCTCAAATAAACAAATAGGCTATGACATATGCCTTTCAATCTCCCCCTATTTGTTTGTTATACAATAACAACAAATATCTAGAGGATAACTCAACTAACAAATAAGAAAAAGATGTAAACAGAAATGCAAAGTAAATAACAGAATAGTTCTGGATAACATTTAACATTTTCCAGATTCCAAATAGATATTCCTCTAGACTGAACATATCTTCAAGTAGTTTCATCTTCTTTTGTACAACCACATTTCCTGTTGAGAAGCGCATATCTCTCTTGCTTCTCCCCCTATGAGAATCAACTGATTAAAGAAGATCACCTTCGTTTACCACATCTCCTGTACAATAGGATCCGCAGATAAAAACCAATGGTACTCCCCTTTTGGAAAACAGCTTCTTCCTTATAAAAAAATCACCTTGTGTTTACCACCTCTCCCGTACAATAGGATCCGTAGTTACAAACAGCAGTGGTGTGGTGTAGTGTACATATGTAGGATCTTTTTCTTCCTCCCTGCTATTTCTCCCCCTTAGTTGAGGAATCCTCCAAACTATTACTTAAGCTTTTATCTCCCCCTTAGAGAAGGAATGTATTCCGTTGTCTGAAGGAGTTCTCATATTTCACTTGGTTGGAAAAGAAATAACAAGTAGTTTCATCTTTCTTCCTCACTGTGAGTGTGTGATTCTGTTTTAGTGTACCTCACATGTGTTTCACTCTTCTCTCCACTCGTGTTTACACTCATTCTCACAAGTGTATCACTCCTCTCCTAGCTCCAAAATTCAGCTGTACCTGCAAGGAAAATCACCTTAGCCATCCTTAAGGAGGTCACATGTGGTGTAATGGGAGTTCGCAAATCCCCATCCTTGTTAAACTCGTCAGATGAATCTGAGTCATAATCTACAAGTTGCTAGTTTCTCTTTTAGGGTTCCAGATTTGAATTCTGGGAAGGTAAACAATGATCCAAAGAATTTAGCATAAAGATCAAAGTTCCCTTCTAATGTCTGTGAAGACATTTCCTTGTGACTCATCAGGTAATATCTGAATCATTGTCAACAAGTTGTCGATCTGCACCTATGTCAGATCCACTATCCGCAGATGCATCCAGGGGATTTAAGCCTGGGGAGGTAGACACTGACCACTGACATATGGCTTTTGGATCAGTATCCTCTCCTAACACTTGTAAAGGCAATTGGTCCAGTAACGAACCTTAAACAATCGAATCTGACCTTAAAATGGTAGAAACTCTTATTTCCGTCAACTCATCCTTTGTGTGTGTAACCTTTCCTTATGCATCAAGAATTGTTTATGTTTAAGGTGGTGACACTACATCGGATACCCTGGCCGACAGGCAAATTTCAATAGACGCATCCTGTTGAGAGGATGAATCTAGTAACTGTTTTTGTGCCTTTTCAGCCATTACACCTTTTTGAGAAGATGTATGGGGGCTAGCAGTTGTCTAGGTTTAAATACTACTCATCTTTATAGGAGACAGAGCTGCTGGGTTGACTTTAGAACCTTCCTTATGTGGTGCACTAAGGTACTATCTCCCGCACGCTCATTCATACTTCATTTAGTGGTAAGAGAGTGTTGGTTGGTTCTGTTTTTGTGTTTGTCTTTACAGTCTGGGATAGATGTTGTGGGTTTTCAACATCATGACTGTCAATGAAAGAAAGCCATTGGAGACTGAACCTGTATCACAAAACATATGGCAATAGAGAGATAAAATGTACTTAAGATCTATAATGAATGAAAATTATACATTTAATCTTTTGAGAGAAATGATGTACAATAGTGATTTCAAAAGATTTTAATGAAATAAGAAATCACTAATGTAGAAAGAAGTTTGATTTTCTCCTAAAACTCACTGCACATATAAAACACTATGTTTGTGCCTAGTGATAAGAGAGTTATTAATATGACGACTCTACTAGTTCATATTAAACTATAACTTCAGTTAGAGTGTCATACCATGTTCTTGACGATTGCTTGAGTAGTACACTAGTTCATACCAACCTGAAGTAAGATTGTGAAGAAGAGATTGCATAGTCCAATAGATCTGTAGCTGCAAAGTCCATGAACTGTGGTACACTGACTTCCTCTTTTGACTCACCAACCAGGAGTACACTTGTACACATCTTACTAGAGTCCAATTCCAAGTGTAATGTGCATCAGGTGCGTGATATGTCGTAATATTCTCAAGTCTCGTCACTGGTGCTATATGTTAGATACTGCTTCCTGATAATAACCTATCACAATATACAAATTTTCAATGATAACATTACCAGCTTACAAACAACCATATCCCTCAGATAAAACTTTGCTGTTATCTCCAAAGGTAACCAGTGGGCCAGCTTTCTCAACCATATTTGATAGCAGGGCTCTATCTCCGGTCATATGTCTTGACAATCCACTGTCAAGAATCCACACTACCGGTTCCACCTATTTACAGCCCTGTACTTCAAATGGATTAGACCTTCTTCGGAACCCAAACTTGGTTGGGCCCGGCATACTTGTAGAATTGACCTTTTTCAGGCAAAACAACATTCTTAACTTTAATGGTCTCAACTTTCTCAATGAATGAACATTTGACCTTGTAAACAGCCTTAACAAATTTCTGTTTAGGCTTAGGCACATATGTCTCCTTTCTAGCCTTAGAAGGACTAGCAGTCTTAGACCTATCATGCTTCCTAGTCTTATCACTAGAAACATGCTTACCATTAAAATAAGAATACATCAAATTAAAAGCACAAGACATACAATTAGCAACACCACATGCTTTATGAGAGGGATTAACAACAGGCAAATTATGCATGGTAGACATGGCAGTTTTGTTATCCAACTCATGTGTGTCTGAGTTAGTCTCAGTTGCTTTCACAACTTTGACTAGAACTTTCGACACACTTGACTTGGAAACAACCTTCTCATTAACAAGATCTTCAGCACATATTTCTTCTTGAATAATAGAGGAGGTCGTATCAAATGGTTCAACAATTGATCTTTTATAGAGGGGTTCATCAACACCCGTAAGCACATATGGTACTTCACTACCTTTAGCACAGACATGAGGAGGGGAATTTATGCCTAATTCTCCAATAGCAGCATTGTAATCATAACCTATTCCAGATGTTTGATTAATAACTTGCTTACTGTAGAACTCTTTAGCCTTCGAACAAGAATTGAAGTAGGCTCTAACCTTAGTCTCAAGACCGGTGATCTTGTCTTTGAGAATAGTTTCGAGTTGTCTATAACAGTTAACTCTATTCTCTAGAAAAGATACTTGTTCTTTTAACTTGTCTTGATGTAACACCCCCAAATCCGGGGTCGGGGATCCGGGTTGTCACGAGTTCCATTTCCCTTAATAACACCCAATCTTAATAAACAATCAACTACTCTGTACTGTGACCCCACAATAAACACACACACCACAAGTTATAGTCTTAGAGATGAATATCCAAAAATAACACGAGTCATTTTATTCCACAATTATATGTCATTACACCTTAAAATGGTTTCTGAATAAATTTATATTTCTTGCCATTATTACTATTCATAAAGATACATAAGTTTGGTATATCAAGAGTTGAAAGCCTAGCCTATTGGTAGTTCCTACCTCAGCTACAGTGACATCAACGCCTATAGGAAACTGCAGAACGTTTCCTATCCGCTCGCGAATTGGGAGCTTGGTCCTGTTCATCTTGTCTATCTGATGTTGTGTGATGAAAGAAGAAAGCAAGGGTGAGCAACAAGCCCACCGAAATAATATATATAATAATTAACAATGTATGAGCATTCTCATCGTACTCAAGAAAGTCTTGGTTAATAAGAAATGAACCAAGTTGATATCTTAACGCGACCAAGTCGCAAAATATTCAGTATATACATACATATATACTTTTCACAATCTTTGAAATCCTCTGACATGTATAATATACACAGAGTTCCAGTTTATAACTGTATAAAAATATCGTTGCAAGGTGATCTCATATATCTAACCTTGTCTCAATATTTTTCTGAAAATCTTTGATATGCATAAGATAATCATTTACTAGATATAAGTTTAAAAGATGAAGTTACAAGATACTCCAATATACTTATATCTTTTCCGAATACTACTTGAACTACCACCATTCAAGGTATAATCCGTGTCAAAAGTTCATCACATAGATGAGACTACAAGATATAATTTGAATAGATTCAATCCTTGAAATATCATTCAAAAGAAATGAAGTTACGAGATACTTCATTAAGTCCCGATATATATATATATATATCCACATATATATCTCTCATACATTTCCTGAAAACCTCTGTCATGTAAAGTATGAACAGAGTTGTAATATCCAATGAATTTGGAAAGAAAAGAATTTTGGCATAAACCTGATATCTTGCTGATCAGGAAAAGATACCAGTAAGTAACCTTTTCTACTAGTAGACGGACGAATTCCCCACTGGTCATCACCCTGGCCGTAATAGGACCTTATGCTGGACTGCCACTCAGCCACTTACGCATTTGATGGACTCCCACTGAGCCACTTACACTTTCATGGACGCCCACTGAGCCCATGTTGCTTATGCCGACTCAATAGATGGACTTACTTCCCGAACGTTGGGTAAGTAATCAATTCGTTTATCAAAATAGCAACCTCGTTGCGAATGTAAAATACACCACTGAGCCGGATCCCTCAAGTTTTGAGCGAGTATTTAAATCCCCTTCGAAAGGAAGATCTTAACTATAAAAATGAGTTTTGGGATCCGCTCTAACTTTTAAAGTCATTTTGAAGACTCAAAAACATTTTTAAGAATGTTTGGAGTAATGCTGATTTAATGAAATAAATCAGTCCCGATATATTAGAAAATATCTGAATATTATTATTTAAATAATATTCCCATAAAGAATAATCTTTATAAAAATAATTGAAGTAGAAGTTGTAAAACTTAAACGTGAAATGAATATTAAATAACCAAAGATATACTTATACGAAAGTAATATCTTTAATTGAATAATCAAAAGTGAGTTTGATTATCGACACATTATTCTTTAATAAAATAAAGAATAATAATTAGTAAATAATCGGAGTCATAAGTCCTCGAATGAATATTCAAAATAATATTCCTTAATAAAATAAACGGAGTCATAAGTCCTCGAATGAATATTCAAAGTAATATTCATTAAATAAATAAGCGGAGTCATAAGTCCTCGAATCAATATTCAGAATAATATTCATTAAATAAATAAAGCTATTGAATAAACCTTATTCGATTAATAGTTTTGAACTATATCAATATATAAATATATATATATATATATAATATACTCGGGAACATCGACTCCCGGTTTTAGAAAATGTTCACCTTTGGGTTCCCTATCCTAAGGGTATACGCAACTACTACTTATCTCTAGCATAGGTATTATGCAACTTATAAGCATTGAAATCAACAGATAGATAACTAGATTACGAAACAGACATGCATATATATACCATCTCAGCATGCTTCAATATATCGCAAAATTTGCTAATTAACCATCATACATCTATCACAAGATAATGCATATACATATGTATACATCACAACAACAGTATAACGGGTAGAAAACTTGCCTGAGTGCTCCAGGGTAGACTTAAGCTTAGGGTGGGTCCGGTAACCTATGAACAACAACATAAGCCGGAATTAAACCACGGTCGCTTAAGAAACTAGACTTTAATCAAATGAACCCTAACGTTCGCTTTTGCGCTTAACGATTCACTTAAGTCGCTCGAGTACCCTCGGCTCCACCATTTTTAATAAATTAACCATTAAGAGTTTTAAGGAGATTCTTTCGCGAGTGCCTTACCAACTTCCTAATACACTTTACATAAATGTTTCATATTCCAATTAGTCCTTTTAGGTCTTTAACCTATGTTTCAAAGTAAGGCGAGGGGTAATGGTTCGTTCGCGAAACGTCGTTACTTAAAACGGTCGTTTCTCCTAAACCGTACATCAGATTCAAACGAACCACATATCAAAACGAAGCTCGTAACATGAACTATCTAATCATGGCAATGGTCAAAACCTAGCAGTGAGTTCACGGGTCCTAATGTTAAAAACAGAAACAGTCTAAAGTAAATCGGGCATTACGATGGCTATGTTTACGCGATTACCCAAATTTATACCACTCCAAATCAATCCACAACCATCCCACAATCAACATCCCAACCAAAATCCATCCATACTTCACCATAACAGCCCCAACAACTCAATATTATCAATTTATACTATTCTCAAACATGAATTTAAACTATACTTAAGTTCATTAATCAATAATCCAAGAATTACAACTCCAAAAACATCACAAAACCAACTAACCTCTACATACACAACAATCAAGCCTCTCATGAACTATAACAACAAAACTAAACCTAATACTCAAAGTAAATTTAGGGTTTGGAGGGGTTATACCTTCCTTGGAGAGTGGAGAATCAAGTTATTAGCTTGGAATCACCCTTAAAAGTCCTTATCCAAGCTTAATCTAAACAAAACTCAAGAACAAAGCTTGGAACTAGGATTTTGAATTTTCTTTCTTTGAAAAAGAAAAGAAGCCGAGAGCTTTTAATGAAGAAGGTGAAATAGCTTTATGTTTTTGGTGAAAATGAATTGTTGGTTGACTTGGTGGATTTGTTTTGTTTTGATTTATTACCTTTTACCATGGTAACTTTTGTGTGGTTCTTAATCAACCAACAACACACCTTTCTTTGTCATGCTTATATCACCTTGTTATGTCACCCTCCCCCACTTGTCCTCCTCTTATTGGTTTGATGACATCATCATCCCTAACCTCCTTGATTAACTCTTAATTGCTTGCCTAATGACCGCTGAACTGTTGTGCGGTTAACTTAACTTTCGTTTTCATTTATCGTTTGAGGGATCATACCTGGGATCTTATTACTTAGGTTTCCTTAACCTTTCTCAATACATTATATTCCTTTTATGATCCTCTCTTATAATCCTTGAATTTAAATTATTTTTATTCTGTTACCTTATACTCAATTCTTTCTGTATCTGGTAGATTTTTGAGAAAAATCAAAGTGTTCAGATTTGGATTTTGACGATCTTTACATACACTTATATACCACATAGAGTACTAATAATATCCCAGAAGATCGATAAAAGAACCCCTACATAGTGTGGCATGAAAAGTTTTCTTATCCAGCATAATCAACAAAATACTATTCATAAGGGTTTCAAAAATTCCAAAAATTGGGGTTATTACAGTCTCCTCTCCTTAAAAGGATTCCGTCCCGGAATCAGATAGAAAATGAGTAGGGATACTTTCTTAGCATTGCACTTTCTAACTCTTACGTAATTTTCCCACATTGTGGTTCTTCCATCAAACCCTGACTAGTTTGATAACTCTTCTCCTAAGCATTTGTCCATTTTTGATCTATAACCCTTCCTGGTTGCTCCATGTAGGTTACGTCTGGTTGCATTTCTATGCGCTCATATGCCCCTATTTGTCTGGCATCCGAATTACACTTCCTTAACATTGATATATGGAACACGTTATGAATTTACTAGATGTTCGGGGGTAGGGCTAGCTCATATGCTAACTTCCCAATACGTCTTAATACCTCAAAGGGTCCAACAATTCGTAGGCTTAGCTTTCCTTTCTTTTTGAACCTCATCAATCCTTTCCAAGGGATACCTTTAACATTACTAGGTCCCCTATTTCCTATTCTTTGTCCTTTTGTATCAAATCAACATATTTCTCATGTCCATCTTGGGCTACTACCAACCGTCCTCTGATTAGATCTATCATATCCTTGGTCCTTTGGACCACTGCTGGTCCGAGCATCTTGCGCTCTACAACTTCATCCTATCATAAGGGAGATCGACATTTTCTTCCCTCAAAGATCTCATAAGACGACATCTCGATACCTGACATACGATCTATTATCGTGAGAAAACTCAATCCGCGTTAAGTGATCATTCCAAATTCTTTCAAGTCTATTGCACAGACTCTCATTATAGCTTTTAGCATTAGAGCTTTTGCTTCTCAATACCCATTTTTTTCCAGTTCGTAATCGCTACTACCTTCCGTTCCTAATATTATACTGGTTATACTTTCGCTCGTTAGCGTTCTATAACCTTTTAATAACCACGTCAACCTTAGTATCACTAACGCGTTAGAATCGGAATACCATCGTACTGATACTACTTCCTTTAGCTGCTTCCATCTTCGAAAGCTTGATCCATCATATAGAAGTAAAGGAATTTGTTGAGAGATCACTATGATCATGAACACTTGTTCTATTGCATAGTTAGTGCAGAAGGTGGCCATCCTTTAGTTCTTGACAAGCAATTAAACAACATGTGGTATCCTACTAGGCTTCTATCACACAGATAGATAGTCATTTGGCAATACCTCCCCTTCTGGAAGGGTTGTTCTTCTCAGCTTATATGAAATAAAAAGGAGAGAAAAGAACGAATTGAAGAGAATTGTATATATGAAAAAAAAATATACTGCCACAAAATATCTGGCTTGGAACCTACCACTGAACTATAGAGGTTTGTCATAGGAGAACAAAACATATGTGTATATATATCAACATCAAGTATTATCGCATCGCATTTCGCATGCTTAAATATTTTTGCTATTCCGTCCCTCATTCTATGGACCCATGCTCTTCCTCGAGCTTATACACAATCACCTTCGAAACTCCCTCGATATCGAAAATCGAATCTGGGATCTCATTCTAGACATCATTGTTACTAGAATTCTATGCTTGCACCGCAACCTTCCTCGTATAATAATACGACTCTCTATTGATAAGAAAGAATAAGTATTCAATAGGTAAATAATCGACCTAGTTTTTTTTTTCAAAGATAACTTATACGTCCACGCGACCCGATTAGTGGTACTCAATCTCAACATCCATTCCAATACAAGTCTCATGCTTATAATCAGCTCATTACTCGCCGAATCATTGCTGCATTACTATGGTCCACTACTGACCTACTGTCGTCATTCACTTTCCATGAAATCTTAATATCTAACCATACGGAGTCCATACATGTCATATAGAATTCTTCTAAGGAGTTAACATAATCACCATTCATAATTCATGAAGAACACTCCAAATTCTGACGTACTTTCATGACATGAAGCAGATAAAATTGCAGAAGAGTTTCAATCAAAGCAACGATAGCAGGTTAATACCATTCTTAATCATATGCTTTAAAAAGAAGATTTAACTCAAAGGTTCGTCTAGTACTTTTTTTGAAACATGGTCCTGGCTTATCTCAAGATAGTACCTTCTGAGATAGATAGCCCGCTCATGGCGATTACACGAATTAAACCTTTACCAACTACTATTACGGTTGGGTATTGCACAGTCATCAGAAGGAATGTCAATCTTCCAAACCATAATACAACCTTCACAGCTTTAACCATCATCACTGTATTCCTTTGGCACAAGCGCCTATAATTATCCTCTTACCTTTAAAGTGTCGGCCACCTCTTTGGCCTTTCCTAATAGTAAAATTACCTTACAGTCAATGTCATTTTAACCACCTCCAAATAAATTTTCTACCTCATTTCAATCACTGCTTATGTGAAGATGTTTTCCTTAAAATCTGATGAGTAAAAAAAAAATATCACCATTTTTCCATAAGTTATTGCCTCAGTCTTTAGAGGTTAATCACTGTCACGTTTGACTCTCAATCATACTTAGAACATCTTTTATCTTAGGTCCTAATTGCCCTGAACAATTTCGACCTTTACTGGTTCGATCCATACTTTCTCGTGGTTTAACACGTGCCCCACTTGGCATCATTCCTCAAACTCTATTGCATTTATGCTCCTTTCCACTTTAGTTTCTTTTTATTTTCCTTTCTATTACAATCATTACATGAACCAACACAACATAAGCATTGATTTCAAATATCCCGTCATTCTAGATTCGTGTCCTCAGAACGAATCTTGACAACTTTTACAACTTAAATTCATAATTCATCATACTTGTCCGCTTTTGTTTTGGCTCTAAAGTTTTTATACTACTTTCATAACCTTGGGAGTTACTTTCCCGAAAACAATTGACTGAACTTTAATCAGTTTATTCTAACCTCTGGCTCCGTGCCTTTCTTGGTCTTTCACCAGCGGGTGGCCTCTCTCTTAGGAGGGTAAGTGACAAAACAGTCTTTTGTGATTCGTTAATCATTTAGAATCTCAAATGATTCCTATATTTCCTTTAGCCAGGCTCTTGCCTCGACTGGGTTCGCTTGTTCCTTGGAACTCTGAGAGCTTAGTGACTTAAAGGTCCTGAAAGAATTTCCCACTGCACTGTCCCCTCAGGGTGGTGGTTGGGGATAATAGTCTAAGTTCTCTTTAGACAGGTCCATGAATTGCCGTATAGGAGTACCATCTCGGGTCTCCTTTCCTTACTCGACTTCTATTTCCTTAGTCTGAACATTCCCTCCTCCTCCCCATAATCGGGGTCATTCTACATGTTTTAAATCCTCATTTTCCACTTCATTATGTTATAGGTTCCTTCTATCTTGATAGCGACCTCCCTGACTATCACGTTCAGGGTTTGCTCTAAATCTTATTCCTCAAACTAGCTTTCATCTAAGATCTCATCTTTAAGCTCTTGAACATTTGGAACCCAAATTATGTAGGAATACCTCATTATTCCCTTATCATCTTTCTCGGTATTAATCTCTTATCTATTTGTTGGCTCCCTGCCTTCATTCATCACTTTTTCTGGCACAATATGTTCTTTTCTAATAATTCGGGCTGTATTACAATCTCAAACAGCTTTTCGGTACCGGCTCCAGTTACCTTCACTTCTATTTCCATTTTCTCAAAATCTCTTATCAACTCTCCCAAAGACATTTTCATCTTGAGTCTCTCTTTTATACTAAGGGCATTAGCCACCATTTTGGCTTTCCCTGGATGATAAAGAATCTCATAATCGTAATCCTTGATTAGCTCTAACCACCTCCTCTGGCGCATGTTGAGCTCTTTCTGCATGAAAATGTACTAGAGAACTTATGGTTTATGTAAATCTCGCACTATTCTGCATACAAGTAATGCCTCCAATCTTTAGGGAAAAACTATTGCCACGAGCCCAAGCTCATGGCTGGGGATATCGAATTTTATATTCCCTTAATTGTCTTGATGCGTATGCGATTACCTTGCTGTGCTATATAAGAAGCACCCTAATTCCTTATGCGAAGCGTCACTACACATCACGAAATCTCCTTTTTCCAATCCGGCAACGCCAACATAGGGGCCGCCACCAACCTTTGCTTTAGTTCTTAAAAGCTTTTCTCGCATTTCTCTGTCCATTCAAACTTCTCAGTCTTACGAGTAAGCCGCGTTAAAGGGGCTACTATCTTTACAAACTTGAACGAACCTCCGTACTGACCGGCCAATCCTACCTCTAGTAGTTTCCCTAACCATGGTCATCAATTCCTCAGTGGTCCTTTATTCATTCTTGTCAGGATCCTCCACGGGATCCTCCTCAGCAACAATCCCTTCTAGGACAACATCCTCAACCGCTACATCCTCAATATGAACATCATCCGGTCCTGCGTTAGGACGCTCTATCAGATCCACAATCCGATCTCCAATTAGTAATAAAACATCATCCCGCTGTTGCTCCTCAACCTCAGGGTTCGGAGTCCCGCTACTATGTACGATAACGAACTACGCTTCTATCACGATATTTATAAGGGTTCCCATAAGGGTTTTAACTTTCAGTACTACGTTAGATAGTGTAATAACCCCAATTTTTGGAAAATTTTAAAACCCGGATGAATAGTAACTTTTGCTGACAATGCTGATTAAGGAAAATTATCAGACCACGTTATATAAGAGTACTGTTATGGAAATTCTAAGATCGTATTAGTATTCCATAAAGTAAATGATTGTATGTAAAGGTCATTAGAATTCGGATCCGGACACTTTGTTTTTTTCCCGAAAATCCACCAGATACGGAAAGAATTGAGTATAAGGTAACGTGATAAAAATGATTTAAATTCAAGGATTTTAAGAGAGGATCATAAAAAGGAATATAAAATATTGAGAAAGGTTTAGGGGAACCCAAGTAATAAGATCCCGGGTATGATCCCTCAAACGATAAACGAGAACGAAAGTTAAGCGAACCGTATAACAGATAAGCGGTCATTAGCCAAGTAATTAGGGGTTAATCAAAGAGGTTAGTGGATGATGATGTCATGACACCATCAAGAAGAAGACAAGTGTAACAAGATGACCTAAGCTTGATGATCTAAGCATGACAAGTGGGAAGGATTGGTTGGTTGATTGTGAGCCACACATTTTTCACCATGGTAAAAATTTAATTTATTTCCAAGACAAAAGGAAGCAACCAACCAACAAATATCATAACACAAATACAAATTGAAAGTTGACTTTCCCATTTCAAGAAGAAAGCTCTCGGCTAAAACAAACCCAGCAACTTCACACTGCCATATATCCTTCAATACTCACTCAAATGTTGTGTTATATAGCTCGTTGGAAAGGTATTGAGATGGCCTACAACTCTTGTTCACAAGTCTCTTCCAAATAGGCATGGTAAGACCCTCATTTTTACAGTTCTTTAAATCGGACTTTTAGAAACTTCAAAGGCTAACTTTGTGTTCTTGATTTCTTTGGAAAGATCAAGCTTGTAGGAGGCTCCCTAAGGCTTCCTAGTAACTTTCCACCCTCCAAGAAAGGTATAAATCTTCACACCCTTTAGTAATAAGTTTGAATGTTGAATTTTGGAGATGGTTTGGATGGTTGAGTAGTAATTTGAATGATAAGCATGATTCGAGATTAATTGTTAAGTAGTTTAGTTGAATTTGGAGATGTTATAATATATGATTGGATTGAGATCCTTGAGCTTATTATGACTGAAATCAGTAGAATTGATGTGTATCTTGAGTTTTTGTTGATTGGTAGTTGGATTGATATGATTTGGAATGGTAAAAATTTGGGAAATCGCGTAAACATAGCTGTCGTAATGTCCGATATACTTTAGACTGTTTTTGCTCTAAACATTAGGACCCGAGAACTCCCTGTTAGGTTTTGACCATTGCCATGATTAGATAGTTCATGTTACGAGCTTCGTTTTGATATGTGGTTCACTTAAATCCGATGTACGGTTTAGGAAAACCACCGTTTTAAGTAACGGTGTTTCGCGACCGAACCATTACCCCTCGCCTTACTTTGAAACCTTGGTTAAGATTTACTAATTGGAATATGAAACAATCATGTAAAGTGGATTAGGCAGTTGGTAAGGTCCTCGCAAAAGAATCGCCTTAAAACCCTTAATGGTTAATTTATTAAAAATGGTGGAGCCGAGGATACTCGAGCGACTTAAGTGAATCGTTAAGGGCGAAAGCGAACGTTAGGACTCTAAATGGTTAAAGTCTAGTTTCTTAAGCGGCCGGGGTTTAATTCCGACTTATGTTGTTGTTCATAGGTTATCGGACCCACTCTAAGCTTAAGTCTATCCGGGAGCACTCAGACAAGTTTTCTACCCGTATAACCGTTGTTGTGATGTATATGTGTATATGCATGATCTTGTGATAAATGCATATTTGTTATTAGCAAATTCTTACGATATATTGTAGCATGTGATATGGTATATATGCATGCCTGTTTCGTATTCTTGATTTATATATCTGTTGGTTCAAATGCTTATTAGTTGCATAATACCTATGCTAGAGATAAGGGGTATTTGCGTATACCCTTAGTATAGGGGAGCTAAAGGTGAACTTTTTCTAAAACCGGGAGGCGAGGCTCCCGAGTATAATATATATATATATATATATATATGAATAGTTTTCAAAACTATTAATCGAATAAGGTTTATTCGATAACTTTATATTATTTAATGAATATTATTTGAATATTAATTCGAGGACTTATGACTCTGTTTATTCTATTTAATGATTATTAATTGGATAATCATTTGAGGATGTATGACTTCGTTTATTTTATTTAATGAATAAGAGGCCGGGTACGGTCTATCAAAGTGTAAGTGGCTGGGTGGCAGTCCATCAACGCGTAAGAGGTCGGGTGGCGATCCAGCACAAGGTCCTTATGTGGCCAGGGTGATGACCGGTGGGGGTTTCATCCATCTACTAGTAGAAAAGGTTACTTATTGGTATCTTTGCCTAATCAGCAAGATATCAGGTTTATGCCAAGGTTTTCTCCTTTCCAAAATTCATTGGATATTGCAACTCTGTTTATAATTTTCATAACAGAGGTTTTCAAGGAGTGTTTGAAATGTATATATATATATAGGTGTATATATATATATCGGGACTTAATGAAGTATCTCGTAACTTCATTATGTATAATGATATTTCAAGGATTGAATCTATTCAAGTCTTATCTTGTAGTCTCATCTAGGTGATGAACTTTTGAAACTAATTATAACTTGAACGGTGGTAGTTCAAGTAGTATTCGGATATACGTATATTGGAGTATCTTGTAACTTCATCTTTTAAACTTATATCTAGGAAATGATTATCTTGTGCATGTCAAAGATTTTCGGAAAAATGTTGAGACAAGGTTAGATATATGAGATCACCTTGGAACGATATTTTATACAGTTATAAACGGGAACTCTGTGTATATTATACATGTCAGAGGATTTCAAAGATTGTGAAAAGTATATATGTACATATATACTGAATATTTTGTGACTTGGTCGCGGTCAGATATCAAACTTGGTTCATTTCTTCTTGACCAAGACTTTCATGAGTACTATGAGAATGCTCATATATTGTAAATCACTATACATATTATTTTGGTGGGCTTGTTGCTCACCCTTGCTTTCTTCTTTCATTACACAATATCAGATAGACAAGATGAACAGGACCAAGCTTCCAATTCGCAAGCGGTTAGAAAATGTTCCGCAGTTTTTTGGAAGCGTTGATGCCGCCGTAGCTGAGGTAGGAGCTACCAATAGGCTAGGTTTTCAACTATTGATGAACCAGATATATGTATATTTATGAATTGTAATAATGGCAAAGAAATGTAAATTTATTCAGAAACCCTTTTAAGGTGTATTGGCATATAATTGTGGAATAAAACGACTTGTGATTATTTTTGGATATTCATCTCTGAGACTATAACTTGTGGTGTGTGTGTTTATGGTGGGGTCACAGTACAAAATAGTTGATTATTTATTAAGATTGGGTGTTATTAAGGGAAATGGAACTCGTGACAACCCGGATCCCCAACCCCGGATTTGGGGGTGTTACAGAAATGGTATCATAGCTAAGCGTTATAAACCTCAGAGATGATGTGACGTTAAGATAATAAGTTCATTAAGATAATAAGAACTCTTGCCAAGTTCATAGTCGGGCTACCTAACGTAGTACTGACAGTTAAAACCCTAATGGGAACCCTTATAAATATCGCGATAGAAGCGTAGTTCGTTATCGTATATGGTTCTACAACTTCATGGTCAGTCCTATCGACCACTGGGGGTCTTTCAACAGAAGTAGGAATGGAGTGAGAGTGAGGAATTACTACCTGTAATGGAAGAGCATCTGATGTTGGAGGAGCTTGGGTGGCTTGAACCACTGGAGGTTGAGGTTGCTGTTCATGACCGGGAAGATTGAAAATAGGTAAGGGAATATAAGTGGCCATGAAAGCAGATAAAAGTACTGGAACTTGCATGAATTTGAAAGTTGTGTCTTGGCGGGTGTAAATCTTTTTGCTTACAGGAGGGGGTTCGGTTACTGCAGAGTTAGCAAAAAGGGCTTTGTGCTCAGGTGTGAGAAGATGATCTGCTATAAGCATGAGAAAACGAGCATAGTAACACGAGACCCTACGATTTGTAAAATGATCACGTAAAGCAGTAGTGAGACGTCTCAAGAGAATGGGAAAAAGTAGTTTGCCAAAATTGATCCTTTGATTGAAAACAACCGCAAGACCAATATACTGCAGAGTGGAAGTGATGTTGTGAAAGTTGGATTTAGTGCAGTTGGCAAACACTTTAGAAAGTGTATCGAAGAAAATGTCCCATTCAGACACTAAATTGGATTTTGAAAGTTTGGTTAAATTGATCACCCCCTGATAGTGAATAGCATGGAAAAAGTTTGTGATATCATTTTCAGAGGGTAAATCACAGAAATTGTCCAATGGAAAATTTAACGCTCGATTGATGACTGTTTCATCAACTACATACTGTGTGTTTGCCACGGTGAATGAAAAAGATTTTGAATCATCGGCCACAGTAGAGGTTGTGCAAATCAGTCTAAGTAGATCGACATTTAAAAGCATATTTGATTTAATAGCAGAGCTAACAATCGAATGGTCATTTAAAAATCTAATCCATGACTTAAATTTTTCCACATCACATTTTTCTGGATTAAAATAACCAACCTGATTATGCGCGACAATTTGGAAATTAAGAGCCATTTAAAATAATAATAAGACACACACTTTCAGAATTTTAAGAATAATATTAAGAAAATTCGAATTAATTAAGTTAATTTAATAATTCGAATTAAATTAATTATAATCAAAAAATTTAGACAGAAATGTATCTCGTTAAAATTCTTAACTCACAAACGCAGATTTGAAAAGCCGAAAGACACAAAACATAAATTAAAATTAAAAATACAAATAAAAATAAAAAACTGATTTTGGGGAAAAATCGAATTGAAGTAAAAGAAAAGAAAGAAAACAAAAATGGGCAGCACTTCTGTAAGTATATATGTGTATGTATATATCACAGGAGTGAAGTTTTAGTATGCTGAGTAAAAAACTCGAGCAGTGAAGACAATGGAGGTTTAGATCTGTTCGAATAGAGAGAGAGAGAAATAAGAGAGAAAGATTGTTGGATTTTTTGAAAAACTGAAGTGAATGATTTTAACAAGACAAAGAAACACTAAATAGACAACTGGTATGACAATTCGGGATAGTCTTACCGATTGTCATACCGATTGTCATACCAGACAATTTTGAAGAAAAAACAAAAAACAAAACAACTAACAATATATAACTGGTATGACAATCTGATAGTCATATTGATTGTCATACCAGTACAAAATAAAACATAATATATATCTGATATTAATTTTATTACTGGCATGACAATCAATAGTCATACCGATTGTCTTGCCAGTTATAAAATTAAACTGATTTAAAAATAACCAAGCATTATTACTGAAATGACTTTCAGCAAGACAATTTCAATTGTCTTGCCGATTGTCATTCTAGTATAAGATAAATTAAGTATTTATCTATAATGAAAAATTAACATAAAAACTGTTAAAAACACACATATATATATATATATATATATATATATATATATGTACTGAAATGATTTTCAGCAAGACAATTTCAATTGTCATTTCAGTAGAGAGACAATTAGATATTTACAGAAAATATTAAAAAAAGACAATATTTCAGAATTAATTATTTTTATTCCAAAAATAGATTTCTGTTGAATTTTAGCAAATAAAATTCATAGAAAAATATTTTTAGAGAAAATAAAATATTCTGAGATATTTGAAGTTAACAAGTTGAGTAAATAAATAAGATAAGATAATAGAAATTACATAGAAATAAGCAAGAAATATGATAAAATGATAAAATAAATTTGCAAATGAATTTTTCATTTATGAAAAATTCATTTGTAAATTCATTCAAGAACAGATCTCAGATATTAACTAGATTAATCACTAAAACTATTCAACATACCCAATTTACCAACTAATCTGGTAAATGTGGATTCATCAAGTGGTTTAGTGAAAATATCTGCTATTTGTTCTTCTGTTGGAACAAAAAATAGTTCAACAGTACCATTCATGACGTGCTCTCTAATAAAATGATACCTGATGTCAATGTGCTTTGTCCTCGAGTGCTGCACAGGGTTGTTGGTGATGGCTATTGCACTTGTATTGTCACATAAAATAGGAATTTTGTTCAATACAGAGCCATAGTCTCGTAGCTGGTTCCTAATCCACAAGATCTGAGCACAGCAGCTTCCAGCAGCAATATATTCAGCCTCGGCCGTTGAGTTGGAAACTGTTTGTTGTTTCTTGCTGTACCACGAGACTAGTCTGCTACCTAGGAATTGACAACTCCCTGAGGTGCTTTTCCTATCAACAACACTTCCTGCATAATCTGAATCTGTATATCCAACAAGGTTAAAACCAGATTCTTTAGGGTACCAAATACCTAGATTTGGTGTTCCCTTAAGATATCTTAAGATTCGTTTAAGAGCAACGAGATGAATATCTCTAGGATCCACTTGGAACCTTGCACATAAGCATGTAGCATACATAATATCTGGTCTACTTGCAGTAAGATAGAGTAACGAGCCAATCATACCTCTGTAGCTTGTGACATCTACCTTAATGGAGTTTTCACATGGTCCAAGCTTGACAGCTGTAGTTGATGGAGTCTTTGCTGATGCAGAATCCTCTAGATTGTACTTTTTGAGGAGTTCCTTGAGATACTTGGATTGACAAATAAATGTTCCATCTAACCTTTGATTTACTTGTAATCCAAGAAAGAACTTCAGCTCTCCCATCATGCTCATTTCAAACTTGCTGTGCATTAACTTAGCAAATCTCTTACAGAGATTATCATTAGTAGACCCAAATATTATATCATCCACATAGACTTGGACTAATATAGTATCATTCTTATATTTTTTAGAAAAGAGAGTTTTGTCTATGACACCTCTAATAAAGCTATTTTCAATAAGAAATTCAGAGAGAGTGTCATACCATTTTCTTGGAGACTGTTTGAGCCCATAGATAGCCTTGAAAAGAAAGAAGACAAAATCCAAATGATCTGGATCTTCAAAACCAGGAGGTTGCTCTACATATACCTCTTGATCCAGCTTTCCATTCAGAAAGGCTCTCTTGACATCCATTTGATAAACTTTAAAGTTAGAGAATGCTGCAAATGCCAAAAATATCCTGATGGCCTCTACTCTAGCCACTGGAGCATAGGTTTCATCATAATCAATGCCTTCAGCTTATGAATACCCTTTTGCTACCAGTCTTGCCTTTTTTCTTGTAACCACACCATCTTCATCTAGTTTATTCCCGAATACCCACCTAGTACCAACAGCTTTCTTGTGTGTAGGTCTAGGTACCAGTTTCCAGACTTGTTGACTTTCAAACTGATTGAGTTCATCTTGCATAGCAATCACCCAATCTGGATCAGTCAGTGCTTCCTCAATCTTCTTAGGTTCCATCTCAGAAAGAAATCCTGAGAACAAACACTCATTTTGAGTAGCACGTCTAGTTCTGACTCCAACATCTGGATCACCAATAATCAACTCAAAAGGATGAGCTTTATTCCAGACAGTCTGTCTTGGAAGATTTGATCTTGATGATTCGCCTTGAAATTCATTGGGATGTTGTGTCCTACTAGACGATCCTTCAGCATCTCCCCCTGAGTTGTTGCCATGTTGACTTGAAGATTCTCCGTCAGTAGCAGTGGTATCTCCATTGTTGCCAAAGTTTCCATCACTATTACCTTGAGTATCATCATGATTAACAGGTTATTCACCAACAACAAACTCAGGTTCTTGACCATGTTCTGATTCTGAATCTGACATATCATCAAACTTCAGTTTCTCAGAAGGATCTTCAGTTTGGAGACTAGGGAGTTTAGTGTCATCAAATGTAACATTGACACTTTCAGTTACTTTGTGTTGATCAATGATATACACTCTGTATGATCTTCTTCCATATCCAACAAAAATACCCTCATATGCCTTTGCCTCGAATTTACCACGACGATCATCTCCATCCTTGAGCATGAAGCATCTAGCACCAAATACATGAAAGTATTTGATAGAAGGTTTCTGTTCATTCAAAATCTCATAAGGAGTTTTCATGAAGTCTTTGTTGATTAGAGTTCGATTCTGAGTATAACATGCAGTATTGACAGCTTCAGCCCAAAAGTACATTGGAAGACCTGATTCACTTAACATCGTTCTTGCAGCTTCAATCAATGTACGATTCTTCCTTTCTACCACTCCATTTTGCTGAGGGGTTCTAGGAGCTAAAAATTGTCTGGTAATCCCTTTGTCTATACAGAATCCATTGAGAAGTGAATTCTTGAATTCTGTTCCATTATCTGACCTTATTGCTCTAACAGGGACATTAGAATCTAACTCAATCATCTTGATATGATCAATCACAACTTGTGGTGTTTCATCCTTAGAGTGAAGAAATAAAACCCACGTATACTTGGAATAATCATCAACTATCACAAGACAGTAACACTTCTTTGACATCGAAAGGACATTAACTGGTCCAAATAAATCCATGTACAATAATTGCAGAACACCACTTATGGAAGATATGTCAGTGCCTCTGTGACTTGCTTTCTTTGACTTTCCTTTCTGGCAAGCCTCACATAGTCCTTCTGGGGAGAATTCCAGCTGAGGCAGACCTCTGACCAATTCTCTTTTGATAAGAGAATTCATTGTTTTGAAATTAAGATGAGAAAGTCTCTTGTGCCATAACCAACTCTCATCTGACGAGGCCTTTGCATAGAAACAATTGACTTCAGGATTGCTTCCAGAGTTCATGTCAGCTACGAACAGATTTCCTTTCCGGATTCCCATCAAGGAGGGTTTTTCACTTTTCTTGTGCAGAATCTGACACTTCAGCTTGTCGAATAAAACATTGTAGCCGTTGTCACAGAACTGACTAATGCTAAGAAGATTGTGTTCAAGTCCTTGCACAACATACACATTTTCAATGATAACATTTCCAGCTAGCAAACAGCCATATCTCTCCGTTAAACCTTTGCTGTTATCTCCAAAGGTAACCACTGGGCCAGCTTTCTCAACCACATTTGATAGCAGGGCTCTATCTCCGGTTATATGTCTTGACGATCCGCTGTCAAGAATCCACACTACCAGTTGTACCTGTTTAATGCCCTGCAATACAAATGGATTAGACCTTCTTCAGAACCCAAACTTGGTTGGGCCCGACATACTTGTAGAATTGGCCTTTATCAGGCAAAACAACATTCTTAATTTTAATATTCTCAACTTTGTCAATGACTGGACATTTGACCTTGCAAACAGCCTTGACAAATTTCTGTTTAGGCTTAGGCACAAATGTCTCCTTTCTAGCTTTAGGAGGACTAGCAGTCTTAGACCTATCATGCTTTCTATTATTCACATGCTGACGAGGAGTAGTCTTATCATTAGAAACATGCTTACCATTAAAATAAGCATACATCAGATTAAAAGCACAAGACATACAATCAGGAACACCACATGCTTTATGAGAGGGATTAACAATAGGCAACTTATGCATGGTAGACATGGCATTTGTGTTATCCAACTCATGTGTGTCTGAGTTAGTCTCAGTTGCTTTCACAACCTTGACTGGAACTTTTGACACACTTGACTTGGAGACAGCTTTCTCATTAGCATTATCTTCAGCACGGATTTCTTCTTGAATAATAAATGAGGTCTCATCAAATGGTTCAGCGATTGATTCTTTATAGAGGGGTTCATCAACACCCTTAAGCACATGTGGTACTTCCCTGCCCTTAGGACAGACATGAGGAGGGGAGTTTATGCCTAATTTTCCAATAGCAGCATTATAATCATAACCTATTCCAGATGTTTGATTAACAGCTTGCTTATTGTAAAACTCTTTGGACTTCGAACAAGAATTAAAGTAAGCTTTAACCTTAGCCTCAAGACCGGTGATCTTGTCTTTGAGAATAGTTTCAAGTTGTCTATAACAGTCAACTCTATTCTCTAGAAAAAATACTTGTTCTTTTAATTTATCTTGATTAATATGCACAAGTCTTAATTCATTGACCTCTTTCTCAAGGTCTTTGATTTGTTGATTTAACAATTCATTATCACGACGAGCACAATCTAAGGAACCTCCTAGATGATAAACTAATTCAGCATCAGTAAATTTTACCTCTTTTCTTGACGATGAGGTATTTGCATCACTAGCCATGAGAGCAAGATTCCCAACTTCTTTATCTTCACTGTCAGTATCATCCCAGCTTCTTCCCTTTGCTAGGTAAGCCCTTTCAGATTTACTCTTCTGATTAGAATCGTAAGAGTTCTTCCTAACTTATTTTGGCTTCCTGCATTCTGTGGCAAAGTGTCCCAACTCATTGCAGTTGAAGCATCGAATGGTGCTTCGATCAACCATCCCTGTTTTATACCCACCACTGCTGGTGTTAGAGGATGAAGATCCACCTTTCTGGAATCTGTTGTAGTTGGACTTGTACTTGAACTTGGGATTCCTTTTGAATCTGACATTTGAGAATCTCTTAACAATCAGGGCCATTGACTCATCCTCCAACTGCTCCAGTTCTTCCAAGGAATAAAAATCATCTCCTGATTGATTTGTAGTAGGAGGATCAAATTCTGCTACTATCACATTTTCTTCAACCTTGGAAGACTGTACCATTCTTTCTGACTGTTGAGATTGTTGTTGATATTGTGGTTGTTGTTGTTGTTCATCAGCTACTAGAGCAGTAGATATGCTGACCACTCTTCCTTTTCCGTAAACTTCCTTCTGCTGAATCTGCTCCAACTCATAAGTCTTTAACACACCATAGAGCCTTTCCAAAGAAATCTCACTCAGATCTCTTGCTTCTCTTATGGCAGTGATTCTATGTTCGAGATGAGTTGGCAGTGTTAAAAGGAACTTTTTGTTGACCTCCCTGATGGAATAGTATTTACCATTAATGTTCAGTTTGTTGATCAATGTATTGTACCTCTCAAACACTTTAGTGATTCCTTCTCCTGGATTGGATTTAAAGTATTCATACTCAGAGGTTAGGATTTCTAACTTATTCTCCCCAACTTCCTTTGTGCCTTCATTAATAACCTCAATAGTTTCCCAGATATGTTTGGAATCTTTACAATTCATCACATGTCTATTCATCAAGGGATCAAGGGAATCTACTAAAATTAATTGAAGGCTAGCATCTAGGGAGGCTTCTTCTTTTTCAGCAGGAGAGAAATCCTCAGGATCTTTCACATAAGTTCTAGCTTTGGTGATCACCACATCATTTTCTATTACCTCTGGTTCAATAACCATTGGAATTTTTGGACCCTTCTTTAACACTTCTAGATATTTGGGATTAGCAACTTGTAAAAACAATAGCATCTTCTTCTTCCACATGATATAATTTTCTTTATCGAATAGTGGAATTTTAACGGTTCCAACTTTTTGTGTAGTCATTATGAATTTTTGAATGAATAAAAAATTCAAGGAGTGAAAGAAACACAAAAGTCTAGGATCTTGATTGGTACGTTAATCAGAAGGCTCTGATACCAATTGTTAGGTCCCAATTTGTTTGTAGAAGGGGGGTTGAATACAAACAATACTGTTTAATCGAATAAAATGCGGAATAAAAAAGTGAAACAAAATTCAAGTTAAATAAAACTTTTATTAAACTTGAAAGGTGTTACAACAACGGTATCGTTTACAAGGGATTAATCTCAAATCAATTATTACAAATCTAGAATAAATTCGACATGAACTTTTTCTATTTTTGCAATGAAAAGATCAAATGCTAAATGCGATTTGAGATTAAGTTCTAGGGATTTTGATCCGCTAGATTGTTACACAAGAACAAGATAAATAATTCTAGTGGTTTGGATTTAACTTTACAATCTAGAATTTTGATCTTGAATAGAGTAGATGAAAAATGAAATGATTTGCTTTTGTTTCTGCTGTGTTCTTGACTTGTGTGTTTTGTTTGAATAATTGCATGAATGTCTTCTGCTGTGTTTTGTTGTTTAAGTAAACAAAACAATCCAGTTGAATCAGCAAGACTTTCGGCAAGACAATCAAATAAACTGGCATGACAATCCATTTGAACTGGTAGGACTTTCGGTGAGACTATCCTTTTGAACTAGCAAGACAATCCCAATAGCTGGCAAGACAATCAGAATGAACTAGCAAGACTTTCGGTATGACTATCAATTGTCATACCGATTGTCATAGTAGTTCAAATCAAATTGTCTTACTGAATTATTACTAGATTTTAGTCTAATAAAAATTCTGAAAATCCTTAATATTAATTCTGAATTAATTAATCAATTAATTCAATTAATCAATAAATTAATCTTTGCAGATATAATTTATTTTCTTAATTAAATTATATGACTTAATTAATTAATAGAGAATTAATACTAATCTTGAGCAGCAACCATTCTTCTGAAAATCTTCTAAAAATCACTGTCAATTATGAATCAATTCCACCACTTCAATGTTGACACTCGATGTACTATCTGGTTCATGAGTGACTAACTTCCGTGACGTTTCTTCAAGCCTTGACCTTGATACTCTTGACTTTCTTCAGACTAAATCCTTGTAATTAATTGATACCCTGACGAGATTTATGTCACTTGATTAAATCCACAATCTTGATTTATATCACTGAGTCTTGATCAATTTCTTGAGCTTCTTCCAGTGAATTAAGTCTTCAAGTCTGTAGATGAATAATGTTTCTTAACCCTTTGACAGATGTTACTTTGTGAGATCTCTCTGACGATAGATCCACTATTTACTTATTACATTCTTATTTGAGTTGAGTTAAATCCTCGAATAAACAAATAGGTTATGACATATGCCTTTCAGCTTCGCATAAGGAATTAGGGTGCTTCTTATACAGTATAGCAAGGTAATCGCGTACGCGTCAAGATAATTAAGGGAATATAAAATTCGATATCCCCACCCATGAGCTTGGGCTCGTGGCAATAGTTTTGCCCTAAAAAATTTGAGGCACTACTTGTATGGAGAGAAGTGCGAGATTTACCTAAGCCATAAGTGCTCTAGTACATTTTCACGCAGAAAGAGCTCAACATACGCCAGAGGAGGCGGTTAGAGCTAATCAAGAATGATGAGTGGGAGATTCTTTATCATTCGGGGAAAGCCAATGTGGTGGCTGATACCCTTAGTAAAAATGAGAGACTCAAGATGATAATGTCTTTGGGAGAGTTTATAAGATATTTTGAGAAAATGGAAATAGAAGTGAAAGTAACCGGAGCCGGTACCGAAAAGCTGTTTGAGATTGCAATACAGCCCGAATTATTGGAAAAGAACAGATTGTGCCAGAAAAAGTGATGAATGAAGGCAGAGAGCCAACAAATAGATAAGAGATTAATACCGAGAAAGATGATAAGGGAATAATGAGGTATTCCTACAGAATTTGGGTTCCAAATGTTCAAGAGCTTACAGATGAGATCTTAGATGAAAGCTAGTTTGAGGAATAAGATTTAGAGCAAACCCTGAACGTGATAGTCAGGGAGGTGGCCATCAAGATAGAAGGAACCCATAACATGATGAAGTGGAAAATGAGGATTTAAAATATGTAGGATGACCCCGATTATGGGGAGGAGGAGGGAATGTTCAGACTAAGAAAACAGAAGGTCAAGGAAAGGAGACTCGAGACAGTACTCCTATACGGCAATTCATGGACCTGTCTGAAAAGAACTTAGACTATTATCCCCAACCACCACCCTGAGGAGATAGTGCGGTGGGAAATTCTTTCAGGACCTTTGAGTCGCTAAGCTCTCAGAATTCCCAAGAACAAGCGAACCCAGTAGAGGCGAGAGCCTGGCTAGAGGAAATATATGAATCATTTGAGATTCTAAATGAATGATGAAGCACAAAAGACTGTTTTTGTCACTTACCCTCCTAAGAGAGAGACCACCCGCTGGTGAAAGTCCAAGGAAGGCACGGAGCCAGAGGTTACAATAAACTGATTAAAGTTCAGTTAATTATTTTCAGGAAAGTACTTCCCAAGGTTATGGAGATAGTGTAAAAGCTTTAGAGCCAGAACAAAGGCGGACGAGTATGATGAATTATGAATCTAAGTTGTAAAAGTTGTCAAGACTCGTTCTGAGGACACAAATCCAGAATGACGGGATATTTGAAATCAATGCTTATGTTGTGTTGGTTCATGAAATAATTATAAGAGAAAGGAAAATAAAAAGAAACTGAAGTGGAAAGTAATATTAAGGCAATAGAGTTTGAGGAATGATAAGGGAGTTGGGTATGAGGAAACCCTAAAGAATCATAGTAATAGAAATAGAAAAGTATGTAATCGTCAGGATGAGGGTGATTCACCATGAGTTAAAATTGATGGTTGAAGGCATAAGAGATACATATATTTTATCCCCTGTAAGTTGGGAGGATTCGAGGAAACCTTGAGATAGTTCGAAGGATAAATAATGAGACGCGGATAGACTGAGGAGACAAGGAAGTAAGAAAATTAGGAGAATTGGAGAAAGGAAGTGACCTTCAAGAATGTGAAGTGTAAGACTGGTGGCTTGATACCCAGAAAGGGAGACGCCAGGTATGAAAGACATCCCAACATTGAGATAACTGTTGAGGAAAAAAAGAAAAGAAAATGAGGATTTATTAAGAAGATGTTCACGTTGAACACGACCAATATCTTCCAGAACATCCATGTTATCATTACCAAATTAGGAAAGAAAAGCAGATAATCGTTGTTATCTTTTGGAGGCCATTTTGATTGACCTCATTTTAAATACAGATGTTATTGTGAAATTAGGCATATACTATCGAGGTGGGAATGATTGAATAAGACACCCTTATCAGGGATATATGACTTGATTATTCATGAAAGGATGCATGTACCTTTTTAAAGGTGGAATTAAGGATAGAACATCGGTAACTTAAAATGAATCCTAGGGGAATGCATAAAGGTTGGCATTTCACCCTTAATAGGGATAGTATGAGTTTTAACAGTATGAATTGGAAAGGATTAAGGTAATAACAACCTTTAAGAATCAGTGGAGAAATTTTTTTCAGAAGTATATAGACAATGATTCTGGTATTAATAAATGGTATCTTGATATGCCCTGTATCTAGGGAATACAGGAGGAACGATTCAAGGATAACCTTAGAGGTTTTACAAGGAGAAAGGTAATATTCAAAATTCTCAAGAATAGAAATGTTGATAAAGGAAATATGACGTAATTATAATGATGCCAAGTGGGGCACGTGTTAAACCACGAGAAAGTATGGATCGAACCAGTAAAGGTCGAAATTGTTCAGGGCAATTAGGGCCTAAGATAAAAGATGTTCTAAGTATGATTGAGAGTCAGTCGTGACAGTGATTAACCTCTAAAGACCGAGGCAATAACTTATGAAAAAATGGTGATATTTTTTTTTACTCACCAGATTTTAAGGAAAACATCTTCACAAAAGCAGTGATTGAAATAAGGTAGAAAATTTATTTGGAGGTGGTTAAAATGACATTGACTGTAAGGAAATTTTACTATCAGGAAAGGCCAAAGAGGTGGCCGACACTTTAAATGTAAGAGGATAATTATAGGCGCTCGTGCAAGAGGGATACAGTGATGATGGTTAAAGCTGTGATGGTTGTATTATGGTTTGGAAGATTGACATTCCTTCTGATGACTGTGCAATACCCAGCCGTAATAGTAGTTGGTAAAGGTTTAATTCGTGTAATCGCCATGAGCGGGCTATCTATCTCAGAAGGTACTATCTTGAGAATAAGCCAGGACTATATTTCAAAAAGGACTAAACAAACCTTTGATTTAAGTCTTCTATTGAAGGCATATGATTAAGAATGGTATTAACCTGCTATGGGTGCTTTGATTGAAACTCTTCTACAATTTTATATGCTTCATGTCATAAAAGTACGTCAGAATTTGGAGTGTTCTTCATGAATTATGAATGGTGATTATGTTAACTCCTTAGAAGAATTCGATACGATATGTATGGACTCCGTATGGTTAGCTATTAAGACTTCATGGAAAACGAATGACGACAGTAGGTCAGTGGGGGACCATAGTAATGGAGCAATGATTCTGCGAGTAATGAGCGAATTACAACCGTGAGAGTTGTATTGGAATGGATGTTGAGATTGAGTACCACTAATCGGGTCGTGGCGGTGTATAAGTTACCATTGAATAGACTAATTAAGTAGATTATTTACCTATAGAATATTTATTCCTCCTTATCAATAGAGTGTCGTATGACTATACGAGAAAGGTTGTGATGCAAGCATAGAATTCTAGTAACGATGATATCTAGAATGAAATCCCAGATTCGATTTTCGATGTCGAGGGAGCTTCAAAGGTGATTGTGTATAAGCTCGAGGTAAAGCATGGGTCCATAGAATGATGGACGGAATAGCAAAAATATTTAGGCACGTGAAATACGATGCTATAATACTTGATGTTGATATAAATACATTTATATTTTGTTCTCCAATGACAAACCTCTGTAGTTCAGAGGTAGATTCCAAGCCAGATATTTTGTGGCAGTATTCTTTTCATATACAATTCTCTTCAAATCGTTCTTTTCTCTCCTTTTCATTTTGTATAAGCTGAGAAGAACAACCCTTCCAGAAGGGTAGGTATTGCCGAATGACTATCTATCTATGTGATAGAAGCTTAGTAGGATACCACATGTTGTTTAATTGCTTGTCAAGTACTAAAGGCTGACCACCTTCTATACTAACTATGCAATAAAACAAGTGTTCTTGATCATAGTGATCTCTCAATAAATTCTTTTACTTCTATACGAAGGATCGAGCTTTCAAAGATGGAAGCCGCTAGAAATGAAGTAGTATCAGTGTAGGGGTATTCCGATTCTAACGCATTCGTGATACTAAGGTTGACGCGTTTATTTAAAGGTTATAGAACGCTAGCGAGCAAAAGGTTAACCAGTATGATATTAGGTACGGAAGATAGTAACAATTACGAACTGGAAAAGAGTGGGTATTGAAAAGCAAAAGCTATGCTAGAAGCTATGATGAGAGTCTATGCGATAGACTTGAAAGAGTTTGGAATGATCACTTAGCACACATTGAGTTTTCTTATGACGATGGATGATATGAAAGTGTTGGAATGTCGCCTTACGAGGCCCTATACAGAAAGAGATGCCGATCTCCCTTGTATCAGAATGAAGTTGCAGAGTGCTAGATGTTCGGACCAACAGTGGTCCAAGGGACCAAGGATATAATAGATCTAATCAGAGGACGGCTGGTAGTAGCCCAAGATGGACATAAGAAGTATGTTGAATTGACAACGAAAGGACAAGGAGTATGAAGTAGGGGACCTAGTATTGTGAAAGGTATCCTCTTGGAAAGCCTTGGAAAGGATTGATGAGGTTCAGAAAGAAAGGAAAGCTAAGTCCACGATTTGTTGGACCCTGGGAGATATTAAGATGTATTGGGAAGTTAGCATATGAGCTAGCCCTACCCCCGAACCTGTAGCAAGTTCATAACGTGTTTCACATATCAATGTTAAGGAAGTGTAATCCGGATGTCAGACAAATAGGGGCATATGAGCGCATAGACATGCTACCGGGCGTAACCTATATTGAGCAACCAAGAAGGGTTATAGATCCAAAAATTGACAAAGTGCTTAGGACAGAAGTTATCAAACTAGTCAGAGTTTGATGGAAGAACCACAATGTGGGAAAATTACGTAAGAGTTAGAAAGTGCAATGCTAAGAAAGTATCCCTACTCATCTTCTATCTGATTCCGGGACGAAATCCTTTTAAGGAAGGGAGACTGTAATAACCCCAATTTTTGGAAAATTTTGAAACCCGGATGAATAGTAACTTTTGCTGACAATGCTGATTAAGGAAAATTATCAGACCACGTTATATAGGAGTACTGTTATGGAAATTCTAAGATCGTATTAGTATTCCATAAAGTAAATGAGTGTATGTAAAGGTCATTAGAATTCGGATCCGGACACTTTGTTTTTTTCCCGAAAATCCACCAGATACGGAAAGAATTGAGTATAAGGTAACGTGATAAAAATGATTTAAATTCAAGGATTTTAAGAGAGGATCATAAAAAGGAATATAAAATATTGAGAAAGGTTTAGGGGAACCCAAGTAATAAGATCCCGGGTATGATCCCTCAAACGATAAACGAGAATGAAAGTTAAGCGAACCGTATAACAGATAAGCGGTCATTAGCCAAGTAATTAGGGGTTAATCAAAGAGGTTAATGGATGATAATGTCATGACACCATCAAGAAGAAGACAAGTGTAACAAGATGACCTAAGCTTGATGACCTAAGCATGACAAGTGGGAAGGATTGGTTGGTTGATTGTGAGCCACACATTTTTCACCATGGTAAAAATTTAATTTATTTCCAAGACAAAAGGAAGCAACCAACCAACAAATATTATAACACAAATACAAATTGAAAGTTGACTTTCCCATTTCAAGAAGAAAGCTCTCGGCTAAAACAAACCCAGCAACTTCAAACTGCCATATCTCCTTCAATACTCACTCAAATGTTGTGTTATATAGCTCGTTGGAAAGGTATTGAGATGGCCTACAACTCTTGTTCACAAGTCTCTTCCAAATAAACAAGGTAAGACCCTCATTTTTACAGTTCTTTAAATCGGACTTTTAGAAACTTCAAAGCCTAACTTTGTGTTCTTGATTTCTTTGGAAAGATCAAGCTTGTAGGAGTCTCCCTAAGGCTTCCTAGTAACTTTCCACCCCCCCAAGAAAGTTATAAATATTCACACCCTTTAGTAATAAGTTTGAATGTTGAAGTTTGGAGATGGTTTGGATGGATGAGTAGTAATTTGAATGATAAGCATGATTCGAGCTTAATTGTTAAGTAGTTTAGTTGAATTTGGAGATGTTATAATATGTGATTGGATTGAGATCCTTGAGCTTATTATGACTGAAATCAGTAGCATTGATGTGTATCTTGAGTTGTTGTTGATTGGTAGTTGGATTGATATGATTTGGAATGGTAAAAATTTGGGAAATCGCGTAAACATAGCCGTCGTAATGTCCGATTTACTTTAGACTGTTTTTTCTCTAAACATCAGGACCCTAGAACTCCCTGTTAGGTTTTGACCATTTCCATGATTAGATAGTTCATGTTACGAGCTTCGTTTTGATATGTGGTTCGCTTAAATCCGATGTACGGTTTAGGAGAAACGACCATTTTAAGTAACGGCGTTTCGCGACCGAATCATTACCCCTCGCCTTACTTTGAAACCTTGGTTAAGGCCCTTAAATGACTAATTGAAATATGAAACAATTATTTAAAGTGGATTAGGCAGTTGGTAAGGTACTCACGAAAGAATCGCCTTAAAACCCTTAATGGTTAATTTATTAAAAATGGTGGAGCCGAGGATACTCGAGCGACTTAAGTGAATCGTTAAGCGCGAAAGCGAACGTTAGGACTCTAAATGGTTAAAGTCTAGTTTCTTAAGCGACTGGGGTTTAATTCCGACTTATGTTGTTGTTCACAGGTTATCGGACCCACTCTAAGCTTAAGTCTATCCGGGAGCACTCAGGCAAGTTTTCTACCCGTATAACTGTTGTTGTGATGTATATGTGTATATGCATGATCTTGTGATAAATGCATATTTGTTATTAGCAAATTCTTGCGATATATTGTAGCATGTGATATGGTATATATGCATGCCTGTTTCGTATTCTTGATTTATATATCTATTGGTTCAAATGCTTATTAGTGCATAATACCTATGCTAGAGATAAGCGGTATTTCCGTATACCCTTAGTATAGGGGAGCAAAAGGTGAACTTTTTCTAAAACCGGGAGGCGAGGCTCCCAAGTATAATATATATATATATATATATATATGAATAGTTTTCAAAACTATTAATCGAATAAGGTTTATTCGATAACTTTATATTATTTAATGAATATTATTTGAATATTCATTCGAGGACTTATGACTCTGTTTATTCTATTTAATGATTATTAATTGGATATTCATTTGAGGATGTATGACTTCGTTTATTTTATTTAATGAATATTATTTATAATATTCATTCGAGGTATTATGACTCCGCTTATTATTTAATAATATTCTTTATTTTATTAAAGAATAATGTTCGATAATCAAACTTATTTTCGATTATTCAAATAAAGATAGTACTTTCATATAAGTATATCTTTGGTTATTTAATATCCATTTCAAGTATGAGTTTTAAAACTTCTACTTCGAATATTTTTATAAGGATTATCTTTATAAGAATATTATTTAAATAATAATATTCAGATGTCTCTAATATATCGGGACTGATTTATTTTAATAAATCAACAGTACTCCAAATATACTTAAAAATATTTTCGAGTCTTCAAAATGATTTCTAAAAGTTAGGGCGGATCCCAAAACTCATTCTTTTATATTTAAGATCCTCCTTTCAAAGGGGATTTAAATACTCGCTCAAAACCTGAGGGATCCGACTCTGTGGTGTATATTATATTCACAATGAGGTTGTTATTTTGACAAATGAATTGATTACTTACCCAACGTTCGGGAAGTAAGCCCATCTAATTGAGTCGGCATAAGCGACAGGTCGGGGTACGGTCTATCAAAGTGTAAGTGGCTGGGTGGCAGTCTATCAACGCGTAAGAGGCCGGGTGGCGGTCCAGCACAAGGTCCTTATGTGGCCAGGGTGATGACCGGTGGGGGATTCATCCATCTACTAGTAGAAAAGGTTACTTATTGGTATCTTTGCCTGATCAGCAAGATATCAGGTTTATGCCAAGGTTTTCTCCTTTCCAAAATTCATTGGATATTGCAACTCTGTTTATAATTTTCATAACAGAGGTTTTCAAGGAGTGTATGAAATGTATATATATATAGGTGTATATATATATCGGGACTTAATGTAGTATCTCGTAACTTCATTATTTATAATGATATTTCAAGGATTGAATCTATTCAAGTCTTATCTTGTAGTCTCATCTGGGTGATGAACTTTTGAAACTAATTATAACTTGAACGGTGGTAGTTCAAGTAGTATTCGGATATAAGTATATTGGAGTATCTTGTAACTTCATCTTTTAAACTTATATCTAGTAAATGATTATCTTGTGCATGTCAAAGATTTTCGGAAAAACGTTGAGACAAGGTTAGATATATGAGATCACCTTGCAACGATATTTTATACAGTTATAAACGGGAACTCTGTGTATATTATACATGTCAGAGGATTTCAAAGATTGTGAAAGGTATATATGTACATATATACTGAATATTTTGTGACTTGGTCGCGGTAAGATATTAAACTTGGTTCATTTCTTCTTGTCCAAGACTTTCATGAGTACTATGAGAATGCTCATATATTGTAAATCACTATACGTATTATTTTGGTGGGCTTGTTACTCACCCTTGCTTTCTTCTTTCATCACACAACATCAGATAAACAAGATGAACGAGACCAAGCTTCCAATTCGCAAGCGGTTAGAAAATGTTCCGCAGTTTTCTGGAAGCGTTGATGCCGCCGTAGCTGAGGTAGGAGCTACCAATAGGCTAGGTTTTCAACTATTGATGAACCAGATTTATGTATATTTATGAATTGTAATAATGGCAAAGAAATGTAAATTTATTCAGAAACCCTTTTAAGGTGTATTGGCATATAATTGTGGAATAAAATGACTTGTGATTATTTTTGGATATTCATCTCTGAGACTATAACTTGTGGTGTGTGTGTTTATGGTGGGGTCACAGTACAGAATAGTTGATTATTTATTAAGATTGGGTGTTATTAAGGGAAATGGAACTCGTGACAACCCGAATCCCCAACCCCGGATTTGGGGGTGTTACAGGTAGCCCGACTATGAACTTGGCAAGAGTTCTTATTATCTTAGTGAACTTATTATCTTAATGTCACATCATCTCTGAGGTTTATAACGCTTAGCTCTGATACCATTTCTGTAACACCCCCAAATCCGGGGTCGGGGATCCGGGTTGTCACGAGTTCTATTTCCCTTAATAACACCCAATCTTAATAAACAATCAACTACTATGTACTGTGACCCCACAATAAACACACTCACCACAAGTTATAGTCTTAGAGATGAATATCCAAAAATAACACGAGTCATTTTATTCCACAATTATATGTCATTACACCTTAAAAGGGTTTCTGAATAAATTTACATTTCTTTGCCATTATTACTATTCATAAAGATACATAAGTTTGGTACATCAAGAGTTGAAAGCCTAGCCTATTGGTAGTTCCTACCTCAGCTACAGCGACATCAACACCTATAGGAAACTGCGGAACGTTTCTTATCCGCTCGCGAATTGGGAGCTTGGTCCTGTTCATCTTGTCTATCTGATATTGTGTGATGAAAGAAGAAAGCAAGGGTGAACAACAAGCCCACCGAAATAATATATATAATAATTAACAATGTATGAGCATTCTCATCATACTCAAGAAAGTCTTGGTTAAGAAGAAATGAACCAAGTTGATATCTTAACACGACCAAGTCGCAAAATATTCAGTATATACATACATATATACTTTTCACAATCTTTGAAATCCTCTGACATGTATAATATACACAGAGTTCCAGTTTATAACTGTATAAAAATATCGTTGCAAGGTGATCTCATATATCTAACCTTGTCTCAATGCTTTTCTGAAAATCTTTGATATGCATAAGATAATCATTTACTAGATATAAGTTTAAAAGATGAAGTTACAAGATACTCCAATATACTTATATCTTTTCCGAATACTACTTGAACTACCACCGTTCAAGGTATAATCTGTGTCAAAAGTTCATCACATAGATGAGACTACAAGATATGATTTGAATAGATTCAATCCTTGAAATATCATTCAAAAGAAATAAAGTTACGAGATACTTCATTAAGTCCCGATATATATATATATCCATATATATATCTCTCATACATTTCCTGAAAACCTCTGTCATGTAAAGTATGAACAGAGTTGTAATATCCAATGAATATGGAAAGAAAAGAATTTTGGCATAAACATGATATCTTGCTGATCAGGCAAAGATACCAATAAGTAACCTTTTCTACTAGTAGATGGACGAATTCCCCACTGGTCATCACCCTGGCCGCAATAGGACCTTATGCTCGACTGCCACTCATCCACTTACGCATTTGATGGACTCCCACTGAGCCACTTACACTTTCATGGACGCCCACTGAGCCCAAGTTGCTTATGCCGACTCAATAGATGGACTTACTTCCCGAACGTTGGGCAAGTAATCAATTCATTTATCAAAACAACAACCTCGTTGCGAATGTAAAATACACCACTGAGCCGGATCCCTCAAGTTTTGAGCAAGTATTTAAATCCCCTTCGAAAGGAAGATCTTAACTATAAAAATGAGTTTTGGGATCCGCTCTAACTTTTAAATCATTTTGAAGACTCGAAAACATTTTTGAGAATGTTTGGAGTAATGCGGATTTAATGAAATAAATCAGTCCCGATATATTAGAAAATATCTGAATATTATTATTTAAATAATATTCCCATAAAGAATAATCTTTATAAAAATAATTGAAGTAGAAGTTGTAAAACTTATACTTGAAATGAATATTAAATAACCAAAGATATACTTATACGGAAGTAATATCTTTAATTGAATAATCAAAAGTGAGTTTGATTATCGACACATTATTCTTTAATAAAATAAAGAATAATAATTAGTAAATAATCGGAGTCATAAGTCCTCGAATGAATATTCAAAATAATATTCCTTAATAAAATAAACGGAGTCATAAGCCCTCGAATGAATATTCAAAATAATATTCATTAATAAAATAAACGGAGTCATAAGCCTTCGAATGAATATTCAAAATAATATTCATTAAATAGAATAAACAGAGTCATAAGTCCTCGAATGAATATTCAAAGTAATATTCATTAAATAAAATAAACCGAGTCATAAGTCCTCGAATTAATATTCAAAGTAATATTCATTAAATAAATAAGCGGAGTCATAAGTCCTCGAATGAATATTCAGAATAATATTCATTAAATAAATAAAGCTATCGAATAAACCTTATTCGATTAATAGTTTTGAATTATATCAATATATATATATATATAAATATATATATATATATATATATATATATATATAATATACTCGGGAACATCGACTCCCGGTTTTAGAAAATGTTCACCTTTGGGTCCCCTATCCTAAGGTTATACGCAACTACTGCTTATCTCTAGCATAGGTATTATGCAACTTATAAGCATTGAAATCAACAGATAGATAACCAGATTACGAAACAGATATGCATATATATACCATCTCAGCATGCTTCAATATATCGCAAAATTTGCTAATTAACCATCATGCATCTATCACAAGATAATGCATATACATATGTATACATCACAACAACAGTATAACGGGTAGAAAACTTGCCTGAGTGCTCCGGGGTAGACTTAAGCTTAGGGTGGGTCCGGTAACCTATGAACAACAACATAAGTCAGAATTAAACCACGGTCGCTTAAGAAACTAGACTTTAACCAAATGAACCCTAACGTTCGCTTTTGCGCTTAAGGATTCACTTAAGTCGCTCGAGTACCCTCGGCTCCACCATTTTTAATAAATTAACCATTAAGAGTTTTAAGGCGATTCTTTCGCGAGTGCCTTACCAACTGCCTAATAAACTTTACATAAATGTTTCATATTCCAATTAGTCCTTTTAGGTCTTTAACCTATGTTTCAAAGTAAGGCGAGGGGTAATGGTTCGTTCGCGAAACGCCGTTACTTAAAACGGTCGTTTCTCCTAAACCATACATCGGATTCAAACGAACCACATATCAAAACGAAGCTCGTAACATGAACTCTCTAATAATGGCAATGGTCAAAACCTAGCAGTGAGTTCACGGGTCCTAATACTAAGAACAAAAACAGTCTAAAGTAAATCGGGCATTGCGACGACTATGTTTACGCGATTACCCAAATTTATACCACTCCAAATCAACCCACAACCATCCCACAATCAACATCCCAACCAAACTCCGTCCATACTTCACCATAACAGCCCCAAAAACTCAATATTATCAATTTATACTATTCTCAAACATGAATTTAAACTATACTTAAGTTCATTAATCAATAATCCAAGAATTACAACTCCAAAAACATCACAAAACCAACTAACCTCTACATACACAACAATCAAGCCTCTCATGAACTATAACAACAAAACTAAACCTAATACTCAAAGTAAATTTAGGGTTTGGAGGGGTTATACCTTCCTTGGAGAGTGGAGAATCAAGTAATTAGCTTGGAATCATCCTTAAAAGTCCTTATCCAAGCTTAATCTAAACAAAAACTCAAGAACAAAAATTTTAGTTCTTGAAAAACACTATTCACCATCTTCTTCCATGATTTTTAGGAAGAGATTGTGAATGAATTAGAAGCTCAAACTTATAGGATGGCTATATCTATGCATAAGGAGTCTTAGATAATTACCTTGCTAATTAACAAAGCTTGGAACTAGGATTTTGAATTTTCTTTCTTTGAAAAAGAAAAGAAGCCGAGAGCTTTTGATGAAGAAGGTGAAATAGCTTTGTGTTTTTGGTGAAAATGAATTGTTGGTTGACTTGGTGGATTTGTTTTGTTTTAATTTATTACCTTTTACCATGGTAACTTTTGTGTGGTTCTTAATCAACCAACAACACACCTTTCTTTGTCATGCTTATGTCACCTTGTTATGTCACCCTCCCCCACTTGTCCTCCTCTTATTGGTTTGATGACATCATCATCCCTAACCTCCTTGATTAACTCTTAATTGCTTGCCTAATGACCGCTGATCTGTTGTGCGGTTAGCTTAACTTTCGTTTTCGTTTATCGTTTGAGGGATCATACCCGGGATCTTATTACTTAGGTTTCCTTAACCTTTCTCAATACATTATATTCCTTTTATGATCCTCTCTTATAATCCTTGAATTTAATTCTGTTACCTTATACTCAATTCTTTCTGTATCTGGTAGATTTTCGGGGAAAATCAAAGTGTTCGGATTTGGATTCTGACGATCTTTACATACACTTATATACCACATAGAGTACTAATAATATCCCAGAAGATCGATAAAAGAACCCCTACATAGTGTGGCATGAAAAGTTTTCTTATCCAGCATAATCAGCAAAACACTATTCATAAGGGTTTCAAAAATTCCAAAAATTGGGGTTATTACACTTGATTAATGTGCACAAGTCTTAATTCATTGACCTCTTTCTCAAGGTCTTTGATCTGCTGACTTAACAGTTCATTATCACGATGAGCACAATCTAAGGAACCTCCTAGATGATAAACTAATTCAGCATCAGTAAATTTTACCTCTTTTCTTGACGATGAAGCTTTTCCATCAATAGCCATAAGAGCAAGATTCTTATCTTCTTCATCTTCACTATCAGTATCATCCCAGCTTCTTCCCTTTGCCAGGTAAGCCCTTTCAGAGTTACTCTTCTGATTTGAATCATAAGAGTTCTTCCTTACTTGCTTTGGCTTCCTGCATTCTGTGGCAAAGTGTCCCAACTCATTGCAGTTATAGCATCTAATGGTGCTCTAATCAACCATCCCTGTTTTGTATCCACCACTACTGGTGTTAGAGGATGAAGATCCACCTGTCTGGAATCTGTTGTAGTTGGACTTGTACTTGAACTTGGGATTTCTCTTGAATCTGACATTGGAGAATCTCTTGACAATCTGGGCCATTGACTCATCTTCCAATTGCTCTAGCTCTTCCAAGGAATAAAAATCATCACTAGATTGATTTGTAGTAGGAGGATCATATTCTGCTACTAACACATTTTCCTCAGCCTTGGAAAACTGTACCATTCTCTCTGAATGTTGAGATTGTTGTTGTTGTTGACCTTCAGCTACAAGAGCAGTACATGTGCTGACCATTCTATCTTTCCCGTAGACTTCCTTCTGCTGAATCTGCTCCAACTCATAGGTTTTTAACACACCATAGAGTCTATCCAAAGAAATCTCACTCAGATCTCTAGCTTCTCTTATGGCAGTGATTCTATGTTCAAGATGAGTTGGCAGTGTTAAAAGAAACTTTTTGTTGACCTCCCTGATTGAATAATATTTTCCATTTATGTTCAGGTTGTTGATCAATGCATTGTACCTCTCAAACACTTCAGTAATTCCTTCTCCTGGATTGGATTTAAAATGTTCATACTCAGAGGTTAGGATCTCCAACTTGTTCTCCCTAACTTCCTCTGTACCTTCATTAATCACCTCAATAGTTTCCCAGATGTGTTTGGAATTTTTACAGTTCATCACATGTCTGTTCATCAAGGGATCGAGGGAATCAACTAAAATTAACTGAAGGCTGGCATCCAAGGAGGCTTCTTCTTTTTTAGTAGGAGAAAAATCCTCAGGCTCTTTTGGATAGGTTCTAGCTTTGGTAATCACAACATCATCTACTATCACCTCTGGTTCAATAACCATCAGAGTATTTGGACCATTCTTTAACAAGTTCAGATATTTGGGTTTTGCAACTTGTAAAAACAAGAGCATCTTCTTCTTCCACATGATATAATTTTCTTTATCAAATAGTGGAATTTTAACGGTTCCAACTTTTTGTGAAGTCATTATGAATTTTTGAATAAATAAAAATTCAAGGAGTTGAAAAATCACAAAAGTCTAGGATCTTGATTTGTTCGTTAATCAGAAGGCTCTGATACCAATTGTTAGGTCCCAATGTGTTTGTAGAAGGGGGGGTTGAATACAAACTATACCGTATAATCGAATTTAATGCGGAATAAAAATTGAAACAAAATTCAAGTTAAATAAAAATATTATTAAACTTGAAAGGTGTTACAACAACGGTATCGATTACAAGGGATTAATCTCAAATTAATTATCACAAATCTAGAATAAATTCGACATGAACTTTTTCTATTTTTGCAATAAAAAGATTCAAATGCTAAACGAAATTTGAGATTAAGTTCTAGGGATTATGATCCGCTAGATAGTTACACAAGAACAAGATAATGATTTCTAGTGGTTTGGATTTAACTTTACTAGCTAGAAATTGTGATCTTGAATTTAGCAGATGAAAATGAAATATTGTGCTCGGCTGCTTTTCTTTTGTTCTTGAGTTGTTTATTTTTGGATGATTGTTGAGAGTCTGCTGCCTCTGTCTTTAAGTATTAATCAATAGAACTGAAATGAACTGGCATGACAATCGACATGACAATCACTTGTACTAGGAAGACAATCGGTATGACTATCTCCTGAACTAGCATGACAATCAAACTGAACTGGCAAGACAATCCTCCTCCTGGTAGAACTTTCGATATGACAATCGAATGAACTAGTATGACTTTTGGCAAGACTATCGAATGAACTAGTATGACTTTCGGTATGACAATTGATTGTCATACCAGTTCAAAATAATTGTCTTGCTGAATTAAAACTGATTTTAATTCAATTATAATTCTGAAAATTCTTAATATTAATTCAGAATTAATTAATCAATTAATTCAATTAATCAATAAATTAATCTTTGCAGATTTAATTTATTTTCTTAATTAAATTATATGACTTAATTAATTAATAGAGAATTAATACTACTCTTCAACAACAACCATTCTTCTGAAAATCTTTTGATAATCACTGTCAATTATGAATCAATTCCACCACTTCAATGTTGACACTCGATGTACTGTCTGGTTCATGAGTGACTAACTTTCATGACGTTTCTTCATGTCTTGACTTTGATAACTTGATTTTCTTCAGATTAAATCCCTGTAATTCTCTGATACCCTGACGAGATCTCTGTCACTTGATTAAATCCACAACCTTGATTTATATCACTGAGGCTTGATCAATTTCTTGAACTTCTTCCAGTGAATTAATTCCTCAAGTCTGTAGATGAACCTTGTTTCTGAATCCTTTGACAGATGTTACTTTGTGAGATCTCTTTGACGGTAGATCCACTATTTACTTGTTACATTCTTATTTGAGTTGAGTTAAATCCTCGAATAAACAAATAGGCTATGACATATGCCTTTCAAAACCTTACTCCAAAATAACCTGTTTAATCAATAAACAAATGCCAGCAGTTGAAATATAACATCCGTGACCCCAAACTGTAACAAGATCTTTTTAGGTTACAGTTGTAATATCCGGGATATAACGTGTAATTATTTTTTTCAATTAATAAATATTATGTGTAATAACCCCAATTTTTGGAAATTTTTAAAACCCTTATGAATAGTGATTTTGCAGATTATTGCTGAATAAGAAAACTTTTCATGCCACACTATGTAGGGTTTCTTTTATGGATATTCTGAGATTATATTGGTACTCTATATGATATATAAGTGCATGTAAATATCGTCAGAATCCAAATTTGAACCTTTTGATTTTTCCCGAAAATCCACCAGATATCGAAAGAATTGAGTATAAGGTAACAGGATAAAAAGGATTTAAATTAAAGGATTATAAGAGAGGATCATAAAAGGATTATAATGTATTGAGAAAGGTTAAGGAAACCCAAGTAATAAGATCCCGAGTATGATCCCTCAAACGAGAAACGATAATGAAAGTTAAGCGAACCGTATAACAGATCAGCGGTCATTAGGCAAACAATTAGGAAGTTAATCAAGGAGGTTAGGGATGATGAGGTCATCCAACCAATAAGAAGAGGGCAAGTAAGGGATGATGACATCATAAGCATGACATAAGCATGACATAAGGGGAAGGAGGTGTGGTTGATTTAAAACCACACAAAGTTCAAGGTTAGAAAGGTAATTAACCAAAAACAAAACAAAAACAACCAAGCTAAGCTAAAAAAATCAAAAACACAAAATCATTTCATTTCTCCCACATTTGCTCTCGGCTTTTCTCCATTTCAAGAAGAAATTTTTTCAAAATTCAAGTTCCAAGCTTCCTTAATTGGTAAGTTAATTATCTAGTACTCCTTATGCATAGATATAGCTATCCTATGAGTTTAAGCCTCCAAATCATTCACAATCTTCTCCAAGAAATCAATGAAGAAGACAATGAATAGTGATTTCAAGGTTTTTAACTTGATTTTTCTTGTTTTTCCTTTAAGATCCAAGCATCCCTAAGACATCTCAAGGCTTCTTAAGGCTTCCTAGCTACTCCAATCACTTCAAGGAAGGTATAACATCTCCAAACCCTAGCTTTACTTTGTATATTAGGATGATTTTTATATTTATGGTAAAAGAGTAGCTTGATGCTTGTTGGTTTAGAGTTTGGGTTGGAATGGTAGTGAATTGAATGTTGAAATCTTATGGTTTGGTTAAAGGACTTAAGTATAGTTTAAATTCAAGTTTAAGAATAAGTATAAATTGTTAATATTGAGTTGATTGGGGCTGTTATGATGTAGTGTGGATGGATGTTGGTTGTATGAATGAATTGGGATTGATTGGTGGTTGAATTGGAATGGTATAAAATTGGGAAATCGCATAAACATAACCGTCGTAATGTCCGATTTACTTTAGACTGCTTTTGTTCATAACATTAGGACCCGAGAACTCCCTGCTAGGTTTTGTCCATTGCCATGTTTAGATAGTTCATGTTACGAGCTTCGTTTTGATATGTGGTTCATTTGATTATGATGTACGGTTTAGGAGAAACGGCCGTTTTAAGTATCGACATTTCGCGAACGAATCGTTACCCCTCGCCTTACTTTGAAACCTATGTTAAAGACCAAAAAGGGTTAATTAGGGTATGAAACAATTATGTTAAGTGTGTTAGGCAGTTGGTAAGACACTCGCGAAGGAATCGCCTTAAAACTCGTAATGATTAAATTATTAAAAATGGTGGAGCCGAGGGTACTCAAGTGACTTAAGAAAATCATTAAGCGCAAAGCGAGCGTTAGAGTCTAAATTGGTTAAAGTATAGATTTACAAGTGACTTTGCTTTAATTCCAACTTATATGTTGTTTATAGGTTACCAGACTCGTCCCAAGCCATTAATAACCCCCAGTCGCTCAGGCAAGTTTTCTACCCGTATAAATTATTGTTGTGATGTATATGTGTATATGCATGATCTTGTGATAAATGCATATTTGTTATTAGCAAATTCTTGTGATATATTGGAGTATGTGATATGGTATATATGCATGTCTGTTTCGTATTCTTGATTTATATATCTGTTGGTTGAAATGCTTATTAGTTGCATAATACCTATGCTAGAGATAAGCAGTAGTGGCGTATACCCTTAGTATAGGGGACCCAAAGGCGAACATTTTCTAAACTGGGAGTCAATGCTCCCGAGTATATTATATATATTTATATATATATGGATATATATTTATATATATATGGATATAGTTTTCAAAACTATTGATCGAATAAGGTTTATTCGATAACTTTATTTTATTTAATGAATATTATTTGAATATTCATTCGAGGACTTATGACTCTGTTTATTCTATTTAATGATTATTAATTGGATATTCATTTGAGGATGTATGACTCCGTTTATTTTATTTAATGAATATTATTTATAATATTCATTCGAGGTATTATGACTCCGTTTATTATTTAATAATATTCTTTATTTTATTAAAGAATAATGTTTCCATAATTAAACTTATTTTCGATTATTCAAATAAAGATCGTACATTCGTATAAGTATATCTTTGGTTAATTATTATTCATTTCAAGTATAAGTTTTAAAACTTCTACTTCGATTATTTTTATAAGGATTATCTTTATGAGAATATTATTGAAATAATAATATTCAGATATTTCTAATATATTGGGACTGATTTATTTTAATAAATCAGCAGTACTCCAAACATTCTTAAAAATGTTTTCGAGTCTTCAAAATGATTTCTAAAAGTTAGGGCGGATCCCAAAACTCATTCTTTTATATTTAAGATCCTCCTTTCGAAGGGGATTTAAATACTCGCTCAAAACCTGGGGGATCCGGCTCTGTGGTGTATTTTACATTCGCAACGTGGTTGCTGTTTTGAGAAAACAATTTGATTACTTGCCCAACGTTCGGGAAGTAAGTCCCTCTAATTGAGTCGGCATAAGCGATAGGCCGGGGTACGGTCTATTAAAGTGTAAGTGGCTGGGTGGCAGTCCATCAATGCGTAAGAGGCCGGGTGGCGGTCCAGCACAAGGTCCTTATGTGGCCAGGGTGATGACCGGTGGGGGATTCATCCATCTACTAGTAGAAAAGGTTACTTATTAGTATCTTTGCCTGATCATCAAGATATCGGCTTTATGCCAAAATTCTTTTCCTTTAGAAAATTCATTGGATGTTACAAACTCTGTTCATACTTTACATAACAGAGGTTCCAGGAAATGTTTAAGAGATATATATGTGGATATATATATATCGGAACTAAATAAAGTATCTCGTAACTTTATTTCATTCAATAATATTTCAAAGATTGAATCTATTCAAGTCATAACTTGTGGTCTCATCTATGGGATGACCTTTTGAAACCTATAATACTTTGAACAGTGGTAGTTCAAGTAGCCTTATAAATGATATAAGTATAGTGAAGTAATTGGTAACTTCATCCCTTGTTTTTACTTATATCTAGTAAGTAATTATCTTTCACCTGATAAAGGTTTCCAGCAAGTTATCCATTTAGATGCTTGCGTTATTGTTTACACTATATATTATCTTGCGAGCTGTATTGTTCACTCTTGCTTTATTTCTTCATCACACAACAACAGTTAGGAAGGATGGCCAGACTCAAGCAGACCCAGCGCAAGAGCGTGGGAAGCGCCCCGCGCCTTCCCGTTGAAATCATATGTAATATCCCGTAATTTTTTTAGAATTCGATTAATAAAAGAATAATAGAATAAAAAAGATTAAAATTAGATAAGGACTAGGATTTAAAATTGGGTTAGAATATTGGGCCTAAAATTTGGATCAGATTCTAATATGGATAACTTGTAGGTTAAGCTATAGGGTTTTGTCTCGTTATAAATACACCCTATTCGTCTTCCCCGCCTTAATTAATAAAATTCGTAGGGCTCTTCTCAGCAAAAATCAGTAGTCTTGTAAAATTTGTAGAAAATTCATCGTAAGTCAGAATTCAGTGATTCTGGACTTTTCGGAAAGGTCTTTTCGTTATCTTCAGCTTTCGTGCTTTGTGTTTTCCAGGAAAACATCGTTTAGTGGGTCAAAAAGGCTATATTCAGATCTGGTCAGATTTTAAGGTAAGTTTTCGATCAATCTTGCTAGTGTTTTCAAAATTGTGTGTTGTGCGTTTATATTTGATTATCAAAACTTGGGCTAAGTGATCATATATTTGATATTATTATGTGATATAGAATATGTATCGATGTATATATGTGATGTCTAGACGATAATTTGAGATCTTTGATTTGTGCCATGGTTTGTGAAAATATCGAATAAGAACTTAGGACCGCAGTCACCGGATTATAGTGACAGTTTTCTGAAAATTTAGGACCGTTATCACCGGGTTGTAGTGGTCGTGGCATGAATTATGGGTTTTGAATTATTGTTGTTTATGTGCTATGTGTATCGTATGTATCGAAAAAGAATAAGAATATATCGCGAAAGTGTGTGTTTCGTATATCGTATCGTATAAAATATCGTATTTTGTTATATATGTATAAGTTGCTTGGCCTACTAGTTGGATCGATTGGTTTCTTGCTGGGCTGTATAGCTCATTCTTACAATTTCAGGTTTCGTCTAAGTTTCAAGTTGGATAGCATTGGAGTTCGAGGACTTAGGATTGGAGTATATTAAATTTTGGGCTTCTGTTAGCTGCGCTTTTGTAATAGTCTCCTTTGTAATTGAATTTTGGATTAATAATTGTATTAGAATTTAGTTTTGTATTTAGAATTAATAGTCCGGAAGTGCGGGCTGTTACAGTTGGTATCAAGAGCAGGCTGTCTTTCGGAGTGTATTAGGTATTAGACTAATACATTCTCTAGGATTCGATCTTGTGGACCATAGTTTGACCTTTGGTAGATCAAGGGGTAGATGTGTCGCGAACTTTAGGATTGTTGTGAATTTGGGGACCAAATTCTTTTTAAGGAGGGTAGTATGTAATATCCCGTAATTTTTTTAGAATTCGATTAATAAAAGAATAATAGAATAAAAAAGATTAAAATTAGATAAGGACTAGGATTTAAAATTGGGTTAGAATATTGGGCCTAAAATTTGGATCAGATTCTAATATGGATAACTTGTAGGTTAAGCTATAGGGTTTTGTCTCGTTATAAATACACCCTATTCGTCTTCCCCGCCTTAATTAATAAAATTCGTAGGGCTCTTCTCAGCAAAAATCAGTAGTCTTGTAAAATTTGTAGAAAATTCATCGTAAGTCAGAATTCAGTGATTCTGGACTTTTCGGAAAGGTCTTTTCGTTATCTTCAGCTTTCGTGCTTTGTGTTTTCCAGGAAAACATCGTTTAGTGGGTCAAAAAGGCTATATTCAGATCTGGTCAGATTTTAAGGAAGTTTTCGATCAATCTTGCTAGTGTTTTCAAAATTGTGTGTTGTGCGTTTATATTTGATTATCAAAACTTGGGCTAAGTGATCATATATTTGATATTATTATGTGATATAGAATATGTATCGATGTATATATGTGATGTCTAGACGATAATTTGAGATCTTTGATTTGTGCCATGGTTTGTGAAAATATCGAATAAGAACTTAGGACCGCAGTCACCGGATTATAGTGACAGTTTTCTGAAAATTTAGGACCGTTATCACCGGGTTGTAGTGGTCGTGGCATGAATTATGGGTTTTGAATTATTGTTGTTTATGTGCTATGTGTATCGTATGTATCGAAAAAGAATAAGAATATATCGCGAAAGTGTGTGTTTCGTATATCGTATCGTATAAAATATCGTATTTTGTTATATATGTATAAGTTGCTTGGCCTACTAGTTGGATCGATTGGTTTCTTGCTGGGCTGTATAGCTCATTCTTACAATTTCAGGTTTCGTCTAAGTTTCAAGTTGGATAGCATTGGAGTTCGAGGACTTAGGATTGGAGTATATTAAATTTTGGGCTTCTGTTAGCTGCGCTTTTGTAATAGTCTCCTTTGTAATTGAATTTTGGATTAATAATTGTATTAGAATTTAGTTTTGTATTTAGAATTAATAGTCCGGAAGTGCGGGCTGTTACATCATAGCTGCTATAGCTGCAGAGGTAGATCTATCTGTAGATCAGACCTTCTACTTTTGGAAATCAATCATGTATAATTATAACTTGTGGCAGATAATGGCAATTAATTGTAAACTTATCAAGTAATCATTTTGGGTTGTAATAACTTTTAAATTGTGGATTCAAAGACTTGTACCTATTTCAATTTCATCTCTGAGACTATAACGGGTTGTGGTGTGTGTTAGTATGGGGTCACAGCATAAGGTTAACTGTTATTAATTAAGTGAAGTGATATTGTGGAAAGAAAGACCGTGACGACCCGGATCCCCGACCCCGGATCTGGGGGTGTTACATTATGTGAATATTATATAAATTTTGGTGAATTATCTCTTAATTGGTGTCTGTGTTTGGATGTTTATATGCGGTAAAATTTGAGAATTTTAATTTTCATATGTCTAAAATAAATTATAGATAATTTTGATAATTTTCTATTAATTTATATGTTTTTTATGATTTCATAAAAGATTTATAGATTTAATAAATTATTTTTCAGATTAATTATTAATTATTTTGAATAATCGGGAATCGTCCAACTTCAACCGTTCTTACGTTTTTACAACCCAGAAGTCTCGGGAAAACTCCCTTCTAACCTAATTTGATTATTTCGAGCATTTTCCATGTTTTGACTTTTTCGATCCGGAGTACGGTTTTACCTGTGCGGTTCCCGACACAAATTTTACGATACAACTTTCGTTCCGGTAAATGGATAAAACCTGTATTTTCGAGAAACAGGATATTTTGATTAAACTATTATATTATCTTCTCGTAATTCGTGTAACCAAAGTACTGAGATCAAGACTGTATTTATGAAAAGCCTAGTTTTGATAATTATCCCAAAACCGGTACCGAATTAGATCAGTTTTATTAATACTTAACGACTAAGTATTCTATTTTTATATCCGATATGATCCAACGGGGTACCAATATTCCGTAAATATAAATAGCCCTTACCGTAATTTATTTTGTATAGATAATCATAAACAAACAGTAAAATTATATAATTTTCAGAGAAAAACCATAGTATTCAAGGTGATTTTTCATAATCAAACCTAAAAACGAAGGCGTTAGCGAACTCGAAATCAAACGTGTGAGTAACCAAAATGAAGATTGTGAAGAGTACTATCAGATTCCACAACTTGTTTCACTGCATAAATCATATGTATTTTTCTATATTTTTATTTAATTTCGAATTAATTTGGATTTAATTATGAAATTTTGATTTTGATGTTGTTTGTGTGATTTGTTGCTTACATGTTATAGAGAATTTGATTTTGGTCATTTTGGTATATCATAATAGTGATTTGGAGTTCAATAACATGATAGAATTTGAGTTTGATTATTGAAAACTAAAATTAGGGTTTATAATTAGTTTGAATGTTGTTAATTTAATTTGGGCATTTTTTATTTGAGGGTTATTAGTTGAATTGAAGGTTACTAGTAGATAGATCGTTTACAGAGGAATCGATTGGTATAAGTTTGGAGAACAGAGGATAACGGGTTCGAGATCGCCGGAGTTTAGAACTCGACGGCGGCGGAAAAGTTTTGTAACAACCGTAAAATTTTAATATAATGATTATTTGTTTCTGTGCTATTTATGTGAAAGTAGAGAATAAATATATATAATTATATATTTATTCCAGTCTGATGTATTTCAGAGGAATTGTGATAAAGTGAATTGTGGATTTATTGATGCTATAATAGCATTATAAAATTTAAAGATGGAAATTTAAATGTGAAAGTGAAATGTGAAAGTGGAAATTGAAAAGTGGAAAAGTGGGAATTATGGAAATATGAGAAGTTAGTTAGAAAAATAAAATATGTGTTATTTATATGCTAAAGTGTGGTTTAAGTGATTATTAGTATGTTTGAAATTTATTTATGTGATTATCACAGTGCTTGGAAATTTATTTTTGAAATTTTAAGTGAATATTGAAAGATAAAGTGTGAATAAATGTTTATTTAAATTTCTGAAAAATAGTTGGAAAATAATAAAATTTTTATTATTATTCTACAATCATTATTTTGGTATTAAAAATTTTATAATAATGTGAAAGTGAGTATTTTGGGCTATTTCTTATTTTTAATTCGATTTAAGAACTGTTTTTCCACTTTTCGTAGTCAAACTTGTAAAATTCATACAAAAATAACCGTGCATCAGAAAAATATTTTAAAAATATTTTAAAAATATGCACGCGAAGCTAATTTCGTGCTCTACATTTTAAAAATATAAAATTTATAACTTTCAGATCTTTCAGAACAGTTTGTATTTTATTAAAGAAACGTTTTTGCATTCATTTATCAAAGAAAACTATTAAAACAATAACTTTTATACGTGAAATTACCAAAATACCCTTGTTTTATTAAATAAAACACCAGCCTCTCTCTTTCTTTCCTCATTTTACCCGAGACATCATCCTCCCCATCTCTTCCTCTGGGTTTTCTTTTCCCCCGGCCAAAAACCACACACACAAGCACACAACTTTTTCTTCTTCCTTTGTTGCTAGGTAAGGATCTAATCTTTTCTTTTCTTTTACATTAAACTTGTACTTTGCATGCTGGTATCCGTGTGTATGTATAGGTGTGTGTATATTTGAGTTTGGTGTTGTTGAGGGAGAAACTAGAGTTTCATGTGATTTCACTTGAGTTTATTGAGTAATAGAGTGTTAGTGTTAGTTAATTCGAATTGCATGTCATGGATTATAGTTGCATGTTGGAAATTGGTGTCTTATGTGTGTTGTATACATGCGGGTGTATGTATATATGAGGAATGTGTATGTATATGGTGTTTCTTGGTGAAAATAGTTGTTAATTTAGTGGTTTAAAGTACTAAAGTTTTGTATCATGGAAGTATATATATATGCCGCTTGTGTATATATATATATGAGAGAATGGATTTTTTGACTTATGTGATGTAGTTGATGGTGATAAGAGTGTTTAAGTGAATCTAATTGTTTAAAAAGTGTTGTATGTAATTAATCTCCTTTGCATGTTGTGTTCTTTTATGAATTTAAGTTCTAAACATAATTATGGCAATAAATTAGTAATGCATGCTAAGATATCTTGATGTATATTAGTTTTGATATATGTGTGTCATTATTTTGTTGTTGCTGAGAGAAACATGTGTTTAAATGGCTTTTTTGTGTGAAATTGATTGTTAATATAGTTATAAAGATATAAGGTTTGATTTCAAAGTATTAGGTTCTGTTTTCTTGCTAAATTCATATAAAATTCATTGCAGGTCGGAATGTTATGATTTCAGAGTCTCTAGAAAGATAATTCAATTCTCTACAACTTTGATTCTTTTAGTTTTTCGAAATTCTGCTTATAAGGAGGTGATTTCTGCAGTTTTTGTAACCTGCCAGAAAATTTTCAAAACTGAGAGGCAGACTTTGAAAATTTATATTAAATTAAATATTTATCAGAAAATTTTGAAGAATACCATTCTGAAAAGATCTTTTTAAACTCTAAATTTTGTGTCACAACTCAGAGTCATATTTTGGGATTTAGGAGTCTTAAATGTCAAATTACTTCTGCGATCAGGGCCTGACTCTGTTCAGGCAGCCCACATTTATCCAATTTTTGAATTCGTTATTTATCCGTTTTTAATGAGCCTTACCCTTTTGGAAAGATCTCAGAAGTATCTACAACTTTAATATTTTATGATTTTTCATTTGACTTTAATATAATAGAGTAAATTGGTATTCTTTTGAGATGGTCAGGTTATACTTTAAACTCTTAATAGTCTATGTATAAGACATTTTGATGAGTAATCTTGAATCTAGCTTTAATATAGTAAATACGATAGAATATGTGTGTTTGTGTGATGGCGTGTGCTAGTGTGTGCCTTATTAAAATTGGTTTATGTCCTTGGTTGTTAAATGTGTTTGGCTAATTGGTCTGTTTTGATTGTAAACAAGTATCCATAATAATGTACTAGTTGTGTAAAGTGTTTATAAGTCAATGTACTTAGTTTTTATAGAATGGTTTATTATTTACTTGTTTATTCTTGAAATAGTATAAAGAGCGAGTAAGTTGAATGGTATGTTTGTGATGAAGTTTGTATAGTAGTATTATACTATCATAATATAGTATTGTGATTGTATATGAGGCTGATTTCTTGTGTTTGGGTGTCGACAATGGTCTACTGGTATGTTGGAAATACAGAGGATATGCTGCAGAAATTTCGTTAAAATCTTTTAAAGATCTAACGTAGTTTGGCTAGCTATCCAATGTAGTTTCACTTGTCGAGTAACTAGACTATCTTCGAAAAGCGATTACATTTTCAAGATACTTAAATACTATTATAGTTTCACTAGGTTAGTTGTTAGTCGAATTAAGTTATCAAATGACGATCAGTTATTCGAATTAACTTAGTTTGACTTACAATTAATTCGTCAAACTATAATATGGATTTCAAATTCTTTTAAACTTAAAGTTTGTTTTCTAAACATGATCAAATAATTTGCAATAAAGTTTTAAATTTAAAATTTTGTTTCAAATAAGGAATTATTTCCTAAGTTTGAAATTGAAGATCGGATAGTGACTATATGTGCAATATGTGTTATGTGCTATATGACCTGTTATGATATGTGTGCTATATATATATATATATGAAATAATAGTACATATATAAGTATAATGTAGGTATCGCGAAAGGGGTAGTTAAGGTAGATGTTTAAAGTGAACGTTAAACTGTATTTAGAATGATTCTGAAATAGAGTTCTTACCCATGTAGATATAAGAGTGAGGACGCATCTTTAGGGAAAGGCAATGCAAACGCTGAGATTCAGTGAAATGTTAATCCTTAGGCAGGACATCTAGCTATTGTACTTGTGAGAGGCAAGTAACGAAACCTCAACTGCTCTCTCTCTCTTTTACTTGTATTCCTGCCTGTTGATTTAAATTTTGAATACCATATTTCAGCCATTGATAAATAAGCCTGTTTCCTTTATATTTTCAAATGCTCACAATTTCATTCATTATGAGAACCTCTTGGTTCATTATTGATAATACCTATGTTTGAACCCATTGTGTTCTTTTTGATACCTGATACATGACATGATATCCCTGAGTTTCAAAAATGAACTTAAATATGATTTCAGACTTTCCAATAAGGTCTTATTTCATCAAAAGGTTGGTAAAACTTAAAATTGAAAGATATTTTCATAAATGATATAGGAATTCCGTCAAAAATGTTTTATACGGAATTATATAGATTGGAGGCGTAAGTGGCTGAGTGACGTCGGTCCAGCATTTTTGGTTGTGTTGCGCTAGCAATGGCAATAAGTCTAGCTGACTAGTTTTGGAACTAGCCTTAGGGGACCCTATATACATGGAAGCTCAGAAGGACGATTAGGTCCTGATGGGAGGCATTATATGGCTGATCACCCGTATTGTCTATGACGTTGTAGGAAAACTCCAATCAAAAGATATGTTTTGAAATAAAGATTTCCTTAGAAAATGTTTGCTTGAAAAGGTTTTTGAAAAGATGTTAGAAAGAATTTTATGAAGAGTTTTGAAAGAAAACTTGAATTTTGAACTGACGATAAAGAATTTTTCTATAATTCCTTTCCTTATTCCTTATATTGGATTTCCATTTGAATATTATAGTTGGCCTTGATACCTATTGATCCCTGATAGCTTAACTATTTTAATGTTATTGTTACTTGTTAAGCTTTTATAGCTCACGTTGCTTTGTTATCTAAATTTTACAATTAAGCTCGAGTATGCTTGGATTTAGAAGGTCAGCTAGGAAGAATGCTAACTTTGGACCTTCGCACACAGTTAGATTCACTATGACATCGTAGGTAGCTGGAAAGGGGGTAGATCAGTGGCAGCTTCTATATGAAGTTATCTTTTGTATTTAGAAAAGATTGTAATAGCATTATATTGTGTAGTTAGATGTAACTTATTTCATACCTTAACCTGTATTAGATCCTGTAGCAGTGCAAGGGGCCATGGCATTATGTTATAATTTTATTTTATATTATTGTAATTTGTAGCATGGTGACTCCTCAATCTAGGCCCCTGATTGTGAGGGTGTCACAGTTTGGTATCAGAGCTACAGGTTTTGGTCACTGAAACAAGTCAGGATTCGGTGGGTTGTAGGAATGTTAAGTTAGGAATTAAGTTTTAAACTATATAGAGTTTGGGTTGGGATTGTAGGATATAGTCTCGGCTTTAAGATCTTTACGCTATGATGGCGTTAGAATTTAAAATAACATTTTTCGTTTCACCTTGCATACCTATATTATCGCAGATGCCGGATAGCAGCATCAGTGATGATGAATCAGATAGGACTTCTCCTACCGACCCTTCAGCCTTAGCGTCTAGTCATGAGTACGAGTTTGAGATTGATTTTGAGGAAGAAATTGTGTGGCAGCCGGTCAGATCGACTACCGAGACTCTTGTCTTACCAGCTATGGAACCTGTTTCGGCCCTTGTGACAATTTTAGTTCCACAAATTCCCTACTACATTTATGCGGAGCTATCACGCGACCGAGAAATGGTGTTTGGACAAGGTTCATAATTAAGATCCTTAGTTGATCAGATGTCTAATGAGACTAGGGAACGGGTAGACGTTTCTGAAAGTGAGTGGGTATCTAGGATTGAACGTCTAGAAGAGATGGCATGTGGTCGTCTTCGGGAAGGATCATCTGTTTACACTTCTTGGGAAAGGACTGGGAGACTGATGAAGTTGGAAAGATGGGTGTGGACTGTGTTAAGAATTTCTCGACAAAGGAAATATTAAGCTATTGGGAAAAGAAGTTGTTGGCGTGGTACTCAGCTTAGTTAGTAGAACTTGTTTAGATACTATTTTACATCAGTATCAGATGGTTCTAAGTTAATCTTTTCAGATGTGTAGGTCATCATTGATTTCAATAATTTCCTTGTTGTTGTCTAGCAGCTTGTGACAGTTGGGGTTGTTTTTCCCATTATTTTACCCCTTTGACTAATCATCGGACTACTGTTTTCTCTCCTGTTATTTTTTTGAACTCAAGTGTTGGAACCATAACTTTTACTTTTACAGATGAACACCCTTTCTTTTCATATTCGTTGAACACCTTACTATTGCCTCCATATACAACTGTTTATATACCCACCTTAACATTCCAAAATTGTTTTATTACCAATAAACCATACCTTGTTATTTCCTTGAGGAAGGCGAGCAACTTATAGGGTAATAAGGCTGCATGAGTTAAATCTTTTTATTGTACTAAAAAGATAGAATTAAATCCTTTGACAAGGATAGAAATTACATGGTTTCTTAAGCATGTAGCATATTGCTTAGTAAGTTGCTTGTTTACTCGTCAAGAGGATATCGCTCTTAAGCCAATTTCTCAAACCTATAACACTGGAAGTTTGGAGTCAAACTGATCCTACCATAACCCAAAGTTTATAACCAGTCTGACAATAACTGCTGCTTTGACACAACAATAACAACAGCATCAAGCTGTAATTGGTAAGTTTTATATCCTCATAAGATGCCAAATTCCCATAGGCTCAGGAAACTGTGGAACTGACCAAAGCCAGAGTTTGGCTTAAGTAAATAGATAAAACTTTTGGCATGGTTAAAGTTGGTGAACACCAAAATACAGAGTTTTCAAGTTGGTTTCTAGTGGAAATCAGTTAGAGAAATGGAAAGAGAAAGTACAATGACATGGTAGAGATTTACGGAGCCGTTTCTAGTAAAGGATATACAAGACTGTATGAAGGAGCACTTGGGGGAAAGACTTTGAAATTGAAAATAAGAAAATATAAGCAAAGCGGTTATAAGCCCAAGATTACTGATTTAATATAAATGGTGTCAGGAATAGGCTTTTAAGGATGTAAAAAGAGCCAAGAGCTTCAAGCATCGGGTTAAGCAGCAGGTTAGAAGCTGGATGGCTGTATTTGAACTTCGAACTTATGTGAGCAATGGTTTTGTAAGGTTATAAAAGGAGAAAGTAAGTGATCTAGGGAAGAAAATAAATATAGATAAAGTTGAAGAAAATAAAATGGATTACTTTACTGAGAAATGCACGAGTATAAGTGTAAGAGTGGATCTGGATTTTACTTGTAACAAGTGTGGTATGGTGGGCTATTCTATAAGGTATTTTAAGGAACTACTCCAAACAACAAAAATTTCAAGGTGTCATAAGACCATCACGAGCATCGGAATTTTAGGTAAGGACCTTCATTATATCTAAGAAACATAAAGTTCAAAATGTGGAAGTGGTAATAGGAACGCTGTAATTTAAGATCAACCGTTATGACCAAATTTGGTTATAAGAGTAGTCGATCAGGACAGAGTTCACGTTGGTCAGGTATGTTAACATTTTGACATTAAGATAACAGATTGTTCTTTCATCGTGAATATGATATCTTTCAAATTAAGAAAAAATTAATAGAACCCTAGGAATGGATTTGTTATAGGATTACGATGCACAAATAAGTACAAAAAGAAACAGATTAACATGAAGTCTATGAATGACGAGGAAGTTATGCTTTAAGGACAAAAGCACGTTAAGAAATTCAGACCCTTATTTTAAGTTAAAAGGATTGTGAAGACGGGGATGTGAAGCCTATGTGTGTCACACATGTAGTGAATATCCGTCAAGAAATACTCAAGATTGAAGAAATCCTCATGATTAAAGAGGTCAAGGTGTGTTTACAGATAAGCAACTTTGCTTATCTCATAGTAGATAAGTGAATTTTTAGTGCGATACCTAGAATTAAATCAGTGGAAAAAGATTGCACAGAGTGGTACTAGTTGAAATGAGAAGACTGGCAATTCGACTGCCAGAAATTTTGGATAAAGAAGTTATAAGGCTTAGTATATCGATTATGGAAAGCTTAATTAGACAATCAAGCATAAGTAACTGAAATGATGATTGAGTTGAACTGTTAGGAAGAGCAACATACTTCTCTATGGTTGATTTAAGAATGGAGTTACTATCAAGTAGAAATTAAGTTTGAAAATCTGCTAGAGACAGTAATTTATACAAGGCTTTAATAATGTGTTATTTATTCGAATATGAAGGGTGAGTACACCAAACACTGGAAGGACGACTTGATGATCCTAAGAATAGAAAAGAATAACTGTATGTGAAGTTTTTAAATTTTGAGTTATTAAAGAAATAGGTAGCCGTGAAGGAATCAACGTAAATTCCACAAGTGTTGAAATTTAAATAAAGTGGGAAATGATAGAGATATCTACGGAAATAAGGAACTTTAGTAATGGCCAACTCTTATAAGGAAATTGTTTAAGAAAGATAATGACATCAGTGACAATGACAATAAGGAGGATGGAAAAGTTTGATCAGAAAGATAAGCATGAGAGAAATTGTTTTTGAGTTAAGGAAAGGGTTAGTGTCCTAACCATGTTGGTTCTACTTGGTGATCGAGACAATCTTGCGATTTATAATGGTATTTCTTATAATGGGTTAGAATGCATTTTGGTACAATATGGTCAGGTTATTGAGTATAGTTACCGAATAGCGAAAGTCTTGCAAGTAAAATCATTTAGCAAATGATTTGAAACTAACAAAAACTTGAGTGCCCCAAGATTTGGAGACATTTATTCGTATAGAAACAAGTAAGAAAACCCGTATGGATTAAAAGAGCCAGAAGTTTTGTCTTTATATGGAAAGGACTTAATATAAGACAAGAACGATGGTAGAACTGATCAAGTTAGTACACTTCTAATTGGTTAATAAAACGTTTCTATAAGACAACTAGATGAGGATAATAGTCATGTGGTATGGGGTTTCAGAGTGTATTGCGAAAGGTATAGGCAAAGAATTACTCAAAGACTTTGGAATAAGTTCCAAGTTTGTGTAGACACTAAAATGTAGATGAGAACAATTCATCGTCAATGAGTGCATCTTCAAAAGAAAGGATGATTCAGACAGGGGATGGTATACTAAGAGTGGACGTCTTATACAGTAAATAAAACTAAGGATGAACATCCGTCGTTAGTGGATTTATGCCGTAGCAAATGTAATGCGAATATTGGTATATCACCTTATGGGCTCTATATGTAAGAAGACCATTAATGTTATCAAACGAACCTAGAAAAATTTTGATCTATGGGTGTATTACTAGGAAAGAGCAATTCGGAAGCTCCGAGTGTGAATAATGTGGAAAGAGGTTATTGCTGTAAATATTCATGTTTGTGAATTTCCGTGATTGATGGAAAAGAAGTAATGAATCTAGTATAAAAAGCTACATTGATGTGGATGTGTAATCCACTCTCGAGATACGAAAGAATGGGTTACAGTTGTTATACGAGTACGTGTATGAGAAACCTATAAAAATGACCAATGATAAATTTCTCTTCTACCGCTGTAAAGTGTAATTTTTATTGTTTTTTAAAAGTATCCAGAATCTATTCTATACTTCCAACTCCCTTCGAACATCTTTTGTTTCCTTGAAAATTTGTTCATCTGATTGAGACAAACAATACACGTACTGTGGCTGTTTGTCTTCGTGACAAATAGTTTGGTGGGACGCCACCTAAATGTGTGTTGTGAACTGTATGGTACTAAGACTGGCCATCTTAAGTACTAATATGGTTGTTCTCAATCATATCAATATCATTTTCATTCTTTTCTTCTTGATCATTGAACCTTAGTTCCAATCAACTATTCTGAAACAATGTGTTTCATCGACAAACTTTTGAATCAAGAATTGGCGCAAGTGAGAATTTTGCATTTTATATTTCTTACCTTCAATCTAAATATGTTGGAGTATAGACGAACCATCAGACGAGATTATGTGCATCAGGATTTATGCAAAGTTTTGAAGGACGAGATAAGTCGTGTTTGAGATGATATTATCTCTGCACATACCTCATGTTCACATTATATTGTGTAATGGTTCTTAAACTTTAGGATTCCAATTGCAGACCATGAAATAGAATATGGATACTTAAGGATTTAGCTTGTCTTATGAGGAACATCCGGTAGATCGGAGAGAAAAGCGCTTAGGAATAAATCTGTGTCCCTAGTCAAAGTTTTGTGGAGAAATCCTCTTGTGGAAGAGTTCACATGGGAACTTGAGAGTGAAATATTCGAGAAGTATCCCTAATTGTTTACTTAGGCGTGATTCCGGGGACAGAATCCTTTAAGGGGGGAAGAATGTAATGACCGTAAAATTTTAATATAATGATTATTTGTTTCTATGCTATTTATGTGAAAGTAGAGAATAAATATATATAATTATATATTTATTCCAGTCTGATGTATTTCAGAGGAATTGTGATAAAGTGAATTGTGGATTTATTGATGCTATAATAGCATTATAAAATTTAAAGATGGAAATTTAAATGTGAAAGTGAAATGTGAAAGTGGAAATTAAAAAGTGGAAAAGTGGGAATTATGGAAATATGAGAAGTTAGTTAGAAAAATAAAATATGTGTTATTTATATGCTAAAGTGTGGTTTAAGTGATTATTAGTATGTTTGAAATTTATTTATGTGATTATCACAGTGCTTGGAAATTTATTTTTGAAATTTTAAGTGAATATTGAAAGATAAAGTGTGAATAAATGTTTATTTAAATTTCTGAAAAATAGTTGGAAAATAATAAAATTTTTATTATTATTCTACAATCATTATTTTGGTATTAAAAATTTTATAATAATGTGAAAGTGAGTATTTTGGGCTATTTCTTATTTTTAATTCGATTTAAGAACTGTTTTTGCACTTTTCGTAGTCAAACTTGTAAAATTCATACAAAAATAACCGTGCATCAGAAAAATATTTTAAAATATGCACGCAAAGCTAATTTCGTGCTCTACATTTTAAAAATATAAAATTTATAACTTTCAGAACTTTCAGAACAGTTTGTATTTTATTAAAGAAACATTTTTGCATTCATTTATCAAAAGAAAACTATTAAAACAAAAACTTTTATACGTGAAATTACCAAAATACCCTTGTTTTATTAAATAAAACATCAGCCTCTCTCTTTCTTTTCTCATTTTACCCGAGACATCATCCTCCCCATCTCTTCCTCTGGGTTTTCTTTTCCCCCGGCCAAAAACCACACACACAAGCACACAACTTTTTCTTCTTCCTTTGTTGCTAGGTAAGGATCTAATCTTTTCTTTTCTTTTACATTAAACTTGTACTTTGCATGCTGGTATCCGTGTGTATGTATAGGTGTGTGTATATTTGAGTTTGGTGTTGTTGAGGGAGAAACTAGAGTTTCATATGATTTCACTTGAGTTTATTGAGTAATAGAGTGTTAGTGTTAGTTAATTCGAATTACATGTCATGGATTATAGTTGCATGTTGGAAATTGGTGTCTTATGTATGTTGTATACATGCGGGTGTATGTATATGTGAGGAATGTGTATGTATATGGTGTTTCTTGGTGAAAATAGTTGTTAATTTAGTGGTTTAAAGTACTAAAGTTTTGTATCATGGAAGTATATATATATGCGGCTTGTGTATATGTATATATGAGAGAATGGATTTTTTGACTTATTTGATGTAGTTGATGGTGATAAGAGTGTTTAAGTGAATCTAATTGTTTAAAAAGTGTTGTATGTAATTAATCTCCTTTGCATGTTGTGTTCTTTTATGAATTTAAGTTCTAAACATAATTATGGCAATAAATTAGTAATGCATGCTAAGATATCTTGATGTATATTAGTTTTGATATATGTGTGTCATTATTTTGTTGTTGCTGAGAGAAACATGTGTTTAAATGGCTTTTTTGTGTGAAATTGATTGTTAATATAGTTATAAAGATATAAGGTTTGATTTCAAAGTATTAGGTTCTGTTTTCTTGCTAAATTCGTATAAAATTCATTGCAGGTCGGAATGTTATGATTTCAGAGTCTCTAGAAAGATAATTCAATTCTCTACAACTTTGATTCTTTTAATTTTTCGAAATTCTGCTTATAAAGAGGTGATTTCTGCAGTTTTTGTAACCTGCCAGAAAATTTTCAAAACTGAGAGGCAGACTTTGAAAATTTATATTAAATTAAATATTTATCAGAAAATTTTGAAGAATACCATTCTGAAAAGATCTTTTTAAACTCTAAATTTTGTGTCACAACTCAGAGTCATATTTTGGGATTTAGGAGTCTTAAATGTCAAATTACTTCTGCGATCAGGGCCTGACTCTGTTCAGGCAGCCCACATTTATCCAATTTTTGAATTCGTTATTTATCCGTTTTTAATGAGCCTTACCCTTTTGGAAAGATCTCAGAAGTATCTACAACTTTAAACTCTTAATAGTCTATGTATAAGACATTTTGATGAGTAATCTTGAATCTAGCTTTAATATAGTAAATACGATAGAATATGTGTGTTTGTGTGATGGCGTGTGCTAGTGTGTGCCTTATTAAAATTGGTTTATGTCCTTGGTTGTTAAATGTGTTTGGCTAATTGGTCTGTTTTGATTGTAAACAAGTATCCATAATAATGTACTAGTTGTGTAAAGTGTTTATAAGTCAATCTACTTAGTTTTTATAGAATGGTTTATTATTTACTTGTTTATTCTTGAAATAGTATAAAGAGCGAGTAAGTTGAATGGTATGTTTGTGATGAAGTTTGTATAGTAGTATTATACTATCATAATATAGTATTGTGATTGTATATGAGGCTGATTTCTTGTGTTTGGGTGTCGACAATGGTCTACTGGTATGTTGGAAATACAGAGGATATGCTGCAGAAATTTCGTTAAAATCTTTTAAAGATCTAACGTAGTTTGGCTAGCTATCCCATGTAGTTTCACTTGTCGAGTAACTAGACTATCTTCGAAAAGTGATTACATTTTCAAGATACTTAAATACTATTATAGTTTCACTAGGTTAGTTGCTAGTCGAATTAAGTTATCAAATGACGATCAGTTATTCAAATTAACTTAGTTTGACTTACAATTAATTCGTCAAACTATAATATGGATTTCAAATTCTTTTAAACTTAAAGTTTGTTTTCTAAACATGATCAAATAATTTGCAAGAGAGTTTTAAATTTAAAATTTTGTTTCAAATAAGGAATTATTTCCTAAGTTTGAAATTGAAGATCAGATAGTGACTATATGTGCAATATGTGTTATGTGCTATGTGACCTGTTATGATATGTGTGCTATATATATATATGAAATAATAGTACATATATAAGTATAATGTAGGTATCGCGAAAGGGGTAGTTAAGGTAGACGTTTAAAGTGAACGTCAAACTGTATTTAGAATGATTCTGAAATAGAGTTCTTACCCGTGTAGATATAAGAGTGAGGACGCATCTTTAGGGAAAGGCAATGCAAACGCTGAGATTCAGTGAAGTGTTAATCCTTAGGCAGGACATCTAGCTATTGTACTTGTGAGAGGCAAGTAACGAAACCTCAACTGCTCTCTCTCTCTTTTACTTGTATTCCTGCCTGTTGATTTAAATTTTGAATACCATATTTCAGCCATTGATAAATAAGCCCGTTTCCTTTATATTTTCAAATGCTCACAATTTCATTCATTATGAGAACCTCTTGGTTCATTATTGATAATACCTATGTTTGAACCCATTGCGTTCTTTTTGATACCTGATACATGACATGATATCCCTGAGTTTCAAAAATGAACTTAAATATGATTTCAGACTTTCCAATAAGGTCTTATTTCATCAAAAGGTTGGTAAAACTTAAAATTGAAAGATATTTTCATAAATGATATAGGAATTCCGTCAAAAATGTTTTATACGGATTCATATAGATTGGAGGTGTAAGTGGCCGAGTGACGTCGGTCCAGCATTTTTGGTTGTGTTGCGCTAGCAATGGCAATAAGTCTAGCTTACTAGTTTTGGAACTAGCCTTAGGGGACCCTATATACATGGAAGCTCAGAAGGACGATTAGGTCCTGATGGGAGGCATTACGTGGCTGATCACCCGTATTGTCTATGACGTTGTAGGAAAACTCCAATCAAAAGATATGTTTTGAAATAAAGATTTCCTTAGAAAATGTTTGCTTGAAAAGGGTTTTTGAAAAGATGTTAGAAAGAATTTTATGAAGAGTTTTGAAAGGAAACTTGAATTTTGAACTGACGATAAAGAATTTTTCTATAATTCCTTTCCTTATTCCTTATATTGGATTTCCATTTGAATATTATAGTTGGCCTTGATACCTATTGATCCCTGATAGCTTAACTGTTTTAATTTTATTATTACTTGTTGAGCTTTTGTAGCTCACGTTGCTTTGTTATCTAAATTTTACAATTAAGCTCGAGTATGCTTGGATTTAGAAGGTCAGCTAGGAAGAATGCTAACTCTGGACCTTCGCACACAGTTAGATTCGCTATGACATCGCAGGTAGCTAGAAAGGGGGTAGATCAGTGGCAGCTTCTATATGAAGTTATCTTTTGTATTTAGAAAAGATTGTAATAGCATTATGTTGTGTAGTTAGATGTAACTTGTTTCATACCTTAACCTGTATTAGATCCTGTAGCAGTGCAAGGGGCCATGTCCTTATGTTATGATTTTGTTTTATATTATTATAATTTGTAGCATGGTGACTCCTCAATCTAGGCCCCTGATTGTGAGGGTGTCACAAGTTTGACCGGATTTTTCGGCCAAATTCTGAGTTGTTTGATAAAAATGATTGCACGGATGTGTTTTTGGAAGTTAGAAGAATAGCCCTTGTAAATTTGGTGTGGTTCTGGTTGGGTTTTAAGGTGGCCGGAAAGCTTGGGGTTGCCGTTAATGGCGACCTTTGGCGAGAAGGACGGGGAAGGTAGTAAATTACCACTTTCCCTTGTAGTTGTAAAAACTTTGAAAACCAGTCCCTGTAGTTTAAAAACTTTGCAAATATTGGATTTCTATTTCTAAAACTGTTAGAAATATGTTGTGAACTTGATGATAAATTGAACAAAACACCTTAGTAGATTTTAACTTAGTGTTTTTGTAGCTCTCGATAGATGTTTTAATATAGTCCTGACGGATGATCTTTACAGTCCCGACGGATGACAATTTGACATCCATCGAGGGTGTAACTTATGTAATAATAAGTCTTGTAGCATATTTCTGCAAACAACAATGTTTTAGTTGAGTAGATTCTGTAAGATTCTTTAAGTCATGTTGACTACTAGTTTGATATGCAGAATAGGTTGGCTAATTGTAAATATAAGATGACTTGTAATTCTGCATAAGTGAAATATAATCAAGTGACAAAAAGACTCCCGACGGATTATCTATAAAGACTCCCGACAGATGATCAACAAGGCTCCCGAAGGATGACCATATAGTCCTGACGGATGATGATAATTAAAATAGCAGTTGACAGTGAAAACACAGTCACATGCGTCAGGTGTTTGCAAATGGAATGTGGCAGCCTAATTGCAGGATTTAGAGAACATAGAAGCATTACCATTTCTATGCAATTATAAAGATATTCAAAGATGCTGGATAGAGTAATGTAGCAGCATGAAGTTAGACTAGATTGAGTTTGTCTTATTATCTTGTCTTACTATCATGTAACTTGGTGATATATAAACCAAGTGTAGCAAGTAGAACAACTAACTGAGTGAGCATTATTTTCAGAGAGATAGATAAAGCTGTATATGTTAAGAATCTCTTTGTAATTCTGTAAGTTCTCTTGTAAGGAGCTGTGTGCTCTTCAAGCATCACATAGTTCTCAACTTTATATATATCTCCGGTGGATAAGTTCAAATCCACCACAAAGTTTTAAAGCTTTGTGTTTTGATTTCTATTATTCTTTCATTCCGCACTACTGCAAATCAAACACAGTTATATACTAAGTAAGAACATTCTTAAAATCAGAAAAAGTAGCCAAAATTACATTTAACCCCCCTTCTGTAATTCTTGTTGCATTGTTTGGGATTAACAAAAACTTTAAAAAATTGTATTTCCTTTTTATTTTAATTTCAGAAAATGATTTTTATTATTTAAAAATTCCAAAAATCCTTATTTTTAATTTTGAAAATTATTTTTAATTCAGAAATAAATCTGAATTATTTAATTAATTAATTTTAGTTAATAATTAATTATTTAATTGGTCAAATAATTTAAATATTAATTGATTAATTGATTTAATTAGTTATAATTAAATTTAATTGATTATTTAATTAGATTTAATTATTATTTATGATTTAAAAATTCCGAAAAATAGTTTCGAGCTTTAAAATATTATTCTAAATTATGTTCAAGGCTCGATAATTATTATTAAATGCTTTTAAAGTCAAATTCGGGTATTCGAACCTTATTAATTACTTATAATATGATTCTGTTAACCATTTTAATTCTGAAAAATATTCAAAATTCGTATTAAATACCCGAAAAATCATTTCAACCCCGAACTTTCTTTGAAAAGTTATTTTTATCGAATACCTTATGTGCTATGTGCTACATGATTATTGTGTAATATACTTATGTGTTTATTATTTGACGACTTTCGTCATAACTTTCAATCCATACATCGGATTCGGGTGAAACGAACATTATATAGAAGCTTATAACGAATAGAATAAGATGAGAATCAGTATTGATAGATACTTGTAATTTATATCAGAGGAAGCGAGGCATAAAAAATGAAAGCAAGTAGTCGGTGAATAAGAATCGATAGACGAGCGCAAGAAAAGTGAAGGTCAATCAAGATAAGGCAAGTGTTCCGAACCTTTATTGAAATATGTTGCTTAGTATTCCAAATAGTTCATGTTTTATATTGCAAGTACTTTGAAGTACTTAACCCTCAACCTTGATTCTTCTTATTAATCTTTAAGCTGTAAGCCTTATTCTTAGTAAACCATCGGTTGTTAATTTCCCAGATAAGAACCACAGATATACGATACTACTCCACAAATATATACATACCATACACTGATTACCGAAATAGATTTGTTTAACATATGAACATTGATATGTTATACATCGAAAGACTAATCCTTGTAACCATTAAACCCTTGTTATTCTATTATCTGATTATTTTACAGGATGGAAGCCAATCTTTATACTTACCTTGTTATACATTTATGGTGTTTACGAATCACCCTATGCTTGAGAAGAATGTTGTTTATGATTCTGTTTATTGATTTACATTATTTATTATGTTGTTATTGTAGAATTGGATTATTTTCTAAATATGGACCAGATTCATGCTCATACCAGATTCGTGGTCGTATTAGGCCAACGTGTGCCTTGGATCTAGTATACAGAGCAGAGCTGTGTGCCTTACTCGGGGTTAGTGCGTGACTGATCAGCAGCCTGACCTTGGTTTCTAAAATAAAAGTGAATATCCAATTCTAATCATTGCTTAATAAGAAACTTGATTCCTTAATTAATTTCATTTGATCATTGTTTGATCTCAGTATTGTCAATGTGACTTGCTGAGCTAGTTAGCTCACTCTTGTGAATCTGTTTATGTTCTTTTCTCGTTAAGAAGGAAGTTGTTGGTAGCGAGGATCCCCAGACCAGTGTGCGAGCTGAGAATCCAGGCTGAGATGAAATAAGCTAGTGTAAGACTTTTGTTTTAGTTTTGAGTTTGAAAGTGTGTAAGAATGTTTTATTTTTAGTTGTAAGTTCAACTAGGCGGGATTTGGTATATTGGTAATGTAAATAAGGTTATGGGGATTTGGTACATTGGTAATGCAAACTAGTTAAAAGTTCAACTCGTTTGAGATTATCACAACAAGTTAAAGTATGCACACAAGCCATAACCTTATTTACATTACCAACGTACCAAATCCCAACTACTTGAACTTACAACTGAAAATAAAATATTCTTACAAACTTTCAAACTTAAAACTAAAACAAAAGTCTTTAGCTAGCTTATTCCATCTCAACCTGGAATCCTAGCCCGCACACTTGTCTGGGGATCCTCGCTACCAACAATATCCTTCTTAATTGGAAAAGAACATAAACAGAATCACAAGAGTGAGCTAACTAGCTCAGCAAGTCACAGTGATAATACCTAGATAAAATAATGATCAATTGAAATATTATAAGGAATCAAGTTTCTTGTTAAGCAATGATTAGAATTGGATATTCACTTTAATTTTAAAAATAAAGGTTAGGCTGCTGATCAGTCATGCACTAACCCCGAGCAAGGCACACAACTTTACTCTATATACTGGATCCAAGGCACACATTGGCCTAATACGACCACGAATCTGGTCTGACCATGAATCTTGTCCACATTTAGAAAACAATCCAATTCTATAATAACAACATAATAGACAATGTAAATCAATAAGAAGAATCATAAAAAACATTCATCTCAAAGCATATGGTGATTCATAAACACCATAAAGTATAACAAGGTGTTTATAAGGATTGGCTTCCAGCCTGGGAAATAATCAAATAGTAGAAGAACAAAGGTTTAATGTTTACAAGGATCAGTCTTCTGAAGTATAAGGTACAAATATTTGCATGTTAAAAAAATCCATTCCGGTAATCAGTATATGGTATGTATCTATTTGTGGAGTAGTATCATATATCTGTGGTTCATATATGGGAATTCAACAATCGATGGTTTACAAAGAATAAGGCTTATGGCTCAAAATCAATAAGTAGAATCAGGGTTTAGGGTTAATTACTTCAAAGCACTTGCAATATAAAATTGAAACTACTTGGAATACTAAGCAACATATTTCAAGAAAGGTTCAAACACTTGCCTTATCTCGATTGACTTCCACTTCATTTGCACACGTCTATTGATTCTTATTCACCGACTACCTGCTTTTCTTTTCCACACCTCGCTTCCTCTGCTATAAATTATAATTCTCTATCAATACTTATTCTCATCTTATTCTATTCGTTACAAGCTTCTATATACCCTTCGTTTCACCCAAATCTGACTTACAGATTGAAAGTTATTAAAAAACCCCTCAAACAATATACATATAAGCATATTATACACCATTCAGATCACATATAGCATATAGCACATAAGATGTTCGATAAAAATAACTTTTCAAAAAAAGTTCGGGGTTAAAATGATTCTCCAGGTTTTAATACGAATTTTTGAACATTTTTCGGAATTAAAACGAATCAAAGAATCAGTTTATAATAAATAACAAGGTTTGAATACCCGGTTCTGATTTTAAAATCATTTAATAATAATTATTGAGCCTTGAACATAATTTAGAAAAATATTTTAAAGCTCAAAACAATTTTTTTAAAATTTTAAATTATATGAAACAATTAAATCTAATTAAATAATCAATTAAAATTAATTAATAACTAATTAAATAATCAATTAATATTTAAATTAATTTATCTATTAAATAATTAAATATTAACTAAAATTAATTAATTAAATAATTTAGATTTATTTTTGAATTAAAAATAATTTTCGAAATTAAAATAATAATTTTAGAATTTTTAAATATTAAAAAACAGAAATTAAAATAAACAGAAAATATGATTTTAAATAATTTTAGAACAAGAATTCTGTTTTTGCAAATTTCTGAAAGTACAAGGACTAAACTTCACCATCTTCAAAAGTTCAGGGACTAAACTGTAATTTTGCAATTTAGTTGCCGGAAAAATGACGGGTTCACCGGAGTCTACAACTTTGGTAACTTCATGCCACCATAAACTCTAGATTTGTTCTTTAGGACACCAGGAATCTATTCGTATAATCAAAATAAACTAATAACCCCTGAGTTGGCCGGAATAACCCGAAAAAACTCATCGGACGATGATTTCTTATTTTCTCTAGTTATCTAGATTCCGGTATCGTCTATACTTCAAACCACCACCAATTGATTTCTCTTTTCAATCTCTACATGTTGGTATCAACCAATTTCACTAATAATCCCTAGATCAAAAACCCCTAATTTCAATTGAAAACATTCATACGAATTACGAACCCTAATTTCATAATTCGAAGATTAAACATAATTTTGAACATGTTATTGAACTCCAAATTGCTATTATGACATAGAAAAATGACCAGAATCAAATTCTCTACAGCATGCAAGCATCAAACTACACAAATAACATCAAAATCAAAAATTCATATTTAAACCCTAGTTAATTCAAAATTAATTAGAAATTTAGGAAAATACGTATTGATTCCGTAGTGAAACAAGTTGTAGAATCTGATAGTACTCTTCACAAGCTTCGATTTGGTTACTCACACGCTTGATTTCGACTTCGATAACGCCTTGAAGAACACTATGAATATTAGCGTTTTTCTCTGTAAATTATATATTTTTACTGTTTGTTTATAATTATCTGTACAAAATAAAATACGGTAAGGGCTATTTATATTAATGGAATATTGGTACCCCGTTGGATCATATCGGATATAAAAATAGAATGCTTAATTGTGAAGTATTAATAAAACTGATCCAATTCGGTACCGGTTTTGGGATAATTATCAAAACCAGGCTTTTTGTAAATACAGTCTCGGTCTCAAGGGTTTGGTTACACGAATTACGAGAAGATAATATAATAATTTAATCAAAATATACTGTTTCTAAAAAATACGGGTTTTATTGATTTACAGAAACTTATACTGTATCGTAAAATTTGTGCCGGGAACCGCACGGGTAAAACCGTACTCCGGATCGAAAAATTCAAAACATGGAAAAATGCTCGGAATTATCAAATTAGGTTAGAAAGGAGTTTTCCCGAGACTTTCCGGTTGTAAAAACATAAAAACAATTGAATTCAGACGATTCCCGTTTATACAAAATAATTTACAATTATTCGGAAAAATAATTTATTAAATCCATAAACCCTTTATAAAATCATATAACAACATATAAATTAAAAGAAAAATATCAAAATTATCTATAGACATATAAAAATTAAAATACTCAAATCTGAGCACATTTAAACATCCAAACACAGATATCAATTAACAGATAATTCACCAAAATTCATATAATAATCACATAATATACATTTATTGACACAATTACATGTCATATCCCGGATATTACATCCTTCCCCCTTAAAAGGATTTTGTTCTCAGAATCTCCTAAGTAAACAAATGAGGGTACTTTTCTCGCATATCATTTTCTAACTCCCAAGTTGGCTCTTCAACCCTGAGGTTTCTCCACAATACTCTTACTAAATTTACAACTTTAATCCTTTACACTTTCTCTCTCTTTTCTAGAATCTCTATCGGATTCTCTACATTAGACAAATCTTCCTGAAGTTCTATTGGCTCATACTCGATTACATGCCTAGAATCTGGATTATACTTTTTAGGCATTGACACGTGAAATACATTATGAATATGCTCCATATGTGGGGGTAACACCAATTCGTAGGCTACCTTGCCGATACATTTCAAGATTTCAAAAGGTCCAACGTATCTGGGACAACTTTCCTTTCTTTCCAAATCTGGATAATCCTTTCCATGGTGACACTTTTAACAATACTAAATCTCCTTCTCCAAACTCCATGTCCTTTCTAGTTTGATCTGCATATTTCTTTTGATGATCCTGCGCTATAATTAACCTTTTCTGAATAACCTCAATAACTTCCTTTGTTTGTTGCACCAACTCGGGTCCAAGCATCTTACATTCTACAACTTCATCCCAATACACTGGTGATCGTCATTTGCATCCATAAAGAGCTTCGTAGGGAGGCATTCTGATATTGGCGTGATAACTATTGTTATAAGCAAATTCTATTAAGGGCAAATGCTCATCCTAACTTCATTTGAAATCAATAGCACAAACACGTAACATGTCTTCAATTGTCTGAATCATTCTCTCGCTTTGGCCGTTAGTCTGTGGATGATAAGCTGTACTCATATTCAACTTGGTTCCCAAACATTCCTGAACACTTCTCCAAAATCTTGAATAGAATCGCGGATCTCGGTCTGATATAATAGATATAGGGACTCCATGATGAACTACTATTTCCTTCAGATACATGTGAACCAACTTGTCCAGTGAAAATCTTTCATTAATAGGCAGAAAATGAGCTGACTTAGTTAGTCTGTCCACTATAACCCAAATGGCGTCGTGGTTCGCTTTCGTCCTTGGTAAGCCGACTATGAAATCCATAGCAATGTGTACCCACTTCCATTCCGGAATCTCCAACGGTTACAATAATCTACTTGGTCTCTGATGCTCCGCTTTAAATCTTTGACACGTATAACATCTACTAATCCATTTTACAATTTCTCTTTTCATGCATGGCCACCAATAATTCTCTTTTAAATCTCTATACATCCCGGTACTCCCTGCATGGATTAAATACTTTGAATTATGAGCTTCCTATAGAATTTCATTATTTAACTCCGTCACTGTTGGAATCCAAATTTTGGAAGAAAATCTGAGTACCTTGATCGTCCTTCTGAGTGTATAAATCCTCTCCTACCAAACGATTGATTTCCTGGTCCATTACTTCCTCTTGGCATTACTTTATCTTTTCTAACAACTCTGGCCAAAAATTCGTTGTTAGGTCACACACACTGTAGAAGGGGGTTGAATACAGTGTATACTACAATCAAATTGAATTAAGAACACAAGTATGAAACACAGAACAATCTTATTAATAAAACAGTATTACAATGAAACCGTTCTCTCTCAGTGATGAACAAATATCATGAGAGTTGCTAGGATTACAATGAATAATATTCTCGATTAAGATAACACATATAGTGTAAACCCTATGCTATGTTTATATAGACACACAGTTACAAGATAATCTTCTAATTGATATCGAATATAAGTCTGCATCCTAAAATATATCAACTAGTTATCTTTTCTTCCAAGTATTCTATTCTTCATAGAATTCTTCTCCATGCATATCTCTTCTTGTTTTAGTCTTGATCTTCTTTCCTTTCAATCAGTCACCTTCCTTATCTGAATGTCTTCTTAAGTCCTGATATTATCTCTTGATAAATATCTTCTGATATCTTAAGTTCTGATAACTTAAGTTCTGATATCTTAAGTTCTGACTTCAGTAGTACTGATTTCCAGTTAAGTCCTGATTTGTCCTGTTAGTCAAGATCTGAAAACTAAACACAAATCACTATTAGACATGACATCACAAATATATCTAACAAACTCCCCCAACTTATAAATTAGCATAATATACAAGTTTAATAAATATTTGATGATGTCAAAAACATTAAGTACAAATGCATATGAGAATTTTGACTAAGTAACTACAACTCACAGTCCTTGTAGCTTTTACCATCCTTAAGGTCTGATATCAGCTTTAGCCTGTATATCCTTCAAAATTTATCAGCTGTAGTTCTTGACTTGGCTTCAGTGTGTAATCTCTTTAATGTCAGGAGTTGTTCTGAGATAGTTCTTCAAAAGAGTTCTCTCAGCATATTCAAGTTCATTCTGCATCCTTCTTTTTGCATCTTTAAGTTCAACTGCATCTTCACCTGTTTCAAAGATAGCAGCCCTGAGATCATTTATTTTTGCTTTCCATATATCCTGATCCAGTCTGATAATATAGGCTTTATCAGACTCTTGATTGAATTCAAGACCTTTAATACCAAGATATGTAGTGATGATTTTGGCAGTATTAGGCTTCATCTCAACTATATCACCATTGTGAGCTCTGTACTTGAGATAGTATGGTCTGTCAAACTTTACAGAGTAAAGTTTCTTCTGCCTTTGAATATCAGATTTTAAGTAACTGGCAGCACCATCTGTTGAACTATTTTTCACTTGAAGTAGAAATAGCACATGTTGCAATTCTTCAAAGTACTTTAAACGAATAGCATTCTTTCTAATCTGGAATACCCTCCCATCTGTCATGAAATATAAAATGATATCTTCCTTCAGTACAGAGTGGTAAACCATTTGTACAGACTCAAGTTGATACAATCTTTCAGGAGTTGTTCCTACTCCTGGTTCACTCAAAGAAGTTGGATAAGAGGTAGTATTATTTACTCTCTTTTCTTTAGAACTACCCAATCCTGATTTGCCTCTAGCTTCCTTTCCTCGAATAACTCTTGCTTCAAAACCTCTTGATGTAGTCTTCAAAGGTTGAGTAGATTGTTGAGCTTTAGTAAACCCAGGTAGTAGAATTTTTGAAGGTTTAACATGAGCAATGTCAGAGGTTTCCTTTTCTTTATCTTCTGATATCAAGCCAACTTGAGCTCTGTCAGAGGTTGCTTGCTTCATTGTCATATCAGAATTTACTAAGTCCTGATCTTGAACAACATGAGCTATGTCAGAGGTTATTTGAATATTCTTTTTCTTCAAAATCAGACTAGTATCTTCATCAGATTTTGCTTCCAGATCCATGATTGGCATATATACCTTTACAGGTTCATCAATTTTTGCTTTACCCTTGGATCTAGAATCAACTTCCACCTGTGATTTGGACTTGGCCTTAAATGCTTCATTATCTTTCCTTTCTTTAATCATAATTCCCTTAGGCTTAGGTGGTTTCTTTGCAATAACTTGAGCTTTAGACTTTGACTTGACATTTTCTGCTTTAAGTATGACTTCTTCTTCCTTCAGACTTTCAATATCCATGCCTGGATTGTCCTTTAGGAACAACCTTTTAGAAATCTCTTCATCAAGTTTCAAAGTATGTTCACTAGAACTCATCCTTTTAACAGTATCAGAACTTGTTCTTCTCCCAGCATCAGAACTTGTTCTCTGTGTACAAGTTCCTTCTTTCCTAGATGAAGAGCCTTTGCCTTGACCATGACCTTTACCCCTTTCAGAGTTTCCCTGGTCATCATTATCATCATCCTTACCCTTCAGTGATTGATCAGTTTTGCATTTGGACTTAATCACTTTCTCCCCCTTTTTGGCATCATCAGGTAGAAGGAGAGAGATAAGCAATTCCACAAAGTTTTGGATTTCATTGAGTTGATCTTGTATAGCAGCTTGATTCTTCAAAATATCAGATATTTGAGCTTGCTGCTTTTCTTGAGTCTTTTCTATGTACCCAATACGGTCAAAGGTTGGCTTAAAAACCTGTTATTTTCCAATTTGACATTCATGTCTTGCTGAATTAGGGTTTCTTGAATTTTGTTCACCTTGGCTTGAGTTATTGAGTGTTGACCTTGAAGGTGCCTTATACTCAATGCAGTAACTCTGAGCTATGCTTTGAAGTCATCATTCATTAGCATCTCATCAGCTTTAGCCAGATGCGCAGCAAGAATATTTGCAGTGGGAACAAAATCAACTTTGTTCCATTCCTTGGTCCATTCCCTTCCTCTATTTGTTTCACTCCAAGGTACTGGTGCATCCTCTCTCACAAACTTTTTAATCAAATCAGCTTTATTAACTGTTTGTAGAGGTGCATGTCCTGAAGGACCAGCTGCATCAGCATTTGTATTAGTAGCAGCTTCACCAGTATTTTCAGCATTTACAGCATCAGAACTTACAGAGCCTGCAAAATCAGCTTCCTCTGATAAAATGATAGTATGTGAGGCTATAGAGGTTTCAAAATCATCCTCTAAGTTCTCATCAACATCCAAATTCTGATGCTCACCTAATATCTGATCTTCATCATCTAGATTCAGAAGAGGTGTTGCTGGAATATCTGCATTGAAATCAGCATCTAAAATTGGTGTTGTTGGTGGAGTATGTTGAGGAATGGGTGGAGCTTCCAAGTACAGAACCTCAGGCACAACCAAGTTGTGAATATCTATTTCAGCACTCGTACCTGGGTCTTCAACATGTACTTGTTCAATGATAGGAGACACAGGAGGTGTAGGCATTGGCTCTGGAATATTCTCTGGCTCTAAAAATAGGAGATTTATGAGCTTCAGTAAGGTCTGGTTCAGGAGTGGGAAGTAATTCAATCAAAATTGGTTCTGTTGGGATCAGAGATTCCTGACCCCTTCCTTAGCTGCTGATTCCATCCCTTCTTCAGAGTTTGATGATTCACTTACAGCCCTCCTTGCTCTTTGTTTTTTAAGTCTCTTAGCTGAAGTAGAGACTCTGGGAGTTTCATCATCAGGGTTTAGCTTTTTAAGCCTTTTTAGGGGCCTAGAACTCCCAATTTCATGAGCTTTCTGAGAAGACACTTCCTCAACTGCTTTTACAAAAGGTTCTGATATTTGAACCTGTGCCTCACTGTGACGCCCTCCAAACCCGGGTCAGAAGTTTGGGGCTCACAACACACACTACAATATTTAAACCTGTATATAAAGTATTATATGCATTGACCCTTCTTTACACATCCACGGATCGCAACAGGTTAAAGTATAAAAACAAGCCACAACCTTATCTTTTATTACATCGTACCAAATCCTAACTAGTTCAACTTACAACCGGTAATGATGACATTTTACAATATTACACCACCCATCTATAATATAAAGCTCCTGCTAGCTCGATCCAACTTAAACGGAAATCTTAGCTCGCGCACTGGACAGAGAATCGTCGTTACCAACACTTTCTTCTTCAACTGTTGAAAACATAATTTTTTTTGCAAGAGTGAGCTTACTAGCTCAGCAAGTAATCATAGCAGCAATTGAGGTTAAACAATTACCAAATTGAAATGATTCAGAAGAATCAAGTTTCTGAATAAGCAATGATTAGAATTGGATATTCAGTTTTCATTTTAAAAACCAAGGTTAGGCTGCTGATCAGTCATGCACTAACCCCAAGCAAGGCTCCCAGCTCTTCTCTATATACTGGATCCAAGGCACGCATTGGCCTATTATGACCACGAATCTGGTCTGACCACGAATCTGGTCCACATTTATAAAACTATCCAATTCTAAAATAATTCAATACGATAACCAATGTAAATCAATAAGTTGAATCATAAACAACATTTATCCTGAAGCATAGGGTGATTCATAATACCAAGTAGGTATAACAAGGAATCCAAAAAGATTGGCTTTCAATCAAGGAAAGAATCAGAAAATAGAAGACCAAGGGTTCAAGGGTTCCAAGAATTGGTCTTCTATTAGACAAGGAATAAGGGGTGGTATGTTAAGAAACTCAATATCCGAATCAGTATGTGGTAGATATGTATTTGTGGAGTAGTATCGTATATGTTTGGATCATATCTGGGAATTCAACAATCAATGGTTTATGAAGAATAAGGCTTATGGCTCAAGATCAATAAGAATTAGGGTTCAAGGTTAAATAGTTTAAAGCACTTGCAATATAGAACACGAATTATTTTGAATAATAGCGACATGTTATGAAAACAGTTCAAAAATATTTGCAACATATCTTGAAGAGAAGCTCAGAAGTACTTGCCTTATCACGGACGATTTCCACTTTACTTGTACTCATCTAACAATTTTACTCATCAACCACTTTTCTTTTCTTTCTATGCCTTGCTTCTATTTATCAATCACTTTCCTTCTCTTTCTATGCCTTGCTGACTCTGCTAGGCATCACAAATGTCTATCAATTATTCATACTCGTATTATTCTAATCGTCACTTAGACGTCATAAGCTTTTATCTACCTTTCGTTTCACCCAAATCCGATTTACGGATTAAAAGTTATGACTAAAACAATCAAACCATAACTACATAGGCATATAACACATCAATCAGTGAACACGTAGCACATACCACGTAAGGTATTCGATCAAAATAATATTTCAAAGAAGATTCGGGGTCAAAATGATTTTTCAGGTATTTAATATGAATTTTTGAACATTTTTCGGAATTAAAACGAGTCTCCGAATCATTTTAAAATTAAATAATAGGGTTCGAACATCTGAATCTGACTTTAAAATAATTTTATAATAATTGTTGAGCTTCGAAAATAATTTAAAATAATATTTTAAAGCTCGAAATTATTTGTCGGAATTTTTAAATCAATTTTAAATAATTAAATCTAATTATTTAATCAATTAAAATCAATCAATTAATTATTAATTAAATTAATTAATCAATTAATTATAAATTAATCGATTAATTAAAATAATTCAAAACTAATTAAAATTAATTAATAAAATAATTTCGATTTATTTTTGAATTAAATAAATAATTAAAATAATTTTCTGAATTAAATAAATAATTTTCCGATTTTTAGAATAATAAAAATATCATTTTAAAATAAAACTAAATAGCAATCCCATTTTTTATAATTTCTGAAAAGGCCAGGGACTAAGATATAACTTTATTGAAATTTAGGGGACCAAACTACAGTTTGGTCACCTTCCCCGGCAACTCAGGGGGCGACGGCGGCGGCGGCACCGCCGGCCGGCTTGTCCCTGCCCAGAATATAATATCCAGGATATATCGTGTAATTATTTTTTCTAATTAAATAATTATTATGTGTGTTCAGTATCTATTCTGTGAATTAATTGCTAAGTGTTATTTGTATTTGGATATTCAAAAATAATATTAATTGAGTATTTTAATTTTTATATGTTCAAAATAAAATATAGATAATTGTCATATCTTCCTAATTATCTTTATGTTGAGTTATGAATTTATAAGAATCATATGAAATTTATAAAATCTTTTTCCGGGTATTTAAAATTTATTTTATAAAAACGGGAACCAACCGACGTCACCCGTTGTTACGTTTTTGGAACCCGAAACTCTTCCGAGAATTCCTTCCAAACCTAATTGTAATATTCCGAGCATTTTCCATGTTTCGACTTTTTCGATCCGACGTACGGTTTGTCCTGCGCGGGTCCCGGCGCAACATTTTCGATACAATATTCGTTTCGGTAAATCAATAAAACTTGTATTTTCGATAAACGGGAGCTTTTTATTAAACTATCACAATTATCACTTCGTAATACGTGTAACCAGGCGCTGAGACCAAGACCGCAGTACAAATTATACTGATTTGGATAATTATCCCGAAAACCGATACCGTTTGGATCAGTTTTTACAAATAAACGTGCCGTTTTATATCCGGAATGATCCAACAGGATACTAATTTTCCGTAAATATAAATAGCCTTTTACCGTATTTTATTTCGTATCAAAATCATTTGCAGACAGATAATTATATAATTTTACAGAGAAAAATTATATATTCATAAACTGTTTCAAGAATCAAACCAACTTTTGAAGGTATTATTGATCTTTGTTTGAAAAGCTCGAGTACCAGATTTGAAGGTCTTGAAGAGCTCTATCAGATTCCATAACCTATTTTACTGCAGAATCAAAGGTTGATTTTATATATTTTTATTAAATTTCGAATTATTTTGATTAAAAATATGAATTTTTATTCGGATAATTGTTTGTATGATTTGATGATTGCATGTTGTAGAGCTTGTTTTCCTGATGATTTTGGTATATTATACGTCTGATTTGGAGTTCAATAACATGTTCAAATTTGAGTTTAATTTTCGAATTTTAAAATTAGGGTTTATAACCCGTATGAATGTTTTCAATTGAAATTTGGGGGGTTTTTGATTCAGGGGTTATTAGCTGTTGATTTATAGTGGGTTGTGTTCCTTATGAAATTTGCAATCGATTGGTATATAGCTCGTTAACAGAGGATTAGTGAATTGAAGGGAGTTGTGTTTTGAAGGTTTACGATGTTCGCCGGAAACCGGCGATGTTCTTGGCCAATTTCCGGCCAGAACATGAATGATTAGAATGATTTGTTTGCATGAATATGTTCCCGGTGAAGTGTAGTTGTGATCTGGACAGTTTGGTGGCCTGAGGTGGCTGGAATCGTGTTCTCCGGCCACACTCCGGCGAAGTCGACGGCGGGGCTGGTAAAATTGCAAACAGACCCCTGTAGTTTTAAAAACGATACAGTTAGGTCCCTGAAGTTTCCAGACTTTGCAAATTTAGGATTCCTGTTTTAAAAATGTTTAAAAATCATATTTCCTATTTATTTTTATTATAAAAATTCGTTTTTAATTTCTGAAAATTCCAAATATTATTATTTTAATTCCAAAAATTATTTTTAATTCAAAAATAAATCTGAATTAATTAGTTAATTAATTTCAGTTAATTTTTAATTGATTAATTGGTCAATTAATTTGAAAATTAATTGATTAATTGATTTGATTAATTATTAATTAGATTTAATTATTTAAAAATGATTTAAAAATTCCGAAAAATAGTTTCGAGCATTAAAATATTATTCTAATTTATTTCCAAGGCTCGATAATTATTATAAAATTGTTTCGAAGCCAGAATTGGCTAATTGAACCCTGTTTATTTACCCGAAATTGATCCAACGACCCGTTTTAATTCCGAATTTTTTTTTAAAAATCATTTTAAATACTAGAAAGCCTATTTATGACCTGAGACTTCTTTACAAATGATATATCATTGATTACGTGACATATTATGTGTTATATGTGATTTGTTGGTTGACTGTCGGTCTCTATATTCGATGTGTACTTGTTTATTGCATAACTTTCAATCCGTTAATCGAATTTGGGTGAAACGAAGGGTAGATAGAAGTATGTGTTGAATAGAATCGTATGAGTTGATTATTGATAGATGCTTATGATATGTGAGCAGAAGAGGCAAAATGTAGGAAAGGAAACAAGTAGTTGAGGAGTAAGGCGGTTGAGATTAGAAGCGAGTACAGTGTAGTAAGCTAACACCAGGCAAGTGTTCTGAACTTTCTCGAGACATTGTTGTGATTGATAGTCCTGTTTTAAATTGCAAGTGCTTTGAAGCACTAAAACCCAAACCCTGATTCCAGTTTTGATCTTGAGCCGTAAACCTGATTCTTTCTAGACCATTGATTGTTGTATACCTAAACCCGAACCACAAATATACAATATCATTCTGCAAATACATACAAACTATATACCAAACACTGAATCAAATTATCTTCACACTCAAACCATTGTATCATACGCTTTGAAAGGCAAAATTCTTGAAACCTTGAAACACTGATTCCTTTGTTATCCAATTCTTTCATTACCCAACAGCTAAGCTTTGAAAATGCCATATTGATCCTCACGAACTCTGAAACCATTTCATTATGAAACATCCAATGTTGTTAATGATTCTGTTTATTTTTTATTATTTCTTATTATGTTATTATGCTAGAATTGGATTATTTTTATAAAAATTGTGGACCAGATTCGTGGTCAGACCATATGATGGTCAAATTAGGCCAATGTGTGCCTTGGATCCAGTAGTTAGAGCAATGCTGTGTGCTTTGCTCGGGGTTAGTGCGTGACTGATCAGCAGCCTAACCTTGGTTTTTAAAATGAAAGTATAATGTCCAATTCTAAATCATAATTCATTGTTCACTTGATATCGTAACCATTTTCACCTGATGATCATTATTCTCAGTTTTATCATTGTGACTTGCTGAGCTAGTTAGCTCATTTGTGCGATGTTATTTATGTTCTTTTCCAGTTAAGAAGGAACAGATTGGTAACGAGGATCCCCAGTCCAGCGCAAGAGCTAGGGGTTCAGGTTGATCGAGCTGAGCTAGTAGGCTTCTTTTGTGATAATATAAGTTTGTAAAAGTTTGTAATAATGTTTAATACTCAGTTCTGAGTTTGGATAGTTGGGATTTGAACAGTTTGTAATATAAGTGTGTGTTTGGCTTGTGTGCATACTTTAACCTGTTGCGGTCCGTGGTGGTTGGTAAGTAGGGTCACTGCATATTATTATTATCTTTATTATTGTTATAAGCAGGTTATAAATAAGGTGTGTGTGGACCCCAAACTTCTGACCCGGGTTTGGAGGGCGCCACACAGAACATACTCAAAGTGTCTAGATTTGTACTTCCCGATATCAACAATCATTCCATATAGTTAATTTTACAAATAATCAACAAATAAGATGGAAAAATCCGGTTGAAATAAACGCCGCCGCCGTCGAGTTCAAAACTCCAGCGATGCGGTTCCGACCTTCTTCCTCCAATACAATTACACCACTCGAATCCCCTTGACACGATCTATATTATGGTGTAACTTGTTTCATTCCAGAATCATTACAATGGAAACCACCAATTACGAATTAAAAATATTCAAGAACATAAACCCAGTTTTTAATCCCAAGAATCAAACAACAATTTCTATATGTTATTGGACTCCAAATTTGAAGTATAATATACCAAAATGACCAGAAAAAGATTATCTACCCGATTATATCATCAAATCATATCAAAAAATATCAAGAACAAAAATTCATATTTTAATTCATAAATAATTTGATATAAAATAATTAAACCAGAAAAATACCTTGATTTCTGGGCAAAAACAAATGGTTGATTCAGGAAAAAGATTTCGAGAGCTTCATTTTGATATGCTGCACGCCCAAATTGGAGTTCGGTAACGCCTTTGTTTGTGCGTTTGATTTTCAAGAACGTATCGGTTTTTAGGGGTTTTCTCTGAAATTACTATATTTTTACTGTTTGTAAATGAATAAACGAATAAAATGAAATAAGAAATATGCTATTTATATTTACGGAATATTGGTTCATTCTGGATCATTTTGGATCGTTAAATTAGTTGCTTAGTCGCTAAGTAACTGCAATAACGATCCGATTTGATATCAGTTTTGGATAATTATGCCAACCGGAATTTTTATAAAACACTTTATACGCAAATAATGTAATAATATCTCGTCTTTCGAGAATACGAGTTTCGTTGATTTACAGAAATGATTATCGTATCAAAAATCTTGCGCCTGGCCGCGCACGGGTCAAACCGTAATCTGGATTGAAAAAGTCAAAACACGGAAAATGTCCGGAATTACCAGATTAGGTTAGGAAGGAGTTTTCGGAAGAGTTTCAGGTTGTAAAAACGTAAAAATGGTTGAAGTCGGACGATTCCCGGCTTTATAAAATAATTTTGTAATTATTTAGAAAATAATTAATAAATTCATAAATCAATATAAAATCATTTAACAGCCCAAAAATTACCATAAAAATACCGTAATTATCTATATTTTATTCTGGTCATATTAAAATTAACAAACTTATAGTGTATCACATATAAGCATTCACATATTCACACCAATCATCAAATAATTCACCAATAAAATCACATAATAATTATATAAAAATTATTTATTAATAAAAATAATTACACGCGATATCCCGGATGTTACATCCTTTCCCCCTTGAAAGGATTCTGTCCTCAGAATCATACTAAGGATCAGATAATGATATATTTAAGGATCTCACTTCCATTTTCTCAGGTTGATCTTTCGACCCTACAACTTTTCATAAACTTTTACTCAACAGCATCACTCACTACTTATCAGCCTCTTATTGGCATCATTATCCATCTGATGCTCATATCATTCAACTCAAGTCTCCATTTTATATATAATGGAGCTAAATTACTCTTCCTGAGTATATGTGTATAAATATCGTATGAATCTGCTAAACGTGTGGCGATGAAGCCAACTTACTTACACTTAACCTGACTATTTTACTGTCTCAAAAGGGACCAGCATAATGCTTACTAATTAGCTTTTCTTTGTAATTCTAGTAATTTGTGCTCGTGAACGTTTGCAATAGCTACTAGTTGTTGAATATCCTTCCCATATTTTTCTCTATTCAATTAACTTAGTTCATAATCACTTCGAATCGCATTCGAGGCACTTTAATCGTTCTTTTAATCTTCTCGTCCATCTGCGAATGATATACTGGAATTATGGCGTATTCGATTTCTAACATTTTCAAGATTACTCTAGAGTTAACAATTAACGAGAAAATCTCGACTGCATATGACTGACGCACAGACTTATCACCATTTTTCATTTTCCTTGAAGCACAATCGAGGATGTTTATCGAGCGAAGATCTCTTACCATTTTAAAGAAAGTACACTAACCTGGAGGTATCACCGGCAAATTTTTAACCTATATTATCATTTATTTTGGTTTTAAGGAGTTCCTATACGAAACTGACCGCAATGCTTTCCTTAACGTCTAATCACATATAACGTTTATTCTTTCCTTATGCCATACTTATCTGAAAATTTTCTTTGACATCTATGTCTCGTATCATACCTTCGGAGTAGCTTGAATCTCTTGAGTTATCATTGTTCAACCAAATTCCTATCTTTTTAGTTCCACTTTACTTAATATCCATTCTTCTAGAAGTAGTACATACCATTCTAGTTCGACATAATTTATCATATTCTAAATATTCTTATCAAATTTCAAATCACATAATATTAATCATCTACAACTAGTTCCTGGATTTGATGACGTACCACCATTTCTTCAAGCAGCAACTAACCCACCTTTGGTTCTCAGGTGGCATCACCATAACGTTTCTTGGCAAAATATATCTGTCTAGTCTTTGATGTCCCGCCTTAACTCCTCGATACGTGTAACATTTGCTAATCTATCCCACCTTTTCTTTTTTCATATCTAGCCTCGAATAATTTCCCTCTAAATCTATATACACATTGGAACTTCATGGATGGACCGATTGTCTTGAGTTGTGAACCTCTTGTAAAATTCCATTCTTCTATTCTGTCACTGGTGGAATCCCATATTCTGAGGTGAAATCTGGGAATGCCTTGATCATCCTTTTGAGTATATATATATATATATATATATATTTTCTTTAATGTTAATATCTTGATCTATTATTTCCCCTTGACGTTTCTTTACCTTCTTTAGCAATCCTGGCTGAAATGTTATACTATACATCTTTGCATTGTTATGTTTGCAAGCTCTGGCTTCCAATTTCAACTTTTGAAATTCCTTGTAGAATTCTTCTGACACGGTCAACACGTTCGGTCTTTCCTTTCTGATTAATGCATCTGTTACTACATTTGCTTTTCCTGGGTGATAGTTAATCATGCAGTTATAGTTCTTGCTCAACTCCAACCATCTTCGCTGTCGTTCATATTACCATATCTTGCATATATCCTGGCATATTATATAGTTTCTTTATCATCCTTTTGATTCCACTTCCTTTTCCATCTCTGTTCCTCATTCTCATAGCTTATTCAGAGCCGAACTCTTGACATTAATACTCATTTTGTTGTCATATCAAATTAGATATTAATACGAAGTTTGATGCTCACAACATCCCATTCTAAAGTAAACATCAATCATCTGTATTAATACCACTTTCGATATCTAACAACAACCTAAGTATCAACATCAATCGGAAACTGAATTAAAACTATATCTCACACTTAGTCCAAAATAGAAATATTTGACAAATCATTTATTTTATGAGTATCACAACAATTTGGAAACAAGACGTTCTTTGATAAAACTTTGTTGCAGATGATAAAATCTCCTTGTCTGTCTAATAAAATCCATATTGGTGTAACTATGAATCTCTGCTTTATTCCATCTCCCTTCTTTCTTTCTTCTCGTTGCTTCATCTTAAATCTTTAGCTCTTGAAAATAGTCTTCTCACTTTTCCATACAAATGACTTTTTATTTCTCTTGTCCATTATGAAGGGCATGCTCATCCAAGTAAAAACTCACACATTTGCAGCGATTTCTGAATTCTACTAGCATCCTTACTTCTTCCCAATTCCTCATTATTTAGATTTCAAATTTAAAAGTCACATAAAAATTTGACTTAATCTAATTGGAATCGATCTCCATGTAACTGATCATTAATTGGTACAATTGGCCAATTAACTTACTTAATTGATCAATTGCACCAAGTGATGACTAGCTAAATGAAATCAAAGACCAATTATATATAGTCGAATTGGATGTAACAACCTCTTTCGAGAATCGAGATCACAACTAATTGGAGTATCAACATTAATATCTATAACATAGAGAAGTCTACTTTCCCTTTTTATGAGTAGGGTACTTTCCCAAAAATTTGGGCAACATCTTCTTTACATTATCGACTACCAGTCGGACTCAAGCCAACACCCGCAATCAATCAAATAACCAACAATCAACCCTCAAATATACCAGTCCTCTTTCACTTTCCAAACTCACCAATTCACCACCTCATGTAATATTAATCAGTACAACCCATGTCTCTAATTCAACTTAAGGTTATAGCGAACAATTCTTATTATACCATACCTTTTTCTCATATTCTCTGATTATAACAGAATATCACTACTGAGTACAATTACAAATTATTCTAAAATTCTTCTAGTTCATGTTTCAATTCAAGCTCTCTATTTAACAATTAGTCCACCCTGGCAGTATACACTTGTCCTTATTAACTTGTTCAACCTTTGATGACCAACACCTGGTCTCAATCAACACTCTTAAAATCTTGCGAATGAATACATTTCGTTTTAAAGCTTCACATCTTAAAAATTATTGCAGTCAAACCGCCATACCTTCATCTTCCCTTATGTCTTTCCATATTGAACCTTCTTTATCATCCCTGCTACAAGCGTAAATTTTACCACAACTCATTTTCTTGAGTTGGGGAAAGCCCAACCATCCCTTGATGAACACACTTTAAAGTTTATCCATATTTAAAATTTCTTTGATCTTGAATCTTCATGATAAATATTTCCCACATGATTAAGGTATGCTTCATCTTCACAATGTATTACTTGATTATCTGGTTATTGTTAAGAATTTCTTCATTCGCCTTCATTGTCCAATCGATCATTTTCCTCGTCTGATACATGCAACTTTACTTTCGTGTTTCCCTAGTTAATTTACCTCATACAGTTTGCTAATTACTCCAATTCATGCCAAAATCTCAGACTCGAAACGTATCATGTATATAGATTTTCCGCCTTTGATTTGATACTCTCGCAATTATGCCGTTATCGGTATACGGATTCTTCTCTACACGTAAATGTCCACCATTTATCGGCTTGCAATTGTCCATAATTGTTACGTAACTCCGTCTGCTACACGGGTTTATCTCGCTTTCTTTTTAAAACATTCAAAGAGTAGACCATACACAAGAAGGAATTTGTGTATATGATTCTGATTGAAACTTTCTGTAAGGGATAAGAGTACAAGGAAACAATTGGAGAAATTCATGAATCAACCAAATCAGGATTTAAGAAGAAAGAATGAATAGATTTGAATAGGAGTGAGACAACCATATTAGTACTCAAGATGGCCAGTCTTTCATATCATATGGCACACAACACATGATTAGGTGGCGTCCCACCAGACTTTTTGTCATTTCGACAAATCGTCACACAATGACACTGCTTGTCCCAATTTGGAAATAATGTTTTGAAGAAGGAATGATATGAAAGGGATTCAACAATCACCTTATAAAGCTGATCATGAAAGAAGTTCATACTTTACTCGAGATTTATAAGAATGATAAGAAAGAATGATATCATTGGTCGCCATTCGCATTTTATCTGTTTACAGCTTCAACGCTTTTCCGATCAATAGATCCCATGCCAAGTCGTATATCAACTTTAGAAAGTTCTCAGAAATGCTTTCTTGAATCGATTATTAAAATAATTTCCCACTTACTAGGTCTTGTATCTTTAACGTCACGCTTCCACGTTCGTATACGATTCTATTTACAATCGTACGAGATTTATGCTCATAACTTCAAATTTTGCTTATGCTGCTAATCGTTCAACTTGTCGCCTCTTTTTCCTAATAACATTCTCTCTTTATAAGGTCTAGAGATTTCCTTAATCTTCTTTGCTCGTACTCAACTTCTCGTGAATCGACATATTCCTCGTGCTCTAATCGTCTCAACAGTTTCTCCGTAATAGCGGGTCCACTTGTCCTTCTAAAGGAACCATACTAATTTCTATAACAAGTATTCATCTGGATAATCTGAATCGAACAAGAAACTCAAGTAGTACTTGGACAACCAAGTTTTTAAAACTTATTTTGTTCCAAGGAAATTTTAGAAAAATTTTATGAAGAAAATCTCTTTGGAAAACTGGTTTAAAATTTTGAGAATCATACACATGGTCGTCATTACTATAAGAGTTGGTTATCGTTCTCCTCAACTATCCCAAGGAATCCAATTAGGAAAATAATCAGATAAGAGCCCATTCCTTTTTCCATATATCTTGTAACCCTTATTAAGTCTATTTTGCCTTTATTGGTCAACCAAACTCTAGTTACCGTTGCATACTATCTTATTCGTAACTTCACTTCTAGTCTCCCATACTGGTAACATTCCCATTCTCATCTCCTACGGTTACTAAGTATAACAAATTTATCCCGTAATCATCCGATTTATTTTATAACACAAGGTCGATTTATATCACATACTTCTATATGTATCATGTTTGATCATATCATTGTCATATAACTTTAAGAAAACTCTCGATTTCCAATCCTCTCAAATTTCTTTAAAGACTCATCTACCTCACTCCACAAGATAATCGTGGGTGGCATACTCATTAGTAGCTCCCTATAATCTGGTAGCGGCTATTTTCCGAAACACACGTATCCTCACTCTAGGTTCTTCTAACATTTCTTAATGCCTTGTATACTCAACATATATTATAGCTTCTGAATCCATCCTTCTGGGTGTTGTTACTTCATAAGACGAGTTTTGAATGGATGTTATAGAACAGAATGTAGAGTGGAGAGAAAAGATGCGCACACAACTGAATATCCGGTAGAGCTAGAATCAGCGTGTGGGGGAAATTCTCGAATAGATAGTCTCGCATCAGGGGATGAGATAATAATGTGAAAAGGTACAACCGTCGCAATAGGAGGTGACATGGCGGATACCGGTGGACGAGCAAGGTGTGAATCAGATGATAGTCTTCCGAATGAAGGCTCCGAATGATCAGACGATCCGGGAATAAAAGAATCTTCCATCGTCGCCATCTGAAAATTGCGTCACTAGATAAGGATGTCGAATTTCATCACGAATCCCACTAAAACCTACTATTTGATCGCACTCAACCTCTCGACGTTCTATATTTCTATTTCCTAAACCTAATCCTAACCCTCTATCCATTCCCGACAATCTAGGCTTGTTTCAGTGACTTATAACCTGTAGCTCTGATACCAACCTGTGACGCCCTCCAAACCCGGGTCATAAGTTTGGGGCTCACAACACACACTACAATATTTAAACCTGTATATAAAGTATTATATGCATTGACCCTTCTTTACACAACTACGGATCACAACAGGTTAAAGTATGAAAACAAGCCACAACCTTATCTTTTATTACATCATACCAAATCCCAACTAGTTCGACTTACAACCGGTAATGATGACATTCTTACAATCTTACACCACTCATATATAATATAAAGCTCCTGCTAGCTCGATCTAACTTAAACGGAAATCCTAACTCGCATACTGAACATGGAATCGTCGTTACCAACACTTTCTTCTTCAACTGTTGAAAACATAAATTTTTTTGCAAGAGTGAGTTTACTAGCTCAGCAAGTAATTATAGCAGCAATTGAGGTTAAACAATTACCAAATTGAAATGATTCAGAAGAATCAAGTTTCTGAATAAGCAATAATTAGAATTAGATATTCGCTTTTCATTTTAAAACCAAGGTTAGGCTGCTGATCAGTCACGCACCAACCCCAAAGCAAGGCTCCCAGCTTTGCTCTATATACTGGATCCAAGGCACGTATTGGCCTATTATGACCACGAATTTGGTCTGACCATGAATCTGGTCTGACCATGAATCTGGTCCATATTTATAAAACTATCCAATTCTAAAACAATTCAATATGATAACCAATGTAAATCAATAAGCTGAATCATAAACAACATTTATCTTGAAGCATAGGGTGATTCATAATACCAAGTAGGTATAAAAAGGAATTAAAAAAGATTGGCTTTCAATCAAGGAAAGAATCAGAAAGTAGAAGACCAAGGGTTCAAGGGTTCCAAGAATTGGTCTTCTGTTAAACAAGGAAAAAAGGGTGGTATGTTAAGATACTCAATATCCGAATCAGTATGTGGTAGATATGTTTTTTTGGAATAGTATCGTATGTGTTTGGATCGTATTTGGGAATTCAATAATCAATGGTTTATGAAGAATAAGGCTTATGGCTCAAGATCAATAAGAATCAGGGTTCAAGGTTAAATAGTTTAAAGCACTTGCAATATAGAACACAAATTATTTTAAATAATAGCGACATGTTATGAAAACAGTTTGAAAATATTTGCAATATATCTTGAAGAGAAGTTCAAAAGTCCTTGCCTTAACACCGACGATTTCCACTTTACTTGTACTCATCTAATAGTTTTACTCATCAACCACTTTTCCTTTCTTTCTATGCCCTGCTTCTATTTATCAATCACTTTCCTTCTCTTTCTATGCCTTGCTGACTCTGCTAGGCATCACAAGTATCTATCAATTATTCATACTCGTATTATTCTAGTCGTCACATAGACGTCATAAGCTTTTATTTACCTTTCGTTTCACCCAAATCCGATTTACGGATTAAAAGTTATGACTAAAACAGTCAAATCATAACCACATAGGCATATAACGCATCAATCAGTGAACACGTAGCACATAACACGTAAGGTATTCGATCAAAATAATTTTTCAAAGAAGATTCGGGGTCAAAATGATTTTTCAGGTATTTAATATGAATTTTTTAACATTTTTCGGAATTAAAACGAGTCTCCGAATCATTTTAAAATTAAATAATAGGGTTCAAACACCTGAATCTGACTTTAAAATAATTTTATAATAATTGTTGAGCTTCGAAAATAATTTAAAATAATATTTTAAAGCTCGAAACTATTTTTCGGAATTTTTATATCAATTTTAAATAATTAAATCTAATTATTTAATCAATTAAAATCAATTAATAATTAATTAAATTAATTAATCAATTAATTATAAATTAATCGATTAATTAAAATAATTAAAAACTAATTAAAATTAATTAATAAAATAATTTTGATTTATTTTTGAATTAAATAAATAATTAAAATAATTTTATGAATTAAATAAATAATTTTTCTGATTTTTAAAATACTAAAAATATTATTTTAAAATAAAACTAAATAGCAATCCCATTTTTATAATTTCTGAAAAGGCAAGGGACTCAAGCGGCGATGGCACCGCCGGCCGGCTTGTCCCTGCCCAGAACATACTCAAAGTGTGCAGATTTGTACTTCCCGTTATCAACAATCATTCCATATAGTTAGTTTTACAAATAATCAACAAATAAGCCGGAAAAATCCGGTTGAAATAAATGCCGCCGCCGTCGATTTCAAAACTCCGGCGACGCGGTTCCGGCCTCCTTCCTCCAATACAATTACACCACTCGAATCCCCTTGACACGATCTATAATCTGGTGCAACTTGTTTCATTCCAGAATCATTACAATGGAAACCCCCAATTACGAATTAAAAATATTCAAGGACATAAACCCTAGTTTTTAATCCTGAGAATCAAACAACAATTTCTATATGTTATTGGACTCCAAATTTGAAGTATAATATACCAAAATGACCAGAAAAAGATTATCTACCCGATTATGTCATCAAATCATATGAAAAACATCAAGAACAAAAATTCATATTTTAATTCATAATAATTCAAAATAAAATAATTAAACCGGAAAATACCTTGATTTCTGGGCAAAAACAAATGGTTGATTCAGGAAAAAGATTTCGAGAGCTTCATTTTGATATGCTGCACACCCAAATTGGAGTTCGGTAATGCCTTCGTTTGTGCGTTTGATTTTCAAGAACGTATTAGATTTTAGGGTTTTTCTCTGAAATTACTATATTTTTACTGGTTGTAAATGAATAAACGAATAAAATGAAATAAGAAATATGCTATTTATATTTACGGAATATTGGTTCATTCTGGATCGTTTTGGATCGTTAAATTAGTTGCTTAGTTGCTAAGTAACTACAATAACGATCCGATTTGATATCAGTTTTGGATAATTATCCCAACCGGGCTTTTTATAAAACACTTTATACGAAAATAATGTAATAATATCTCGTCTTTCGAGAATACGGGTTTCGTTGATTTACCGAAATGATTATCGTATCAAAAATCTTGCGCCGGGCCGCGCACGGGTCAAACCGTAATCCAGACTGAAAAAGTCAAAACACGGAAAATGTCCGGAATTACCAAATTAGGTTAGGAAGGAGTTTTCGGAAGAGTTTCGGGTTGTAAAAACGTAAAAATGGTTGAAGTCGGACGATTCCCGTCTTTATAAAATAATTTTGTAATTATTTAGAAAATAATTAATAAATTCATAAATCAATATAAAATCATTTAACAGCCCAAAAATTACCATAAAAATATCATAATTATCTATATTTTATTCTGGTCATATTAAAATTAACAAACTTATACTGTATTACATATAAGCATTCACATATTCACACCAATCATCAGATAATTCACCAAAAAAATCACATAATAATTATATAAAAATTATTTATTAATAAAAATAATTACACGCGATATCCCGGATGTTACACTCATCTTCTGATTCATCTCTCAGAATCATCCTTCTTTTCTGCTGTGACTGAGGTACTATCTTAGTCCTCTTTGCTCTAGAAGAAGAAGGCTGCACTGTATGTGCTGATGGTTGATTGGCTTGTGCTGATGTTTGTGGTTGCTGTGGTTGAGTGATGGTTGGTTCTGGTGGCTGTTGTGTTGGTGAGTTGGACATCAGGATATAGCAATGAATAGGTAGCAACATCAGCATTAACCAGAGCTTGCTTTACTGATAAAGGGATTTGTAAAGGTCTTAAAACTCCCTTCTTGTTGTCAGCATTGAAAAGATCAGTAAAAGCCCTCTTTGCTAACCTAAAAGGTTCTATGAGTTCACCTGCTAGTTTTGGTTCATCTGATGTACATTAATTGTAAATTAACTGACAGAACCTAGCAAAGTAAACTACATTCTTGTCCTCTTTCATTCTATCTCCAATAAAACATAACACAGTCTTTGCATAATCAAAATGAGACTAGTTTAAAAGTGCATACCCAATTTGTTGTGTCAGAATAAGAATGGCATCAAAATTTGAGCATTTGTTGGCAAACATCTTCGTGATGCAATAGAAGAAGAAGCTCCATTCCTTTCGAATATATGGGTGTTTGAGTTGACCCAACTTAGCCAAACTCTGTTCATACCCAAGATTAGCCATCATTTGTTGTAGCAGGGGTTCTTCAACAGCAGAACTAAATTGACAAGATTCAGGTAGGTGTAGAGCTTTTCGAACTGCTCCCGATGTAACAACATACTCAACCTCATTTGCTGTAAATATGATGCTTGGAGTCCCATGCTTGCCACCATCATCATAATATCCAGTACGCCAGAATGTCAGAACTTGAGTTCCAGATATACTGGATGGCTGTGTCAATGCGAACCCAATTTCACTATGAGATAAGAAATCCTGAATAAAATGAAGTTCTGAAGGAGTTTCACTCTTAGAGAGAATGGTAGCATAGTTGTTGGGGACAAACTTTGCTCCATTAAAGATTATATCCTTGGGTGCCATTGAAAACGAGAGAGAATTTAGAATGCCTGAAAAGTGTTTGAAAAAATGTCTGTATAGTAAACCGTCAGAAAATATGAGAGTATAAAAAAAAGGAGTGAATAGAATAGAAATGTAAATAAAAGATTTGAAAATCTTTTATCTCTTTTACTTAGACACCCCACGTGACAACAGTTATTGAGAAGTGGAACAGACGTTACACCTGTCATCCATGCAACAGTTAAGACAAAAGTTAATGGGCACAGGAAATAAGTAATGATTACTTATGTACGTGTAGTTTTTTCAAAAAAAAAACTGTTCCCACTAAACAAATGATTATTACTGTCTTTATCTTACATAAACCAATATTCTGATTAAATATAACCGTTCAAGTATTGACCTAAAAATAAATCAAGGAAATAAATACTGCCACGTCAGCATCAAAACTTGATTATTATCAGAATTTAAAAGTCATCAGAATATGACTTCTTAACTCAAAAAGTGAATGTTTATTTCTGTAATTCTTCACACAAATACTGATATGGTTTCATCAGAACTTAATCATCAGAATTTGTCCTCAGAATTTATGAAACTAACACTTAAACTGTTCATCTAAAACAACATTAATCACCACAGTAATTTTTATCATTCATATAGAGTGTAAGTGTGTGCTTTAAGCTAAATATCAGACAAAGAGTAAAGTCCGATTCACTTCAGTACATCTTAGAAATAAGGCATAACTAAGAACTTTGCTCAAAATCTCTCATTAGTCTGAAGTCTACTATAGAATGAGCTCATGCATGAGTCCACCTCAACTGTTTTGTGCTCATTTTATGCATCTTTTGAAATTCCATTTTACAGTGGCTTCTCAGTGTAAGTGAGTCACGACTGCTTATCAGAATTTATGCTATTATCAGAGTATTTCTCCAGTATTCAGAGAATGTGAAAAGTCACCAAGAAAATTTTATTTTGCTTTTCTAATGCATATTACTTAATACCAGCAATGCACTTGGGTCTTCCCTTTCACATACATTTTACTCTAGATCTCAAAGGTGTACCTGATATTTATTTCTTTACTTTTTCTTTTGATAAGTGAGGCTTATCAGCATTTAGTACATCCATAAGATTTACCAACATCAAACTTAACAGATAAGAAGAACTATTCTAGTTTTTTACTTAGTAAGATACACAAAGTAAACCTAACCAAGCTCAATATCAAAATTTGCTTGTGTTAAAAGATTCCCACATAAATAATTACTTCAAACATGGGATCTTTAGTATATTAAAGACTACTAGGTTAACATCTAGCACAGGTATCCTCATTGGATTGAATAGTCACAGAATTATTCATATCACTATCAGAGTTTAGAAATTCACATCAGACAACAATCATCACTTAAGTAAATTTCAATTTAAGCACAGATTACATAAAGATAGTAATATCTGTAAATACTGATCATAAAGTCTGATGTATCAGAACATAAACTAAGCAGATTTAGAGAAAGAACCTGAAACCATTCTAAGTTCATTTACCAATCTTGTAAAAGTAGCTTCACATAGTGGTTTTATGAAGATATCTGCTAGTTGTTGATCTGTTGGAACAAAATGCAATTCCACTGTACCTTCCATCACATGTTCCCTTATGAAGTGGTACCTTATGCTGATGTGCTTTGGCATAAAGTGCTGAACTGGATTACTTGTCATAGTAATAGCACTTTGATTATCACAGTAAATAGGAATTTTAGAAAATTCTAACTCATAATCCAGTAACTGATTCTTCACTTAAAGAATCCGTGCACAACAGCTTGTTGCAGCAATGTACTCTGCCTCTGCAGTTGATGTGGAAATTGACTTTTGTTTCTTGCTAAACCAAGAAACTAATCTGCCTCCAAGAAATTGGCAGCTTCCACTTGTGCTTTTCCTGTTAATTTTGCACCCTGCAAAATCTGCATCTATGTAACCTATTAGCTTAAAGTCTGATTCCCTAGGATACCACAATCCTAGATCAGCTGTACCCTTAAGGTACTTGAAAATTCTTTTCACAGCTGTTAAGTGAGGTTCTTTTGGATCTTCTTGAGATCTTACACAAAGACAGGTAGCATACATGATATCAGGTCTACTTGCAGTTAGATAGAGTAGTGAGTCAATCATACCTCTGTAATCAGTAATATCTACTGATGTACCAGTATCCTTATCCAATTTTGTTGCAGTGGCCATAGGAGTGAATGCACTTGAACAATCTTGCATTCCAAATTTCTTTAACAAATTTATGGTGTACTTAGATTGACAAATAAAAGTTCCTTCTTTATTCTGCTTGACTTGAAGGCCCAGAAAATAGCTAAGTTCTCCCATCATACTCATTCGATATCTTGACTGCGTTAGCTTGGCAAACCTTTTACAAAGTCTGTCATTTGTAGAACCAAAAATGATATCATCAACATATATCTGCACCAAAAGTAAGTCCTTTCCATGGTTGAGATAGAATAAAGTTTTGTCAATAGTCCCTCTGTTAAATTCACTTTCCAGAAGAAACAGAGCTAATATCTCATACCATGCTCTTGGAGCTTGCTTAAGGCCATAAAGTGCTTTATCAAGTCTGTAGACATAATTAGGAAATTTTGAATCTACAAAACCTGGAGGTTGTTCAACATATACTTCTTCTTCCAATTCTCCATTAAGAAAAGCACTTTTTACATCCATTTGAAAGACTGTAAACTTTTTGTGAGCACCATAAGCCAAAAATATCCTTATGGCTTCCAATCGAACAACTGGTGCAAATGTTTCATCATAATCAATTCCCTCCTGTTGAGAATATCCTTTTGCAACCAGCCTTGCTTTAATTTCTTGTCATTATACCATCGCTATCAGTTTTGTTTCTGAACACCCATTTTGTACCAACAACTGATCTGTTCTTTGGTCTTGGCACTGGGGTCCAGACTTTATTTCTTTCAAATTTATTAACTCTTCCTGCATTGCTTGCACCCAATCAGCATCTTGAAAAGCTTCTTCCACTTTCTTTGGTTCAGCCTGAGAAAGAAAAGAATGATATGGACATTCATTTGATGTTGTTGTTCTAGTTCTAATACCTGCTTCAGGATCTCCAATAATCAAGTCAGGTGTATGTGCTTTAGTCCACTTCCTTGCAGATGGAAGGTTATCTCTAGAACTGGATGCTCCCCCATGATCCATGCTGTCTCCATCAATATTTTCTGATACTCCCCCTGAAATTATGCTCTTTGAGTTGGATCCTTCAGAATTTGAGTTTCCAGAATGATCAGAACTTGGCTCATCAGAACTTGATGAATCAGAATTTGAGTTTCCAGAATTATTAGAAGTTGGCCCATCAGAACTTGATGAATCAGAACTTGAAGAGCCTGTTCTAGGTTCTGATGCTTCTTGAGATGTGGTTGGATCTTCAATATGCTCCCCCTGCATAGGTGCATGTTCCTTTGGCATAGTCACCACAGTTTCAATAATATCAGAGTTTAACCCATCAGAGTTTGCAGTATCAGGATTTAGACTATCAGAATTTACAGAATCAGAATTTAAAACTTCATTCTCATATCTCAGCTGATCATGATCATTGAAATCTTCAAGTCTAATAATCTTCTTATCATCAAAAGAGACATTGATAGATTCCATAACAACCCTTGTTCTTAAATTGTAGACTCTGAAGGCTTTTGTGGAAAGTGGATATCCAACAAAAAATCCTTCATCAGCTTTTAGATCAAATTTGGATAGCTGTTCAGGATGAGTCTTAAGAACAAAACACTTGCATCCAAATACATGAAAATACTTCAGATTTGGCTTCTTTTTCTTCACAATCTCATATGGTGTCTTTCCATGCTTATTGATAAGTGCTGCATTCTGAGTAAAATAAGCAGTCTCCACAGCTTCAGCCCAAAAATAGGTTGGTAACTTTGCTTCATCAAGCATAGTTCGTGCAGCTTCAATAAGAGTTCTATTCTTTCTTTCAACAACTCCATTTTACTGTGGAGTTCCAGGAGCAGAGAATTCCTGCTTTATTCCATGGTCTTTGCAGAACTCTTCCATGATCAAATTCTTGAACTCAGTGCCATTATCACTTCTTATGATTTTCACACAGTCTTTGATCAATTTATCCAGTTGTTTGACATGATCAAATCATATAGATACAGTTTCACTTTTTGTGTACAAGAAATACACCCATGTGTATCTGCTAAACTTATCTACTATGACCATAACATATTTCTTCTTTGCAATAGACATGACATTCACTGGACCAAATAGATCAACATGTAGTAGGTGATATGGATCAAGAATTGAAGATTCAGTCTTGCTCTTGAATGAGAATTTTCTTTGTTTTGCCTTTTGACATGAATCACAAAGGCCATCAGGAGCAAATACTGATTTTGGCAGTCCTCTCACAAGATCTTTCTTGACTAGTTCATTTATATTATTGAAATATAAGTGAGAGAGTTTCTTATGCCAATCCCAGCTTTCTTCAATTGATTCTCTACTTAGAAGACAGATTGCAGAACCATCAGAACTTGTTGAAAGCTTAGCTTCATAAATGATACCATGCCTGTATCCCTTTAGAACAACTTTTCCTGTAGATTTGCTTACAACTTCACAGTGTTCTTCAAGGAAATCCACATGATAACCTCTGTCACAGATTTGACTAACACTCAGCAGATTGTGTTTAAGTCCTGAGACTAGAGCTACTTTTTCAATGATGACATTCCCAAGATTGATATTTCCGTATCCCAGAGTTTTTCCCATGTTGCCATCTCCATAAGGAACTCCTGGGCCAGCTTTCTCCACAAAGTCTGATAGCAGGACTTTATTTCCAGTCATATGTCCTGAACATCCACTGTCCATAACTAGGATGTTTTTCCTGTTGCCCTACAATCACAAAGACCACTAATGATTAGTTTTAAGGACCCAGACTTGCTTGGATCCTTTGGCCTTATTAAGTTTGTTAACATGCAGCGGATTTAACATCAGAGTTTATGTTAACATTTTTCTTATCAGAATTTACAGTATCATACTTTGCATCAGAACTTACACTAGAAGGAATAATGATAACTTTCTTTAAAGAAGGTTTTATTTGATAATAATCATAGTACAAACTATGATATTCCTTACAAGTATAAATGGAATGCCATAAACTACCACAATGAAAACAAGGATTTTGTGGCTTAAACCTAACAGACTGACTCTTAACTCCTGACTTAAAAGGCAAGGAGTTTATATACTTATTCTTCCTGCAAAAAGAAGCTAGATGGTTAGAATTTCCATAGTTATAGCATTTCTTTCTAGGAGCATTAGGAGCAGGCATATAATTATTGCTTTTATTCACACCTTCCCTTCCATTCCTATTTTTCCTAGGTGGCTTTACCTTGTTTACATTCTTAATCTCTTTCAGCTTATACTTAAGCTGCTTCTTTGTCATTAAGCATATATTAACTTTAGCTGGTTTATCCTATTTTAGCTTATCAGAAGTTGACTTTTCCTTAACTTCTGTTTCAATATCTTCAATCTTTTCAGAATCAGACTTTACAGTTTTAGCTACAAACTTAACATGATTTACCTTTGGCTTATTAGTTTGTTTAACAATAATTGGCTTAATTTTTTTAGTTCCTGTTTCACTTTTATCATCTCCATAACCTAAGCCCTCTTTCTAGTTTCCACTCCTTAGTAAATTCTGAGTTGTTCTGCCAGAGTTAGTCCAAGTCCTGATAATCTCTCTTTCCTTTTCTAACTCAGTTTTTAGAGATTGATTCAATTTTAACACTTCATCTCTAACATAAAAAACATCATCTCTTTCTTTCTGAGTTTGATGGAACATAACTAACTCCTTTTCTAAATAGTCATTCCTTTTCTTAAAAGCCATATTTTCAGAAGTTAACCTATCACATATTAAAGTTTGATATCTATAGCTAATGAATATGGTTTTAAGATAAGATCTCAACTCAGTAATATCATCAGTATGAAAAGCATAAGTTGTTTGAGGTACCTTTAACTCAGCAGCTTCAGAACTGCTATCAGCATTTGCCATCAAGGCATAGTTCACCTCATTTTCAGAATCTGAAGTGTCTGTCCAGCTTTTTTTTTTGTGACAAGTGCCTTGCCTTTTTCACCTTTTCTTTTCTTGCAATCAGGAGATATGTGGCCTTTCTCACCACAATTGTAGCATTTATCATTTGAGTAATCTCCTCTATCAGACTTTCCTATTTTGCCTTCAGATTTTCTGAATCCCTTCTTATCAGAACTTCCACTTTTCCTGGAAAACTTCCTTCCCCTTCTGAATTTCCTATAGGCTATCTTTGTGATACCCTTCACCATAAGAGCACGCAATTTCATCATCTCTTCATCAGCATCCATCTCAGATAAACTTTCAGTTTCTGAATCTTCATCACTATCAGAACTTGATGACTTAGTATCAGACTTTGTGATGAGAGCCTTTCCTTTTCCTTTCTTTGAGGCAGCCACTTTGGAGGATTCCTCTTCAGCCTTAAGAGTAACTATCCTTGACTTTCTCCCATGTCTCTTGTTTCTTTGATCCATCTCAAGTTCATGAGTTTTGAGCATACCATAAATTTCATCAAGAGTAGTTTCATCAAAAGCATAGTTGTCTCTTATAGTAGTTGCCTTCAAATCCCAACTTTCATGAAGTGCTAAAAGGAATTTAAGATTAGTATCTTCAAGATCATATTCCTTATCCACCAGTGACAGATCATTCAAGAGTTTGACAAATCTGTCATATAACCAGTTAATGGCTCATCAGGTTTTGAGTCAAAGTGCTCATAATCTTGAGTGAGTATAGTCCTCCCGTTCTCCTTAATTACATCAGTTCACTGGCATCTTGTTTCCAAGGCATCCCATATCTCCTTTGTAGTCTTGCAGTTAATTACCCTGTTTGACATGATATTATCAATGGCACTATGCAGCAAATGCCTTACCTTTACATCCTTCACAATAGATGAGATATCTTCAGCTGTATATTCACTTTTCTCCTTTGGTACAATCTGTGCTTGCTGATCTGCAACTACAACAGAGACCTTGGTTGGCTTATGCGGTCCTTCATTAATTCTGTCAAGGTATTCTGGATCTGTAGCTTCCAGAAACATAATCATCCTCACTTTCCATATGGGATACTCAGAAGGTTTCAGTATGGGAACCCTAATAGTCTCATATCGATTATGGATTTGAGTCTTTGAAATTTCTTCAGTTTTGGTGGGCTTGGTTGGAGTTTTCTCTTCTTCAGACATGATTGTTTTGGATCTTTACTGTATTTGTGTTAACAGATTGGCTCTGATACCACTTGTTAGGTCACACACACTGGAGAAGGGGGTTGAATATCGTGTATACTACAATCAAATCGAATTAAGAACACAAGGGTGAAACACTAAACAATCTTATTAATAAAATAGTATTACAATGAAACCGTTCTCTCTCAGTGATGAACAAATATCACGAGAGCTGCTAGGGTTACAATGAATAATATTCTCGATTAAGATAACACATATAGTGTAAACCCTATGCTGTGTTTATATAGACACACAGTTACAAGATAATCTTCTAACTGATATCAAATATAAGTCTGCATCCTAAAATATATCAACTAGTTATCTTTTCTTCTAAGTATTCTATTCTTCATAGAATTCTTTTCCATGCATATCTCTTCTTGTTTTAGTCTTGATCTTCTTTCCTTTCAATCAGTCGCCTTCCTTATCTGAATATCTTCTTAAGTCTTGATATTATCTCCTGATAAATATCTTCTGATATCTTAAGTTCTGATAACTTAAGTTCTGATATCTTAAGTTCTGACTTCAGTATAAATACTGATTTCCAGTTAAGTCCTGATTTGTCCTGTTAGGCAAGATCTGAAAACTAAACACAAATCACTATTAGACATGACATCACAAATATATCTAACATTCGTACTATACATCTTTGCTTCCGTGGGCTTACAAATCCTAACTTCTAATTACAACTTCAGAAATTCCTTATATAACTAATCAGGTATTGTCAACATATTCAATCTCTCCTTTCTACTTAACGCGTCTGCCACTACATTTGCTTTTCCTTGGTGATAGTTAATTGCACAATCATAGTCTTTAATCAACTCCAATCAAATTCGCTGTCTTATATTAGGTTCCTTTTATGTGAATATATATTTCAAACTCTAATGGTCTGTATAAATCTCACATCTTTCTTCACATATATAATATCTCCAAATATTTAGAGCGAATACTATTGCTGCTAGTTCCAAGTCATGAGTAGGATAATTTTGCTCATGAGGTTTTAGTTGTCTAGATGCATATGAAATAACTTTATCGTGCTGCATCAAAAAATAACCTAATCCCTTATGAGAAGCATCACTATAGATTACAAACCTTCCTTGATCATCTGGAAGTGACAAAACATGTGCCGTGATCAATCTCTCCTTCAATTTCTGAAAACTTTCTTCACACTTCTCGTTCCATATAAACTTCTCATTCTTCACGGCAAGCTTCATCAGAGGTGTCATAATCTTCGAGAAATCTTGAACAAATCTTCGATAATATCCTTCCAATCCTATGAAACTTCTCACTTTTGTTCGTGTTTTTGGCTTTTCCCAATTCAGAATAGCTTCAATCTTCGTTGGGTCCACTTTGATCCCTTCATTACTGACTACGTGTCCTAAAAATTGAACTTCCTGTAACCAAAATTAACACTTTGAAAACTTAGCATATAACTTTTCCTTTCTCAAAATTACCAAAAGTATCTTTAGATGCTCCACATAGTCTTCTGTTGACTTTGAGTAAATCAAAATATCATCTATAAACACAACGACAAACTTGTCCAAATATTCCTTGAAAATTCTAATCATCAAGTCCATAAACGCTGCTGGGGCATTAGTTAATCCAAAAGACATCACTAGGAATTCATAATGACCGTACCTTGTTCTGAAAGCTATCTTCGGTACACCTTCAGGTTTAATCTTCAGTTGGTGATATACGGATCTCAGATCAATCTTAGAGAAACAATTGGATCCTTTTAGCTGATCTAACAAATCGTCGATTCGAGGTAATGGGTACTTGTTCTTGATAGTAAGCTTGTTGAGCTCCCGATAGTCGATACATAATCTTTTTCTTCCATCCGTTTTCTTCATAAATAGTACCGGTGCACCCCATTTGTGACGCCCTCCAAACCCAGGTCAGAAGTTTGGGGTTCACAACACACACACAATATCTAAACCTGCTTATGACAATTATAATAATAATAATATGCAGTGACCCTACTTACCTTCATCCACGGATCGTAACAGGTTAAAGTATGCACATAAGCCACAACTTACTTATATTACAAACGTTCCAAATCCCAACTAGTTTAACTTACATCTGAATATTAAACATTCGTACAAACTTTCAGACTTAAACTATTACAAAAGTCTTCATCTAGCTTCATCTGTCTCAACCTGGAATCCTAGCTCGCACACTTGATTGGGGATCCTCACTGCCAACAGGTTCCTTCTTAACTAGAAATGAACATAAAGAGAATCACACAAATGAGCTAACTAGCTTAGCAAGTCACAGTGACAATAGTAAGATTAAACAATGATCAAGTGAAATGATTTAGGGTATCAAGTTTCTTTATAAGCAATGATTATAATTGGATATTCAATTTTTATTTTAAAAAATAAAGGTTAGGCTGCTGATCAGTCACGCACTAACCCCGAGTAAGGCACACAGCTCTGCTCTATATACTGGATCCAAGGCACACATTGGCCTAACATGACCACAAATCTGGTCCATATTTATAAAACAATCCAATTCTATAACAATAACAGAATAAACAAAGTAAATCAATAAACAGAATCATAAACAACACTGGTCTTCAAACATAAGGTGGTTTGCAATCACCAAAAGGATACAACAAGGTAAGTACAAAGATTGGCTTATAGCCGGTAAAAGAATCAAATACTAGAAGAATCAAGATCTCATGGTTATAAGGATTAGCCTTCTGATATACAAGGTATGAAGGTTTGTATATTAAACAATTCCAGTTCAGTGATCGGTATCTTGTTTGTATATATTTATGGAGAAGTATCGTATATATGTGGTTCGTATCTGGGTATTTAACAATCAATGGTTTACAAAGAATCAGGCTTACGACTCAAAGATCAATAACTGGAAGCAGGGTTTAGGGTTTAACACTTCAAATCACTTGCAATATATAATAGAACATATCTTGAGAAGGTTCAGAACACTTGCAATATATCACAAGAAGGTTCAAGAATACTTGCCTTATCTCGACTCGCTTAACACTTCCCTTGCTCTCGTTCACTGACTCTTATTCACTGACTATCTGCTTCCCCTTTCTACGCCTCGCTTCCTCTTCTAAACATCAGAAGTATCTATCAATACTCTTTCTTACTTAATTCTATTCGATATAAGCTTCTATCTACCCTTCGTTTCACCCAAATCCGACTTACGGATTGAAAGTTATGATTAAAACAGTCAAACTATGCACATATAAGCATATCGTACACTAATCGGGTCACATATAGCACATGGCACATAAGATATTCAATAAAAATACTCTTTCAAAGAAGATTCGGGGTTAAAATGATTTTTCAGATATTTAATACGATTTTTTAAACATTTTTAGGAATTAAAACGAGTCGTTGAATCATTTATAAACAATTAACAGGGTTCGAATGCCCGAATCCGACTTTAAAATCATTTTATAATAATCAACGAGCCTTGAAAACAATTTAAAGTAATATTTTGAACTTGAAACTATTTTTCGGAATTTTTAAATCGAAAGAAATAAATAAATCTAATTAAATAATCAATTAAAATTAATTAATTATTAATTAATTAAATTAATTAATCAATTAATATTCTAATTAATTGACCAATTAAATAATTTATTATCAACTAAAATTAATTAATTAAACAATTCAGATTTATTTTTGAATTAAAAATAAGTTTTGGAATTAAAATAATGATTTTTGGACTTTTAAAAATTAAAAATAAATTTTTGAATTTGAAATAAATAGAAAATATGATTTTTATAAATTTTAAAAACAGGAATCCAAAAATTGCAAGTTTTTGAAACTACAGGGACCTAACTGTTTCTTCCCCAAAACCTCAAGGATTAAACTGCAAAAATGACAGGGCTCGCCGAAAAACGGCCCTTTCTCGCCGGAGAACACGTTCCACGTACACTCCCACCACCATCCCCTCCAGAACACATCTACACAACACAAGGAACACAACCATGCAATTACTTTTAGCAAATAATCCCTGAGTTGGCCGGAAAAGCTCGAAGAAAACTCGCCGGACGACGAGTTCTTCTTTGCTCCGGTCAGGCCAACTCCGGTATCGTCTATAGACGAGACCACCACCAATCGATTCCTCTTTTCAAGCTATACACATCTATACCAACCAATCAATGTAATATCCCCTAGATAAAAAATCCCCAAATTTCAATTGAAAACATTCAAACTGCCTATAAACCCTAATTCTTAAATTTGAGAATTAAACAAAGATTTGGACATTTTATTGAACTCCCAATGACTATTATGATATACCAAAATGATTAGAATCAAATTATCTACAAAATGCAATCATCAAATCATAAAAACAACATCAAACTCAAAAACTCATAATTAAATCAAAAATAATTCAAAAATAAATAAAAATATAGAGAAATACCGGTTGATTCTACACTTGTATGGCTTACAGATTCTGAAAGTACTATTCAATACCTTCAATTTGGTTACTTGAACTCCAAAATCGGATATCGATGACGCCTTGAAATTTGGGTTGATTACGAAAAACACTATGAATTTAGGGATTTTCTCTCAAAATTTATATATTAACTGTTTGCAAATGATTATCTGTACAAAATAAAATACAATAAGGGCTATTTATATTTACGGAATATTGGTACCCCGTTGTATCATATCGGATATAAAATATATTATATTTGATAAACCATATCCAATTCGGTACCAGTTTTAGGATAATTATCCAAAACTACATTTTATAAATACAAACTTGGTCTCAGCGCTTTGGTTACACGAATTACGAGAGGATAATATAATAATTTAATAAAAATATCCCATTTCTCAAAAGTACGGGTTTTATCGATTTATCCATGATCATTTATAAAATTATATAACAACATAAAAATTAATAAAAAAATATCACAATTATCTATACTTTATTTTGGACATATAAAAATTAAAATACTCAAATTTTATCACATTTAAATATCCAAACACAGATACCATTTAACAGATAATTCACCAAAAATCCACATAATAATCATAAAATAGTTATTTATTGATAAAAAGCAATACACGATATATCCCGGATATTACATCCTTCCCCCCTTAAAAGGATTATGTCCTCAGAATCTCCTAAGAAAATAAATGAGGGTACTTTTCTTGTATATCACTTTCTAGCTCCCAGGTTGATTCTTCAACCTTTGGGTTTCTCCACAACACTCTTACTAACCTTACAACTTTATTTCTTAACACCTTCTATCTCTTCTCTAGATTTTCTGATGGATTCTCTATATAAGACAAATCATCCTGAAGTTCTATCGGCTCGTACTCAATTACATGCCTGGAATCTGGATTATAATTCTTAAGCATCGACACCTGAAAGACATTATGGATATGCTTCATATACGGGGGTAATGCCAGTTCATAGGCTACCTTGCAGACACGTTCCATGATTTCAAAAGGTCTGATATATCTAGGACTCAACTTACCATTCTTTCCGAATCTAGTCAATCCTTTCCACGGTGACACTTTCAACAATATTAAATCTCTTTCTTCAAATTCCATATCATTTCTTGATTGATCTGTATATTTTCTATAACGGTCTTGGGCTGCAATTAACCTTTTCTGAATAACTTCAACAACTTCTTTTGTTTGTTACACAATTTCGGGTCCAAGTATCTTGCGTTCTCCTACTTTATCCCAATATACTGGTGATTGACATTTACGTCCATAAAGGGCCTCGTATGGTAGCATTCCAATGTTGGCCTACTAAATGTTGTTGTAAGCAAATTCTACTAAGGGTAAATGCTCGTCCCAACCTCCTTTGAAATTAATAACACAAACACGTAACATGTCCTCAATTGTCAGGATGATAATCTGTACTCATATTCAACCTGGTTCCAAAACATTCTTGAAAACTTCTCCAAAATCTCGAATTAAATCTTGGATCTCGATCAGATACGATAGATACAGGGAATCCATGTCGAACTACTGTATCTTTTAGATACACGTGAACCAACTTATCTAATGAAAACCTTTCATTAATAGGCAGAAAATGAGCTGATTTAGTAAGTCTGTCCACTATAACCCAAATGGCATCATGGTTCGCTTTCGTTCTTGGTAATCCAACTATAAAATCCATAGGAACATGCTCCCACTTCCATTCCGGAATCTCTAATTGGTTGCAATAGTCCACTTGGTCTTTGGTTCTCTGCCTTGACCCTCTGACACGTATAACATTTGCTAACCCATTTAGTTCTTTTTCTCTTTTCATGTCTGGCCACCAATAATTAACCTTTAAATCTCTTTACATCTTGGTACTCCTTGGGTGGATTGAATACCTTGAATTGTGAGCTTCTAGTAAAATTTCATTCTTCAACTCTGTCACTGGTGGAATCCAAATTCTATAAGAGAATTTGAGAATACCTTGATCATCTTTTTGAGTGCACAATTCCTCTGCTACCAAACGATTGATGTCCTTATCCATTACTTCCTCTTGATACTTCTTTAGCTTCTCTAACAATTCTGGATGAAAAGTCATACTATATATCTTTGTTTCATTAGGCTTGCAAACTCTGATGTCCAATTTTAATTTCTGAAATTTGTTGTATAACTCTTGGTACTGTCAATACGTTCAATTTATCCTTTCGGCTTAACACGTCTGCCATAATATTTGCTTTACCTGGGTGATAGTTAATCGTACAGTCGTAGTCCTTGATCAACTCTAACCATCTTCTCTGTCTCATGTTGAGTTTCTTTTGCGTGAATATGTATTTCAAACTTTAATGATCCGTATAAATCTCGCATCTTTCTCCATATAGATAATGTCTCCAAATATTCATAGCGAATACTATGGCCGCTTGCTCTAAATCATGAGTAGGATACTTCAGCTAATGAGCTTTCAGTTGTCTCGATGCATATGCAATAACCTTGTCATGCTGCATCAAAACACAACCTAATCCCTTATGAGAAGCATCACTATAGATTACAAAATTTCCTTAATCATCTGGAAGTGACAAAAAAGGTGCTGTGATCAATATCTTCTTCAATTCGTGAAAACTTTCTTCACACTTCTCGTTCCATATAAACTTCTTATTTTTTCCTGGTAAGCTTCGTCAAAGGCGTCACAATCTTCGAGAGATCTTGAATAAATTGTCGATAATATCCCGCTAATCCCAATAAACTTCTCACTTTTGTTGGTGTTTTTGGCCTTTTCCAATTTGTAATAGCTTCAATCTTTGTCGGGTCCACTTTGATTCCCTCGTTACTGACTATGTGTCCTAAGAACTGAACTTCTTGAAGCCAAAATTCACACCTTGAGAATTTAGCATATAACTTTTCCCTTCTTAAAATTTCCAAAGATATCCTTAAATGCTCCGCATAATCTTCTGCTGATTTCGAGTAAATCAAAATATCATCTATAAATACAACGACAAACTTGTCCAAATATTCCTTGAAAATTCTGTTCATCAAGTCCATAAATGCTGCTGGGGCATTGGTTAATCCAAAAGACATCATTAAGAATTCATAATGACCATACCTTGTTCTCAAAGCTGTCTTTGGTATATCTTCTGATTTAATCATCAATTGGTGATATCCGAATCTCAAATCAATCTTGGAGAAATACTTGATTCCCTTCAACTGGTCAAACAGATCATCAATTCGAGGTAATGGATACTTATTCTTGATTGTAAGCTTGTTGAGCTCTTGATAATCGATGCATAATCTCATGCTTCCGTCCTTCTTCTTAACAAATAATACTGTGCACCCCATGGGGACACACTGGGTCTAATCACTCCTTTTTCTAACAAATATTGCAACTGCTTCGCTAACTCCTTCATTTCAATGGGTGTCATTCTGATGGGGCCTTTGATACTGGTTCTGTTCCAGGTGCTAAATCGATTGCAAACTCAATTTCTCTGTCTGGAGGAAGTCCTGGTAAGTCGTCTAGGAACACGTCTGGAAACACATTGTGTAATAACCCCAATTTTTGGAAATTTTTGAAACCCTTATGAATAGTGTTTTTTCTGAATGAGAAAACTTTTCACGCCACACTATGTAGGGGTTCTGTTATGGATATTCTGAGATTTTATTAGTACTCTATATGGTATATAAGTGTATGTAAAGATCGTCAGAATCCAATTCCGAACACTTTGATTTTTCCCGAAAATCCACTAGATACGGAAAGAATTGAGTATAAGGTAACATGATTAAAAGGATTTAAATTCAAGGATTATAAGAGAGGATCATAAAAGGAATATAATGTATTGAGAAAGGTTAAGGGAACCCAAGTAATAAGATCCCGGGTATGATCCCTCAAACGATAAACGAGAACGAAAGTTAAGTGAACCGTATAACAGATCAGCGGTCATTAGCCAAGTAATTAAGAGCTAATCAAAGAGGTTAGTGATGATGATGTCACCACACCAACAAGAATATGACAAGTGTGGGAAGATGACATAGGAGGATGACATAAGCATGACCAAAGGGAAGGTATTGTTGGTTGATTTCAAGCCACACAAATTTTACCATGGTTAAAAGGTAATTAACAAAACAAAAGGATATCAACCAAGCTTTTTATGCACAAAGATCAAGAAAACAAAGCAAGCTTCTCTCTCCCCCCTTTTCATCTTCTTCATTTCGAATTTTTCACCAAAATGGTGAATTAGAAATTCAAAAACACAAGCTATACTCCATGGAAAATTATAAGGTTTGTTTCTTTGGATCCTATATTTCATAACTAAGAAGAGCAAGTAGTTTGAGTGCTTGAATCAAAGGTTTTCTATCTCAAACAAATCATTTTAGTTTAGGGTGAATAGTAACTTTCAAGAACAAATTTGTGATTCTTGATTTTATTTGCAAGGTCAAGGTAGCTTAAGCATATATTAAGGCTTCCATGGACATTCCAAGGATCTTTCATGGATTAAAAGCTTCAAGGAAGGTATACCATCTCCAAACCCTAGATTCCTATATATTATAAGATGATTTTGATTAGTGGGTTGATATTGTAGTTTGTTGTTATGATTTAGAGTTTGGGATTTGGAATGGTAGTGAAATGGAATGGTAATTGTTGTGGTTTTGATTTAAAGGAACTTAAGTATGATTAAAGTTAAGTTTAGGCATAAGTATGAATGATTAAATTGAATTGGTTGGGGTTGTTATGATGTGATAAGGATGGATGTTGGTTGTATGTTGGATTGAGGTTGGTTTGTGGTTGGTTTTGTATGGTTTAAAATTGGGAAATCGCGTAAACATAGCCGTCGTAACGTCCGATTTTCTTTGGACTGTTTTTGTGCATAGCATTATGACCCGAGAACCCCCTGCTAGATTATGACCACTTCCATGTTTAGATAGCTCATGTTACGAGCTTCGTTTTGATATGTAGTTCGTTCGATTCCGATGCACGGTTTAGGAGAAACGACCGTTTCAAGTAACGGCGTTTCGCGAACGAAACTTTTTCCCTCGCCTTACTTTGAAACATAGATTAAAGACCAAAAAGGGTTAATTAATGTATGAAACATTTATGGTAAGTGTGTTAGGCAGTTGGTAAGACACTCGCGAAGGAATCGCTTTAAAACTCGTAAAGGTTAAATTATTAAAAATGGTGGAGCCGAGGGTACCCGAGTGACTTAAGCAAATCAGTGAGCGCAAAACAAGCGTTAGAGTCTAAGTTAGTTAAAGTATAGATTTACAAGTGATTTTGGTTTAATTCCAACTTACTTGTTGTTTATAGGTTATCAGACTCGTCCCGAGCCTTTCTCACCCCCAAGTCGCTCAGGCAAGTATTCTATCCGTTATACTGTTGTTGTGATGTATATATGTATATGCATTATCTTGCGATAGATGCATGATGTTTATATTAGCAAATGTTGCGATATATTGTAGCATGTGATATGGTATATATGCATGCCTATTTCATATTCTTGAAATATATATCTGTTGGTTCAAATGCTTATTCGTTGCATAATACCTATGCTAGAGATAAGCGGTATTTGCGTATACCCTTAGTATAGGGACCCAAAGGTGAAAATATTTTCTAAAACCGGGAGTCGAGGATCCCGAGTAGATTTTGTATATATATGGATATGGATATATATATATATATATTTATTTATATATGGTTATAGTTTTCCAAACTATTAATCGAATAAGGTTTATTCGATAACTTTAAACTTTATTTATTATTGAATATTATTTGAATATTCATTCGAGGACTTATGACTCCTTTTATTTATTTATTGAATATTATTTGAATATTCATTTGAGGATGTATGACTCCTTTATTTTATTTAATGAATATTATTTATAATATTCATTCGAGGTATTATGACTCAGCGTATTTTATTTATTGAATATTATTTGAATATTCATTTGAGGATCTATGACTCCGATTATTTGCTGAGGTATATTCTTTATTTTATTAAAGAATAAGGTGTAAATAATCAAACTTATTTTCGATTATTCAATTAAAGATAATACTTTCATATAAGTATATCTTTGGTTATTTAATACTCGTTTCAAGTATAAGTTTTAATACTTCTACTTCAATTATTTTTATAAAGATTATTCTTTATGGGAATATTATTTAATTAATAATATTCAGATATTTTCTAATATTCTGGGGACTGATTTACTTCATTAAATCAGCCTTACTCCAAACACTCTTTAAAGTGTTTTCGAGTCTTCAAAATGATTTTTAAAAGTCAGAGCGGATCCCAAAACTCATTTTTATATTTAAGATCTTCCTTTTTAAAGGGGATTTAAATACTCGCTCAAAACCTGGGGAATCCGGCTCTGTGGTGTATTTTATATTCGCAACGAGGTTGCAGATTTGGTAAATGAATTGATTACTTGCCCAACGTTCGGGAAGTAAGCCCATCTCATTGAGTCGGCATAAGCGACAGGCCGGGGTACGGTCTATTATTGTGTAAGTGGCTGGGTGGCAGTCCATCAACGCGTGAGGGGCCGGGGTACGGTCTAGCGCGAGGTCCTAATGCGGCCAGGGTGATGACCGGTGAGGAATTCATCCATCTACAGTAGAAAAGGTTACTTATTGGTATCTTTGCCTGATCAGCGAGATATCGGGTTTATGCCAAAATTCTTTTCCTTTCCAAAATACATTGGATGTTTCAAACTCTGTTCATACTTTACATAACAGAGGTTCCAGGAAATGTTTAAGAGATATATATATGTGGATATATATATATCGGGACTAAATAAAGTATCTCGTAACTTTATTTCATTCAATAATATTTCAAAGATTGAATCTATTTAAATCTTGTCTTGTAGTCTCATCTATGTGATGAACTTTTGAAACTGATTATAACTTGAACGGTGGTAGTTCAAGTAGTATTTGGAAAAGATATAAGTATATTGGAGTACCTTATAACTTCATCTTTTAAACTTATATCTAGTTAATAATTGTCTTATGAATGACAAAGATTTTTAGAAAAACGTTGAGACAAGGTTAGATATATGAGATCACCTTGCAACGATATTTTTTTTATACAGTTATACACTGGAACTTTGTGTATATTATGCATGGAAGAGGACTTCCAATATTTTGAAAAGTATATATGTATATATACTGAATATTTTGCGACTTCATCGCATTAAGATATCAACTTGGTTCATTTCTTTTGACCAAGACTTTCATGAGTACTATGAGAAGGCTCATATATTGTAAATCATTATACATATTATTTTGGTGGGCTTGCTGCTCACCCTTGCTTTATTTCTTCATCACACAACAACAGTTAGGAAAGATGGCCAGACTCCAGCAGACCCAGCGCAAGCGCGTGGGAAGCGTCCCGCGTCTTCCCGATGATGTTGTAGCTGCTATAGCTGCAGAGGTAGATCCATGGTAGATCAGATCATCTACTTTTGAGAATCAAATTATGTATAATTATAACTTGTGGCAGATAATGGCAATTAACTGTAAATTTATCAAGTAATCATCTTGGGTTGTAATAACTGTTAAATGGTGGATTCAAAGATTTGTATTTATTTTAATTTCATCTCTGAGACTATAACGGGTTGTGGTGTGTGTTAGTATGGGGTCACAGCATGAGGTTATTTATTATTAATTAAGTGAAGTGATATTGTGGAAAGAAAGACCGTGACAACCCGGATCCCCGACCCCGGATCTGGGGGTGTTACAGAAATGGTATCAGAGCTAAGCGTTATAAACCTCAGAGATGATGGGACGTTAAGATAATAAGTTCACTAAGATAATAAGAACTCTTGCCAAGTTCATAGTCGGGCTACCTAACGTAGTACTGACAGTTAAAACCCTTATGGGAACCCTTATAAATATCATGATAGGAGCGTAGTTCGTTATCATATATGGTAGCGGGACTCCGAACCCTGAGGTTGAGGAGCAACATCGCGATGATATTTTATTACTAATTGGAGATCGGATTGTGGATCCGATAGAGTGTCCTAATGCAGGACCGGATGATATTGATATTGAGGATGTAGCGGTTGAGGATGTTGTCCTAGAAGGGATAGTTGTTGAGGAGGATCCCATGGAGGATCCTGACAGGATTGGATAAAGGACCACTGATGAATTGATGACCATGGTTTGGTCGACTACCAGAGGAAGGATTGGCCGGTCACTACCGGAGGTTCGTTCAAGTTGTAAAGATAGTAGCCCCTTTAACGCGGCTTACTCGTAAGACTGAGAAGTTCGAATGGACAGAGAAATGCGAGAACAGCTTTCAAGAACTGAAGCAGAGGTTGGTGATGGCCCTTATGCTGGCATTGCCGGATGGAAAAGGAGATTTTGTGAAGTGTAGTGACGCTTCGTACAAGGGCTTAGGGTGCATGCTTATGCAGCACGGTAAGGTAATCGCGTACATGTCAAGACAATTAAGGTAATATGAAATTCGATATCCCCGCTCATGAGCTTAGGCTCATGGCAATAGTTTTACCCTAAAGATTGGAGGCACTACTTGTATGGAGAGAAGTGCGAGAATTACCTAAGCCATAAGTGCTCTAGTACATTTTCACGTAGAAAGAGCTCAACATATGCCAGAGGAGGCAGTTAGAGATAATCAAGAATAATGATTGGGAGATTCTTTATCATTAGAGGAAAGCCAATATGGTGGCTGATGCCCTTAGTAAAAAAGGAGAGACTCAAGATGATAATGACTTTGGGAGGGTTGATAAGAGATTTTGAAAAAAAAAAAAATGGAAATAGATATGAAGGTAACCGGAGCCGGTACCGAAAAGTTGTTTGAGATTGCAATACAGCCCGAATTATTGGAAAGGAACAGATTGTGCCAGAAAAAGTGATGAATGAAGGCAGAGAGCCAACAAATAGATATGAGATTAATACCGAGAGAGATGATAAGGGAATAATGAGGTATTCCTATAGAATTTGGGTTCCAAATGTTTAAGAGCTTAAAGATGAAATCTTAGATGAAAGCTAGTTTGAGGAATAAGAGTTAGAGCAAACCCTGAATGTGATAGTCAGGGAGGACGCCATCAAGATAGAAGGAACCCATAACATAATGAAGTGGAAAATGAGGATTTTAACGTACAAGATAACCCCAAGTATGGGAGAAGGATGAAACATTCCATACTAAGGAAATGGAAAGTCGAGTAAGGAAAGGAGACCCGAGACGGTACTCCAATATGGCAATTCATGGACCTGTCTAAAGAGAACTTAGACTATTATCCCCAACCACCACCCTGAGGGGACAATGCGGCAGGAAATTCTTTCATGACCTTTAAAGCGTTAAACTCTCAGAGTTCCAAGGAACAAGTTGACCTAGTCGAGGCAAGAGCCTGGCTAAAGGAAATATAGGAATCATTTGAGATTCTAAATGATTGACGAACCACAAAGGACTGTTTTTGTCACTTACCCTCCTAAGAGAGAGGCCACCCGCTGGTGAAAGACCAAGAAAGGTACGGAGCCAGAGGTTATGATAAACTGATTAAAGTTCAGCCAATTGTTTTCGGGAAAGTAATTCCCAAGGTTATGGAGAGAGTTTAAAAGCTTTAGAGCCAGAACAAAGGCAGACGAGTATGATGAATTGTGAATTTAAGTTGTAAAAGTTGTCAAGATTCGTTCTAAGGACACGAATCCGGAATGACGGGATGTTTGAAATCAATGCTTATGTTGTGTTGGTTCATGAAATAATGATAAGAGAAAGGGAAATAAAAAGGGACTGAAGTGGAAAGGGATATAAAGGCAAAAGAGTTTGAGGTATGATAAGGGAGTCGGGTATGAGGAAACCCTAAAGACTCATAGCAATAGAAATAGAAAAGTATGTAATCGTCAGGATGATGATGATCCACCATGAGTTAAAATTGATGGTTGAAGGCATAAGAGATACATATATTGTACCCCCTTTAAGTTGGGAGGATTCGAGGAAACCTTGAGATAGTTCGAAGGATAAATATTGAGACACGGATAGACTGAGGCAATAACTTATGGAAAAATGGTGATTTTTTTTACTCATCAGATTTTAAGGAAAACATCTTCACATAAGCTGTGATTGAAATGAGGTAGAAAATTATTTGGAGGTGGTTAAAATGACATTGACTATAAGGAAATTGTACTATCAGGAAAGGCCAAAGAGGTGGTCGACACTTTAAAGGTAAGTGGATAATTATAGGCGCGTGTGCCAAAAGAATACAGTGATGATGGTTAAAAAAAATGTGTGAAGGTTGAATTATGGTTTGGAAGATTGACATTCCTTCTGATGACTGTGCAATACCCAACCGTAATAGTAGTTGGTAAAGGTTTAATTCGTGTAATCGCCATGAACGGGCTATCTATCTTAGAAGGTCCTATCTTGAGATAAGCCAGGACCATGTTTCAAAAAGGACTAGATGAACCCTTGAGTTAAGTCTTCTATTTAAGGCATATGATTAAGAATGGTATTAACCTGCTATCATTGCTTTGATTGAAACTCTTCTGCAATTTTATCTGCTTCATGTCATGAAAGTACGTCAGAGTTTGGAGTGTTCTTCATGAATTGTGATTGGTGGTTATGTTAACTCCTTAGGAGAATTAGATACGAGATGTATGGACTCCGTATGGTTAGCTATTAAGACTTCATGGAAAATGAATGACTACAGTAGGTCAGTGGTGGACCATAGTAAGGCAGCAATGATTCTGCGAGTAATGAGCTGGTTACAAACGTGAGAGTTGTATTGGAATGGGTGTTGAGATTGAGTACCACTAATCGGGTAGTGGTAGTGTATAAGTTATCATTGATAGACTAATTAAGTAGAGTATCTACCTATTGAATATTTATTCTTTCTTATCAATAGAGAGCCGTATTATTATACGAGGAAGGTTGCGATGCAAGCATAGAATTCTAGTAACGATGATGTCTAGAATGAGATCCCAGGTTCGATTTTCGATGTCGAGGGAGTTTCAAAGGTAATTGTGTATAAGCTCGAGGAAGGGCATGGGTCCATAGAATGATGGACGGGTTAGCGAAAATATTTAGGCACGTGAAATACGATGCTATAATACTTGATGCTGATATAAATACGTCTATGTTTTGTTCTCCTATGACAAACCTCTATAATTCAGAGGTAGGTTCCAAGCCAGATATTTTGTGGCAGTATATATATATATATATATTTTTTTTTTATATATATACAATTCTCTTCAGTTCGTTCTTTTCTCTTCTTTTCATTTCATGTAATCTGAGAAGAACAACCCTTCCAGAAGGGGAGGTATTGCCGAATGACTATCTATCTGTGTGATAGAAGCCTAGTAGGATACCATCTATTGTTTAATTGCTTGTCAAGTACTAAAGGCTGGCCACCTTCTGTACTAACTATGCGATATAACAAGTGTTCATGATCTTAGTGATCTCTCAACAAATTCCTTTACTTCTATTTGATTGATCAAATTTTGGAAAATAGAAACAACTGAAAAAGGAGTAATAAAGTGGTGGTAGTATGCAGAATGGGAACACATTCGTGATACTAAGGTTGTCGTGGTCATTAAAAGGTTATAGAACGCTAACGAGCAAAAGTATAACTAGTATAATATTAGGAACGGAAGGTTGTAGCGATTACGAACTAGAAAAGAATGGGTATTGAGAAGCAAAAGCTCTAATGCTAAACGCTATAATGAGAGTCTGTGCAATAGACTTGAAAGAATTTGGAATGATCACTTAACGCGGATTTAGTTATATCACGACAATAGATCATATGTCATTATCGAGATGTCGCCTTATGAGATCCTTGAGGGAAGATAATGTCGATCTCCCTTATGTTAGGATGAAGTTGTAGAGCGCAAGATGCTCGGACCTGCAGTAGTCCAAAGGACCAGGGATATAATAGATCTAATCAGAGGACGGCTGGTAGTAACCCAAGATGGACATAAGAGGTATGCTGATTTGACTCAAAAAAGGACAAAGAGTATGAAATAGGGGGCCTAGTAATGTTATAGGTATCCCCTTGGAAACCCTTGAAAAGGATTGATGAGGTTCGGAAAGAAAGGAAAGCTAAGTCTACAATTTGTTGGACCCTTGGATATATTAAGGAGTATTGGGAAGTTAGCATATGAGCTAGCCTTACCCCAGAACATGTAGCGAGTCATAACGCGTTTCATGTATCAATGTTAAGGGAGTGTAATTCAGATGCCAGATAAATAGAGGCATATGAGCGCATAGATATGCAACCCGACGTAACCTATATGGAGCAACCAGGAAGGGTTATAGAGTGAAAAGGAACAAGTGCTTAGGAGAAGGATTATCAAACTAGGTAGAGTTTGGTGGTAGAACAACAATGTGGGAAAATTGACTCGAGAGTTAGAAAGTGTAATGCTAAGAAAGTATCCCCATTCGTTTTCTATCTGATTCCGGGACAGAATCCTTTTAAGGAGGGGAGACTGTAATAACCCCAATTTTTGGAAATTTTTGAAACCCTTATGAATAGTGTTTTTTCTGAATGAGAAAACTTTTCATGCCACACTATGTAGGGGTTCTGTTATGGATATTCTGAGATTTTATTAGTACTCTATATGGTATATAAGTGTATGTAAAGATCGTCAGAATCCAATTCCGAACACTTTGATTTTTCCCGAAAATCCACTAGATACGGAAAGAATTGAGTATAAGGTAACATGATTAAAAGGATTTAAATTCAAGGATTATAAGAGAGGATCATAAAAGGAATATAATGTATTGAGAAAGGTTAAGGGAACCCAAGTAATAAGATCCCGGGTATGATCCCTCAAACGATAAACGAGAACGAAAGTTAAGTGAACCGTATAACAGATCAGCGGTCATTAGCCAAGTAATTAAGAGCTAATCAAAGAGGTTAGTGATGATGATGTCACCACACCAACAAGAAGATGACAAGTGTGGGAAGATGACATAGGAGGATGACATAAGCATGACCAAAGGGAAGGTATTGTTGGTTGATTTCAAGCCACACAAATTTTACCATGGTTAAAAGGTAATTAACAAAACAAAAGGATATCAACCAAGCTTTTTATGCACAAAGATCAAGAAAACAAAGCAAGCTTCTCTCTCCCCCCTTTTCATCTTCTTCATTTCGAATTTTTCACCAAAATGGTGAATTAGAAATTCAAAAACACAAGCTATACTCCATGGAAAATTATAAGGTTTGTTTCTTTGGATCCTATATTTCATAACTAAGAAGAGCAAGTAGTTTGAGTGCTTGAATCAAAGGTTTTCTATCTCAAACAAATCATTTTAGTTTAGGGTGAATAGTAACTTTCAAGAACAAATTTGTGATTCTTGATTTTATTTGCAAGGTCAAGGTAGCTTAAGCATATATTAAGGCTTCCATGGACATTCCAAGGATCTTTCATGGATTAAAAGCTTCAAGGAAGGTATACCATCTCCAAACCCTAGATTCCTATATATTATAAGATGATTTTGATTAGTGGGTTGATATTGTAGTTTGTTGTATTGATTTAGAGTTTGGGATTTGGAATGGTAGTGAAATGGAATGGTAATTGTTGTGGTTTTGATTTAAAGGAACTTAAGTATGATTAAAGTTAAGTTTAGGCATAAGTATGAATGATTAAATTGAATTGGTTGGGGTTGTTATGATGTGATAAGGATGGATGTTGGTTGTATGTTGGATTGAGGTTGGTTTGTGGTTGGTTTTGTATGGTTTAAAATTGGGAAATCGCGTAAACATAGCCGTCGTAACGTCCGATTTTCTTTGGACTGTTTTTGTGCATAGCATTATGACCCGGGAACCCCCTTCTAGATTATGACCACTGCCATGTTTAGATAGCTCATGTTACGAGCTTCGTTTTGATATGTAGTTCGTTCGATTCCGATGCACGGTTTAGGAGAAACGACCGTTTCAAGTAACGGCGTTTCGCGAACGAAACTTTTTCCCTCGCCTTACTTTGAAACATAGATTAAAGACCAAAAAGGGTTAATTAATGTATGAAACATTTATGGTAAGTGTGTTAGGCAGTTGGTAAGACACTCGCGAAGGAATCGCTTTAAAACTCGTAAAGGTTAAATTATTAAAAATGGTGGAGCCGAGGGTACCCGAGTGACTTAAGCAAATCAGTGAGCGCAAAACAAGCGTTAGAGTCTAAGTTAGTTAAAGTATAGATTTACAAGTGATTTTGGTTTAATTCCAACTTACTTGTTGTTTATAGGTTATCAGACTCGTCCCGAGCCTTTCTCACCCCCAAGTCGCTCAGGCAAGTATTCTATCCGTTATACTGTTGTTGTGATGTATATATGTATATGCATTATCTTGCGATAGATGCATGATGTTTATATTAGCAAATGTTGCGATATATTGTAGCATGTGATATGGTATATATGCATGCCTGTTTCATATTCTTGAAATATATATCTGTTGGTTCAAATGCTTATTCGTTGCATAATACCTATGCTAGAGATAAGCGGTATTTGCGTATACCCTTAGTATAGGGACCCAAAGGTGAAAATATTTTCTAAAACCGGGAGTCGAGGATCCCGAGTAGATTTTGTATATATATGGATATGGATATATATATATATATATTTATTTATATATGGTTATAGTTTTCCAAACTATTAATCGAATAAGGTTTATTCGATAACTTTAAACTTTATTTATTATTGAATATTATTTGAATATTCATTCGAGGACTTATGACTCCTTTTATTTATTTATTGAATATTATTTGAATATTCATTTGAGGATGTATGACTCCTTTATTTTATTTAATGAATATTATTTATAATATTCATTCGAGGTATTATGACTCAGCGTATTTTATTTATTGAATATTATTTGAATATTCATTTGAGGATCTATGACTCCGATTATTTGCTGAGGTATATTCTTTATTTTATTAAAGAATAAGGTGTAAATAATCAAACTTATTTTCGATTATTCAATTAAAGATAATACTTTCATATAAGTATATCTTTGGTTATTTAATACTCGTTTCAAGTATAAGTTTTAATACTTCTACTTCAATTATTTTTATAAAGATTATTCTTTATGGGAATATTATTTAATTAATAATATTCAGATATTTTCTAATATTCTGGGGACTGATTTACTTCATTAAATCAGCCTTACTCCAAACACTCTTTAAAGTGTTTTCGAGTCTTCAAAATGATTTTTAAAAGTAAGTGCGGATCCCAAAACTCATTTTTATATTTAAGATCTTCCTTTTTAAAGGGGATTTAAATACTCGCTCAAAACCTGGGGAATCCGGCTCTGTGGTGTATTTTATATTCGCAACGAGGTTGCAGATTTGGTAAATGAATTGATTACTTGCCCAACGTTCGGGAAGTAAGCCCATCTCATTGAGTTGGCATAAGCGACAGGCCGGGGTACGGTCTATTATTGTGTAAGTGGCTGGGTGGCAGTCCATCAACGCGTGAGGGGCCGGGGTACGGTCTAGCGCGAGGTCCTAATGCGGCCAGGGTGATGACCGGTGAGGAATTCATCCATCTACAGTAGAAAAGGTTACTTATTGGTATCTTTGCCTGATCAGCGAGATATCGGGTTTATGCCAAAATTCTTTTCCTTTCCAAAATACATTGGATGTTTCAAACTCTGTTCATACTTTACATAACAGAGGTTCCAGGAAATGTTTAAGAGATATATATATGTGGATATATATATATCGGGACTAAATAAAGTATCTCGTAACTTTATTTCATTCAATAATATTTCAAAGATTGAATCTATTTAAATCTTGTCTTGTAGTCTCATCTATGTGATGAACTTTTGAAACTGATTATAACTTGAACGGTGGTAGTTCAAGTAGTATTTGGAAAAGATATAAGTATATTGGAGTACCTTATAACTTCATCTTTTAAACTTATATCTAGTTAATAATTGTCTTATGAATGACAAAGATTTTTAGAAAAACGTTGAGACAAGGTTAGATATATGAGATCACCTTGCAACGATATTTTTTTTATACAGTTATACACTGGAACTTTGTGTATATTATGCATGGAAGAGGACTTCCAATATTTTGAAAAGTATATATGTATATATACTGAATATTTTGCGACTTCATCGCATTAAGATATCAACTTGGTTCATTTCTTTTGACCAAGACTTTCATGAGTACTATGAGAAGGCTCATATATTGTAAATCATTATACATATTATTTTGGTGGGCTTGCTGCTCACCCTTGCTTTATTTCTTCATCACACAACAACAGTTAGGAAAGATGGCCAGACTCCAGCAGACCCAGCGCAAGCGCGTGGGAAGCGTCCCGCGCCTTCCCGATGATGTTGTAGCTGCTATAGCTGCAGAGGTAGATCCATGGTAGATCAGATCATCTACTTTTGAGAATCAAATTATGTATAATTATAACTTGTGGCAGATAATGGCAATTAACTGTAAATTTATCAAGTAATCATCTTGGGTTGTAATAACTGTTAAATGGTGGATTCAAAGATTTGTATTTATTTTAATTTCATCTCTGAGACTATAACGGGTTGTGGTGTGTGTTAGTATGGGGTCACAGCATGAGGTTATTTATTATTAATTAAGTGAAGTGATATTGTGGAAAGAAAGACCGTGACAACCCGGATCCCCGACCCCGGATCTGGCGGTGTTACACATTGACTATTGGAATATCTTCAAGTTTTGTTGGCTCCCGATTTCTATCAGTCACATAAGCAATAAAATGCTCACATCCTTATCATAGTAGCTTTTTAGCTTGAATCATCGTTAAAAACTTCTTTTCTTCCCTATGACCTTTAAACGTCACTACTTTCTCGTCCAGAGTCTTCAAAATTACCTTCTTATTACGACAGTCTATCTAAGCATCGTGCTTAGATAGTCAGTCCATTCCTAAAATAACGTCAAACTCTCCTAACTTAAATGGTATTAGATCCACACAAAACTTATTTCCAGAAATCTCAATCTCAAAGTTCACACAAACTTGAGTAACATATACACTTTCTTGATTTACTAATTCCACAGTCATTATTTCATTTAACCATTCAACTGGAAAATTTAACTTATTAACAAAATCTTGAGAAATAAACGATCGAGTTACTCCCGAATCTACTAACACTTTGGCACCTAAGGAATTTACAATAAGCGTACCTGTCACAACATTAGTGTCCTGAATAGCGTCCTTCACAGACATGTCTAAAACTCTCGCTCTAGGAGGCTCATTCACTACTGGAGTGGATCCCATGATTCTCAGTGCATTACTAACTGGGGTTGGTTTCTTGCAATCCCTTGCTATATGTCCTGGCTTTCCGCACTTAAAACATGTAAATCCAATTGTTGGGACTTTGACTGCTGGATTCCGGATAGACTGGTCCTTATTTACTGGCTCTCTGGCTGGCTGATTACGTCACTCCCTTGAATAGTGCCCTTTTTGATTACATTTATAACAAACCACATTCAACTTGTTACAAACTCCTCTATGTTTCTTTCCGCATACCTGAGAATCTGGTAAAGCTAACCTTTGTTGGTTTGGCTGGTTCCCAGTGGCTGGACGGTTGCCTTGTCCTCTGTCACTTGCATTTTGCTTTCTAAAATTGAAATTTCTCCCTGGCTGAAACTTGCATTTCTTTTGGTTAATATTTGGAAACTTGCATGATTGTGACTGTCCTTCATTTCCTTCAAACTTCCTCTTTATACTCTCCTTCCCCTTCTATGACATTTCACTCTCCGTCTCTACAATCATGGCCTTTTGTACAACTACTGCATACGTGTTCAATTGGAATATAGCTACCTTCCCTCTGATCCAGGGCTTAAGACCTTACTGGAATCTCTTAGCCTTCTTCCTATCAATTTCCACATACGGCGTTACAAACCTTGATAATTCTTCAAACTTACTTTCATAATCCGCTACTGACATATTTCCCTCATTTAACTCCAGAAACTTCAATTCCATTGATACTGAACAAACTGAGACAAATACTTCTCTAAAAATAACTCCTTGAATCTTTCCCAAGTAATAACATCTGTATCTTCCAATTTCTTAATAGTTTGCCACCGGTAGGTGGCTTCACTCTTCAAATACTAACTTGTAAACTAAACTTCCTGTACCTCTCTCACCTTAACCAAAGCAAATGACTTCTCTATCTCTTTTGACCAAACTCTCACATTAATCGGATCTAAAGAACCTTTAAATTTCGGTGGATTTATCGCCTGAAAAGTCTTAAAAGTTACCTGAGGGTTGGTCTATCTCTGTTGCTGTTGAGTCAGGTTGATTGTTTGTTGAGCCAAGATCGGGAGAATCTAGGATACTGTTGGGTCTATGGGACCTGGATTTGCATTCTGGTTATTGTTGTCTTGGTTGTTGTTGTTGCTATTGGTTTCTTCATTCTAGTCGGCATAACTGGTATTTCTTCGAGGAGGCATTTTCTGTACAGATTCAAACAACTTATTCAGACTTTAAATTTAATCCTTTTTATGAAAAGTTTTTGTAAAACATAAATATCTCTTTTTGAAAATATTTGTAATAGTTGAACTAAGAAAATTGCATGCTTCTTTACAGAATGTAAACAGTTAAGGGGGTAGGGTACATATTATCATAAGAGTATAACTGGTGCATTAAATGAAGTATAATAAAATAGGTGTAGTAATGTAAATGACAATGTTGGAAAATAAAAGGTACCGATATATATATCAAAGTTTTGGTAATACAAGCGTGAAAATGCTTCAGCTAAAACAAAAAGGTACAACAGTCCTATACTCTAATTAGCAAGTTTAGTCTTTATATACAAGCCAAAAGTTTGCTGATACACCCTACACACTAATGTACATATGAAAGCTACCACAACAACTCTGTCTCAGCATCTCTGTCTCTGCATCTCTGTCTCTAGCTCCAGAGAAACTCTGGTCCACCAAGCCTTGCAAGATCCTCTAACATCTCTCTGGCCCAGCCCATAAGAGCACCAGGGCCTACATACTCACAAGTAGCTCCATGCAGTCTAGCCTCAAGAACCCTCCGGGTCACATGATTCTCCTCTCGAAGCTCCCTCGCACTCCTGTCAACATCTATAGTCCTGACAATGTGCTGTAGCTCCTCAATCTGTGCAAATAGGGCTTTTTGCTCTAAAAGAAAACCTCATACCGATAATATGGAATAGGGCATGGGGTAAAGTGGAATGATGAACCCGCAACTGAATGCCCAGTAGAGTCAGAATCAGCAGATGACCTCATAACATAAGGTGGAATAGCTCGTAGTGGTGCAACCATCACAACAAGAGGTAGTATAGCTAACACCGGTGGAAGAACATGACGTGGATCAGATGATGGCCCTCCGACTGAAGGCTCAAAATGATTAGCTGGTACTGAAATAAAGGAATCTGCCATCACTGTTATCTGAAAATCACATCGCAAGACAAGAATCTCGAATCACCACACGGATCATACTAATATCTATTATATAATCGCACTCAACCTCTCGATGTTCTATCTTTCTATTCTTTACTTCTAATCCTAACCCTCTACCCATTCCCGATAATCTAGGCTTGTGTCAGTGAATTATAACATGTAGCTTTGATACCAAACCTGTGACGCCCTCCAAACCCGGGCCAGAATTTTGGGGTTCACAACACACACACATACAATATATAAACCTGCTTATAATAATAATAATAATAATAATAATATAATAATAATAATAATAATAATTATAATAATAATTGTGACAACCGTGTCAAATCCCGAGCCTTTTTTTGAAAACTGGGTCAAGTCCCGATTACGAGTCCAAAATAAGACGAAGCATACTGTCCCGAGTGCATCCAACTTAGGTAAACAACAAGCCACCACAGGCCCCCAAAAGATCATGATTTGTTGGTGCATAAAGTAGTAGTACTTTGCCTTATAAACTGAACAGAAATCCCAAATCTCCTCGATGTGGGACTGGGGTATTACAAACTCTCCCACTTAAACTCCTGACATCCTCGTCAGGCCCGAACAGATAGCCCATAGGACCAAGATCCTACCTCTCTAGCCATTGTGGAATAATACCGGCTAGCTTTGTGTCCCCACCTCCGGACCTCTTGCCATTGTGGGATAATACCACCAGCCTTCGTGTCCCCACCTCCGGTAACTTGACGCATCAAGCTTTCGAGATTCGTCTCTGATACCATATGTGATAACTCGGTTCAAATCCCGAGTCTTTTTTGAAAATCGGATCAAGTCCTGATTATGAGTCTGAAATAAGACGAAGCATACTTTCCCGAGTGCAGCCAACTTGGGTAAGCAATAAGCCCACCACAGGTCCCCAAAAGATCATGATTTGTTGGTGCATAAAGTAATAGTACTTTGCCTTATAAACTGAACAGAAGTCCCAAGTCTCCTCGATATGGGACTGGGGTGTTACAATAACAACAACAACAACAACAACAACAATAATAATAATAATAATAATTATTATAATAATAATATGCAGTGACCCTACTTACCTTCATCCATGGATCGCAACAGGTTAAAGTATGCACACAAGCCACAACTTCCTTATATTACAAACGTTCTAAATCCCAACTAGTTTAACTTACATCTGAATATTAAACATTCGTACAAACTTTCAGACTTAAACTATTACAAAAGTCTTCAGCTAGCTTATTTCCTCTCAATCTCAAATCCTAGCTCGCACACTTGATTGGGGATCCTCGCTACCAACAGGTTCCTTTTAATTGGAAATGAACATAAACAGAATCACACAAATGAGCTAACTAGCTTAGCAAGTCAGAGTGACAATACTGAGATTAAACAATGATCTAGTGAAATGATTTAGGTTATCAAGTTTCTTTATAAGCAATGATTAGAATTTGATATTCTGTTTTATTTTAAAAAACAAAGGTTAGCCTGTTAATCAGTCATGCACTAACCCCGAGCAAGGCACACAAATCTGCTCTATATACTGGATCCAAGACACATATTGGCCTAACATGACCACCAATCCGGTCTTACCATGAATCTGATCCACATCTATAAAATAATCCAATTTTATAACAATAACAGAATAAACAAAGTAAATCAATAAACAAAATTATAAACAACACTGGTCTTCAAACATAAGGTGGTTTGCAATCACTAGAGGATACAACAAGGTAAGTACAAAGATTGGCTATCATCCGGTAAAAGAATCAAATACTAGAAGAATCAAGGTCTCTGGTTATAAGGATTAGTCTTCTGATATACAAGGTATGAAGGTTTGTATGTTAAACAATTCCGGTTTAGTGATTGGTATTTAATTCGTATGTATTTTTGGAGAAGTATCGTATATCTGTGGCTCGTATCTGGGTATTCAACAATCAATGGTTTACAAAGAATCAGACTTACGACTCAAAGATCAATAACTGGAATCAGGGTTTAGGGTTTAACACTTCAAAGTACTTGTAATATAAAATAGAACACATGTTGAGAAGGTTCAGAATACTTGCAATATATCACAAGAAGGTTCAAGAATATTTGCCTTATCTCAACTCGCTGAACACATCCATTGTTCTCGTTCACTGACTCTTATTCGCTGACTATCTGCTTCCCCTTTCTACGCCTCACTTCCTCTGCTACATATCACAAGTATCTATCAATACTCTTTCTTACTTTATTCTATTCGATATAAGCTTCTATCTACCCTTTGTTTCACCCAAATCCGACTTACGGATTGAAAGTTATGATTATAACAGTCAAACAATGCACATATAAGTATATCGTACACTAATCGGGTCACATATAACACATAGCACATAAGATAATCAATAAAAATACTCTTTCAAAAAAGATTAGGGGTTCAAATGATTTTTCAGATATTTAATACGAATTTTTAAATATTTTTCAGAATTAAAACGAGTCGTTGAATCATTTATGAACAATTAACAAGGTTTGAATACCCGAATAAGACTTTAAAATCATTTTATAATAATTATCGAGCCTTGAAAACAATTTAAAGTATTATTTTAGAGCTCAAAACTATTTTTTAGAATTTTTAAATTAAAAGAAATAATTAAATCTAATTGGATAATCAATTAAAATTAATAATTAATTAAATCAATTAATCAATTAATATTCGAATAAATTGACCAATTAAATAATTTATTATAAACTAAAATTAATTAATTAAATAATTCAGATTTATTTTTGAATTAAAAATAATTTTTAAAATTAAAATAATGATTTTTGGAATTTTTAATAATTAAAAACGAATTTTTGAAATTAAAATAAATATAAAATATGATTTTCATAATTTTTTAAAACAGAAATCCAAAATTTGCAAGTTTTTGAAACTATAGGGACCTAACTGTTTCTTCCCCAAAATCTCAGGGACTAAACTGCGAAAATGACAGGGCTCGCCGAAAAAGGGCCCTTTCTCGCCGGAAAACACGTTCCAGGTTGTAACACCCCCAGATCCGGGGTCGGGGATCCGGGTCGTCACGGTCTTTCTTTCCACAATATCACTTCACTTAATTAATAAAAATAACCTTATGCTGTGACCCCACACTAACACACACCACAACCCGTTATAGTCTCAGAGATGAAATTTAAATAAGTACAAGTCTTTGAATCCACAATTTAAAAGTTATTACAACCCAAAACGATTACTTGATAAATTTAAAGTTAATTGCCATTATCTGCCATAAGTTATAATTATACATAATTGATTCTCAAAAGTAGATGGTCTGATCTACAATAGATCTACCTCTGCAGCTATAGCAGCTACAACATCATCGGAAAGACGCGGGACGCTTCCCACGCGCTTGCGCTGGGTCTGCTGGAGTCTGGCCATCTTTCCTAACTGTTGTTGTGTGATGAAGAAATAAAGCAAGAGTGAGCCTGACAGCTCGCAAGATAATATGTAGTGATAACAATAATATAAGTATCTAAATGGATACTTACTAGAATCTTTTATCAAGTGTAAGATAATTACTTACTAGATATAAGTAAAAACAAGGGATGAAGTTACCAAATACTTCACTACACTTATATCATTTATAAAGCTACTTGAACTACCACTGTTCAAAGTATAATGAGCTTTTACCAGTTCATCACATAGATGAGACTACAAGACAAGATTTGAATAGATTAAATCTTTGAAATATTATTAAAGGAAATGAAGTCATGATATACTTCATTAAGTTCTGATATATATATATATATATCCACATATACATCTTCTTTATACAATTTCCTGAAAACCTCAGTCATGTAAAGTATGAACAGAGTTTGAAATATCCAATAAATTTGGAAAGGAAAAGAATTTTGGCATAAACCAGATATCTTGCTGATCAGGCAAAGATACCCATAAGTAACCTTTTCTACTAGTAGATGGACGAATTCCCCACTGGTCATCACCCTGGTCATAATAGGACCTTATGTTGGACTGCCACTCAGCCACTTATGCATTTGATGGACTCCCACTGAGCCACTTACACTATCATGGACGCCCACTGAGCCCATGTTGCTTATGCCGACTCAATAGATGGACTTACTTCCCGAACGTTGGGTAAGTAATCAATTAATTTACCAAACCTACAACTGTGTTGCGAATATAAAATACACCACAGAGCCGGATCCCTCAGGTTTTGAGCGAGTATTTAAATCCCCTTAAAAAGGAAGATCTTAAATATAAAAAATGAGTTTTGGGATCCGCTCTAACTTTTAAAAATCATTTTGAAGACTCGAAAACACTTTATAGAGTGTTTGGAGTAAAGCTGATTTAATGAAGTAAATCAGTCCCCAAAATATTTAGAAAATGACTGAATATTATTATTTAAATAATATTCCCATAAAGAATAATCTTTATAAAAATAATTGAAGTAGAAGTATTAAAACTTATATTTGAAACGAGTATTAAATAACCAAAAATATACTTATATGAAAGTACTATCTTTATTTGAATAATCGAAAATAAGTTTGATTATTTACACCTTATTCTTTAATAAAATAAAGAACAAATCTCAGCCAATAATCGGAGTCATAGATCCTCAAATGAATATTCAAAAATATTCATTAAATAATATAAACTGAGTCATAAGCCCTCGAAGGAATATTCAAGTAATATTCATTAAATAAAATAAAGTGAGTCATACATCCTCAATTGAATATTCAAATAATATTCATTTAATATAAAGGAGTCATACGCCTTCGAATAATATTCGAAATAATATTCAATAATAAAATAAAGTTAAAGTTATTGAATAAACCTTATTCGATTAATAGTTTTGAAAACTATGACCATATATATATATATAAGTATATATATATATATATTTATATCCATATATACAAAATCTACTCGGGATCCTCGACTCCCGGTTTTAGAAAATATTTTCACCTTTGGGTCCCTGTACTAAGGGTATATGCAAATTACCGCTATCCTCTAGCATAGGTATTATCAACTGAATCAACAGATATATATGGAAAAAATACGAAACAGGCATGCATATATATATACCATAGCAGCATGCTTCAATATATTGCAACATTTGCTAATTAACCAACATGCATCTATCGCAAGATAATGCAAATACATATATACATCACAACAACAGTTATAACTGGTAGAAAACTTGCCTGAGCGACTTGGGGTGATAAAAGGCTCGGGACGAGTCTGGTAACCTATAAACAACAAGCAAGTTGGAATTAAACCAAAGTCACTTGTAAATCTATACTTTAACTAACTTAGACTCTAACGCTCGTTTTGCGCTTACTGATTCGCTTAAGTCACTCGAGTACCCTCGGCTCCATCATTTTTAATAATTTAACCTTTACGAGTTTTAAGACGATTCCTTCGCGAGTGTCTTACCAACTAGCTAACACACTTACCATAAATGTTTCATACATTAATTAACCCTTTTTGGTCTTTAACCTATGTTTCAAAGTAAGGCGAGGGGAAAAGTTTCATTCGCGAAATGCCGTTACTTGAAACGGTCGTTTCTCCTAAACCGTGCATCGGAATCGAACGAACTACATATCAAAACGAAGCTCGTAACATGAGCTATCTAAACATGGCAATGGTCATAATCTAGCAGGGGGTTCTCGGGTCCTAATGTTATGCACAAAAACAGTCTAAAGAAAATCGGACGTTACGACGGCTATGTTTACGCGATTTCCCAATTTTAAACCATTCAAAACCAACCCAATTCAACCTCAAATCCAACATACAACCAACATCCATCCTTATCACATCATAACAACCCCAACCAATTAAATTTTAACATTCATACTTATGCCTAAGCTTAACTTTAACCATTCTTAAGTTCTTTTAATCAAAACAACAACATTTACCATTCCAATTCAATACCATTTCAAATCCCAAACTCTAAATCACAACATCAAGCTACAATATCACCCTACTAATCAAAATCATCTTATAATACATAGGAATCTAGGGTTTGGAGATGATATACCTTCCTTGAAGTGGTGGGAGGAGCTAGGAAGCCTTAAGAAGCTTTGAGAAGTCTTAGGAATGCTTGGATCTTCAAGGAAAACAAGAAAAATTTCAAGTTAAAAACTTGAAAACACTATTCATAGTCTTCTTCTTTGATTAAATGAAGAAGATGGAGAAGGAATTGATGGCTTAAACTCATGATATAGCCCTAACTAAGCATGAAGATGATTAGGGAATTAACTCACCAATTTAGGAAGCTTGGATCTTTGATTTTTGAATTTCCTTGCCTTTTGAATAGTAAAAAGCCGAGAGCTCTCAAGAACAAAGCCTTGGTTCTTTTTGATTTTGATGAAAAATGATTTTGCTTGGCTTGGTTGACTTGTTTTTGTGTTTGATTTAGTTAATTACCTTGTTGCCCTTGAATTTGTGTGGTTCTCATTCAACCACACCTCCTTCCTTCCCATGTCATGCCTATGTCATGTTGTGATGTCATCTTTCCCTCCTTGTCCTCCTCTCATTGGTTGGGTGACATCACTCCCTCTAATCCCTTTGCTTAACTTCCTAATCGTTTGCCTAATGACCGCTGATCTGTTATACGGTTCGCTTAACTTTCGTTCTCGTTTATCATTTGAAGGATCATACCCGGGATCTTATTACTTAGGTTCCCTTAACCTTTCTCAATACATTATATTCCTTTTTATGATCCTCTATTATAATCCTTTAATTTAAATCCTTTTTATCCTGTTACCTTATACTCAATCCTTTCCGTATCTAGTGGATTTCCGGGAAAAATCCAAGTGTTCGGAAATTGGATTCTGACGATCTTTACATACACTTATATACCACATAGAGTACTAATAATATCCCAGAAGATCAATAACAGAACCCCTACATAGTGTGGCATGAAAAGTTTTCTCATTCAGCAAAAACACTATTCACAAGGGTTACAAAAAGTTGAAAATTTTGGGGGTTATTACAGTCTCCCCTCCTTAAAAGGATTCCGTCCCGGAATCAAACAGAAAATAAATGGGGGTACTTTTCTAGCATTGCGCTCTCTAGTTCCCAAGTTGATTCTTCCACATTATGATTCTGCCATAGTACTCTGACTAGCTTGATCACTTTGTTCCGAAGCACCTGCTCATTCTTATCTATAATCCTTACTGGCTTCTCCACGTAAGTTAGATCTGGCTGTATATCCACCTGCTCGTACTCCACTATATGTCTGGCATCCCGATGATACTTCCTTAGCATTGACACATGGAACACATTATGAACTTGTTGCAAATTAGGGGGTAAGGCTAGCTCGTAAGCTAACTTTCCAATCCGTCTTAATATCTCAAAAGGTCCAATGTATCTTGGGCTTAGTTTTCCTTTCTTTCCGAACCTCATTAATCCCTTCCAAGGGGATACCTTTAGCAGTACTAAGTCCCCTACTTCATATTCCTTGTCCTTTCGGGCTAGGTCTGCATATTTCTTCTGTCTGTCTTGGGCTGCTACAAGTCGCCCTCTGATAAGATCCACTATATCTTTGGTCCTTTGGACCATTTCGGGTCCGAGCATCTTCCGCTCTCCTACTTCATCCCAGTATAAGGGAGATCGACACCTTCTTCCATACAGGGTCTCATAAGGTGGCATTCCGATGCTAGCATGAAAGCTATTGTTATAAGAAAACTCGATCAATGGCAAGTGATCATCCCAACTCCATTTAAAGTCTATTGCACAGACTCTCAACATATCCTCTAGTGTCTGGATGGTCCTTTCACTCTGCCCATCCGTCTGGGGATGATACGCGGTACTCATATTTAACTTGGTTCCCGCACATTCCTGAAAGCTCCTCCAAAATCTGGAGTTGAACCTGGGGTCTCGGTCTGAGACAATGGACGCTGGGACTCCATGTCGCGTCACTATTTCCTTAAGGTAAATGTCCACCAGTCTATCGACTGTGTATCTCTCATTGATAGGAATGAAATGAGCTGACTTTGTCAGTTGGTCTATAATTACCCATATGGCGTCGTGATTGGCTTTCGTCCTTGGCAAGCCTACAACAAAGTCCATCGCTATCTGTTCCCATTTCCATTCGGGAATCTCCAGGGGTCGTAAGAGTCCACTGGGTCTCTGGTGCTCTGCTTTTACCCTTTGGCAAGTCAAACATTTGTTTACCCATTCTGCTACGTCCCTCTTCATGTTGGGCCACCAGTAATACTCCTTCAAATCCCTATACATCTTGGTACTTCCCGGGTGAATGGAATACCTTGAACTATGGCTTTCATCCAATATCTCATCTTTAAGCTCTTGAACATTCGGAACCCAAATCCGGTAGGAGTACCTCATTATCCCTTTATCATCTTTCTCAGTATAGATCTCCTCTCCAGTCATTGACTCTCTGCCTTCATTCATTATTTTCTCCTGGCACAATCTGATCTTTTCCAATAACTCTGGCTGCATTGAGATCTCAAAAAGCTTTTCAGTTCCGGTTCCGGTTACCTTTACTTCTATTTCCATTTTCTCAAAATCCCTTATCAATTCTTCTGAAGTCGTTATCATTCTGAGTCTTTCCTTTCTACTAAGGGCATCAGCCACCACATTGACTTTCCCTGGATGATAGAGAATCTCACAATCATAGTCCTTGATTAGTTCTAACCATCTCCTCTGGTGCATGTTGAGCTCTTTCTGCATAAATATGTACTTGAGGCTCTTATGGTCTGTGAAAATCTCGCACTTCTCTCCATATAAGTAGTGCCTCCAAATTTTTAAGGCAAATACTATTCCCGCGAGCTCAAGGTCATGAGTAGGATATCTAACCTCGTATTCCTTCAGTTGTCTCGACGCATACGCAATCACTTTACCGTGCTGCATAAGCACACACCCTAGTCCTTTGTGCGACGCGTCACTATATATCACAAAATCTCCTTTTCCGTCCAGCAATGCCAATACCGGAGCCGTTATCAACCTTTTCTTTAATTCCTGAAAACTGTTCTCGCATTTTTCCGTCCATTCAAACTTCTCTGTCTTACGAGTAAGTCGTGTCAAAGGGGCTGCGATCTTCGCAAAGTCCTGTACAAATCTACGATAGTAGCCGGCCAATCCTATGAAACTCCTTACCTCTGTGGGTGTGGTTGGCCTTTCCCAATTTGAGACCGCCTCTATCTTGGTGGGGTCGACCAATACTCCTTCTTTATTGATCACATGTCCTAAAAACTGTACTTCATTCCGCCAGAATTCACACTTCGAGAATTTGGCATATAACTGTTCCTCTCTGAGTATTCCTAGAGCTATCCTCAAATGCTCTGCATGTTCTATCTCAGTCCTTGAGTAGATCAAAATATCATCGATAAAAACTATCACACATTTGTCCAAGTACTTCTTAAATACTCTATTCATTAAATCCATGAAAGCCGCTGGGGCGTTGGTTAATCCAAAGGACATTACCAAGAACTCATAATGCCCATACCTGGTACGGAACGCTGTCTTGGAAATATCTTCGGGTTTAATCTTTAGTTGGTGATATCCAGTTCTCAGGTCGATCTTGGAAAAATAAACGGCATCCTTTAGCTGGTCGAACAGATCGTCTATTCTAGGTAATGGGTACCTGTTCTTTATGGTTAGCTTGTTCAACTCTCGATAATCTATGCACAGCCTCATGCTCCCATCTTTCTTCTTAACAAATAAAACTGGTGCTCCCCATGGAGACACACTGGGTCTTATCATACCCTTATCCAAGAGTTCCAGCAATTGGATAGCTAATTCCTTCATTTCTAACGGGGCTAACCGGTAAGGTGCTTTTGAAACTGGCGCCGTCCCTGGGGCCAACTCAATAGCAAATTCAATCACTCTATCGGGTGGTAATCCCGGAAGGTCTTGTGGGAATACATCTTCAAATTCGTTGACTACTGGAATATCTTGTAAGTTGGGCACCTCCTTCTGTGTGTCCACCACATAGGCTAGGTAGGCCTCATTTCCTTTTCGTAGCATCCTTTTAGCCTGGGCCATGGTCAAAAATTTCTGCGTCTGCCTCTTTCCTCTAAATATAACTTCTTTCTTCCCTGGGACATTTAGCTTAACTTTCTTCCCTTTACAGTCTATCTGAGCATCATTGCTAGATAGCCAGTCCATTCCCAAAATTACATCAAACTCCCCTAATTTAAAAGGAATCAGATCAACACTAAAGGATTGCTCCCCTATGCCTATCTCACAGGCGGGGTGAATCTGGTTAATAGGAGTAATTTCATGATTGGCTATTTCTACTTGCAAGGGTTCTATCAAGGGTTCAGCCTTAAGTCTTAACTTACGCGCAAAGTCCTTTGATATAAAAGATTTAGTTGCTCCCGAATCAAATAAAACATTTGCACTGACTGAATTTAGAGAAAGGGTACCTGCTATCACATCTGAATCTTTCATAGCATCCTGGACTGTCATGTTGAAAGTCCTCGCAGTAGGTGGCTTATTAGAAGCAGCCCTGCTTGCTCCCGAAGCTGCTGGTTTGTTCATTGGGCATTCCCTCTTCCAATGACCTAGGCGTCCGCACTGATGACAAGTGGTGGTTGGAATGACGGCAGGGGTTGATGATGAGCACTTAGTTGAATAGTGGCCTTCCCGACCGCACTTAAAACAGGTTACTGGCTTTCCTTTACACTCCCCAGTGTGATTCCTTCCACATATGTTACAGGCTGGCAATGGGGGTCGAAAATAGGACATTCTTGACTTTTGGCCGCCTTGGCTCACGCTCACACTCATTGGCCGCTTAAACCTAGTGTTCCTTCCTGGTAGGGACACTGCTCCTCGATTAAATCTAGTTGGGAAGATTCTTCCTGCGGAACCTCCACCCATGCTCATACTTTTCCTCTTTATTCCTTTCTTCTCTCTTTCCTTCTGCATCTGTTCACTTCCGACTTCTACAATCGTTGCCTTTTGCACCAGAGTGGCATAGTCCGTAAGCTCAAGGATTGCCACCCTATTCTGAATCCATGGTTTCAGTCCCTGCTGAAACCTCCTAGCTTTCTTTTCCTCGGTGCTCACAAACTCCGGCACAAACCTTGATAACTCAGTAAATTTCGCTTCGTACTCTGCTACAGACAAGTTATTCTGCTTTAGCTCCAAGAACCTGAGCTCCATCTGGTTTTCCATAAACCTCGAGAAATACTTTCCCAGAAACAACTGACTAAATCTCTCCCAGGTTATAATAGCATATGTCTCCATGTTTTTCTTGGCCTCCCACCAGTAGTTAGCTTCTCCTTTCAGAAGGTAGGTAGCAAATACAGTCTTCTGTGCCTCATCGGTACTCAAAATCTCAAAGGATTTCTCCATTTCCTTTAACCATGCCCTTGCCTCAACTGGGTCGGCTGATCCGTGGAACTCAGGGGGCTTAAGGGACTTAAAAGCCCTGAAAGAGTTTGCCACAATATTGTTATTTCCTTGAGGGGGTGGGTTGGGTTGACGTTCCAAATTCTGCCTTAGGAGTTGCATGAACTGGCCCATGGGATCCATGCCTGGGTTTGGTACTGGTTGCTCAACCTCGGTTTCTCCTTCTTCAGCCTCTATCTCAAATCCCTCAACATCATATGTTTCCTCTTCCTCTTCATACAGGGAGTCATCATGTTCCACATAATCCTCATCTTCCTCTTCACTGTGTTCTTGGTTCCTATCATCCTGGTTATGGCTTCCCTGGTCCTCAGATCCAGGGTTCGCCCTAGTTCCAATCTTTCTTGGCGGCATGATTCTGATAATACAAAAAAATTATTGGGAAAAATTCAACGTTAGGTCACAATCATATACAACATTGTGCCCTGCACAACTCTTATAATGGGGAGAACGTATATCGCAATTCTATTATTTTAAGAAAGTTCTAATACGAAGTGCAGTAATAATAATGATAAAAACAGTGATCCCGTCACTAATGAACTGAACCAAAGGAAACAAATATATACATAATGCGAGAAATACATAGTTTGATCTGGTCAAAAGTACAACAGTGCTATAGTCATCTGTCCCAAAAGTGATACACAAGAGTCTATCTGTCTAGTCAGAAAAAGGGATGCTATATACAAGTCAACTATCCCGGAAAATTGGCTCTTACTAAGGCCTCGGCTAACTAGACAACTAGACTATTCCATCATCAATCCTGAATCACACACCGGAGCGGGTCAGCTCCCATACCCTTTCTATCGCACGCCGGAAGATATAGTCGGCCTGCCGCCTGGAGATCCTACCATGCCTGTCCCCCTGGAGCGATCTGAGCCTCGCTCGGGATGTGAGCTCTATCCCCGTAAGCTCCCTCCTCAAGGATCGGGGTATAGAAGCCCTAGTCTCATAAGCTCGGGTACGCCTACACGCCCTCTCTGCATCCAACTCCCTCCTGGCCTCATCCAGTCGGCCCTCGGCAACAGCTACTCGGGTCCTCAGAACATCCTGAACATATCCATGAGCTAACGAAGACTGCCTGTGGGCAGGGTCAAGAGGTGGTGAATCCGGAGCTGCTGAGGGTGCCTCCTCGGTCTGCCTAGGCTCGGAAGTATGGGTCTCTGAGCTGTCATCCTCGGGAATCCAAGATAGTGGTGGAGGGGTAGGGGCTCTGACCACCGGAAGTGTGGGTAATGGGGTACCAGCATACACGACCATAGGTCCAACATGCTCCTCAGCTACTGGGACCTCATCCGGGTCCTCCTCATCTGGAATAGCAATAACCTCTGTCTCTGACTCCTCTGAGGGGTCCTCCTCATCTGAAATAGCAATGACCTCCGTCTTTGACTCCTCTGAGGGGTCCTCCTCATCCTCCTCCATCTCAGGCTCCTCCCGATCCTCAACATCTAGCAATGCCTCATCATGCTCACGCTCGAACATCTCAGGGTCCTCTATCTCAGGCGCCTACACATTAAACGAGCTAAGTTACTATCATGATACTTATAAGGGTTCCCGTAAGGGTTTTAACTGTCAACACTACTTTAAGTAGTCCGACCATGAACTTGGCAAGAGTTCTTATTATCTTTGTGAGTTTGTTATTATATCGACGCATCATCTCTGAGGTTTATAACGCTTAGCTCTGATACCATTTCTGTAACACCCCCAGATCCGGGGTCGGGGATCCGGGTCGTCACGGTCTTTCTTTCCACAATATCACTTCACTTAATTAATAAAAATAACCTTATGTTGTGACCCCACACTAACATACACCACAACCCGTTATAGTCTCAGAGATGAAATTTAAATAAGTACAAGTCTTTGAATCCACAATTTAAAAGTTATTACAACCCAAAACGATTACTTGATAAATTTACAGTTAATTGCCATTATCTGCCATAAGTTATAATTATACATAATTGATTCTCAAAAGTAGATGGTCTGATCTACAATAGATCTACCTCTGCAGCTATAGCAGCTACAACATCATCGGGAAGACGCGAGACGTTTCCCACGCGCTTGCGCTGGGTCTGCTGGAGTCTGGCCATCTTTCCTAACTGTTGTTGTGTGATGAAGAAATAAAGCAAGAGTGAGCCTGACAGCTCGCAAGATAATATGTAGTGATAACAATAATATAAGTATCTAAATGGATACTTACTAGAATCTTTTATCAAGTGTAAGATAATTACTTACTAGATATAAGTAAAAACAAGGGATGAAGTTACCAAATACTTCACTACACTTATATCATTTATAAAGCTACTTGAACTACCACTGTTCAAAGTATAATGAGCTTTTACCAGTTCATCACATAGATGAGACTACAAGACAAGATTTGAATAGATTAAATCTTTGAAATATTATTAAAGGAAATGAAGTCATGATATACTTCATTAAGTTCTGATATATATATATATATCCACATATACATCTTCTTTATACAATTTCCTGAAAACCTCTGTCATGTAAAGTATGAACAGAGTTTGAAATATCCAGTAAATTTGGAAAGGAAAAGAATTTTGGCATAAACCAGATATCTTGCTGATCAGGTAAAGATACCCATAAGTAACCTTTTCTACTAGTAGATGGACGAATTCCCCACTGGTCATCACCCTGGTCGTAATAGGACCTTATGCTGGACTGCCACTCAGCCACTTATGCATTTGATGGACTCCCACTGAGCCACTTACACTATCATGGACGCCCACTGAGCCCATGTTGCTTATGCCGACTCAATAGATGGACTTACTTCCCGAACGTTGGGTAAGTAATCAATTCATTTACCAAAACTACAACCGTGTTGCGAATATAAAATACACCACAGATCCGGATCCCTCAGGTTTTGAGCGAGTATTTAAATCCCCTTAAAAAGGAAGATCTTAAATATAAAAAAATGAGTTTTAGGATCCGCTCTAACTTTTAAAAATCATTTTGAAGACTCGAAAACACTTTATAGAGTGTTTGGAGTAAAGCTGATTTAATGAAGTAAATCAGTCCCCAGAATATTTAGAAAATGACTGAATATTATTATTTAAATAATATTCCCATAAAGAATAATCTTTATAAAAATAATTGAAGTAGAAGTATTAAAACTTATATTTGAAACGAGTATTAAATAACCAAAGATATACTTATATGAAAGTACTATCTTTATTTGAATAATCGAAAATAAGTTTGATTATTTACACCTTATTCTTTAATAAAATAAAGAACAAATCTCAGCCAATAATCGAAGTCATAGATCCTCAAATGAATATTCAAAAATATTCATTAAATAATATAAACTGAGTCATAAGCCCTCGAAGGAATATTCAAGTAATATTCATTAAATAAAATAAAGTGAGTCATACATCCTCAATTAAATATTCAAATAATATTCATTTAATATAAAGGAGTCATACGCCTTCGAATAATATTCGAAATAATATTCAATAATAAAATAAAGTTAAAGTTATTGAATAAACTTATTCGATTAATAGTTTTGAAAACTATGACCATATATATATATAAGTATATATATATATATTTATATCCATATATACAAAATCTACTCGGGATCCTCGACTCCCGGTTATAGAAAATATTTTCACCTTTGGGTCCCTGTACTAAGGGTATATGCAAATTACCGCTATCCTCTAGCATAGGTATTATCAACTGAATCAACAGATATATATGGAAAGAATACGAACCAGGCATGCATATATATATACCATAGCAGCATGCTTCAATATATTGCAACATTTGCTAATTAACCAACATGCATCTATCGCAAGATAATGCAAATACATATATACATCACAACAACAGTTATAACTGGTAGAAAACTTGCCTGAGTGACTTGGGGTGATAAAAGGCTCGGGACGAGTCTGGTAACCTATAAACAACAAGCAAGTTGGAATTAAACCAAAGTCACTTGTAAATCTATACTTTAACTAACTTAGACTCTAACGCTTGTTTTGCGCTTACTGATTCGCTTAAGTCACTCGAGTACCCTCGGCTCCATCATTTTTAATAATTTAACCTTTACGAGTTTTAAGACGATTCCTTCGCGAGTGTCTTACCAACTGCCTAACACACTTACCATAAATGTTTCATACATTAATTAACCCTTTTTGGTCTTTAACCTATGTTTCAAAGTAAGGCGAGGGGAAAAGTTTCGTTCGCGAAATGCCGTTACTTGAAACGGTCGTTTCTCCTAAACCGTGCATCGGAATCGAACGAACTACATATCAAAACGAAGCTCGTAACATGAGCTATCTAAACATGGCAATGGTCATAATCTAGCAGGGGGTTCTCGGGTCATAATGTTATGCACAAAAATAGTCTAAAGAAAATCGGATGTTACGACGGCTATGTTTACGCGATTTCCCAATTTTAAACCATTCAAAACCAACCCAATTCAACCTCAAATCCAACATACAACCAACATCCATCCTTATCACATCATAACAACCCCAACCAATTCAATTTTAACATTCATACTTATGCCTAAGCTTAACTTTAACCATTCTTAAGTTCTTTTAATCAAAACAACAACATTTACCATTCCAATTCAATACCATTTCAAATCCCAAACTCTAAATCACAACATCAAGCTACAATATCACCCTACTAATCAAAATCATCTTATAATACATAGGAATCTAGGGTTTGGAGATGATATACCTTCCTTGAAGTGGTGGGAGGAGCTAGGAAGCCTTAAGAAGCTTTGAGAAGTCTTAGGAATGCTTGGATCTTCAAGGAAAACAAGAAAAATTTCAAGTTAAAAACTTGAAAACACTATTCATAGTCTTCTTCTTTGATTAAATGAAGAAGATGGAGAAGGAATTGATGGCTTAAACTCATGATATAGCCCTAACTAAGCATAAAGATGATTAGGGAATTAACTCACCAATTTAGGAAGCTTGGATCTTTGATTTTTGAATTTCCTTGCCTTTTGAATAGTAAAAAGCCGAGAGCTCTCAAGAACAAAGCCTTGGTTCTTTTTGATTTTGATGAAAAATGATTTTGCTTGGCTTGGTTGACTTGTTTTTGTGTTTGATTTAGTTAATTACCTTGTTGTCCTTGAATTTGTGTGGTTCTCATTCAACCACACCTCCTTTCTTCCCATATCATGCCTATGTCATGTTGTGATGTCATCTTTCCCTCCTTGTCCTCCTCTCATTGGTTGGGTGACATCACTCCCTCTAATCCCTTTGTTTAACTTCCTAATCGTTTGCCTAATGACCGCTGATCTGTTATACGGTTCGCTTAACTTTCGTTCTCGTTTATCGTTTGAAGGATCATACCCGGGATCTTATTACTTAGGTTCCCTTAACCTTTCTCAATACATTATATTCCTTTTTATGATCCTCTATTATAATCCTTTAATTTAAATCCTTTTTATCCTGTTACCTTATACTCAATCCTTTCCGTATCTAGTGGATTTCCGGGAAAAATCCAAGTGTTCGGAAATTGGATTCTGACGATCTTTACATACACTTATATACCACATAGAGTGCTAATAATATCCCAGAAGATCAATAACAGAACCCCTACATAGTGTGGCATGAAAAGTTTTCTCATTCAGCAAAAACACTATTCACAAGGGTTACAAAAAGTTGAAAATTTTGGGGGTTATTACACAGGTTCACTCTCACCACCATCTCTTCCAGAACACATCTACACAACACCAGGAACACAACCATGCAATTACTTTTAGCAAATAACCCCTGAGTTGGCCAGAAAAGCTCGAAGAAAACTCGCCGGACGGTGAGTTCTTCTTTGCTTCGGTCATGCCAATTCCGATATCATTTGTAGATGAGACACCACCAATCGATTCCTCTTTTCAAGCTCCACACATCCATTCCAACCAATCAATCTAATAACCCCTAGATAAAAACCCCCTAATTTTCAATTGAAAACATTCAAACTGCCAATAAACCCCAATTCTAATATTCGAGAATTAAACAGAGATTTGGACATATTATTGAACTCCAAATGACTATTATGATATACCAAGATGACCAGAATCAAATTATCTATAACATGCAATCATCGAATCATACAAAAAATATCAAACTCAAAAACTCATAATTAAATCCAAAATAATTCAAAAATAAATAAAAATATAGAGAAATACCGGTTGATTCTATACTTGTATGGCTTACAGATTCTTAAAGTACTCTTCAATACCTTCAATTTGGTTACTTGAACTCCCAAATCGGATATCGATAACACCTTGAAATTTGAATTTGATTACGAAGAATACTAAGAATTTAGGGGTTTTCCTGAAAATTTATATATTTAACCGTTTTCAAATGATTATCTGTACAAAATAAAATACGGTAAGGGTTATTTATATTTTACAGAATATTGGTACCTGTTGGATCATATCAGATATAAAATTTAATATTTATTTGATAAAGCAGATCCAAATCGGTACCAGTTTTAGGATAATTATCCAAAACTACACATTTTGTTAATATAGATTTGGTCTCAGCGCTTTGGTTACACGAATTACGAGAAGATAATATAATAGTTTAATCAAAATATTCCGTTTCTCGAAAGTACGGGTTTTATCGATTCCCCAAAAAGAATATTGTATCAAAAATTATGCGCCGGGACCCAGACAAGGAAAACAGTACTCCGGATCGAAAAAGTCAAAACAGGGAAAATGCTCAGAATATTGCAATTAGGTTAGAAAAGAGTTTTCCCGAGACTTTCGGATTGTAAAAACGTAAAAACGGTTGAAGTCGGTTGGTTACTGATTATACAAAATAGTTTATAAATACTCAGAAAAATAATTTATTAAATCCATAAATCATTTATAAAATCATATAACAACATAAAAATTAATAGAAAAATATAATAATTATCTGTACTTTATTTTGGACATATAAAAATTAAAATACTCAAATTTTATCACATTTAAATATCCAAACATAGATACCACTTAACAGATAATTCACCAAAAATCCACATAATAATCACATAATAGTTATTTATTGATAAAAATAATTACACGATATATCCCGGTTATTACACCATAGAGACACACAGGGTCTAATCACTCCTTTTTCTAACAACTCTTGCAACTGCTTTGCTAATTCCTTCATTTCACCTGGCACCATGCTATACGGGGCCTTATATACTGGTTCCGTTCCAAGTGCTAAGTCGATTGCAAACTCAATTTCTCTATCTAGAGGAAGTTCTGGTAACTCGTATGAGAACACTTCTGGAAACTCATTGACTACTAGAATATCTTCGAGTTTTGCTGACTCCTGATTTCTCTCTATTACATAAGCAATATAATGCTCACATCCTTGTCGCAATAACTTCTTCGCTTGAATAATCGTTAAGAACTTCTTTGCTTGCTTCTGACCTCTAAATATCACCACTTTCTCTTTCGGCGTCTTCAAAATTAACTTCTTGTTACGATAGTCTATCTGAGCATCGTGCTTAGATAGCCAGTCCATTCCTAGAATAACGTCAAATTCCCCTAACTTAAATGGTATCAAGTCAGCACAAAACTAATTACCAGAGATCTTAATATCACAGTCCGCACACACTTGGTTAATAGATACATGCTCCTGATTTGCTAATTCTAAAGTCATAATCTCATTTAATAATTCTACTGGACAATTCAACTTATCAATAAAATCTTGAGAAATAAATGATCGAGTTGCTCCCGAATATACTAACACTCTGGCATATAAAAAATTCACAGTAAGCGTACCTGCCACAACATCAGTGTCCTGAATAACATCTTTCACAGACATATCATAAACTCTAGCTCTGGGAGGCTCATTCACTACTGGAGTAGATCCCATAATTCTCAGCGCATTGTTGACTAGAACTGGTGTTTTACAATCCCTTGCTATATGTCCTGGCTTTCCACACTTGACACAGGTAAACCCAATTGCTTGAACCTTGCGTGCTTGATTCCTGATAGGTTGATTCTTATTTTTTAGCTCTCTGGCTGGTTGAATATGGCACTCCCTTGAATAGTGCCCCTTCTGGTTACATCTATAACAAACCACATTTAACTTACTACAAAATCCTCCATGTTTCTTTCCACATACCTGGCATTCTGGTAAAGCCGGCCTCTGCTGATTTGGCTGGTTTCCAGTGGCTGGATGGTTGCCTTGTCCTCCATCGCCTACATTTTGCTTTCTGAAATTAAAATTCCTTCCTGGATGAAACTTGCCTTTCTTCTGATTAAAATTTGGAAACTTCATGCTTATGATTGTCCTTTATTTCCCTCAAACTTCCTCTTCTTACTCTTCTTCTCCTTTTATGACATTTCACTTTTTGTCTCCGCAATCATGGCTTTCTATACCACTCCTGCATACGTATCCAACTCAAAATATAGCTACCTTCCCTCTAATCCATGGCTTAAGACCTTGCTAAAGTCTTTTGGCTTTCTTTCTGTCAGTGTCTACATATGATGGTACAAACCTGGATAATTCTTCATACTTACTTTCATAATCTGCTATTGACATATTCCCCTGCTTTAACTCCAGAAACTTCAATTCCATTTGATCCTGAACAAATTGAGGAAAATACTTCTCTAGAAATAATGCCTTGAATCTATTCCAAGAAATAACATCCGTACCTTCAAATGTCTTAACAGTTTCCCACCAGTAGGTAGCTTCATTCTTCAAATAGTAACTTGCAAACTCAGTTTTTTGTTCCTCTCTCACCTTGACCAAAGGAAATGACTTCTCAATCTCCTTTAACAAAATTCTTGCTTCAATTGGATCTAAAGAACCTTTAAAATTTCAGTGGATTCACCACCTGAAAAGTCTTAAAGGTTACCTGGGGATTAGCCTGTCTCTGTTGCTGTTGAGTCAGGTTTACTGTTTGTTGAGCCAAGATCTGAAGAATCTGGGCTATAGTTGGGTCTATGGAACCTGTATTTGCATTCTGGTTATTGTTGTCTTGGTTGTTGTTGTTGGTTTCTTCATTCTGGTCGGTAGAACGGGTATTTCTTCTGGGAGGCATTTTATGTAAAGAATCAAATAACTTATTTAGCCTTTAAATCAAATCTTTTTTATGAAAAGTTTTTATAAACAGAAATATCCTTTTTTGAAAACATTTTAATGGTTGAACAAAGTAAATTGCATGTTTCTTTACAGAATGTAAACAATCAAGGGGATAGGGTATATGTTATCACAAGAGTTTATAACTGGTACAGTGAGTAAAGTAAGATAAAACAGGTGTAGTAATGTAAATGACTATGCTGAAAATGAAAGGTACTGGTATATATATATCAAAGTTTGGTAGTACAAGCGTGAAAATGCTTCAACAAAAGAATAAAGGGTACAACAGGCCTACACACTAGTCAACAAGTCTATTCTATATATATAAAACAAAATCTACTGATACACATTACACACTAATATACATATAACAACTGTCACAACATCTTTGTCATCTAGCTCCATGGAAACTCTGGTCCACCAAGCCTCGCAATATCCTCTAACACCTCTCTGGCCCAACCCAAAAGAGCATCTGGGGCCTCATACTCACAAGTAGCTCCATGTAGTTTAGCCTCAAGTACCCTCCAGGTCACATGAATCTCATCCCGAAGCTCCCTCACACTCCTCTCAACATCTATGGTCCTCACAATGTGTTGTAGCTCCTGAATCTGTGCCAACAGGGCCCCTCGCTCCAAAAGAAGAGCCTCATACCGTGTTAGGTCACACAACACTATAGAAGAGGGTTGAATATAGTGTTTATACAATCAAATCGATTTAACACAAGTATGTAATAAAGATCAAATATATTCAGTAAACTCTGTTACAATATGAACTGCTGTTCTCTCTCAGTAATGAACAAATATCACTAAGAGCTGCTAGGTTACAATGTATAATCTTCTCGATAATGATAATACAGATAGTGTAAACTCTAAGTCTGTGTTTATATAGTACACATTTACAAGATATATTTTAATTGATATGGAATACAATTCTGTCTCTTAAAATATATCAATTAGATATCTTCAACAAGTTTTCCAGTCTTCTAACTCTTTCCATGCATATCTTCTATTGTTTTAGTCTCGATCTTCTCCTGTAAAATCAGCTTCATTTCTTAACTGAAAGTCTTTCCGCACTTAAGTTCTGATATGACCTTAAGTTCTGATATTAAGTTCTGACTTCAGTAAGTCCTGATTTCAGTAAGTCCTGATATGTCCAGTTGTTAAGTTCTGAAAACTAAACACAAATCATATTAGACATGACATCTCAAATATATCTAACAATCTCCCTCAACTTGTAAATTATGCAAATTATACAAGTTAATAGATTTGATGATGTCAAAAACATTTTAGTACAAATGCAAATAAGAGTTTAACTAGATAACAAACTACAACTTACAATCCTTGTAGCTTTTACCAATCTCACTAAGTCACTCTGAATCCAAAATGATTCTTGACAAAGTTTGATATCAGCTTTTCTTCTTTATTCCTCATGACTTGAGATAGTGTAGCCTTGACTTGCTTCATCTCTTCATTCTGACTTCCAATCTGGTAGATTGCAGTCCTTAAAGCAGAGATATGGTTTTTTTCTAAACCATCATCCAGTCTTATTACCCTTGGATGAGAAGAATCTTCGTTGTAGCATAGACATTTCTCTTTCAGTATCACTTTAAGTTTAGCAGAATCCTTCTTCATTGGAATTTTACTTCCATCATCTTCAACAATATTAGGAATGAATTCTGTAACCCTTGAACCAGAAATTTTAGCTTTATCTCTTATGGTCTTCATTATGAAATTTGACCATCTCTTGGTAATATCAGACTTTATCTCTAAAAGATAATGAAAGAATTGAAGTTCTTTCAGTGATTTGTTTAGCACATCTGATTCCGACATCTGATATGTCCTTCCATCTTAAGAAATAGAATCCGATTTTCTTTGACATTGTGCTTGTCATGAGCATCCAGTACGACTTGAACAGAGATAACCTTATCAAGGTGTTTCTGTGTAATATCTTCAAGAAGTCTATCAGTTAGTAAAAATGGATCTCTAGTAGCAACTTTAACTCATGTCTTGAACTTAGCTTCATCAGAACATAGTCCAGCCCCGTCTCTTGGTTCTCTAGCATTTATCCCAATAGTCATGAAATCAGACAGCAATTGGCTTTTCTTTGCATCTGATGGTTTGACATTTTTCCATAGAAGTTTCTTTTTGTCAGCTACTTTCATCTTGTCTAAATCAACTTGAGCTATGTCAGAGGTTGATGTCTTGATGACTTTATCAGAACTTGCTGTTTCTTCTGTAGCTTGCTGTTCTTCACTCTGAACAACTTGAGCCTTGTCATAGGTTGTCTTTGATTCTTCAGAACTCTTCCTTTTTTTCAGAGTTTGGACAGTTTTATCTTCAGCAAGAGTATCATCAATAACTTGAACCATTTTGCACACTTGCACACTTGGTATCTCATCGTGTAGAATAGGAGAATTGACTGTAGATGGCTGAGCTGTTGTGGTTGGAGCTTCCAGAAATAAAACAGTAGGAATAATCAGCCTTTGAAGGTCAATTTCAGGACTTAATCCTGAATATTCAACTGTTAAATCTTTGACTGGAGAGATAGTATGATTGATCACTGTATCATTAGCAGTGTCTTTGGCTTAAGATGGAGGTGGCAAATATTCAATCACAATTGACTTTGAGATCAGAGATTCCTGATCCCCTTCCTCAACTTCTTCAGTATCTTCTGATGGAGGTTGAGCCATGTGATTGCCTACCCTCTGTTTCTTAGATCTCCTAGATGGTGTAGGAGTTGCCTGAGTAGCATCAGAACTTACAATTCTTTTACCAGAACCCTTAGCTTTAGCATTTATCTGATGGGTTGACCCTTCAGCTGCTACTTCTTTCTGAAAATTGACATTTTTAGCTTTAACAGTCACAGGTTCTGATGCATGAACCTGTGCTTCTTCATCATCTGACTCATCCCTAAGAATCATCTTCCTTCTCTTTGGTGGAGGTTGAGGAACAAATTTTGCCCTCTTAGGCCAGTAGATGAAGGTCTGATGGTAGGTGCTGATGGTTGTTGTTGTAAGGATTGAGCTGGTTGGAAGTATGTTCTGATGGTAGGTTGAGATTGCTTCAGGTTGGGTCAGTGCATAACCTATTTCACTTCGAGACAAAAAGTCTTGGATGAAGTGAAGTTCTGATGGGGCTTCATCCTTGCTCAAAATAGCCAAGTAATTGTTAGGAACAAACTTAGCTCCATTGAAAACAATGTCTTTTGGTGCCATTTCTGTGAAAAATAAGTGAAAAAATAGAGTGTACACAAGGTGTTTAATAAAAGGCCTGTAAGAAAGTAGCTTCAGAGAATATTAGTGAGAGAGAGAATAAGAGAGATTAGAGAAAGAAAAGTAGGTAAAAGATTATAAAATCTTTTAACTGCCATATATATACTCTTTTTTTTTACAACTGTTATGATTGAAGCAGAACAGACTTTAGACATCTGGGAGCATATCATTAGTCAAAAAATTATTAGTGGGCACGGGTATTAAGCAGTAATAAATGTGCACATGCAGTGTTTCAAAGGAAACACGCTTCCCACTTACTAAATGATTATGACTATTTTTCTCTCACCTGATTATATTCTGATAAAATATAACCGTTACAGTATTTACCACAAATAAGTCAAGTAAATAAATAATGCCACGTAAGCATCAGAGTTTGCATCAGGATTTAATATCAGAACTTGACTATTATCAGATTTTATCGATCATCAGAACATGGCTTCTGTAATCAAAAAGTGAATGTTTGTTTTTGTGATTCTTCATACAAATACTGACTTGTTTCTTCAGAGTTTAAGCATCAGAAATTCCATCAGAACTTGTCCTCAGAATTTATGCATATAACACTTAACTGTTTATCTAAAACAACTTAATCACCATAGTAATTTTCATCATTCATATGAAGTGATAGTGTGTGCATTAGCAAAATATCAGATAAAGATTAAAGTTTGATAAACTTCAGTACATCTTAGAAATAAGGCATAACTCAGAAAAGTGCTTAAAATCTGTCACTAATAGTGAAGTCTACTATAGAATAAATTTATGCAAGAATCCACCTCAACTGTTTGTGCTCATTTTATGCATCTTTTGAAATTCCTTTTTACAGTGGCTTCTCAGTGTAAGTGAGTCACAACTGCTATAAGAATTTATGCTATTATCAGAGTATTTCTCCAATAATCAGAGAATGAGAGAAGTCACCATGAAAAATTTATTTGCTTTTCTAATGCATATTACTTAATACCAGCAATGCACTTGGATCTTCTCTTCCATAAATTTACTCTAGATCTCAAAGGAGTACCTGACTTTAATTTTCTTTTCTTTTTTTTTCTTCAGATAAGTGAGGCTTATCAAGCATGTGGTTCATCCTTAAGATTTACTAACATCAGAATTTGACAAATAAGAAGCAAGAATCTAGTTTGTGACTTAATAATAAGATACACAAAGTAAATTTCCACATAAAGAACTAATTCAAACATGGGATTTCTAGTATGTTAAAGACTACTAGGTCAACATCTAGCACAGTTATCCTCATTGGATTGAATAGTCACAGAACATTCAAAACACTATCAGAGTATATAGATCTACATAAGATAACAATAAATATTTAATGTATTACAATTTAAGCACATATTATATGAAGATAAGACAATCTGTAAACACTGATCATAAAGTCTGATGCATCAGAACAAAAACTAAGCAGATTTAGAGAAAGAACCTGAAACCATTCCAAGTTCATTTACCAGTCTTGTAAAAGTAGCTTCACATAGTGGTTTTGTGAAGATATCTGCTAGTTGTTGATCTGTTGGAACAAAATGCAATTCCACTGTACCTTCCATCACATGTTCCCTTATGAAATGGTACCTTATACTGATGTGCTTTGTCATTGAGTGTTAAACTGGATTACCTGTCATAGCAATTACACTTTGATTATCACAGTAAATAGGTATTTTAGGAAAATCTAACCCATAGTCTAGTAACTGATTCTTCATCCATAGAATCTGTGCACAACAGCTTCATGCAGCAATATATATTCTGCTTCTGCAGTTGATGTGGAAATTGATTTCTATTTCTTGCTAAACCAAGAAACCAATCTGCCTCCAAGAAATTGACAGCTTCCACTAGTGCTTTTCCTGTCTATTTTGCATCCATCAAAATCTGCATCTGAGTAACCTATTAGCTTAAAATCTGATTCTCTAGGATACCACAATCCTAGATCAGTTGTACCCTTGAGGTACTTGAAAATTCTTTTCACAACTATTAGATGAGGTTCTCTTGGATCAGCCTGAAATCTTGCACAAAGACAGGTAGCATACATGATATCAGGTCTACTTACAGTTAAATAGAGTAAATAGCCAATCATACCTCTGTAGTTAGTAATATCTACTGATGAACCAGTATCTTTATCTAACTTGGTTGCTGTGGCCATGGGAGTGGATGCAGTTGAACTGTCTTGCATTCCAAATTTCTTGAGTAAATTTTTGGTGTACTTGGATTGATTTATGAAAGTACCTTCTTCATTTTGCTTGACTTGAAGTCCCAGAAAATAACTAAGTTCTCCCATCATACTCATTTGATATCTTGACTGCATTAGCTTTGCAAACCTTTCACAGAGTTTGGCATTTGTAGAACCAAATATGATATCATTAACATATATCTGTACCAAAAGTAAGTCCCTTCCATGGTTGAGGTAGAATAGTGTTTTATCGATTGTACCTCTGTAAAATCCACTTTCCCAAAGGAATTGAGTTAAAGTCTCATACCATGCTCTTGGAGCTTGCTTAAGGCCATAAAGTTCTTTGTCAAGTCTGTAGACATGATTTGGAAATTTTAGATCTACAAATCCTGGAGGTTGTTCAACATATACCTCTTCTTCCAATTCTCCATTGAGAAAAGCACTTTTCACATCCATTTGAAAAACTTCAAACTTCTTGTGAGCAACATAAGCCAAAAAGATTCTTATGGTTTCCAATCTAGCAACTGGTGCAAATGTTTCATCTTATTCAATACCCTCCTGTTGAGAGTAGCCTTTTGCAACCAACCTTGCTTTGTTTCTTGTAATGATACCATCATTGCCAGTTTTGTTTCTGAACACCCATTTTGTGCCAACAATGGATCTGTTCTTTGTTTTTGGCACTAGGGTCCAGATTTTATTTCTTTCAAATTCATTTAACTCTTCCTGCATTACTTGCACCCAATCAGCATCTTGAAGAGCTTCATCCACTTTCTTTGGTTCAGTCTGAGATAGAAAGGAATGATAGAGGCATTCATTTGATGTTGCAGTTATAGTTCTGACACCTGCTTCAGGATCTCCAATTATTAAGTCAGGTGTATGTGATTTGGTCCACTTTCTTGCAGATGGAAGTTGATTTCTAGAACTGGATCCTCCCCCATGATCCATGATGTCTCCATCAGCATTTTCTGATGCTCCCCCTGTAGTTATGCTCTCTGAGACTTCAGAATTTGAGTTGGATCCTTCAGGATTTGAAGAATCAGAGTTTCCAGAATTATCAGAATTTGGCTCATCAGAACTTGATGAATCAGAACTTGAAGAGCCAGTGACAGGTTCTGATGCTTCTTGAGAGTCTTGAGTTGTGGTAGGATCTTCAGCTTGCTCCCCCTGAACAGGTGCATTTTCCCTTGGAGTAGTTACCACAGTGTCAATAACATCATAACTTAACCCGTCAGAACTTATAGGATCAGGATTTAAGTCATCAGAATTTACAGAATCAGAATTTAAATCTTCATTTTCAAATCTCATCTGATCATGATCATTGAAATCTTCAAGTTCAGTAATCTTCTTATCACCAGAAGATACATTGATAGATTCCATGACAACCCTTGTTCTTAAATTGTAGACTCTGAAGGCTTTTGTGGAAAGTGGATATCCAACAAAAAATCCTTCATCAGCTTTTAGATCAAATTTTAACAGTTGTTCAGGATGAGTCTTAAGAACAAAACACTTACGTCCAAATACATGAAAGTATTTCAGATTTGGCTTCTTTTTCTTCACCATCTCATATGTTATTTTTCCATGCTTTTTTATAAGTGTAGCATTATGTGTAAAACAAGCAGTCTGCACAGCTTCAGCCCAAAAGTAGGTTGGTAGCTTTGCTTCATCAAGCATAGTTCGTGCAGCTTCAATGAGAGTCCTGTTCTTTCTTTCTACAATTCCATTTTTCTGTGGAGTTCCAGGTGTAGAAAATTCCTGCTTAATTCCATGCTCTTTGTAGAACTCTTCCATGATTGAATTCCTGAACTCAGTGCCATTATCACTTTTTATTATTTTAACAGAATCTTTGACCAACTTATCCAGCTGTCTGACATGATCAGTTAGAGTAGATGCAATTTCATTCTTCTTGTACAAGAAATACACCCAAGTGTATCTTGTTAACTCATCCACTATAACAATAACATATTTCTTCTTTGCAATAGACATTACAGTGACTGGACCAAATAGATCAACATGTAATAGGTGATAAGGCTCAAAAATTGAAGATTCAGTTTTGCTCTTAAATAAAGATTTTGGTAGTCCTCTCACAAGATCTTTGTTTACTAGCTCATTTATGTTGTTGAAATTTAAATGAGAGAGTTTTTTTGTGCCAATTCTAGCTTTCTTCAATTGATGCTCTACTAAATAGACAGATTGCAGAACCATTAGAGCATGTTAAAAGTCTGGCTTCATAAATATTACCATGCATGTAACCTTTCGGTACCACTTTTCCTGTAGAATTGCTTACAACTTCACAGTGTTCTTCAAAGAAATCCACATGATAACCTCTGCCACAGATTTGACTCACACTTAGTAGATTGTGTTTAAGTCCCGAGACAAGAGCTACTCTTTCAATGATGACATTCCCAAGATTGATATTGCCATATCCCAGAGTTTTTCCCATATTGCCATCTCCATAAGAAACTCCTGGGCCAGCTTTCTCCATAAAGTCTGATAGCAGGGCTTTATTTCCAGTCATATGTCCTGAACATCCACTGTCCAACACTAGGATATTTTTCCTGTTGCCCTGTAATCACAAAGACCACTATTGGTTTGTTTTAAGGAACCAGACTTGCTTGGATCCTTTGGCCTTTTAAAGTTTGTTAGTATTTGCAGCAGATTTAATTTCAGAGTTTATGCTAACATGCTGTTTATCAGAATTTATATCAGACTTTGCATCAGACTTTACACTAGAAGGAATAATACTAACTTTCTTCAAAGAAGGTTTTATTTGATAATAATCATAGTACAAACTATGATATTCCTTACAAGTATAAATGGAATGCCATAAACTACCACAATGAAAACAAGGATTTTATGGCTTAAACCTAACAGACTGACTCTTACCTCCTGATTTAGGAGGTAAAGAGTTTATATCTTTATTTTTCCTGCAAAAAGAAGCAAGATGGTTAGAGTTTCCACAGTTATAATATTTCTTTCTAGGAGCATTAGGAACATGCATGTAATTATTGATTTTATTTACACCCTCCTTTCCATTCCTATTTTTCCTAGCTTCCTTTACCTTGTTCACATTTCTATTCTTTTTCAGCTTATGTTTAAGCTATTTCTTTGTCATTAAGCCTATGTTTACTTCAGCTGGATTATCCTGTTTTAATTTGTCAGAAGTTGATTTTTCTTTGACTTCTGTCCTAGACTCTTTTATCTTTTCAGATTCAGACTTTACAGTTTTTGCTACAAACTTAACATGGTTTACCTTTGGCTTAGCAGTCTGTTTAACAATAATTGGCTCAATTTGAACAGTTTCTTTCTCACTTTTATCATCTCCATAACCTAAGCCCTCTTTCCAGTTTCCACTACTTAGTAAATTCTGATAATCTCTCTTTCCTTTTCTAAGTCAGCTTTTAGAGATTCATTCAATTTTAACACTTCATCTCTTACATACAAAGCATCATCTCTTTCTTTCTTAGTTTGATGAAGAAAAACTAACTCCTTTTCTAAATAGCCATTTCTGTTTTTAAAAGCAAGATTTTCAGATGTTAATCTTTCACATGTTAAAGTCTGATCTCTATAACTAATGAACATGGTTTTAAGATATAATCTCAACTCAGTAATATCATCAGTATGAAAAGCATAAGTTGTTTGAGGTACCTTCAATTCAGCAGTTTTAGGATTGCTATCAGTATTTGCCATCAAGGCATATTTCACCTCATTTTCAGAATCTGAAGTGTCTGTCCAGCTTTTCTTCTTTGTGACAAGTGCCTTGCCTTTGTCACTTTTTCCTTTCTTGCAGTCAGGAGATATGTGGCCTCTTTCACCACAATTATAGCATTTGACATTTGAGTTGTCTCCTCTGTCAAACTTTCCTCCTTTGCCTTCAAACTTTCTGAACCCTTTCTTATCAGAACTTCCACCTTTCCTGGAAAACTTCTTCCCCTTTCTGAATTTCCTGTAGGCTATCTTTGTGATACCCTTCACCATAAGAGCACACAGTTGCATCATCTCTGCATCAACATCAACTTCAGATAAACTTTCAGTTTCTGAATCATCATCATCAAAATATGATGACTCTGAATCAAACTTTATGATGAGAGCCTTTCCTTTGCCCCTCTTTGAGACAACCACTTTAGGAGATTCCTCCTCAGCTTTAAGAGAAACTGTCCTTGACTTTCTTCCATGCCTCTTGCTCCTTTGATCCATCTCAAGTTCATGAGTCTTGAGCATACCATAAATTTCATCAAGAGTAGTTTCAGTAAGGTCATAGTTATCTCTTATGGTAGTAGACTTCAAATCCCAATTTTCCGGAAGAGCTAAAAGGAATTTTAGATTTGAATCTTCAAGATCATATTCCTTGTCCACCAGTGACAGATCATTCAAGAGTTTCGCAAACCTGTCATATAAATCAGTTAATGACTCATCAGCTTTTGAGTCAAAGTGCTCATACTATTGAGTGAGTATAGTCCTCCTGTTCTTTTTGATTGCATCAGTTCCCTGGCATCTTGTCTCCAAAGCATCCCATATCTCCTTTGCAGTCTTGCAATAAATTACCCTGTTTGACATGACATTATCAATGGCACTATGCAGCAAATGCCTTACCCTTGCATCCTTGGCAATAGATGAGATGTCTTTAGCTATGTAATCACATTTCTCCTTTGGTATGGACTTTGCTGGTTGATCAGCAACTGCAACAGAGAGCTTGGTAGGCTTATATGGTCCTTCATTAATCCTATCAAGGTATTCTGGATCTGTAGCTTCCAGAAACATAGCCATCTTCACTTTCCATATGGGATACTAAGAAGGTCTCAGTATGGGAACCCTAATAGTCTCATATCGACTGTGGGTTTGGGTGTTTTGAGTTTCTTGAGTTTTGGTGGTCTTAGTTGGAGTTTGTGCTTCTTCAGACATGATTGTTTGGATATTTACTGTATGTGTGTTAACATATAAGCTCTGACACCAATTGTTAGGTCACACAACACTGTAGAAGGGGGTTGAATACAGTGTTTATACAATTAAATCGATTTAACACAAGTATGTAACAAAGATCAAATATATTCAATAAACTCTGTTACAATATGAACTGCTGTTCTCACTCAGTGATGAACAAATATCACTAAGAGCTGCTAGGTTACAATGTATAATCTTCTCACTAATGATAACACATAGAGTGTAAACCCTAAGTCTGTGTTTATATAGTACACAGTTACAAGATATATTCTAATTGATATGGAATATAATTCTATGTCCTAAAATATATCAATCAGATATCTTCTACAAGTCTTTCAGTCTTCTAACTCTTTTCATGCATATCTTCTATTGTTTTAGTCTCGATCTTCTCCTGTAAATCAGCTTCATTCCTTAACTGAAAGTCTTTCCGCACTTAAGTTCTGATATGACCTTAAGTTCTGATATTAATTCTGATTTCAGTAAATCCTGATTTCAGTAAGTCCTGATATGTCCTGTTGTTAAGTTCTGAAAACTAAACACAAATCATATTAGCATGACATCTCAAATATATCTAACATACCGATAGTTTGAAACAGGGCATGGATTAAACTAGAAAGATGCACCCGCAACTGAATGTCCAGTAGATTCAGAATCAGCAGGGTGGGGTCCTCGAATAGGTGGTCTCATACCAGGGGATAAAATAGCTCGTAGAGGTGCATCTGTCACAATAAGAGATAATATGTCTAACACTGGTAGAAGAGCAGGGCGTGGATTAGATGACGATCCTCGAACTGAAGGCTCCGAATGATCAGATGGTAAGGAATGATAGGATCTTCCATCACTACTATATAAAAATCACATCATTAGATAAGAATCTTGAATCACAATATAAACCATACCAAAACCTACTATACAGTCACAATCATCCTCTCAATGTCCTATCTTTCTATTTCATACTCCTAATCCTAACCCTCTACCCATTCTCGACAATCTAGGCTTATGTCAGTGACTTATAACTTGTAGCTCTGATACCAAACCTGTGACGCCCTCCAAACCTGGATCAGAAGTGTGGGATTCACAACACACACACACACACACCATATATAAACCTGTTTATAAAAATAATATATGCAATGACCCTACTTACCATAACCACGGATCACAACAGGTTAAAGTATGCACAAAGCCACAACCTTATTTACATTACAAACGTATCAAATCCCTACTAGTTAAACTTACAACTTAAAATAAAATATTCTTACAAACTTTCAAACTCAAAACTAAAACAAAAGTCTTCAGCTATCTTATTCCGTCTCAACCTGGAATCCTAGCTCGCACACTTGTCTGGAGATCCTCGCTACCAAAAATTTCCTTATTAACTGGAAAAGAACATAAACAGAATCACAAGAGTGAGCTAATTAGCTCAGCAAGTCATATTGACAATATTGAGATTAAACAATGATCAAACGAAATGTTATAAGGAATCAAGTTTCTTGTTAAGCAATGATTAGAATTGGATTTTCACTTTTATTTTAAAAACCAAGGTTAGGCTACTGATCAGTCACGCACTAACCCCGAGTAAGGCACACAATCCTGCTCTATATACTGGATCCAAGGCACACATTGGCCTAATAGGACCACAAATCTGGTCTGGACACGAATCTTGTCCATATTTAGAAAATAATCCAATTCTATAATAACAACATAATAAATGACGTAAATCAATAAGCAGAATCATAAAAAACATTCTTCTCAAAGCATAGGGTGATTCATAAATACCATACAGTTTAACAAGGTGCGTATAAGAATTGGCCTCCAGCCTGGGAAAGAATCATATAGTAGAAGAACAAAGGCTTAATGGTTACAAGGATCAGTCTTTTGATGTATAAGGTATGAATGTTTGTATGTTAAACAAATCCATTTCGGTAATGAGTGTATGGTATGTATGTATTTGTGGAGTAGTATCATATATATGTGGTTCATATCTGGGAATTCAACAAGTGATGGTTTACAAAGAATAATGCTTACGGCTCAAAATGAATAAGTAGAATCAGGATTTATTGTTAAGTACTTCAAAGCACTTGCAATATAAAACATAAACTACTTGGAATACTAAGCAACATACTTCTAGAAAGGTTCAGAACACTTGCCTTATCTCGATTGACTTCCACTTCACTTGCACAGGTCTATTGATTTTTAATAAGTGACTACCTGCTTTCCTTTTCTATGCCTCGCTTCCTATGCTAGACATCACAAGTATCAATCAATACTTATTCTTATCTTATTCTATTCGTTACAAGCTTCTATCTACCCTTCGTTTCACCCAAATCTGACTTACAGATTGAAAGTTACGACGAAAACCGTCAAACAATATACACATAAGCATATTATACACCAATCAGATCACATATAGCACATAGCACGTAAGATGTTCGATAAAAATAACTTTTCAAAGAAACTTCGGAGTTAAAGTAATTTTCCAGGTATTTAATACAAATTTTTGAACATTTTTCGGAATTAAAACGGATAAAAATATCATTTTATAATAAAATAACAAGGTTCAAATACCCAGATCTGACTTTAAAATCATTCAATAATAATTATCGAGCCTTGAACAAAATTTAAAAAAATATTTTAAAGCTGGAAACTATTTTTCAGAATTTTTAAATCAAGAGAAACAATTAAATCTAATTAAATAATAAATTAAAATTAATTATTAACTAATTAAATCAATTAATCCATTACTAATTAAATTAATTGATCAATTAAATAATTAATTATTAAAAAAATAATTAATTATATAATTCAGATTTATTTTTGAATTAAAATAATTTTCGGCATAAAATAATGATTTTTGAAATTTTTAAATATTAAAAAACCATTTTCTTAAATTAATATAAACAAAAAATTTGATTTTTAAATAATTCTAAAACAGGAATCCTATTTTTGCAAAATTCTGAAACTACAGGGAGTAAACTTCACCATCTTGAAAAGTTCAGGGACTAAACTTCAATTTGCAGTTTAGTCGCCAGAAAAATGACGGGTTCGCCGGAGTCTACAACTCTGGTACCCTCAGGCCACCACAAGCTCCAGATTTGTTCTTTAGGACACCAGGAATCTATTCGTACAATCAAAACAAACTAATAACCCCTGAGTTGTCCGGAATAACGAGAAGAAAACTCGTCAAACGGCGAGTTCGTCTTTTCTCCGGGATTCCGGTATCGTCTGTACTTCAAACCACCACCAATCGATTCCTCTTTTCAATCTCTACACGTTGGTATCACCCAATTTCACTAATAACCCCTAGATCAATAACCCCTAATTTCAAATAAAAATATTCATATGAATTACGAACCCTAATTTCATAATTCGAAGATTAAACAAAATTTTGAACATGTTATTGTACTCCAAATTGTTATTATGACATACCAAAATGATCGGAATCAAATTCTCTTAAACATGCAAGCATCAAATCACACAAACAACATCAAAATCAAAAATTTATATTTAAACCCAAATTAATTAAAAATATAAGAAAAAATACCTATTGATTCTACAGTAAACAAGTTGTAGAATCTGGATAGTACTCTTCACAAGCTTCGATTCGGTTACTCACACACTTGATCTCGAGTTCAATAACGCCTTCATTTTTAGGTTTGATCTTGAAGAACACTATGAATATCAGGGTTTTTCTCTATAAATAATATTTTTACTGTTTATTTATGATTATCCGTACAAAATAAAATACGGTATGGGCTATTTATATTTACGGAATATTGGTACCCCGTTGGATCATATCGTATACAAAAATAGATTACTTAATCGCTAAGTATTAATAAAATTGATCCAATTCGGTACCGGTTTTGGAATAATTATAAAAACCAGGCTTCTTGTAACTACAGTCTTGGTCTCAACGCTTTGGTTACATGAATTACGAGAAGATAATATAATAGTTTAATCAAAATATCCCATTTCTTGAAAATACAGGTTTTATTTATTTACAGAAACGAATACTGTATCGTAAAATTTGTGAGGAACCGTACGGGTAAAATCGTACTCCGGATCGAAAAAGTCAAAACATGGAAAATGCTCGGAATAATCAGATTTGGTTAGAAAGGAGTTTTCCCGAGACTTAGGGGTTGTAAAAAAGTAAAAACGATTGAAGTTAGACGATTCCCGTTTATACAAAATAATTTATAATTATTCGGAAAAATAATTTATTAAATCCAGAAACCCTTTATAAAATCATATAACAACATATAAATTAAAAGAAAAATATCAGTATTATCTATACTTTATTTTAGACATATAAAAATTAAGATACTCATATTTTACCACATTTAAACATCCAAACACATATATCATGTGGCACCCTCCAAACCCGGGTCAGAAGTTTGGGGTCCACAATACATACATAATATATAAATCTGGATAAGAAATAATACTTGCAATGACCCTGCTTTATATAACCACGGATCGCAACAGGTTAAAGTATGAAAACAAGCCACAACCTTAATTTTTATTACAACGTACCAAATCTCAACTAATTTAACTAACAACTGATAATGAACTTATTCTTACAGTCTTACTATCTCACTACCGTAACAAGCTCCTTCTAGCTCGATCCAACTTAATCTGGAATCCTAGCTCGTATATTGAACTGGAAAACCTCGCTATCAACCGTATCCTTCTTAACTGTAGAATACATAAAAAAAGATCTGCAAGAGTGAGCTAACTAGCTTAGCAAGTCATAATAACAAAAATTGAGGTTAAACAATGATCAAACGAGATGATTCAGAGGAATCAAGTTTCTTGTTAAACAATCATTAGAATTAGATATTCATTTTAAATTTTAAAACCAAGGTTAGGCTGCTGATCAGTCACGCACTAACCCTGAGCAAGGCACACAGCTCTGCTCTATAAACTGGATCTAAGGCACACATTTGCCTAATTCGACCACGAGTCTGGTCTATATAAAGAAAACTATCCAATTATAAAGCAGTTCAATATGATAAACGGTATAACTCCATGAAATAAGTTCATCATCAACAGTAATAAAACATTTGCATAAGAGCATGGTGCAATTCATGGGTACTACGAGGGTATATCAAAGTATGTAAAAGAAATGGCCTCCATCCTGTAAGGGAATCATATATTAGGTGAACAAGGATTTTTCAAGGTTTAGTTCTTTGATGTTATACAAAATAGTTGGGGTATAAAAGTTTCTGTATGTTCAAACAAGTCGGTTCCAGTGTTTGGTGTTTGGTAGTTATATATTTGGAGAGTAGTATCATATTTGTGTGCTTTAGTATCTGGAAATCAATAAGGGACGGTTTACAAAAAATAAGGCTTAAGGGATGGTTTGACTTCGACCCGACTCGAATGCTCAGGCCTTATTGTCTGGATTCGACCTCAACGCTTAAGTCCTTCGATTGGAACCTTACTGAGTTTATCGACTGTCCATCAAACTATCTTTCATCCAATGCCAATTCTCGGACCTTCCGACTAGAACCTACAGAGTCGAAATACCCTAATTTAGAATTTCGATTATGCTTGACATATCCTCGCTAACAATCTACCCATGCGTTAACACAACCTGACTCGTAAAACATACATTATTGTAATACAAGCATCAGTTAGGGTTCACGTATTCAAAACTTAGTTTCATATTCACTTTCCGAAAATACATATACTCATTGTATCAGAAAACGGGTTGTCAGCTATAATTTATAAAATATATTCTTACAACACGAAGGTAGATTTCGTAAAATAGGGTTATTAACCATATGGCACAATATGCAGGTAGGCTTGTACCACATTTATTTATAAGTACATAACTATATGCACTTGACTGATACTCCTGATATTTTACAGGATACGCTTCCGAAATTTGGATAGCGTCTCCTTTGTTTATTGAACTATCCCGTCGATCAACTCGACATCAATACACAACAACAACCATAGTAATCCACAATCACAATCCCACCAATATCACAACCAATCAATCAATTCAGTTATACATCTCGATTCTCGATATAACCTTTACATTTTAATTAAATATTTTCATTCTAGAAATAACTTTACGAATTAAATTTTTTTATTTTATAAAGGTAGGACTCAGAATTAATCATCATAGTCCACAATCGACTCGCCGAGGCTCATCGTCGACGGCGGTAAAGTTTTGTTGGTGCCTGATAGGGATAAATAAATCCTGATTATTTAATTAAATATTACAGTAATTATACATGATTTGGGCTACTAAGCCCAATAAGAAGATGCATTACATTCAGACCAAAAAGGTTAACACATTGATCAGGCCTGATGGACCAGATCAGGCCTGATGGAACAAAGAAGGCCCAAAAACCCTGAATATTAATTAATTTCGTAATTAATTAATAAGGGAAAAATCAGCTATTGAGAAGACTCCTGATAGGGACATAAGTCCTTGCAGATTAGCCTCAAAGGGACCTAGAAGGATAAGGAATCAGTTCCCTACTATTTAGGACTCCAAAGTCCATTCTAATTCTGAGACTTGGCTACCAAGTCTCCTATACCAAGTCCAATTCAAGGACCCCCAACATCTATATAAGGGGTCGCACCCCACAAATCAGAACTACGTTTTTTGGCTTGATTCTCTAATTCACAGAGATATGTAGGCATCTCGTAAAGGCAGAGTTAAGCTACGAAACACGAGAGCAGCCATTAAAGGCCTTGAGCTCCCGAACCTTAGCAGTAAATACAGCAAATAATAACCTTAGTTTTTTATCCATAATATTTGGCGCCGTCTGTGGGAAAGCACAACAATAACCATGGCGAAAACACGGAGAACGGTTAGAGCCCTTGGAGGAGAAACACCAACGGGGACAACCCAAGTGATTTTTTCAACTGTGGAGGTACCTCCTCACTCAACGTATGTAACCATGCAAGGAGAAGCCCAGATAGGGGCAACTGAACCTCAGCTATAAGGGACGATTCGCTCGGCTACTCAAGGTACGAATCCTCAAGTTCAACAAATACATGCAACTGTGAATTCTCGACCCATCGGGTACGAATATTCAACTATTTTTACTACTAACCCCCTTATGGGATGCCCCTTTACCCCGAGGTTGGAGGAAGTGGACATGCTAGATGTAGTGAAGCACGAGGGCGTTCGCCCCATACATACGAGGTTTGGCTCCTATCCCTGAGGATCAAGAATTTTCTGGTCCTTACACTGAGAGAGACTCCGAATCTTCGAATGATGAAGTAGCCCCAAGAAGGAGACGTGCTGGCAAAGAGTCGATAGCTGATGGTATGTAACACCCCCAAATCCGGGGTCGGGGATCCGGGTTGTCACGAGTTCCATTTCCCTTAATAACACCCAATCTTAATAAACAACCAACTACTGCGTACTGTGACCCCACAATAAACACACATACCACAAGTTATAGTCTCAGAGATGAACATCCAAAAATAACACAAGTCATTTTATTCCAAAATTATAAGCCATTACACCTCAAAAGGGTTTCTGAATAAATTTACATTTTCTTTGTCATTATTACAATTTATAAATATACATAAGTCTGGTACATCAAAAGTTGAAATCCTAGCCTATTGGTAGTTCCTACCTCAGCTACAGCGACATCAATGCCTATAGGAAACTGCGGAACGTTTCCTATCCGCTCGCGAATTGGGAGCTTGGTCCTGTTCATCTTGTCTATCTGATGTTGTGTGATGAAAGAAGAAAGCAAGGGTGAGCAACAAGCCCACCGAAATAATATGTATAATAATTTACAATATATGAGCATTCTCATAGTACTCAAGAAAGTCTTGGTCAAGAAGAAATGAACCAAGTTGATATCTTAACGCGACCTGTGATAAGTGGATTTTATATCCACTTGGAATGCTTTATTACAAGCTTAAATTGGTGTTTTGGACTCAAGTTGTTGGTATTTTGATGTGTTTTTGTGTTAATGCATTTCAGGTATCAGTTAAATGAAGAAAAGAGCTTTTAAAGGAAATATGATTAAAAGTGATCAGAATTAGAAGCCAAGGCCATTGTCAAGTTGTAGAGAATCTCAATAGCTTCGCGTGGGCAGTTGAATCGCCTAATTCTGACGAGTAGAACTCAAGTTATGATCAAAACAAGATTCATCAGAATATTTTTCCAGTCAGTAGCTGAGCGCCCGCTCAGCAGAGCTGAGCGCCCGCTCAGAGAGCTGAGCGCCCGCTCAGGGCGCGGCTGGTCGCTGATTTCGCTGAAAAAGCCTTTTTTGAGTAGAATTTGACGATTTTAAGGGTCCTGGTCCACTAGGGGCGTATATATACTTAAAAAAAAGGGTTTTCATCATCCGGGAAGATTGGGATACCAAGGAGAAGACCTAGAAGCACAGAACAACTCCGAAAAAGAAGATCTTGTTTTCAACTTGTGATTCTTTGAATTAGTTGTAACGTTGGATGCTCGTTTTCGTTCTTGTTGAACCTAGATCTCGTTTATTCGTACTTTGATTATTATTTAGTTTATTAAGACCTTGTTTATACCATGCTTTCATTGGAACCCATGGTGACGATGAGTTCGATTATGGGCTAATCGTTGTCATGGGATTCTAGCGGATTTACTTATGGATTTTAATAATTAATTGTTTCGATATCTTGGTGTGTGGTGATTGATTGATATCCTAGTATTGGTTGTGCTTATTCGTCTTATGTGCGTAGCTAACATATAAGATAGCGTGTTAATCTCTATTGAAGCGACAGTGAATATAGAGGTTTAGAACTTGCCATGCTAGCATAGGTTCATGTATTTGTTATGCATGATTCGTAGGTAACTCTAACCGTTTTACTTGCCCTTTGGAATCAAGATAGATAACTTGTGCTTAAACCGTTATGTTGTCAAATTCTATAGACATATAGGGTCTCAATATAATTGGTGCCTATTCAGCTTCTATCTCTTTTGTGGATGTCTGGTAGAATGGTACTCGTGCAACGAAAGTTGGCATTTATCAGTTTCGTGTTATCTGATTAGTGTCCTCACCATCACATGCTAAGGTTAAGAACGAGAAGGCTATTGAACGAAGTATTTAATGAAGTTAGAATCCCATGTTTGTCATTTATAGTAATTCAACCTCAATTCTCTTAGTTAATGTTATTTAGTATAATCTCTTAGTTTAATAAAAACACAATTTGTTATTTGTCTTAGTATTGAGTGATAACCATACATTATTGCATAGGTGCATAAATTGAACTTAACCTAAACCAGTCTCTGTGGGAACAAATCTGATTTATATCTTATACTACTTGCGAACGCGTATACTTGCGTGAATATTAGCGCATGTTTTCACCCTAACAAGTTTTTGGCACCGCCGCGGGGGACTCGGTGTTAATTTTTAGTTTATGTGCTTGTCATCAGTGGTCGTTAAAGTTCACTGACTCGGATTCTTTTACTTTCACGGTTTATTTGTTTGTGTTTCAGGTACTCATTACGATGGGAGATCCAGCAGCACGAACGAAAGCCTTGATGGACTTTTCTCAACCCAAGATCAATGACATTCAATCTAGCATTGTCCGACCAGCTATTACAGCTAATACCTTTGAGATCAAGCCTGGCATAATTCAATGGGTACAGACTTCAGTCCAGTTTGGGGGTTCTATAACGGAAGATCCCAATACACACATTAGGGATTTCATTGAAATATGTGACACCTTCAAGTTCAACGGTGTTTCTGAAGATGCTGTGAAGCTGAGACTGTTCCCATTCTCTCTGAGGGACAAGGCTAAGAGCTGGTTACACTCTCTACCAGCTGGTTCGATTACTACTTGGGAGGATCTTGCTCAGAAATTCCTTACTAAATTCTTCCCTATGGCGAAGACAGCTGCAATCAGAAACGCTATTACTCAATTTGCGCAGCAAACGGGAGAATCGCTAAGTGAAGCTTGGGAGCGCTACAAGGAGATGCTTAGGAAGTGTCCTCATCATGGAATTCCTTATTGGATGATCATCACTTGTTTTTATAATGGGTTGGGAGCACAGTCCAGACCCATGCTCGATGCAGCATCAGGCGGAGCATTATGGGCAAAGAGCTATAAGGAAGCTTATGATCTAATTGAACTGATGGCTGCTAATGAATATCAGTATCCAACCCAGAGATATCCACAGGGCAAGGTAGCAGGAGTTCTTGAAGTGGATACAGCTACGGCTATCACTGCTCAACTAAAGGCGTTGTCTATGAAGATCGATTCTCTGGCTAACTATGGTGTTAAGCAGATAATTAGTGTTTGTGAGCTGTGTGCAGGTCCGCATGCGACAGAGCAATGCGCTATATCTAGCGACTCAGCTCAGTTTGTGAGCAACTTTCAGAGATCGCAACAACCAGTTCCAGACACTTATCATCCTGACAACTGGAATCATCCTAACTTCAGCTGGAGCAACAATCAGAATGTGATGCAACAGCCGTTCCATCCGTTTGGAAATAAGATGTTCAACTCTCTTGGTTTTCAGCAACAACTCCAACTTCAACAACAAACTCATGATGCAGGTCTATCTTCGAATGAAAAATCTGAATTAGAGGAGTTGAGGCTTATGTGCAAAAACCAGGCTCTTATATGCCAAAGCCAAGCTGTTTCTATCAAGAGTCTGGAGAACCAAATAGGGCAAATTGCTAATGCCTTATTGAATCGACCACCAGGAATGCTTCCTAGTGATACAGAAGCCAATCCAGGAAAGAGGGAAGTTGAAGAACATGTGAACGCCATCACCTTAAGGTCTGGAAAGGTCGCAAGCCCCCAAATTCAGCAAGACGAAGAGCCTGAAAAATCTCAAGATTCAGAAAATACAGTTGTGGCTGAAGAAGATGTGCAGAAGGAAGTAGAGGTGGAACCAAGTAAGACTACTGTGGAACACACTCCTCCTGAGGGTAATACAGGGGAGAAACAGATCTATCCTCCACCTCCTTTTCCAAAGAGGTTGCAGACGAAAAATCCGGATAAGCAGTTTGAGAAGTTTTTGAAGGTGTTCAAGAAACTTCATATCAACATACCTTTCGCTGAAGCTCTTGAACAGATGCCTAGCTATGCGAGGTTTATGAAAGGTATTCTCTCTCAGAAAGTGAAGCTCGATGACTTAGAGACCGTTGCTCTAACGGAGGAATGCAGTGCTGTGCTGCAACAGAAGTTGCCTCTGAAGCTTAAAGATCCTGGAAGCTTTACTATTCCTTGCACCATAGGAAACTTGTCGTTCGACAAGTGTTTATGTGATTTAGGAGCTAGCATCAATCTGATGCCCTTATCTATCTTCAAGAAGCTTGGTCTGCCTGAGCCGAAACCAACATACATGTCATTGCAACTAGCTGACCGTTCCATCGCTTATCCACGAGGTATAGTGGAGGATGTCTTGGTCAAGGTGGATAAACTCTTCTTCCCTGCTGACTTTGTAATTCTTGATTTCGAGGAAGATTAGAAGATTCCAATTATCTTGGGAAGACCATTCTTGGCTACAGGCCGAACTATGATCGATGTGCAAAAAGGAGAGCTTACGATGAAGGTTCATGATCAGAAGGTCACTTTCAATGTGTTCATGGAAATAAAATTACCCACAGCTAAAGAGGAGTGCTTTAAAGTAGAGCAAATTCAGGTTTTGAATGCACCTCTGTGGAAGAGGAAGTTGGATGTGCCATTCGATTCTCTTGGGTTAGCAGAGCTGAAAATTTCTCAGGATCGTCTCGAGTCGTCTATTGAAGATGCTCCTACACTTGAGCTCAACCCACTACCAAATCACTTGAGTTATTCATTCTTAGGTGCACCCCCTGACAAGGGGTTGGGATATATCTTTGATGATGTAGAGGGTAGCCGAACGGATCCTCCAGTGCCTATAGAGGGTTCTTCTCATGTGCAGCAGGTAGTTGATAGGACTGGTGTTGGTGACAAGCAGTACAGGCGAGTAATTAGGCATATGGAGGCCATGCACGACATTTACCGTCATTTTGCTGAAGATTTGACACATGTTTTCGGTACTATTTTCCGAGACACTAGTGGCGAGGTTGATTGGCCACCTGATCCTCCACCCGACGAGGGTGAATCTCCCGCTAATTAGGTATGCCTGAAATCCTTATTATTACCTTCAATGAGGACATTGAAAATTTTAAGTTTGGGGGTGATAATGTAAGGATTAGTAGTGTGTGTCCATATAGATTCATATAGATTTATGTTGCATGTTTAGTTGTAGTTCATTCATATTTTTGCATGATTGTTCATTTAGGACATATTTGTTTGTTTTTATATAATTTCATATAGTTGCATTTGCATGCATATTTAGCATGATCCCTTAAGATGAACTATGATATTTGATAAGTTGATGTTGATTTCAGTGTGGTGATGACGAATAGAGGGATGTTTAAGTCCTAATGAATTGATTTGCATGCCAGAAACAAATATTGTCACAAAGTCTTATAGGGTTGCTTTTGATCTAGATCATGATCATACTTGTTTGTTGTTGAGATTTAATCACTTGGTTATATTTAGAATTTGTGATATTCTCGTAGTGACGTAAAAACACTGATTCTTTTTATCTGGAGAAAAACTTGAATTTCATTGCTAGTTGTTGTAAGGCTAGGTGTCAAATGGCTAGTAGCCGGCTCATATTTTTATGAGTAGTCTAGGGTTGAATGAGATGGAGCGAAACGCACTCATTCAGAAATTGTTGAAAAAAAAAGAAAAATAAAGAAAAAAAAGAAAAAAAAAAGAAAAAAAAAGTATGTGTTTATGCACAATTGATCAAGAGTGAGCTCTTTAATACTCGAGTTATTAAGTTCGAGGGGACTTTGTGCCTAGTGACCTAAGGCTTTTATAGTCTGGGATCCGCTAACCTAACGCTCGCTACATGGGTATTATTGTATAAGTCTTTTGGGACCTCATTCATTGCACGATCAAATAAGCATCTTTGCTATGTGTTCAATAATAGTGTGAATCCTTGTATAACTCTAGTAGAAAGGAGGTGTTGTGAGTCATAATGCGTTTATTGTCTATTCTGTTTATAAACTTTTGATTGTTTCAATGATAGATAAGTTAGGGTTATTGATCTAGTATCGAGAGTATATCTGTTAAGCATCCACACACGCACGTTTCTGGTTTGTGAGTTGGTTTGTGGGATTTATTCAAACTCTGTTTCAAGTTATTGCATTCTTAGAGGCATTGGCTTATTCATTTGGTTATGGTTATTCTGAGGGGATCGATTGCATTGTCATTTACTTGCATTCACATAGTTGCATTCATGCATTAGGTTTGTTTTGTAGTTTTGAGTCTGTTTAATCCTTGAATTTAAATCCTTTTAATCATGTTACCTTATACTCAATTCTTTCGGTATCTGGTGGATTTTCGAGAAAAATCAAAGTGTTCGAATTTGGATTCTGACGATCTTTACATACACTTATATACTATATGGAGGACTAATAAGATCTCAGAATAACAATAAAAGAACTCCTACATAGTGTGACATGAAAAGTTTTTTAATCAGCATAATCAGCAAAATCACTATTCATCAGTGTTTCAAAGATTCCAAAAATTGGGGTTATTACAGTCTCCCTTCCTTAAAAGGATTCCGTCCCGGAATCAGATAGAAAATGAATAGGGATCCTTTCTTAGCATTGCACTTTCTAACTCTCAAGTCAATTTTCCCACATTGTGGTTCTACCACCAACTCTGACTAGTTTGATAACCCTTCTCCTAAGCACTTGTTCTTTTTCAATCTATAACCCTTCCTGGTTGCTCCATATAGGTTACGTCTGGTTGCATGTCTATGCGCTCATACGCCCCTATTTGTCGGGAATCCGAATTACACTTCCTTAATATTGATACGTGGAACACGTTATGAACTTGCTACGAGGGTAGGGCTAGCTCATATGCTAACTTCCCAATACGTCTTAATATATCCAAGGGTCCAACAAATTGTGGACTTTGCTTTCCTTTCTTTCCGAACCTCATCAATCCTTTCCAAGGGATACCTTTAACATCACTAGGTCCCCTATTTCATAATACTCTTTGTCCTTTCGAGTCAAATCAGCATACCTCTTATGTCCATCTTGGGCTACTACCAGCCGTCCTCTGATTAGATCTACTATATTCCTGGTGCTTTGGACTACTCTTAGTCCGAGCATCTTGCACTCTACAACTTCATCCTAACATAAGGGAGATCAACATTGTCTTCCCTCAAGGATCTCGTAAGGCGACATCTCGATAATGACATATGATCTATTGTCATAAGAAAACTCAATCCGTGTTAAGTGATCATTCTAATTTCTTTCAAGTCTATCGCACAAACTCTCATCATAGCTTCTTGCACTACAGGTTTTGCTTCTCTATACCCATTCTTTTCCAGTTCGTAGTAATTACTATCTTCCGTACATAATACTATACTGGTTACACTTTTGCTCGTTAGGATTCTATAATCTTTTAATAATTGTGTCAACCTTAGTATCACGAACGCGTTAGATTCGGAATACCACCGCACTGATACTACTTACTTTCTAGCTGCTTCCATGTTCGAAAGCTTGATCCATCGTATATAAGTAAAAGATTTTATTGAGAGATCACTATGATCATGAACACTTGTTACATTGCATAGTTAGTACAGAAGGTGGCCAGCCTTTAGTACTTGACAAGCAATTAAACAATAGATGGTATCCTACTAGGCTTCTATCATACAGATAGATAGTCATTCGGCAATACCTCCCCTTCTGGAGGGTTGTTCTTCTCAGCTTACATGAAATGAAAAGAAGAAAAAAAGAATGAACTGAAGAGAATTGTATATATGTATGTAAGGCATATGTCATAGCCTATTTGTATGTTCGAGGATTTAACTCAACTCTAATAAGAATGTAATAAGTAAATAGTGGATCTACCGTCAAAGAGATCTCGCAAAGTAATATCTGTCAAAGGATTCAGAAACAAGGTTCATCTACAGACTTGAGGAATTAATTCACTGGAAGAAGTTCAAGAAATTGATCATGCCTCAGTGATATAAATCAAGATTGTGGATTTAATCAAGTGATAGAGATCTCGTCTGGGTATCAGATAATTACAAGGATTTAATCTGAAGAAAATCAAGTTGTCAAAGTCAAGATATGAAGAAACATCACGGAAGTTAGTCACTCATGAACCAGACAGTACATCGAGTGTCAACATTGAAGTGGTGGAATTGATTCATAATTTTCAGTGATTTTCAGAAGATATTCAGAAGAATGGTTGCTGCTCAAGGTTAGTATTAATTCTCTATTAATTAATTAAGTCATATAATTTAATTAAGAAAATAAATTATATCTGCAAAGATTAATTTATTGATTAATTGATTAATTAATTCAGAATTAATATTAAGGATTTTCAGAATTTAAATTGGATTAAAATTCATTTAAATTCAGCAAGACAAATCTGATTATACTAATATGACAATCGGTATGACAATCAATAGTCATACCGAAAGTCATGCTAGTACAAATAATTGTCTTGCCGAAAGTTACACTGGAAGATGATTGTCTTGCTAGTTCAATCAGATTATCTTGCTAGTACAAATAATAGTCATACCGAAAGTCTCTCCAGTTCAACAGATTGCCTTGCTAGTACAATTGGATTGTCTCACCGATTGTCACTCCAGTTCATTCAAGTCTGTTGTTTGATTAAAAGAAGCAGAAGCAGAACACATTCATTATCCATCCAACAACCAAGAACAAAAAAGCAGCCGCCTACAATAAATTATATTCTCTGCTAATTTCAAGATCAAATTTCTAGTTTGTAAAGTTAAATCCAAACCACTAGAAATCTTTATCTTGTTCTTGTGTAACAATCTAGCGGATCAAAATCCCTAGAACTTAATCTCAAATCGCGTTTAGCATTTGATTCTAATTATTGCAAAAATAGAAAAAGTTCATGTCGAACTTATTCTAGATTTTTGATAATTAATTTGAAATTAATTCCTTGTAATCGATACAGTTGTTGTAACACCTTTCAAGTTTAATAATATTTTTATTTAACTTGAATTTTGTTTCACATTTTTTATTCCGCATTTAATTCGATTATTCGGTACTGTTTGTATTCAACCCCCCCCCCTTCTACAAACACATTGGGACCTAACAATTGGTATCATAGCCTTCTGATTAACGAACAAATCAAGATCCTAGACTTTTGTGATTTTTCAACTCCTTGAATTTTTATTCATTCAAAAATTCATAATGACTTCACAAAAAGTTGGAACTGTTAAAATTCCACAATTTGATAAAGAGAATTATATTATGTGGAAGAAGAAGATGCTCTTGTTTTTACAAGTGGCAAATCCCAAATATTCAAACTTGTTAAAGAAGGGGATAAAAACTCCGATGGTTATTGAACCGGAGGTGATAGTAGATGATGTTGTGATCACCAAAGCCAGAACCTATCCTAAAGATCCTGAAGATTTTACTCCTGATGAAAAGGAAGAAGCCTCCTTGGATGCCAGCCTTCAATTAATTTTAATTGATTCCCTTGATCCCTTGATGAACAGAAATATGATGAACTGTAAAAATTCCAAACACATGTGGGAAACTATTGAGGTGCTCAATGAAGGCACAGAGGAAGTTAGGGAGAACAAGTTGAAGATCCTAACCTCTGAGTATGAACATTTCAAATCAAATCCAGGAGAAGGAATTACTGAAGTATTTGAGAGGTACAATGCGTTGATCAACAACCTGAACATCAATGGAAAATTTTATTCAATCAGGGAGGTCAACAAAAAGTTCCTTTTAACACTGCCAACTCATCTTGAACATAGAATCACTGCCATTAGAGAAGCTAGAGATCTGAGTGAGATTTCTTTGGACAGGCTCTATGGAGTGTTAAAAACCTATGAGTTGGAGCAGATTCAACAGAATGAAGTCTACGGGAAGGATAGAATGGTCAACACATCTACTGCACTTGTAGCTGAAGGTCAACAACAACAGCAATCTCAACAATTGGAGAGAATGGTATAGTGTTCCAAGGCCGAGGTAAATATGTTAGTAGCAGAATATGATCCTCCTACTACAAATCAATCAAGTGATGATTTTTATTCCTTGGAAGAGCTGGAGCAATTGGAAGACGAGTCAATGGCCCAAATTGTCAAGAGATTCTCCCATGTCAGATTCAAGAGGAATCCCAAGCTTAAGTACAAGTCCAACTACAACAAATTCCAGAAAGGTGGATCTTCATCCTCTAACACCAGCAGTGGTGGATACAAAACAGGGATGGTTGATCGGAGTACCATTAGATGCTATAACTGCAATGAGTTGGGACACTTTGCCACAGAATGTAGGAAGCCAAAGCAAGTAAGAAAGAACTCTGAAAGGGCTTATCTGGCAAAGGGAAGAAGCTGGGATGATACTGACAGTGAAGATGAAGAAGAAGGAAATCTTGCTCTTATGGCTATTGATGGAAAAGCTTCATCGTCAAGAATAGAGGTAAAACTTTCTGATGCTGAAATGGTTTATCATCTAAGAGGTAACTTAGATTGTGCACGTCGTGATAATGAACTGTTAAGTTTACAGATCACAGACCTTGAGAAAGAGGTCAATGAATTAAGACTTGTGCACATTAATCAAGACAAATTAAAAGTACAAGTATCTTTTCTAGAGAATAGAGTTGACTGTTATAGAAAACTCGAAACTATTCTCAAAGATAAGATCACCGGTCTTGAGACTAAGGTTAGAGCCTACTTCAATTCTTGTTCGAAGGCTAAAGAGTTCTACAGTAAGCAAGTTGTTAATAAAACATCTGGAATAGGTTATGATTACAGTGTTGCTATTGGAGAATTAGGCATAAACTCCCCTCCTCATGTATGTGCTAAAGGGAGGGAAGTACCACATGTGCTTAAGGGTGATGATGAACCCCTCTATAAGCCATCAATTACTGAACCATTTGATGCGACCTCTTCTGTTATTCAAGAAGAAATACGTGCTGAGGATCATGCTAATGAGAAGATTGTTTCCAAGTCAAGTGAGTCGAAAGTTCCAGTCAAAGTTGTGAAAGTAATTAAGACTAACTCAGACACACATGAGTTGGATAACAAAAATTCCATGTCTACCATGCATAAATTGCCTGCTATTAATCACTCTCATAAAGCTTGTAGTGTTGCTAATTGTATGTCTTGTGCTTTTAAATTGATGTATGCTTATTTTAATGGTAAGCATATTTCTAGTGATAAGACTACTCCTCGTCAGCATGTGAATAATAGAAAGCATGATAGGTCTAAGACTGCTAGTCCTTCTAAGGCTAGAAAGGAGACATTTGAGCCTAAGCCTAAACAGAAATTTGTTAAGGCTGTTTACAAGGTCAAATGTTCAGTCAGTGAGAAAGTTGAGATAATTAAAATTAAAAATGTTATTTTGCCTGATAAAGGACAGTTCTACAAGTATGCCGGACCCAACCCATCTTGGGTTTCGAAGAAGGTCTAATCCATTTGTAGTGCAGGGCATTAAATAGGTGAAACCAGGAGTGTGGATTCTTGACAGTGGATCATCAAGACATATGACCGGAGATAGAGCCCTGCTATCAAATGTGGATTGAGAAAGCTGGCCCCCTGGTTACCTTTGGAGATAACAACATGGTTTATCTAAGGGATATGGCTATTTGCAAGCTGGCAATGTTATCATTGAAAATTTGTATATTGTGCTAGGTTATTATCAGGAAGCAGTATCTAACATATAGCACCAGTGACGAGATTTGAGAATATTACGACATATCAGGCACCTGCTGCACATTACACTTGGAATTGGACTCTAGTAAGATATGTACAAGTGTACTCTTGGTTGGTGAGTCAAAAGAGGAAGTCAGTGCACCACAGATCATGGACTTTGCAGCTGCAGATCTATTGGACTATGCAATCTCTTCTTCACAATCTCATTTCAGGTTGGTATGAACTAGTGTACTGCTCAAGCAATCGTCAAGGACATGGTATGACACTCTAACTGAAGTTACAGTTTAATATGAAGTAGTAGAGTCGTCATATTAATAACTCTCTTATCACTAGGCACAAATATATTATTTTATATGTGCAGTGAGTTTTAGGAGAAAATCAAACTTCTTTCTACATTAGTGATTTCTTATTTCATGTAAAATCCTTTGAAATCACTATTATACATCATCTCTCTCAAAAGATTAAATGTATAATTTTCATTCCTTATAAATCTTAAGTACATTTTATCTCTCTATATTGCCCTATGTTCTGTGATACAGGTTCAGTCTCCAATAGCTTTCTTTCATTGACAGTCATGAGGTTGAAAACCCACAACGTCTATCCCAGACTGTAAAGACAAACACAGAAACAGAACCAACCAACACTCTCTTACCACTAAATGTAGTATGAATGAGCGTGAGGGAGATAGTCCCTTAGTGCACCACATAAGGAAGGTTCTGTAGTCAACCCAATAGCTCTGTCTCCTATATAAATGAGTAGTATTTAAACCGAGACAACTGCTAGCCCCCATACATCTTCTCAAAAAGATGTAATGGCTGAAAAGGCACAAAAACAGTTACTAGATTCATTCTCTCAACATGGTGCGTCTATTGAAATTTGCCTGTCGGCCAAGGTATCCGATGTAGTGTCACCACCTCAAACATAAACAATTCTTGATGCACAAGGAAAGGTTACACACACAAAGGATGAGTTGATGGAAATAAGAGTTTCTACCATTTTAAGGTCAGATTCGATTGTTTAAGGTTCGTTAATGGACCAATTGCCTTTACATGTGTTAGGAGAGGATACTGATCCAAAAGCCATATGTCAGTGGTCAGTGTTTACCTCTCCAGGCTTAAATCCCCTGGATGCATCTGTGGATAGTGGATCTGACATAGGCGCAGATCGGCAACTTGTTGACAATGATTCAGATATTACCTAATGAGTCACAAGGAAATGTCTTCACAGACATTAGAAGGGAACTTTAATCTTTATGCTAAATTCGTTGGATCATTGTTTACCTTCCCAGAATTCAAATCTGGAACCCTAAAAGGGAAACTAGCAACTTGTAGATTATGACTCAGATTCATCTGACGAGTTTAACAAGGATGGGGATTTGTGAACTCCCATTGCACCACCTGTGACCTCCTTAAGGATGGCTAAGGTGATTTTCCTTGCAGGTACAGCTGGATGTTGGAGCTATGAGAGGAGTGATACACTTGTGAGAATGAGTGTAAACACGAGTGGAGAGAAGAGTGAAACACATGTGAGGTACACTAAAATAGAATCACACACTCACAGTGAGGAGGAAAGAGAAACTACTTGTTATTTCTTTTCCAACCAAGTGAAATATGAGAACTCCTTCAGACGACGGCATACATTCCTTCTTTAAGGGGGAGATTGTAACACCCCCAGATCCGGGGTCGGGGATCCGGGTCGTCACGGTCTTTCTTTCCACAATATCACTTCACTTAATTAATAAATAACCTTATGCTGTGACCCCACACTAACACACACCACAACCCGTTATAGTCTCAGAGATGAAATTTAAATAAGTACAAGTCTTTGAATCCACAATTTAAAAGTTATTACAACCCAAAATGATTACTTGATAAATTTACAGTTAATTGCCATTATCTGCCACAAGTTATAATTATACATAATTGATTCTCAAAAATAGAATGCCTGATCTACCAATAGATCTACCTCTGCAGCTATAGCAGCCACAACATCATCGGGAAGACGCGGGATGCTTCCCACGCGCTTGCGCTGGGTCTGCTGGAGTCTGGCCATCTTTCCTAACTGTTGTTGTGTGATGAAAGAAGAAAGCAAGGGTGAGCAGCAAGCCCACCAAAATAATATGTATAATGATTTACAATATATGAGCCTACTCATAATACTCATGAAAGTCTTGGTCAAAAGAAATGAACCAAGTTTGATATCATAATGCGATGAAGTCGCAAAATATTCAGTATATATACATATATACTTTTCAAAATATTGGAAGTCCTCTTCCATGCATAATATACACAAAGTCCCAGTGTATAACTGTATAAAAATATCGTTGCAAGGTGATCTCATATATCTAACCTTGTCTCAACGTTTTTCTGAAAATCTTAGTCATTCATAAGACAATTATTAATTAGATATAAGTTTAAAAGATGAAGTTACAAGATACTCCAATATACTTATATCCTTTCCAAATACTACTTGAACTACCACCGTTCAAGTTATAATTAGTTTCAAAAGTTCATCACATAGATGAGACTACAAGATAATACTTGAATAGATTCAACCTTTAAAATATCATCAAAATAAAATGAAGTTATGAGATACTTCATTTGATGCAAACATCATTTTGAAAACTTGACCCTGCCAACACTCAACAATCGCCCAACCGTAGCCTTTCTATCGAAGTGCTCTGGGTAGTGTTGCAGAAATATCCAATTGGATGATGAACTCATTACGGGAGTTTGCCGCGCCAGGAAGACCACTTACGATGATCAGTCGTAGTAGTACAACCCCACCATTTTCTACATGTAGAGGAGAACCTGTCGGATTTACTTGTCAACCGAACACTGAACTCCTAAGGAATGGACCGCCTTAGCGGAACTTCCAGGCCATTTGGGCCAATATAATAAGGCTGGGCCGGCGCTACTCGACCACTTACGCCACTCCTAGTTCAGATGAAATCCATGACTCTGAAACGTAAAGCTCGTTTCCCCCTTTCCCCAAGTAGAAACTTGTTGATACGGCTCCACCAAGAAGTCGTACCTAGTTGGAAAGGAAAACTCACCGATATTTCCCAGGCGATGCCTGTTAATGGATTAACTTGTTCCAAGAATTTTACTTCCCGAATATTGGGTAAGTAATCAAAAACTCTTTTACCAAGACAGCAACCTTGTTGCGAATATAAAACACACCACCGAGCCGGATCCCCCAGGTTTTGAGCGAGTATTTAAATCCCCTTTTCAAAAGGAAGATCTTAAATATAAAAAAAATAGTTTTGGGATCCGCTCTAACTTTTGAAAATCATTTTAAAGACTCGAAAACACTTTAAAGAGTGTTTGGAGTAAAACTGATTTAATGAAGTAAATCAGTCCCCAGAATATTTAGAAAATGTCTGAATATTATTATTTAAATAATATTCCCATAAAAATAATCTTTATAAAATAATTGAAGTAGAAGTATTAAAACTTATACTTGAAATGAATAGCAAATAATCAAAGATATACTTATACGAAAGTAATATCTTTATTTGAATAATCAAAAATAAGTTTGATTATCGACACCTTATTCTTTAATAAATTAAAGAATATATCTCAGCAAATAATCGGAGTCATAGATCCTCAAATGAATATTCAAATAATATTCAATAAATAAAATAAGCTGAGTCATAATACCTCGAATGAATATTATAAATAATATTCATTAAATAAAATAAAGGAGTCATACATCCTCAAATGAATATTATAAATAATATTCAATAAATAATGTAAAGGAGTCATACGCCTTCGAATAATATTTGAAATAATATTCAATAATAAAATAAAGTTAAAGTTATCGAATAAACCTTATTCGATTAATAGTTTTAAAAACTATATCCATATATATATATATAAATATATATATATATATACTCGGGAACATCGACTCCCGGTTTAGAAATATGTTCACCTTTTATCCCCTATACTAAGGGTATACGCAACTACTTGCTTATTTCTAGCATAGGTATTATGCAACTATAAGCATTGAAATCAACAGATAGATAACCAGATTACGAAACAGACATGCATGTATACCATATTAGCATGCTCCAATATATCGCAAAATTTGCTAATAACAATCATGCAATATCACAAGATAATGCATATAAATATATTTACATCACAACAACAGTATAACGGGTAGAAAACTTGCCTGAGCGACTGGGGGTTACGAATGGCTCGGGACGAGTCTGGTAACCTATAAGCAACAAGTAAGTTGGAATTAAACCAAAATCACTTGTAAATCTTTACTTTAACTAACTTAGACTCTAACGCTCGTTTTGCGCTCACCGATTCGCTTAAGTCACTCGGGTACCCTCGGCTCCACCATTTTTAATAATTTAACCTTTACGAGTTTTAAAGCGATTCCTTCGCGAGTGTCTTACCAACTGCATAACACACTTACCATAAATGTTTCATACATTAATTAACCCTTTTTGGTCTTTAATCTATGTTTCAAAGTAAGGCGAGGGAAAAAGTTTCGTTCGCGAAACGCCGTTACTTGAAACGGTCGTTTCTCCTAAACCGTGCATCGGAATCGAACGAACTACATATCAAAACGAAGCTCGTAACATGAGCTATCTAATCATGGCAGTGGTCATAATCTAGCAGGGGGTTCTCGGGTCCTAATGTTATGCACAAAAACAGTCTAAAGAAAATCGGACGTTACGACGGCTATGTTTACGCGTTTTCCAAATTTTAAACCATTCAATACCAACCACAAATCAACCCCAAATCAATCATACAACCAATATCCCTCCAAACCACATCATAACAGCCCCAACAAATCCACATTAACCATTTATACTTATTCCTCACATGAACTAAAAGCTTTACTTAGGTTCTTTAACTAATTACCAAGATCTACAACTCCAACAATTCAACAAAACCAACTAATCTCTACAAACTCAACCAAACTTCAACCAATCAAGCATCATGCTTCACATATGCTATATCAAACACATTCAATCCTAATTACTCAAAACTAAAGCTAGGGTTTGTAGTTTATACCTTCCTTGGAGAGTGGAGAATCAAGGGGATGGCTTGGAATCACCTTTAAAGTCTTTATCCAAGCTTAATCTAAACACAACTTCAAGAACACAATTTTTAGTTCTTGAAAACACTATTCACCATCTTCTTTGATGATTTATAGAAAAAGATTGGCTTGGAATTAGAAGCTTAAACTTATAGGAAGTATGTAACTTAACTAGGAGAAGCTAGGATAATTACCTTGGAAAATAACAAGTGGAGGAGCTTGGACTTTCAAAAATTAAGAAACTCACCCGAGAGCTTCATGAAGAAGAAGAAGAATTTTGTGTTTTGCCTTGTCTTGATCTTTTGGTTGGTTGATTTGGTTTTGTTTTTGATTTAGTGAATTACCTTCTTGCCCTTGGATTTGTGTGGTTACAAAGCCACCACACCTCCTCCTTCCCATGTCATGCTTATCTCATCCACATGATGTCATCCTTCCTTCCTTGTCTTCTTTCTATTGGTTGGATGACATCATTCCCATTAATCCCTTTGATTAACTTCCTAATCGTTTGCCTAATGACCGCTGATCTGCTATACGGTTCGCTTAACTTTCGTTCTCGTTTTATCGTTTGAAGGATCATACCCGGGATCTTATTACTTAGGTTCCCTTAACCTTTCTCAATATATTATATTCCTTCTATGATCCTCTTTTATAATCCTTTAATTTAAATCCTTTTTATCCTGTTACCTTATACTCAATTCTCTCCGTATATTGTGGATTTCCGGGAAAAATCAAAGTGTTCGGAATTGGATTCTGACGATCTTTACATACACTTATATACTTCATAGAGTACTAATAATATCCCAGAATATCCATATCAGAACCCCTACATAGTGTGGCATGAAAAGTTTTCTCATTCAGCAAAAACACTATTCATAAGGGTTTCAAAAATTTCCCAAAAATTGGGGTTATTACAGTCTCCCCTCCTTAAAAGGATTCCGTCCCGGAATCGGATAGAAATAAATAGGGATACTTTCTTAGTATTGCACTTTCTAACTTCTCAAGTCAATTTTCCCACATTGTGGTTCTACCATCAAACTCTTACTAGTTTGATAACCCTTCTCCTAAGCACTCGTTCCTTTTCACTCTATAACCCTTCCTGGTTGCTCCATATAGGTTACGTCGGGTTGCATATCTATGCGCTCATATGCTAACTTCCCAAACGTCTTAATATATCCAAGGGTCCAACAAATTGTAGACTTAGCTTTCCTTTCTTTCCGAACCTCATCAATCCTTTCCAAGGGATACCTATAACATTACTAGGTCCCCTATTTCATACTCTTTATCCTTTCGTGTCAAATCAACATACTTATCATGACCATCTTGGGCTACTACCAGCCGTCCTCTGATTAGATCTATCATATCCTTGGTCCTTTGGACTACTGCGGGTCCGAGCATCTTGCGCTCTACAACTTCATCCTAACATAAGGGAGATCGACATTGTCTTCCCTCAATGATCTCATAAGGCGACATCTCGATAATGACATATGATCTATTGTCGTAAGATAACTCAATCCGAATTAAGTGATCATTCCAAATTCTTTCAAGTCTATTACACAGACTCTCATTATTGCTTTTAACATTAGAGCTTCTGCTTCTCAATACCCATTCTTTTCCAGTTCGTAATCGCTACTACCTTCCGTTCCTAATATTATACTGGTTATACTTTTGCTCGTTAGCATTCTATAACCTTTTAATAACCACGTCAACCTTAGTATCATGAATGTGTTCCCATTCCGCATACTACCACCACTTTATTACTCCTTTTTCAGTTGCTTCTATTTTCCAAAATTTGATCAATCAAATAGAAGTAAAGGAATTTGTTGAGAGATCACTAAGATCATGAACACTTGTTATATCGCATAGTTAGTACAGAAGGTGGCCAGCCTTTAGTACTTGACAAGCAATTAAACAATAGCTGGTATCCTACTAGGCTTCTATCACACAGATAGATAGTCATTCGGCAATACCTCCCCTTTCCGGAAGGGTTGTTCTTCTCAGCTTACATGAAATGAAAAGAAGAGAAAAGAACGAACTGAAGAGAATTGTATATATGAAAAAATATACTGCCACAAAATATCTGGCTTGGAATCTACCTCTGAACTATAGAGGTTTGTCATAGGAGAACAAAACATATACGTATTTATATCAACATCAAGTATTATAGCATCGTATTTCACATGCCTAAATATTTTTGCCATTCCGTCCATCATTCTATGGACCCATGCTCTTCCTCGAGCTTATACACAATCACCTTTGAAACTCCCTCGACATCGAAAATCGAATCTGGGATCTCATTCTATATATCACCGTTACTAGGATTCTATGCTTGTACCGCAACCTTCCTCGTATAATAATACGACTCTCTGTTGATAAGAAAGAATAAATATTCACTAGGTAGATACTCTACTTAATTAGTCTATCAATGATAACTTATACACTACCACGACCTGATTAGTGGTACTCAATCTCAATACCCATTCCAATACAACTCTCACGGTTGTAATCAGCTCAATACTCGCAGAATCATTGCTGCCTCACTATGGTCCACCACTGACCTACTGTAGTCATTCATTTTCCTTTAAGTCTTAATAGCTAACTATACGGAGTCTATACATATCGTATCGAATTCTTCTAAGGAGGTAACATAATCACCATTCATGATTCATGAAGAACACTCCTGATCCTGACATACATACATGACATGAAGCAGATAAAATTGCAGAAGAGTTTCAATCAAAGCAACGATAGCAGGTTAATACCATTCTAAATCATATGCCTTAAATAGAAGACTTACTCAAAGGTTCGTCTAGTCCTTTTTGAAACATGGTCCTGGCTTATCTCAAGATAGGACCTTCTAAGATAGATAGCCCGTTCATGGCGATTACACGAATTAAACCTTTACCAACTACTATTACGGTTGGGTATTGCACAGTCATCAGAAGGAATGTCAATCTTCCAAACCATAATACAACCTTCACAGTTTTAACCATCATCACTGTATTCTTTTGGCACAAGCGCCTATAATTATCCTCTTACCTTTAAAGTGTCGGCCACCTCTTTGGCCTTTCCTGATAGTAAAATTTCCTTACAGTCAATGTCATTTTAACCACCTCCAAATAATTTTCTACCTCATTTCAATCACAGCTTATGTGAAGATGTTTTCCTTAAAATCTGATGAGTAAAAAAAAAATCACCATTTTTTTTCCATAAGTTATTGCCTCAGTCTTTAGAGGTTAATCACTGTCATGACTGACTCTCAATCATAATTAGAACATCTTTTATCTTAAGTCCTAATTGCCCTGAATAATTTCGACCATTACTGGTTCGATCCATACTTTCTCGTGGTTTAACACGTGCCCCACTTGGCAACATTATAATTACGTCATATTTCCTTTATCAACATTTCTATTCTTGAAAATTTTGAATATTACCTTTCTCCTTGTAAAACCTCTAAGGTTATCCTTCAATCGTTCCTCCTGTATTCCCTAGATACAGGGCATATTAAAATACCATTTACTATTACTAGAACCATTGTCTATATACTTCTGAAAAATTTCTCCACTGATTCTTAAAGGTTGTTGCTACATTAACCCTTTCCAAATCATACTGTCAAAACTCATACTGTCCCTATTAAGGGTGAAATTCCAACCTTTATGCATTCCCATAGGATTCATTTTAAGTTACCAATGTTCTATCCTTAATTCCACCTTTAAAAGGTACCTGCATCCTTCCATGGATAAATCAAGTCATATATCCCTGATAAGGGTGTCTTATTCAATCATTCCCACCTCGATAGTCTATACCTAACTTCATAATAGCATCCTTATTCAAATTGAGGTCAATCCATATGGCCTCCAAAAGATAACAATGGTCATCCACTTTTCTTTCTTGATTTGGTAATGATAACATGGATGTTCTGGAAGATATTGGTCATGTTCAACGTGAACTTCTTCTTAATAATTCCTTATTTACTTTTGTTGTTTATCTCAACAGTCATCTCAATGTTGAGATATCTTTCATATCTGGCGTCTCCCTTTCTGGGTATCATGCCACCGGTCTTACACTTTACCTTCTTGAAGGTCACTTCCTTCACCCAATTTTCTTAATTTCTTACTTCCTTGTCTCCTCAGTCTATCCGCGTCTCAATATTTATCCTTCGAACTATCTCAAGGTTTTCCTCGAATCCTCCCAACTTACAGGGGATAAAATATATGCATCTCTTATGCCTTCAACCGTCAACTTTAACTCATGGTGAATCACCCTCATCCTGACGATCATATACTTTTCTATTTCTATTAATATGAGTCTTTAGGGTTTCCTCATACCCAACTCCCTTATCATTCCTCAAACTCTGTTGCCTTTATATTCCTTTCCACTTCAATTCCTTTTTATTTTCCTTTCTCTTATCATTATTTCATGAACCAACACAACATAAGCATTGATTTCAAATATCCCGTCATTCTGGATTCGTGTCTTCAGAATGAATCTTGACAACTTTTACAACTTAGACTCATAATTTATCATACTCGTCTGCCTTTGTTCTGGCTCTAAAGCTTTTACACTATCTCCTTATCTTTGGGAATTACTTTCCCGAAAACAATTGACTGAACTTAAATCAGTTTATTATAATCTCTTGCTCCGTGCCTTCCTTGGCCTTTCACCGGCGGGTGGCCTCTCTCTTAGGAGGGTAAGTGATAAAAATAGTCTTTTGTGATTCGTCAATCATTTAGAATCTCAAATGATTCCTATATTTCCTTTAGCCAGGCTCTTGCCTCGACTGGGTCAGCTTGTTCCTTGGAACTCTGAGAGCTTAGCGATTTAAAGGTCCTGAAAGAATTTCCCACCGCACTGTCTCCTCAGGGTGGTGGTTGGGGATAATAGTCTAAGTTCTCTTTAGACAGGTCCATGAATTTCCGTATAGGAGTACCGTCTCGGGTCTCCTTATCTCGCTCGACTTTTTGTTTTCTTAGTATGAAATGTTTCATCCTACTCCCCATAATTGGGGTCATCTTTTAATTTAAAATCCTCATTTTCCACTCTATTATGTCATGGGTTCCTTCTATCTTGATGGCGACCTCCCTGACTATCACGTTCAGGGTTTGCTCTAAATCTTATTCCTCAAACTAGCTTTCATCTAAGATCTCATCTTTAAGCTCTTGAACATTTGGAACCCAAATTCTGTAGGAATACCTCATTATTCCCTTCTCATCTTTCTCGGTATTAACCTCTTATCTATTTGTTGGCTCTCTGCCTTCATTCATAACTTTTTCTGGCACAATATGATCTTTTCCAATAATTCGGGCTGTATTGCTATCTCAAACAGCTTTTCGGTACCGGCTCCGGTTACCTTCACTACTATTTCCATTTTCTCAAAATCTCTTATAACTCTCCAAAAGACATTATCATCTTGAGTCTCTCCTTTTTACTAAGGGCATCAGCCACCATATTGGCTTTCCCCGTATGATAAAGAATCTCATAATCGTAATCCTTGATTAGCTCTAACCACCTCATTTGGCGCATGTTGAGCTCTTTCTACGTAAGAATGTACTAGAGCACTTATGGCTTAGGTAATTCTCGCACTTCTCTCCATACGAGTAGTGCCTCCAATCTTTAGGGTAAAACTATTACCACGAGCCCAAGCTCATGGGTGGGGATATCGAATTTTAAATTCCCTTAATTATCTTGACGCAGACGCGATTATCTTGCTGTGCTATATAAGAAGCACCCTAATTCCTTGTGCGAAGCGTCACTACACTTCACAAAATCACCTTTTCCATCCGGCAATGCCAGCATAGGGGCCATCACCAACCTCTGCTTCAGTTCTTGAAAGCTGTTCTCGCATTTCTCTGTCCATTCGAACTTCTCAGTCTTACGAGTAAGCCGCGTTAAAGGGGCTACTATCTTTACAAATTTGAACGAACCTCCGGTAGTGACCGGCCAATCCTACCTCTGGTAGTCGACCTAACCATGGTCATCAATTTATCAGTGGTCCTTTATCCAATCTTGTCAGGATCCTCCATGGGATCCTCCTCAACAACTATCCCTTCTAGGATAACATCCTCAACCGCTAAATCCTCAATATCAACATCATCCGGTCCTGCATTAGGACACTCTATCGGATCCACAATCCGATCTCCAATTAGTAATAAAACATCATCGCGCTGTAGCTCCTCAACCTCCGGGTTCGGAGTCCCGCTACCATATACGATAACGAACTACGCTCCTATCACGATATTTATAAGGGTTCCCATAAGGGTTTTAACTGTCAGTGCTACATTAGGTAGCCCGACTATGAACTTGGCAAGAGTTCTTATTATCTTAGTGAACTTATTATCTTAACGTCCCATCATCTCTGAGGTTTATAACGCTTGGCTCTGATACCATTTCTGTAACACCCCCAGATCCGGGGTCGGGGATCCGGGTCGTCACGGTCTTTCTTTCCACAATATCACTTCACTTAATTAATAAATAACCTTATGCTGTGACCCCACACTAACACACACCACAACCCGTTATAGTCTCAGAGATGAAATTTAAATAAGTACAAGTCTTTGAATCCACAATTTAAAAGTTATTACAACCCAAAATGATTACTTGATAAATTTACAGTTAATTGCCATTATCTGCCACAAGTTATAATTATACATAATTGATTCTCAAAAATAGAATGCCTGATCTACCAATAGATCTACCTCTGCAGCTATAGCAGCCACAACATCATCGGGAAGACGCGGGATGCTTCCCACGCGCTTGCGCTGGGTCTGCTGGAGTCTGGCCATCTTTCCTAACTGTTGTTGTGTGATGAAAGAAGAAAGCAAGGGTGAGCAGCAAGCCCACCAAAATAATATGTATAATGATTTACAATATATGAGCCTACTCATAATACTCATGAAAGTCTTGGTCAAAAGAAATGAACCAAGTTTGATATCATAATGCGATGAAGTCGCAAAATATTCAGTATATATACATATATACTTTTCAAAATATTGGAAGTCCTCTTCCATGCATAATATACACAAAGTCCCAGTGTATAACTGTATAAAAATATCGTTGCAAGGTGATCTCATATATCTAACCTTGTCTCAACGTTTTTCTGAAAATCTTAGTCATTCATAAGACAATTATTAATTAGATATAAGTTTAAAAGATGAAGTTACAAGATACTCCAATATACTTATATCCTTTCCAAATACTACTTGAACTACCACCGTTCAAGTTATAATTAGTTTCAAAAGTTCATCACATAGATGAGACTACAAGATAATACTTGAATAGATTCAACCTTTAAAATATCATCAAAATAAAATGAAGTTATGAGATACTTCATTTGATGCAAACATCATTTTGAAAACTTGACCCTGCCAACACTCAACAATCGCCCAACCGTAGCCTTTCTATCGAAGTGCTCTGGGTAGTGTTGCAGAAATATCCAATTGGATGATGAACTCATTACGGGAGTTTGCCGCGCCAGGAAGACCACTTACGATGATCAGTCGTAGTAGTACAACCCCACCATTTTCTACATGTAGAGGAGAACCTGTCGGATTTACTTGTCAACCGAACACTGAACTCCTAAGGAATGGACCGCCTTAGCGGAACTTCCAGGCCATTTGGGCCAATATAATAAGGCTGGGCCGGCGCTACTCGACCACTTACGCCACTCCTAGTTCAGATGAAATCCATGACTCTGAAACGTAAAGCTCGTTTCCCCCTTTCCCCAAGTAGAAACTTGTTGATACGGCTCCACCAAGAAGTCGTACCTAGTTGGAAAGGAAAACTCACCGATATTTCCCAGGCGATGCCTGTTAATGGATTAACTTGTTCCAAGAATTTTACTTCCCGAATATTGGGTAAGTAATCAAAAACTCTTTTACCAAGACAGCAACCTTGTTGCGAATATAAAACACACCACCGAGCCGGATCCCCCAGGTTTTGAGCGAGTATTTAAATCCCCTTTTCAAAAGGAAGATCTTAAATATAAAAAAAATAGTTTTGGGATCCGCTCTAACTTTTGAAAATCATTTTAAAGACTCGAAAACACTTTAAAGAGTGTTTGGAGTAAAACTGATTTAATGAAGTAAATCAGTCCCCAGAATATTTAGAAAATGTCTGAATATTATTATTTAAATAATATTCCCATAAAAATAATCTTTATAAAATAATTGAAGTAGAAGTATTAAAACTTATACTTGAAATGAATAGCAAATAATCAAAGATATACTTATACGAAAGTAATATCTTTATTTGAATAATCAAAAATAAGTTTGATTATCGACACCTTATTCTTTAATAAATTAAAGAATATATCTCAGCAAATAATCGGAGTCATAGATCCTCAAATGAATATTCAAATAATATTCAATAAATAAAATAAGCTGAGTCATAATACCTCGAATGAATATTATAAATAATATTCATTAAATAAAATAAAGGAGTCATACATCCTCAAATGAATATTATAAATAATATTCAATAAATAATGTAAAGGAGTCATACGCCTTCGAATAATATTTGAAATAATATTCAATAATAAAATAAAGTTAAAGTTATCGAATAAACCTTATTCGATTAATAGTTTTAAAAACTATATCCATATATATATATAAATATATATATATATATACTCGGGAACATCGACTCCCGGTTTAGAAATATGTTCACCTTTTATCCCCTATACTAAGGGTATACGCAACTACTTGCTTATTTCTAGCATAGGTATTATGCAACTATAAGCATTGAAATCAACAGATAGATAACCAGATTACGAAACAGACATGCATGTATACCATATTAGCATGCTCCAATATATCGCAAAATTTGCTAATAACAATCATGCAATATCACAAGATAATGCATATAAATATATTTACATCACAACAACAGTATAACGGGTAGAAAACTTGCCTGAGCGACTGGGGGTTACGAATGGCTCGGGACGAGTCTGGTAACCTATAAGCAACAAGTAAGTTGGAATTAAACCAAAATCACTTGTAAATCTTTACTTTAACTAACTTAGACTCTAACGCTCGTTTTGCGCTCACCGATTCGCTTAAGTCACTCGGGTACCCTCGGCTCCACCATTTTTAATAATTTAACCTTTACGAGTTTTAAAGCGATTCCTTCGCGAGTGTCTTACCAACTGCATAACACACTTACCATAAATGTTTCATACATTAATTAACCCTTTTTGGTCTTTAATCTATGTTTCAAAGTAAGGCGAGGGAAAAAGTTTCGTTCGCGAAACGCCGTTACTTGAAACGGTCGTTTCTCCTAAACCGTGCATCGGAATCGAACGAACTACATATCAAAACGAAGCTCGTAACATGAGCTATCTAATCATGGCAGTGGTCATAATCTAGCAGGGGGTTCTCGGGTCCTAATGTTATGCACAAAAACAGTCTAAAGAAAATCGGACGTTACGACGGCTATGTTTACGCGTTTTCCAAATTTTAAACCATTCAATACCAACCACAAATCAACCCCAAATCAATCATACAACCAATATCCCTCCAAACCACATCATAACAGCCCCAACAAATCCACATTAACCATTTATACTTATTCCTCACATGAACTAAAAGCTTTACTTAGGTTCTTTAACTAATTACCAAGATCTACAACTCCAACAATTCAACAAAACCAACTAATCTCTACAAACTCAACCAAACTTCAACCAATCAAGCATCATGCTTCACATATGCTATATCAAACACATTCAATCCTAATTACTCAAAACTAAAGCTAGGGTTTGTAGTTTATACCTTCCTTGGAGAGTGGAGAATCAAGGGGATGGCTTGGAATCACCTTTAAAGTCTTTATCCAAGCTTAATCTAAACACAACTTCAAGAACACAATTTTTAGTTCTTGAAAACACTATTCACCATCTTCTTTGATGATTTATAGAAAAAGATTGGCTTGGAATTAGAAGCTTAAACTTATAGGAAGTATGTAACTTAACTAGGAGAAGCTAGGATAATTACCTTGGAAAATAACAAGTGGAGGAGCTTGGACTTTCAAAAATTAAGAAACTCACCCGAGAGCTTCATGAAGAAGAAGAAGAATTTTGTGTTTTGCCTTGTCTTGATCTTTTGGTTGGTTGATTTGGTTTTGTTTTTGATTTAGTGAATTACCTTCTTGCCCTTGGATTTGTGTGGTTACAAAGCCACCACACCTCCTCCTTCCCATGTCATGCTTATCTCATCCACATGATGTCATCCTTCCTTCCTTGTCTTCTTTCTATTGGTTGGATGACATCATTCCCATTAATCCCTTTGATTAACTTCCTAATCGTTTGCCTAATGACCGCTGATCTGCTATACGGTTCGCTTAACTTTCGTTCTCGTTTTATCGTTTGAAGGATCATACCCGGGATCTTATTACTTAGGTTCCCTTAACCTTTCTCAATATATTATATTCCTTCTATGATCCTCTTTTATAATCCTTTAATTTAAATCCTTTTTATCCTGTTACCTTATACTCAATTCTCTCCGTATATTGTGGATTTCCGGGAAAAATCAAAGTGTTCGGAATTGGATTCTGACGATCTTTACATACACTTATATACTTCATAGAGTACTAATAATATCCCAGAATATCCATATCAGAACCCCTACATAGTGTGGCATGAAAAGTTTTCTCATTCAGCAAAAACACTATTCATAAGGGTTTCAAAAATTTCCCAAAAATTGGGGTTATTACAGAGATAAAAGCTTAAGTAATAGTTTGGAGGATTCCTCAACTAAGGGGGAGAAATAGCAGGGAGGAAGAAAAAGATGAAGCATATGTACACTACACCACACCATTGTTGTTTGTAACTACGGATCCTATTGTACGGGAGAGGTGGTAAACACAAGGTGATTTTCTAGTAAGGGAAGAAGCTGTTAGGGGAGTACCATTGGTTTTTATCTGCGGATCCTATTGTACGGGAGAGGTGGTAAACGAAGGTTATCTTCTTTAATTAGTTGATTCTCATAGGGGGAAAAGCAAGAGAAATATGTGCTTCTCAACAGGAAATGTGGTTGTACAAAAGAAGATGAAACTACTTGAAGATATGTTCAGTCTAGAGGAACATCTATTTGGAATCTGGAAAATGTTAAATGTTATCCAGAACTTTTCTACTATTTACTTTGCATTTCTGTTTATATATTTTTCTTATTTGTTAGTTGAGTTATCCTCTAGGTATTTGTGTGTTATTGTCTAACAAACAAATAGGGGGAAATTGTAAGGCATATGTCATATCCTATTTGTATATTCGAGGATTTAACTCAACTCAAATAAGAATGTAATAAGTAAATAGTGGATCTACCGTCAAAGAGATCTCGCAAAGTAATATCTGTCAAAGGATTCAGAAACAAGGTTCATTTACAGACTTGAGGAATTAATTCACTGGAAGAAGTTCAAGAAATTGATCATGCCTCAGTGATATAAATCAAGATTGTGGATTTAATCAAGTGACAGAGATCTTTTGAAAATCTTGGAAGTCCTCTTCCATGCATAATATACATAGAGTTCCAGTTTAGAACTGTATAAAAATATCGTTACAAGGTGATCTCATATATCTAACCTTGTCTCAACATTTTTCTGAAAAGCTTTGTCATGCATAAGATAATCATTAACCAGATATAAGTTGAAAAGATGAAGTTACAAGATACTCCAATATACTTATATCTTTTCCGAATACTACTTGAACTACCACCGTTCAAGGTATAATCAGTTTCAAAAGTTCATCACATAGATGAGACTACAAGATAAGACTTGAATAGATTCAATCTTTGAAATATCATTATAAAGAATGAAGTTACGAGATACTTCATTAAGTCCCGATATATATATACACCTATATATATACATTTCATACACTCCTTGAAAACCTCTATTATAAAAATTATAAACAGAGTTGCAATATCCAATGAATTTGGAAAGGAGAAAACCTTGGAATAAACTTGATATCTTGCTGATCAGGCAAAGATACCAATTAAGTCACCTTTTCTACTAGTAGATGGATGAATCCCCGACTGGTCATCACCCTGGCCACATTAGGACCTTATGCTGGACTTCCACTCAGCCACTTACGCATTGATGGACTCCCACTGAGCCATTTACACTTTCATGGACGCCCATTGAGCCCATGTTGCTTATACCAACTCAACTAGATGGACTTACTTCCCGAATGTTGGGCAAGTAATCAAAATGTTTTCTCAAAACAGCAATCTCGTTGCGAATATAAAATACACCACAGAGCCGGATCCCTCAGGTTTTGAGCGAGTATTTAAATCCTCTTCGAAAGGAAGATCTTAATTCTGAAAATGAGTTTTGGGATCCGCTCTAACTTTTAAAATCATTTTGAAGACTCGTAAACATTTTAAAGAATGTTTAGAGTAATGATGATTTAATAAAATAAATCAACCCCGATATATTAGGAAATATCTTAATATTATTATTTTAATAATATTCCCATATGGATAATCTTTATGAAAATATTTGAAGTAGAAGTTTTAAAACTCATACTTAAAATGAATAATAAATAACAAAAGATATACGTATACGAAAGTACGATCTTTATTTGAATAATCGAAAATAAGTTTGATTATTATTCACACCATCGAATATACCTTATTCGATTAATAGTTATAGAAAACTATATATATATATATACTCGGGAACATCGACTCCCGGTTTAGAGAAATGCTCACCTTCGGGTCCCTTATACAAAGGGTATACACAACTACTGCTTATCTCTAGCATAGGTATTACGCAGTGTATAAGCATTTGAATTGACAATAGAGATCAAGATTGCGAAACAGGCATGCATATATATCATATCAACATGCTCCAATATATCGCAAGATTTGCTAATAACAATCATGCACTTATCACAAGATAATGCATATACACATATACATCACAACAACAGTTATACGGGTAGAAAACTTGCCTGAGCGTTCCGGGATAGACTTAAGCTTAGAGTGGGTCCGGTAATGTATGAACAATAACATAATCCAGAATTAGACCACGGTCGCTTAAGAAACTAGTCAAAACTCACTCATACCCTAACGGTCGCTTATACGCTTAACGATTTGGGTTAATCGTTTGCGTACCCTCGGCTCCAGCAATTTTAATAAATTAACCGTTATGAATTTTAAGGCGATTCTTTCGCGAATACTCTACCAACTACCTAAAACACCTTACATAATTGTTTCGTAATCCAATTAGTCTTTTAAGGGCCTTAAACAAGGTCTCAAATTAAAGCGAGGGGTAAAGGTTCGTTCGCGAAATGCCGTTACTTAAAACGGTCGTTTCTCCTAAACCGTACATCGGAACCAAGCGAACAACATATCAAAACGAAGCTTATGACACGCTCTAGCTAATCATGGCAATGTTATAGATTAGTTGTTGAGTTTCCTGTTCTGAACACTAAGAACTAGCAGTTAAATAAAATGGGCATTACGACGGCTATGTTTACGCGATTACCAAGTTTTAAACCACTCCAAACAACCACAATTCAACTCACAACCACCAATACAACCAAATTTCACCCAAACCTTACTACATCAGTCCCAAACCTCAAGATTTTCCAATTTATTAAACCACAAACATGAACTACTAACTATACTTAAGTTTCATTAACTATAAACAAGATTCCATAATCCAAATTACTACAAATCCAATCCAAACTTTAAACACACAAGCATCATGCTTCTCATTTACTATAATAATCAAAACCATTCCTAATACTCAAAAGTAAAGCTAGGGTTTGAAGTTTTATACCTTCTTTGAAGCTTTTAATCAATTAAAGATCCTTGGAATGCCCATGGAAGCCTTGATCTATGCTTAAGCTACCTTGACCTTACAAATAAAATCAAAAATCAAAAATTTGTTCTTGAAAGTTACTATTCACCCTAAACTAAAATGATTTATTTGACCTAGCAAACCTTGGATTCAAGCACTATATAATCCAAGGAAACAAACCTCTTGAATTATGATTGAGTGGAGCTTAGGTTTGGAAATTTTTTTCTTCTTGTTTTTCTTCAAAAGGCCGAGAGAAAATAGATGGGGGAAGAAGAAAATGTGTTTGTTTTGGTTGCTTTTGATTTTTGTGTTTGTGAAATGAATACTTGGTGGAGATTGCTTTGATAAAGTGATGTCACTTGGATGACCTCACCTCCAAGCCACATGTCTTTCCCTTATGGTTTGGTGATGTCACCTTCTCTTTTAACAACTTGTTTTAGCTTCTCTTGGAAGCTTCCTTCCCATTCTACTTGTATGTGCTTGTCCCTTGGTCGTTTATTTCTTTTACGGTTCGCTTAACTCTCGTTCTCGTTCTTTATTTGAGGGATCATATCCAGGATCTTATTACTTGGGTTCCCCTAAATCTTTCTCAATATCTTATATTCCTTTTATGATCTTCTCTTATAATCCTTGAATTTAAATCCTTTTAATCATGTTACCTTATATTCAATTCTGTCGGTATCGGGTGGATTTTAGGGAAAAATCAAAGTGTTCGGATTTGGATTCGGACGATCTTTACATACACTCATTTACTTTATGGAATACTAGTACAATCTTAAAATTTCCATAACAGTACTCCTATATAGCGTGGTCTGATAATTTTCCTTAATCGGCATCATCAGCAAAAGTTACTATTCATCAGTGTTTCAAAAATTCCAAAAATTGGGGTTATTACATTCAAGCTCTCAATAACCCATGTCAACATCATCCAACTTGTAAATTCAAGCTCTCCAATCTCAAGTCTCCACCACTTTGCAGTCAGCCAATGAGTCAATGACAACTCAAGTATCACAACTCAAAGTGTTAAGAATATATGTGCATTAGTTTGATGATATGTTTAACAAAACACTTAAGTAGAAGTTTAGTGTTTGTAGCCTCAACGGATAAGACCACTTTGGCTATCCGTTGATGGTGCAGCTTTACTTAGAAATAAGTCTAGTGTTGTAGCACATTTCAGTCTCTGTATTTAAGATATAATTCTTAGAAGTTGAGAGAAAATATAAGTCATGTTGACTACTAGAAGATATGCAAATAGGAAGGCCAATTGTTAATATTTCATGCCTTGTAATTTTGTATAAATGAAGTGGTATCAACGGATATCTTAAAGACCTTCAACGGATGAGAAACAAAGCTTCAACGGATGTCTCTAAAGCTTCAACGGATAGAGCTTCAACTGCTAACACATCAAAGGATAAAGCCATCAACGGATGAAGGCTTCAACGTATGTTCTGTTAAATAGCAGTTGATAAGTGGTAGTTGTAACAGCAGACAGAGGCACATGGGTTGACAGAGATAACTGAAATGTGGAAGCCTAATTTCAGGAACATCAGAAAAAGCAGCCATTCTACTCTAGTATAAAGAGGCAATAGTCAACAAAGTACTTGAGTGATATGGAGAAGAAACAAGTGGAGAACTTATTTTATTATTGTATTTTTATCTTTGTCTTCACTTGTACACTTGGTGATATATAAACCAAGTAGCAGCTAGTAATTAGATAAGAATTTTTTTTCCAGTGCTGTTTAGAAAAATCTTGAGAGAAAAATTATCTAGTTTGTACTAGGACGCGGCTGTGATCAACATCTAGAATCACAGATTTTCTGAAATACCATCTCTGGTGGAACAACAATCCACCAGAAAATTTTTTAAGGTATGTTTTGTTCTTTACATTAGTGCTTGAATATATATCTGTCTGTATTAGCTTAAAGCAATTCACACACTTGTTTATCTTGAACACAAAGCCTTTAAAACTGCTCAAAACTTGAAAAAGTTTTGAGATTTACATTCAACCCCCTTCTGTAAATCTCATTGTTAGTCCACTAGGAATAACACAAAGCTATGGTCAAAAGTCAACAAGCTGATATTCTAAACTTGGTGGACTCCCATAAGCATCTACATATACAGAATTCAGTCTCATTGGGAGCTATCATGGGTGCGCTCAACATTCCACTACCTGCAATTCCAGAAGCTGTTAGGCCTGAAATCCCTACACCTCTCATTTTTCCTCCTAACAAGACTAAGGGGGAGATTGAGGCTAGGTTATTAAGATCATCATCATTTGCCCAAGCATCTTTCAAGCTGTTCAAAAAGGCAAAGCCAAAGAAGTTGATGTTGGAATGTATAGGCTTATAAAAGCAGTTGACGGACCTAGTTTGAGCAAGGAATTTGATTATTTACTTAAGGCTCCCAGGTCTTCTCTCAACAACAACTTCATCACCTACAAGAGGGCTTTGAACAAGATTATAAATTTCACAAGGGTGATTCTGATAAACAAGGCTAACTTTCAGGAAAAGAGAATTGTTACCAACATCAATGACTCAAGTGTGGATAGATGTATGCAGGTGTCCCTTAATTATCTCACATCAAGAAGGGCATCTAAATTGGATATATTCATTGAAAAAGTCAACAGAGTAATTAAAGAAGACACTCTCTTGGTTAAGGAACTTCACAAAGCTCAAGAAGCTGCTTTTTAAGAAGCATATCTCCAGCCAAGCAAGGGAGTGGAATACATTTGTCCATCCACCAAACAACTCAAGAACTTTCTTATTCCTAGACATTGTATCATGGCACACAAAAAGCTCATAATGACCTTGGAAATTGAGTTGAAGACTAAAACGAACAAGATTATTGACGATGAATAAATGATTAAGATTTTGGGGAGATATCTGAGAGATCCTGAAGCCAGGTTGCCCAAAACACAATCCAATAAGTCAATCCTCTAAAGTAACTGGCAGCAAAGAAGATGACAAGAAAGGAGATGCTAAGAAGAAGGGAATGATGAGAAGAGGGGTGATGAAAGAAGAAGAAAGAAGAAGGAGGATGGTTCAGGAACAAAGAAAAATTTACAGTTAATTCAAATCCAACATGCTCAATCCATTAAACCTACAAGCTCAAACATTCAACTATCTTTAACCACTAAGCCTGGGTTTTTGTACAAGCCAACTACAAACACCTAACTCAAAATACCAATCACATTTAGCCAATCCACCTTGAAGAAAATCACAAACCTACCTTCATTCAAGCCACCAATCAAAACTCATTACAAGAATGTTGGGAGAAAACCAAAGAAATTGCAAGTTACTGAGAGGGCTATCTGGAAATATTTTGATGAAACTGATTTTCTACCACAAAATTAGTGCATTACAGATGATGACTACTTTTAACAATTAGTTGAAAAAATAGTCAAAATCTGGGTCGTATCCCACACAAAAGTCAGAATATCTTAACAGGATGGTACCATTACTCTACTTGGCAGCAACTTAATGGATACATTTTTAACCACAAAATTCAAAAGAGTGATAAGCTTGATGAAGGATAAGGACACAATAACAAGGGCTTGGAAGGCTGTTTTGTGTGTATGGGTGAGAGAAAAGGATGAAAGAAATGAAAAATCAAAGGCTGAAAAGGAAGAAAAAGATAGAAAATATGCAAAAGAAATTGCAAGACTTGAACAAATATCAAATGAGCTCAAGGCAAAGGAGTTGAGCAGAATTTCTAAGGATTGACACTTTCTAAACATAAAGGTTGGCGGATTCTCAAGATTCAGAGCTGGATACTTAAATGGTTATTCATTGGATGAGTGGCTCTACCTTGTGGAATCTCTAAGAAGAACTGAAATCATAGAGGAACTTCAAGTGCTAGTAAATCGTAAGGACCTTATTAGAAAGGAGCCAGACTATGAGGATTTCATGTAATGAATATACTTATACAACTCATGTAATCACTCAATATATAAAAGTTGTACTTGTATTTCTATCAATTTTTATGTAATCCATTATTGTTCATTTGTAACTTGGGGTTAGTCTTGTTATCAGGCATAAAATTGTGATAAGCTATCTTCTCACAAATTGGGGGAGATTGTTGTGCAAGACATGCCTATATCATAACAAGACTAAGTCAAATTGATAGCCTAAGAATCAGTTATATGATAATCTAAATCTATATTTTGTATTGTATTACTTGAGTCTGTAAACTGGTTAAAAGATCAGACTGGAGTATTTTCTTCTAAACAGTTCAAGCCTAAGGAATAAACTCTGGAAGAAGATCAAGACAGATCATGCCTCAAAGAAATGATACAGAAGCTTGGAGTTGAATAAATCTGTTTTATGGAAAAATGTTTTTAAGTCAAGATATCTACAATTCATAGATCAAGTCATTTAGAGTAGTCATTCGAGAACTCCAGAATGACTTATCGAGAAGTCCAAGTTGTATTATAGAGAATTCTTAGAGATATCGACAAGCCAAATAAAGACATGAAGATTGGAGATATCGACAAGTCAAATTATCATTAGAGATCTCAGAGATATCTACAAGTCAAAGTGTATATAGAGATCTCTGAGATATCGACAAGTCATTTCAAAATTAGAAAACTCAGAGATATCGACAAGTCAAAATAAAGATATGAAGACTGGAGATATCGACAAGTTAATTTTCTCACTAGAGATCTCAGAGATATTGACAAGTCAAAATACTTATAGAGATCTCAAAGATATCGATAAGTCATTTCTACATGCAGAGTTTTGGAGACCTCGACAAGCAAAATTCACTTATAGAGAACTCGGATACCTCGATAAGTCAAGACACTTATCGCTAAGAGATATCGATAAGCTATTATACTTATTGAGATGTCAATTCTCTATACAGAAAACTAGAGATCTCGACATGCTTTTCAAGTACAGAATGCAGACAAGTTAAATATTCAAGATTATCAATCAACAAATGATCTTATCACTTAGATTGAAAAGTCTACAAAATCAGCTTGAAGAGTGCAAGCCCAAAGTCCAAGAATAAATGACAAAGTAAAGTTACATACCTACACGATTTGCAAAGATACACTAAGCCATAAATGGAAAGATTTAGAGATAACTTAAAAGTATGGTTTAGTATATCTTATTACAAGCTACATAAACCTGTGTTTACTAATCTAGAAAGTAAACACTGGTCCTTTGTTTTAGTTGTATCAAACATTTCTAGTTCTTCTTGTAACTCTCTCAAATAAGAAGCTGAGTTCTTTACTTACAAAGAACCCGGGATTTATAGAAAAACACTAGCTTGATTTTAATACAAAATTAAGTGAGTTTTGAAATATAGTGTGCACTATTTTATTTCAGTTAATATAATAATACTGCATTTCTAATCTGCTTTGTCAACCAAGTAACAAACATTCAAAAAGCCTTAAAAATATCCAAAACACATTCACGCCCCTGTGTTGTATTCATTACCTAACATAACTTGATAGGAGTTAAATAACACGCTCTTATCTTATGTGATCACCCTACGACTTCCTTAAGACAACACCTAGGCCTGTTTCAATGACCATAACCTGTAGTTCTGATACCAACCTGTAACACCCTTCAAATCCGGGGTCTAGATTTGGGAGTCACTAACTGATAAACAATACTATAATATGCACAACGGAATAAAATAATAAGTATGACCTCTGCATGCAACTGGATCGATCACGGGGTATAGTATGAAATATACACTACTACAAACTAAAAGTTATTACAACCCATAAGTCTATTTAGCTTTATAAACTATTCAAATTTTATTACAAACCACTAGACTAGTCAATCGACTCAAAATAGTCTTCCTGGAAAGGCACACCAAAAATGATTACAAGAAAACGACTCCTGATCAAAACCTGGAACTCAGACTTGCTCTAGCCTAGCTGAAATATCATAGTACTAAACAAGTATGAGTGAATGAAATGCTCAGCAAGCAGTACATAACTTATGCTTGAAACCACAACAACAATATATCTGAACGATAAAACTGAACAACAATATCTGAGTAAAACCAAAAGCTTATATAAGCTTTACTGTTTAAACAACATTTTAATTAAACTCAATTATACACTATGTTGTTCCCAATGATTAGTCCCGAAACAACACCAATAACCCACAACCATACGGTAAATATAGAGCATCCCAAAAGTCATATATTCTCCTTGCGAGATATTACATTTTCATATAATAACTGACGTTGGACCGGTGTCTCGGCCTCTTACGCTAACCAATAACCAATCCATAAAACATTTTTATTAAATGAGCCGTATCATTGACATCCTTATCAATTTAACTTCCCATTTCACATGGTCCGGAATAACTGCAACAACTGATGAAACATACGACATATATAAAACATTCATCGATTCTGAAAGTAGAATAGGGAAGAATACTTGCATAATCAGCTAAACATTTTGATATGTAAAATATTTAACTATTCTGAAATTAGAATATATGAGGAATACATTCCCGGTATGCATAATAACTTCTCACAATAAACTCAGCTTAAAACAGTTGTCTACTAACTCAGTCTAACACCTGAATGCACTTTTATCCACTCGATTCTAGAAACAAAAGTACTATTTTAATTAACCAGACAAAACTCAACCGACGTAATATTACATCTCGACTTCTACCCGATCAGTTATATCTAATCATGGAATTTAAAACTGTCAACACAGATAAACATGCTTCATATAGCACGAAAACACATAATTCATGTAACACATAAGTCAGATCGTCAAAAGATATGGTTCGGTATTTTTGAAATCAAAATCGGTTCAAATAGGTTTTCGATGATTATCTGACCTAGAACGGCTTGCAAATTAAGCGACCTTTCGATACAAAAGGATTTATGTCTCGAAAGTATTTTTAATAGAAGCATAATATTTTTTATGAGTCTAGACGTGCTCGTTTTATATTAAACGGATGAATGATCTATTTATTATGAATAAAATAAGAATAACTCAATTATTAATAATATTAATTGAATATTCAATACCTTTATATATTTTTAAAAATCTCAAAATAGTTTTAAAATATTATTCGGCTCAATTATAAATAATTACATTTTAGTTAACTATTTATAAATAAAGTTAATCGATTAAATGAGTTAATCAATCAATTAAATGAATAAATAAATAAATTAAAATAAATTATAAATAACTAAATCAAACTTGGATTTTGAAAATAATAAAGAAAATTGTTTTCTAGAATTATAACAATTCAGTTAATTATTTACAAATATATAACCAAATTATTTTGAATAAAAAATAAATTATGGAATAAAAATAAGAATTTTGAGTTATTTTCTGAAAATAATTCCCATAAACATAATTGGGAATTGGAGTTAGCATTTTGGGGGATCAAACCCGGGTCAGGAATTTTAGGTCACCAAGAACAGTCTGGGTCAACCAAGAACACGCCGGAAGTTTCCCAGAATCCGGTTACTGGGAAAACTTTCGGCCAAGCTCCGATTAAGCCATAACGGCTTCATTCAGTTTAGTTTTGGGTCAAATCAATTCAAAATAACCACATCAACTCGTTCTCAACATCAACAATAAATAACACGCAGAACTCCGATGCCGATCGAATTTTTAAAGAACTTCGGTAAACTCATCGGAAAATTTGATTATAAGAAAATATCGAACCAACGTCAACTTTATTTACATCAAAACAAAGCGTACAATATAAACAATCTATTCATCTCATTAAAATTCTCAAACAATCATTATATAACCCGGAATATCGAATTGAACTTTTCGATTAAAACTTTTATTCGATTATATCGATCCAATAATCAAATCTATATGTTTAATATATGGATATAATCAAAATGATACAAGGAATCTATCCATATCATTCAATCATACAAAAAATTAATAATTAAGAATACCCCAAATTTTAGCATAAACCCTAAAAATTGAAAGATGGATTTTTTTTACCAATTACTGAAATTTGATGGTAGAAACTGATAGAGCTTTTCACAAGCTTCAATTTGGATACTCTAACTTTAAAAATAGAGATCAAAATCACCTACAACGATTGGATTGACATCAAGAATAGAAGATCTAATTCTCTAAAAATATCGGAAATTTTGTGTAATTATGAATAATAAAAATCTAATTTCTACTATTTATATTTTCAAAAAAAATAATACCCCTAAAATTAGATAAGGGTGTTTTTATTCCCTAATTAAAATGATTAGACCCAAAAATAATATTTATGGGGGAAAATTTAAAACATAATATTATCTAATAAATGCAATATATATACAAAAATTCCCCAAAAATTATGAATGATTCAAAAATACAAAAATATTGGGTCGTTGAAATACCTATGATTTTGTAAAAATGAAAACATGAATTTTTTGGGTTTTGACGTGTCGGTCGAGTCCCGGTCCGTTACTTTTTGAGTAATTGAAATATTTCCTAAATTGTAACACCCCGAAATTCGGGGTCGGGGATCTGGGTTGTCACGAGTTCCATTTCCCTTAATAACACTTAATCTTAATAAACAAACAACTACTGCGTACTGTGACTCCACAATATACACACACACACCATAAGTTATACTCTCAGAGATGAATACCAAAAATAACACACATCATTTTATTCCACAATTGTAAGTCATTACACCTCGAAAGATTTTCTGAATGAATTACATATTCTTTTCCATTATTACACTTCATAAATATACATAAGTCAGGTACATCAAAGGTTAAATCCTAGCGTATTAGTAGTTCGTACCTCAGCTATATCGAATTCAACGCCTACAAGAAACTGCGGAACATTTCCTATCTGCTCACGGATTGGGAGCTTGGTCTTGTTCATCTTTCCTAGCTATTGTTGTGTGATGAAAGAATAAAGCAAGGGTGAGCAAAAAATCCACCGAAATAACATGCATAATAGTTAACAATATATGAGCATTCTCCTATTACTCATGAAAGTCTTGGTCAAGCAGAAATGAACCAAGTTTGAAAAAATATTCAGTATATATGTATATATACTTTTCAAAATCTTTGAAATCCTCTTCCATGCATAATATACACAAAGTTCCAGTTTATAACTGTATAAAAATATCGTTGCAAGGTGATCTCATATATCTAACCTTGTCTCAACATTTTTCTGAAAATCTTTGTCATGCGTAAGATAATCATTTACTAGATATATGTTTTAAAAGATGTAGTTACGAGATACTTCCAAATACTATGTATCTTTTACGAATACTACTTGAACTACCACCGTTCAAGGTATAATAAGTGTCAAAAGTTCATCACATAGATGAGACTACAAGATAAGACTTGAATAGAATCAATCTTTGAAATATCATATAGCAGAAATGAATTTACGAGATACTTCATTAATTCCCGATATATATATATATCTCATACACTCCTTGAAAACCTCTGTTATGAAAAGTTTAAACACAGTTGTAATACCCAATTAATTTGGAAAGAAGAAAACTTTGGCATTAACCCGATATATTGCTGATCAAGCAAAGATACCAATTAAGTAACCTTTTCTACTAGTAGATGGATGAATCCCCCACCCGTCATAACCCTGGCCACATTAGGACCTTGTGCTGGACCGCTACCCGGCCACTTACGCATTAATGGACTGCCACCCAGCCACTTACACTTTGATAGACCGTACCCCGGCCTGTCGCTTATGTCGACTCATTTAGATGGACTTACTTCCCGAATGTTGGGCAAGTAATCAAAAGCTCTTTTATTAAATCAGCAACTTCGTTGCGAATACACCACAGAGCCGGATCCCTCGGATTTTTAAGCGAGTATTTAAATCCCCTTAGAAAGGAAGATCTTAAATTTTAAAATGAGTTTCGGGATCTACTCTAGCTTTTAAAATCATTTTGAAGACTCGAAAATATTTTTGAAAGCGTTTGGAATAAAGATGATTTGATAGAATAAATCAATTTCAAGATAATCAAAGAATATCTGAATATTATGCTATAAATAATATTCCAATAATGAATAGCTTTTATCAAAGCAAATGAAGCAAAATTTTTGAAAATAATTTTATGAAAATATTTAAGGTAAGAATGATTAACGATATCAATCATTTCTCTAATACTTGGCGAATTACGAAACACTATTCTTTAAGAAAATAAAGAATATTATTTAGTAAAATAAACAGAGTCAGAAGTCCACGAATGAATATTTAAACTAATATTCACTTATAATTTAAAACTATCGAATCAATATTATTCGATTAATAGTTTTGAAAACTATATATATATATGTAAAATAAACTCGGGAACATCGCCACCCCGTTTAGAAAAATGTTAAATACCCTATACTAAGGGTATACACAACTAATGCTTATCTCTAGCATAAGTATTTTGTAGTTTATAAAAAAATTGAATCAACAATGAGATATCAAGATTACGAAACATGCATGCACTTATATATATTGTGACGGCCTCAACCCCGGGGTCAGGAGTTGACGTCACTAAACACAATTACCAAAAATATAAACAACATAAATATTATTAAAATATACCAACTTGACCACAAACCAAGATCCGATCCAGCTTCAAGTATAATTCAGGTTCTCAATACTACAAACTCTTTATTCAACGTCTAACACATTCTAACTTTATTCAGCAACTCCTCAGACCTCATGGTCTGATACAAACTATCTCAGAGGAGCCGGGTCCAGTAGGGGCGGAAACATAGGTCGGTCTGACTGATCTTCTAGGCATCTGCGAAATATACATAACAGTTTGCAAGGGTGAGCATAATCGCTCAGCAGTACCAAAATATGAATAACAGAATAAAACAGTAATGTAACAATAATAGGAACAAAACTGTAATCATGATATCAACATTATGCAACAAAATCAGAGAAAACTGGATATCACTAACTAGCATGCTTCATCAAAAGAACATAACAGTGTGCTGTAAAAACACCAGAGTCCAATTTTAGAATGCTAGTCACTCATTTAAAATTACTGTATCAAATATTCGTACCCTTACGGGAATCACAAAACCAAATCAGATACGTAACGGATATGTGAAGACAGCTGATCAGACTATCAACACCAGACGGCTCCAACTGCCATCTCATTTATGGCTCCAACTGCCATCTCATTTATCTGTTCCGGAACTCAGAGACTAGCTAGGTCTCTGACCTGCTGGACTAATCGGTTATACAGTGCGCGCAACCGAATTAGCCTCTTACACCACCTCAATAGGCCCACTCTGGCCCCAACGTATCCCATATCTGATCATTTTAATCCAGTTTTCAAAATCACTTTTACCTATCTCTTTTTCAAAACCAATTCTGTCACAGCACACTATTTAAATTCTCTTTTCATTTAAATCATGTTTAGAGATAGGTGTTTTTAGAAGTTACTTTTCCCCAAAACATAATTTTAACAACTTTTTCAAATACGGGGGATACGTAACTTAAAACATTTCTGTTCCATTACGAAAGTAAAACATTTAGTTATTCACATATACTGAACCATAAAAGAATGGTCAGGGTACTTGCCTTGCAACGCTTTACAAAACTCTAAGTAGCTTTCACGCTGACTTTAATCCTGGGAAAACTCGATCAGAATCTACAAATACAGAATACCCTAATCAGTTACACCGACATGCTTGATATCCTCAAATTCTAACAACTCAATCCGATAGACCGACTCGTATCAATATTATACACATAAACCCGTAATCACATATCTCGAACATAAATAGAGATAACACGTAGAATATAATTATGTCATTTACAATATATTTTTAGAAAACTTTTGGCAGCACCTTATTTGTTTATAAAACTACCCGTCGATTACGATCAACGTCAATAATCAAAACAATCCACAATATTACTCCACCATTTATACAACGTACATCCCAACACCAATCAAAGTTAATTATTTGAGTCCGAAAAATATTTTACATAATCATTTTATTTATTTATAAAATTTAGGACTCAGAACATCGTCATCACCGTCCACCGTCCGCTCGTAACGAGTCATCGCGGTACGGCGACAAAATTTATTGGTGCCCGAAAATATTCGGGTATCCAAATAAATTCTACCGATTATTCGAAAATATTTTCTGCAGGAATTATTAATAATATCACGGATATTAATCAAACAATTCCTGCATAAAAAGGGATTAAAATTAATTAATAAAATAATAACAAAATTTCACACAGACTGTGCACAAACACACCCAACCGCGCGTGTAAACCACGCGCCACCAGAACCACCAGAAAGGAACAGAGCAACACAACAGAAAACAAAGTAACCACTACACACAACTCAAACATACGCATACAACTTTGTATATATATAAGTATCCACAGAGATGAAACTAGGAAACTCGCCGGAATGACCGTCTGGAAGCTCACCGGAAAGAGGTAGAAAATGGAAGAACAGGGGTGGCGAAAGAACAGGAGGGAGGAGAGAAGAGAGACTGTGAGCGGAGAAGAGAGGAAGAGAAACGAAGATGAGAGATAATGAGAGAGGCAATTGAGATATGGTGGAGTGAAGCCGGGGAGAAACAGGGGGTGGAGGGTGTCTTATTCTTTTTTTCCTCTCCTTTTCTCCAATTGCAACATGTAGTACTAATTTACGGAAATGCTGACACGTAGAATTTGGGATAAATATGAAGGTTTGATAGTCTGTTTTGCCCCGAAACTCGAAATTAAACGAAATAAGGTGTGAATAAAACAACCTCCGAAAATTACGAAAATAGCTTTAAAATATTATAAATATCCCGAAGTAAATAAAAACGTAACTTTCGAAATTTTAAACTAATTTTTAAAACACAATATATACCCGCTTTTAACAAATAAACGAATCAACACGCGGGTAAAATGTTGATGTCTCAATTTTAGAAAGTCCTAAAAATGATTATTGAAATTATAAAATTAGAAATCCAATTTTAAAGACAACCCAAATATTTATGGAATTAAAACTACAATAAAATCACTTTTATAATCGAAATAAAATCATATAACTCACCAATAAATCACACAATTCCAATCCCACATACCAACATATCATTAATAATTAAATAACAATCAGTAACCGCTGCCAAAATCAATAGACACATTTTATTTATTTACTTAAACCTTTATTACACTTACAAATATTAGAAATAAAATAAAAATACACGAGTCGTTATATCCTTTCCCCTTAAAAAGATTCTGTCCCCAGAATCTGACTTAATTTAAACAGATGAGGATATTTATCAAGCATGTCTGACTCTAATTCCCAATTAGACTCTTCTACTCGAGGATTTCTCTATAAAACTTTTACTATAGGAATCGATTTATTCCTAAGGACTCGTTCCTTACGATCTAGGATTTGGACCGGTTGTTCCACATAGGAGATTCTGGTTGAAACTCAATCGGTTCGTATTCTATGACTTGATTCGAATTAGGGACATAGGGCTTCAACATAGACACGTGGAACACATTATGAATATGCTGCCACTGCGGTGGTAACGCTATCTCATAAGCGACTTTTCCCACTTTCTTCAAAACCTCAAAGGGTCCTATGAATCTAGGGCTAAGTTTACCCTTCTGACCAAATCGTACTAACCTTTTCTAAGGTGATACTTTTAGTAACACCAGAGCTCCTATCTCAAAATCCATATCTTTCCTATGCAAATCTGCTTATTTTCTTTGTCTATCTTGAGCTGCTTCCAACCTTTTCCGAATCAACACAATGGCATCTTTGGTCTGCTAAACCAACTCAGGACCTAACACTTTCTTTTCTCCTACTTCATCCCAGTACAACGGTGATGTAACACCCCCAGATCCGGGGTCGGGGATCCGGGTTGTCACGGTCTTTCTTTCCACAATATCACTTCACTTAATTAATAATAAATAACCTCATACTGTGACCCCACACTAACACACACCACAACCCGTTATAGTCTCAGAGATGAAATTGAAATAAGTACAAGTCTTTGAATCCACAATTTAAAATTATTACAACCCAAAACGATTACTCGATAATTTACAGTTAATTGCCATTATCTGCCACAAGTTATAATTATACATAATTTGATTCTCAAAAGTAGATGGTCTAAACTACAATGGATCTACCTCTGCAGCTATAGCAGCTACAACATCATCGGGAAGACGCGGGACGCTTCCCACGCGCTTGCGCTGGGTCTGCTGGAGTCTGGCCATCTCTCCTAACTGTTGTTGTGTGATGAAGAAATAAAGCAAGAGTGAGCCTTACAGCTCGCAAGATAATATGTATAGTGATAACAATAATATAAGTATCTAAATGGATACTTGATAGCATCTCTATCATATGCAAGATAATTACTTACTAGATATAAGTAAAAACAAGGAATGAAGTTACCAATACTTTACCACACTTATATCATATATAAAGCTACTTGAACTGCCACCGTTCAAAGTATTATAGGTTTTAAGAAAAACATCCCATAGATGAGACCACAAGTTAAGACTTGAATAGATTCAATCTTTGAAAGATTATTGAATGAAAAAGTTATGAGATGCTTTATTTAGTCCCGGTATATATATATCCACATATATATACCCCTTTAAACATTTCCTGGAACCTCTGTTATGTAAAGTATGAACAGAGTTTGAAACATCCAATGAATTTTGGAAAGGAAAAGAATTTTGGCATAAACCCGATATCTCGCTGATCAGGCAAAGATACCAATAAGTAACCTTTTCTACTGTAGATGGATGAATTCCTCACCGGTCATCACCCTGGCCGCATTAGGACCTCGCGCTAGACCGTTACCCGGCCCCTCACGCGTTGATGGACTGCCACCCAGCCACTTACACAATAATAGACCGTACCCCGGCCTGTCGCTTATGCCGACTCAATCAAATGGACTTACTTCCCGAACATTGGGCAAGTAATCAAATTGTTTTCTCAAAACAGCAACCTCGTTGTGAATATAAAATACACCACAAAGCCGGATTCCCCAGGTTTTGAGCGAGTATTTAAATCTCCTTAAAAGGAAGATCTTAAATATAAAAAAAAATTTTTGGGATCCGCTCTGACTTTTTAAAATCATTTTGAAGACTCGAAAACACTTTAAAGAGTGTTTGGAGTAAAGCTGATTTAATGAAGTAAATCAGTCCCCAGAATATTTAGAAAATGACTGAATATTATTATTTAAATAATATTCCCATAAAGAATAGTCTTTATAAAAATAATTGAAGTAGAAGTATTAAAATTTATACTTGAAACGAGTATTAAATAACCAAAGATATACTTATATGAAAGTATTATCTTTATTTGAATAATCGAAAATAAGTTTGATTATTAACACCTTATTCTTTAATAAAATACAGAATATATCTCAGCAAATAATCGGAGTCATAGATCCTCAAATGAATATTCAAATAATATTCATTAAATAATATAAAAGGAGTCATAAGTCCTCGAATAATATTCAAATAATATTCAGATAAATAAATAAAAGGAGTCATAAGTCCTCGAATGAATATTCAAAATAATATTCATTAATAAAATAAAAGGAGTCATAAGTCCTCGAATGAATATTCAAAATAATATTCATTAATAAAATAAAGTGAGTCATACATCCTCAATCAACCCAAATCAACCTCAAATCCAACATACAACCATCCTCCATCCTTATCACATCATAACCACCCCAACCAATTCAATTTAATCTTTCATACTTATGCTTAAACTTAACTTTAATCATTCTTAAGTTCTTTTAAATCAAAACCACAATAATTACCATTCCATTCACTACCATACCAAATCTCAAACTCTAAATCATAACAACAAGATACAATATCAACCCACTACTCAAAATCACCTTATAATATATATGAACCTAGGGTTTGGAAATGGTATACCTTCCTTGAAGTGGTGGGTGGAGCTAAGAAGCCTTAAGAAGCTTTGAGAAGCCTTAGGAAAGCTTGGATCTTCAAGAAAAACAAGAAAAAGTTCAAGTTAAAAACTTGAAAACACTATTCATTGTCTTCTTCCTTGATTAAATGAAGAAGTTAGAGAAAGAATTAATGGCTTAAACTCATGATATAGCCATAACTAAGCATAAAGATGATTAGGGAATTTTCTTACCAATTTAGGATGCTTGGATCTTGATTTTGAAAAAATCTTGCCTTTAAAAATGTAAAAATCCGAGAGCTAAGATGAAGAACAAATGCCTTGGTTGTTTTTGATTTTTAATGAAATGATTTTGCTAGCTTGGTTGGCTTGATTTGTATTTGATTTAGTAAATTACTACCTTGCCCTTGAATTTGTGTGGTCCTTATTCAACCACACCTCCTTCCTTCCCATGTCATGCTTACCTCATCCTCATGATGTCATCCTTCCTTCCTTGTCTTCTTTCTATTGGTTGGATGACATCATTCCCATTAATCCCTTTGATTAACTTCCTAATCGTTTGCCTAATGACCGCTGATCTGTTATACGGTTCGCTTAACTTTCGTTCTCGTTTATCGTTTGAAGGATCATACCCGGGATCTTATTACTTAGGTTCCCTTAACCTTTCTCAATACATTATATTCCTTTTTATGATCCTCTATCATAATCCTTTAATTTAAATCCTTTTTATCCTGTTACCTTATACTCAATTCTCTCCGTATCTTGTGGATTTCCGGGAAAAACCAAAGTGTTCGGAATTGGATTCTGACGATATTTACATACACTTATATACTTCATAGAGTACTAATAATATCCCAGAATATCCATAACAGAACCCCTACATAGTGTGGCGTGAAAAGTTTTCTAATTCAGCTAAAACACTATTCACAAGGGTTACAAAAAGTTGAAAAATTTTGGGGTTATTACAGTCTCCCCTCCTTAAAAGGATTCCGTCCCGGAATCAAACAGAAAACAAATGGGGGTACTTTTCTAGCATTGTGCTCTCTAGTTCCCAAGTTGATTCTTCCACATTATGATTCTGCCATAGTACTCTGACTAGCTTGATCACTTTGCTCCGAAGCACCTGCTCCTTCTTATCCATAATCCTTACTGGCTTCTCCACGTAAGTTAGATCTGGCTGCATATCCACCTGCTCGTACTCCACTATGTGCCTGGCATCCCGATGATACCTCCTTAGCATTGACACATGGAACACATTATGAACTTGTTGCAAATTAGGGGGTAGGGCTAGCTCGTAAGCTAACTTTCCAATCCGTCTTAATATCTCGAAAGGTCCAATGTATCTTGGGCTTAGTTTTCCTTTCTTTCCGAACCTCATTAATCCCTTCCAAGGGGATACTTTCAACAGTCAAAATCAAAATAAAAAGGATTAATTACCCTACTTCATATTCCTTGTCCTTTCGGGCTAGGTCTGCATATTTCTTCTGTCTGTCTTGGGCTGCTACAAGTCGCCCTCTGATAAGATCCACTATATCTTTGGTCCTTTGGACCACTTCGGGTCCGAGCATCTTCCGCTCTCCTACTTCATCCCAGTATAAGGGAGATCGACACCTTCTTCCGTACAAGGCCTCATAAGGCGGCATTCCGATGCTAGCATGAAAGCTATTGTTATAAGAAAACTCGATCAACGGCAGGTGATCATCCCAACTTCCTTTAAGGTCTATTGCACAGACTCTCAACATATCCTCTAGTGTCTGGATGGTCCTTTCACTCTGTCCATCCGTTTGGGGATGGTACGCGGTACTCATATTTAACTTGGTCCCCGCACATTCCTGAAAGCTCCTCCAAAATCTGGAGTTGAACCTTGGGTCTCGGTCTGAGACAATGGACGCTGGGACTCCATGTCGCGTTACTATTTCCTTAAGGTAAATGTCCCCCAATCTATTGACTGTGTATCTCTCGTTGATAGGAATGAAATGAGCTGACTTTGTCAGTCGGTCTATAATTACCCAAATGGCGTCGTGATTGGCTTTCGTCCTTGGCAAGCCTACAACAAAATCCATCGCTATCTGTTCCCATTTCCATTCGGGAATCTCCAGGGGTCGCAAAAGCCCACTGGGTCTCTGGTGCTCTGCCTTTACTCTTTGGCAAGTCAAACACTTGTTTACCCATTCTGCTACGTCCCTCTTCATGTTGGGCCACCAGTAATATTCCTTCAAATCCCTATACATCTTGGTACTTCCCGGGTGAATGGAATACCTTGAACTATGGCTTTCATCCAAAATCTCATCTTTAAGTTCTTGAACATTCGGAACCCAAATTCGGTAGGAGTACCTCATTATCCCTTTATCATCTTTCTCAGTATGGATCTCCTCTCCAGTCATTGACTCTCTGTCTTCATTCATTGTTTTCTCCTGGCATAATCTGATCTTTTCCAATAATTCTGGCTGCATTGAGATCTCAAAAAGCTTTTCAGTTTCGGTTCCGGTTACCTTTACTTCTATTTCCATTTTCTCAAAATCCCTTATCAACTCTTCCGAAGTCGTTATCATTCTGAGTCTTTCCTTTCTACTAAGGGCATCAGCCACCACATTGGCTTTCCCTGGATGATAGAGAATCTCACAATCATAGTCCTTGATTAGTTCTAACCATCTCCTCTGGCGCATGTTGAGCTCTTTCTGCGTAAATATGTACTTGAGGCTCTTATGGTCTGTGAAAATCTCGCACTTCTCTCCATACAAGTAGTGCCTCCAAATTTTTAAAGCAAATACTATTGCTGCGAGCTCAAGGTCATGAGTAGGATATCTAACCTCGTATTCCTTCAATTGTCTCGACGCATACGCAATAACTTTACCGTGCTGCATAAGCACACATCCTAATCCTTTGTGCGACGCGTCACTATATATCACAAAATCTCCTTTTCCATCCGGCAATGCCAATACTGGAGCCGTTATCAACCTTTTCTTTAATTCCTGAAAACTGTTCTCGCATTTCTCCGTCCATTCAAACTTCTCTGTCTTACGAGTAAGTCGTGTCAAAGGGGCTGCGATCTTCGCAAAGTCCTGTACAAATCTACGATAGTAGCCGGCCAATCCTATGAAACTCCTCACCTCTGTGGGTGTGGTTGGCCTTTCCCAATTTGAGACCGCCTCTATCTTGGAGGGGTCGACCAATACTCCTTCTTTATTGATCACATGTCCTAAAAACTGTACTTCATTCCGCCAGAATTCACACTTCGAGAATTTGGCATATAACTGCTCCTCTCTGAGTATCCCTAGAGCTATCCTCAAATGCTCTGCATGTTCTGCCTCAGTCCTTGAGTAGATCAAAATATCATCGATAAAAACTATCACACACTTGTCCAAGTACTTCTTAAATACTCTATTCATTAAATCCATGAAAGCCGCTGGGGCGTTGGTTAGTCCAAAGGACATTACCAAGAACTCATAATGCCCATACCTGGTACGGAACGCTGTCTTGGAAATATCTTCAGGTTTAATCTTTAGTTGGTGATATCCAGTTCTCAGGTCGATCTTGGAAAAATAAACAGCATCCTTTAGCTGGTCGAACAGATCGTCTATTCTAGGTAATGGGTACCTGTTCTTTATGGTTAGCTTGTTCAACTCTCGATAGTCTATGCACAACCTCATGCTCCCATCTTTCTTTTTAACAAATAAAACTGGTGCTCCCCACGGAGACACACTGGGTCTTATCATACCCTTATCCAAGAGTTCCTGCAATTGGATAGCTAATTCCTTCATTTCTAACGGGGCTAACCGGTAAGGTGCTTTTGAAACTGGCGCCGTCCCTGGGGCCAACTCAATAGCAAATTCAATCACTCTATCGGGTGGTAATCCCGGAAGGTCTTGGGGGAATACATCTTCAAATTCGTTGACTACTGGAATATCTTGTAAGTTGGGCACCTCCTTCTGCGTGTCCACCACATAGGCTAGGTAGGCCTCACTTCCTTTTCGTAGCATCCTTTTGGCCTGAGCCATGGTCAAAAATTTCTGCGTCTGCCTCTTTCCTCTAAATATAACTTCTTTCTTCCCGGGGATATTTAACTTAACTTTCTTCCCTTTACAGTCTATCTGAGCATCGTTGCTAGATAGCCAGTCCATCCCCAAAATCACATCAAACTCCCCTAATTTAAAAGGAATCAGATCAACACTGAAAGATTGCTCCCCTATGCCTATCTCACAGGCGGGGTGAATCTGGTTAACAGGAATAATTTCATGATGAGCTATTTCTACTTGTAAGGGTTCTATCAAGGGTTTAGCCTTAAGTCTTAACTTACGCGCAAAGTCCTTTGATATAAAAGATTTAGTTGCTCCCGAATCAAATAAAACATTTGCACTGACTGAATTTAGAGAAAGGGTACCTGCTATCACATCTGAATCTTTCATAGCATCCTGGACTGTCATGTTGAAAGTCCTCGCAGTAGGTGGCTTATTAGAAGCAGCCCTGCTTGCTCCCGAAGCTGCTGGTTTGTTCATTGGGCATTCCTTCTTCCAATGACCCGAGCGTCCACACTGATGACAATTGGTGGGTGGAACGACGGCAGGGGTTAATGATGGGCACTTATTTGAATAGTGGCCCTCCCGACCGCACTTAAAACAGGTTACTGGCCTTCCTTTACACTCCCCAGTGTGATTCCTTCCACATATGTTACAGGCTGGCAATGGGGGTCGAGATTGGTTGGAATAGGACGTTCTTGACTTCTGACTGCCCTGGCTCACACTCACACTCATTGGTCGCTTAAACCCAGTGTTCCTTCCTGGTAGGGACACTGCTCCTCGATTAAATCTAGTTGGGAAGCTCCTTCCTGCGGAACCTCCACCCATGCTCATACTTTTCCTCTTTATTCCTTTCTCCTCTCTTTCCTTCTGCATCTGTTCACTTCCAACTTCTACAATCGTTGCCTTTTGCACCAGAGTGGCATAGTCCGTAAGCTCAAGGATTGCCACCCTATTCTGAATCCATGGTTTCAGTCCCTGCTGAAACCTCCTAGCTTTCTTTTCCTCGGTGCTCACAAACTCCGGCACAAACCTTGATAACTCAGTAAATTTCGCTTCGTATTCTGCTACAGACAAGTTATTCTGCTTTAGCTCCAAGAACTTGAGCTCCATCTGGCTTTCCATAAACCTCGGGAAATACTTTCCCAGAAACAACTGACTAAATCTCTCCCAGGTTATTATAGCATCTGTCTCCATGTTTTTCTTGGCCTCCCACCAGTAGTTAGCTTCTCCTTTCAGAAGGTAGGTAGCAAATACAGTTTTCTGTGCCTCATCGATACTCAAAATCTCAAAAGATTTCTCCATTTCCTTTAACCATGCCCTTGCCTCAACTGGGTCGGCTGATCCGTGGAACTCAGGGGGCTTAAGGGACTTAAAAGCCCTGAAAGAGTTTGCCACTGCATTGTTACTTCCTTGAGGGGGTGGGTTGGGTTGACATTCTAAATTCTGCCTTAGGAGTTGCATAAACTGACCCATGGGATCCATGCCTGGGTTTGGTACTGGTTGCTCAACCTCGGTTTCTCCTTCTTCAGCCTCTATCTCAAATCCCTCAACATCATATGTTTCCTCTTCTTCTTCATACAGGGAGTCATCCTGTTCCATATAATCCTCATCTTCCTCTTCACTGTGTTCTTGGTTTCTATTGTCCTGATTATGGCTTCCCTGGTCCTCAGACCCAGGGTTCGCCCTAGTTCCAATCTTTCTTGGCGGCATGATTCTGATAATAATAAAAACAATTATTGGGGAAATTCAACGTTAGGTCACAATCATATACAACATTGTGCCTTGCACAGCTCTTATAATGGGGAGAACGTATAACACAGTTCTATTATTTTAAGAAAGTTCTAATACGAAGTGCAGTAATAATAATAATAAAACAGTGATCCCGTCACTATGGAACTGAACTGAAAGGAAACAAATATATACATAATGCGAGAATACATAGTTTGATCTGGTCAAAAGTACAACAGTGCTACAGTCATCTGTCCCAAAAGAGATACACAAGAGTCTATCTGTCTAGTCAGAAAAAGGGATGCTATATACAAGTCAACTATCCCGGAAAATTGGCTCTTACTAAGGCCTCGGCTAACTAGACAACTAGACTATTCCATCATCAATCCTGAATCACACACCGGAACGGGTCAGCTCCCAAACCCTTTCCATCGCACGACGGAAGATATAGTCGGCCTGCCGCCTGGAGATCCTACCATGCCTGTCCCCCTGGAGAGATCTGAGTCTCGCTCGGGACGTGAGCTCTATCCCCGTAAGCTCCCTCCTCAAGGATCGGGGTATAGAAGCCCTGGTCTCATAAGCTCGGGTACGCCTACCCGCCCTCTCTGCATCCAACTCCCTCCTGGCCTCATCCAGTCGGGCCTCGGCAACAGCCACTCGGGTCCTCAAAACATCCTGAACATATCCATGAGCTAACGAAGACTGCCTCTGGGCAGGGTCAAGAGGTGGTGAATCCGGAGCCGCTGAGGGTGCCTCCTCGGTCTGCCTAGGCTTGGAAGTATGGGTCTCTGAGCTGTCATCATCGGGAATCCAAGATAGTGGTGGAGGGGTAGGGGCTCTGACCACCGGAAGTGTGGGTAAAGTGATACCAGCATACACTACCATAGGTCCAACACGCTCCTCAGCTACTGGGACCTCATCCGGGTCCTCCTCATCTGAAATAGCAATGACCTCCGTCTCTGACTCCTCTGAGGGGTCCTCCTCATCCTCCTCCATCTCAGGCTCCTCCTGATCCTCAACATCTAGCAGTGCCTCATCATGCTCACGCTCGAACATCTCAGGGTCCTCCATCTCAGGCGCCTACACATTAAACGAGCTAAGTTACTATCATGATACTTATAAGGGTTCCCGTAAGGGTTTTAACTGTCAGCACTACTTTAAGTAGTCCGACCATGAACTTGGCAAGAGTTCTTATTATCTTTGTGAATTTATTATTATATCGTCGCATCATCTCTGAGGTTTATAACGCTTAGCTCTGATACCATTTCTGTAACACCCCCAGATCCGAGGTCGGGGATCCGGGTTGTCACGGTCTTTCTTTCCACAATATCACTTCACTTAATTAATAATAAATAACCTCATACTGTGACCCCACACTAACACACACCACAACCCGTTATAGTCTCAGAGATGAAATTGAAATAAGTACAAGTCTTTGAATCCACAATTTAAAATTATTACAACCCAAAACGATTACTCGATAATTTACAGTTAATTGCCATTATCTGCCACAAGTTATAATTATACATAATTTGATTCTCAAAAGTAGATGGTCTAAACTACAATGGATCTACCTCTGCAGCTATAGCAGCTACAACATCATCGGGAAGACGCGGGACGCTTCCCACGCGCTTGCGCTGGGTCTGCTGGAGTCTGGCCATCTCTCCTAACTGTTGTTGTGTGATGAAGAAATAAAGCAAGAGTGAGCCTTACAGCTCGCAAGATAATATGTATAGTGATAACAATAATATAAGTATCTAAATGGATACTTGATAACATCTCTATCATATGCAAGATAATTACTTACTAGATATAAGTAAAAACAAGGAATGAAGTTACCAATACTTCACCACACTTATATCATATATAAAGCTACTTGAACTGCCACCGTTCAAAGTATTATAGGTTTTAAGAAAAACATCCCATAGATGAGACCACAAGTTAAGACTTGAATAGATTCAATCTTTGAAAGATTATTGAATGAAAAAGTTATGAGATGCTTTATTTAGTCCCGGTATATATATATCCACATATATATACCCCTTTAAACATTTCCTGGAACCTCTGTTATGTAAAGTATGAACAGAGTTTGAAACATCCAATGAATTTTGGAAAGGAAAAGAATTTTGGCATAAACCCGATATCTCGCTGATCAGGCAAAGATACCAATAAGTAACCTTTTCTACTGTAGATGGATGAATTCCTCACCGGTCATCACCCTGGCCGCATTAGGACCTCGCGCTAGACCGTTACCCGGCCCCTCACGCGTTGATGGACTGCCACCCAGCCACTTACACAATAATAGACCGTACCCCGGCCTGTCGCTTATGCCGACTCAATCAAATGGACTTACTTCCCGAACATTGGGCAAGTAATCAAATTGTTTTCTCAAAACAGCAACCTCGTTGCGAATATAAAATACACCACAGAGCCGGATTCCCCAGGTTTTGAGCGAGTATTTAAATCCCCTTAAAAGGAAGATCTTAAATATAAAAAAAAAGTTTTGGGATCCGCTCTGACTTTTTAAAATCATTTTGAAGACTCGAAAACACTTTAAAGAGTGTTTGGAGTAAAGCTGATTTAATGAAGTAAATCAGTCCCCAGAATATTTAGAAAATGACTGAATATTATTATTTAAATAATATTCCCATAAAGAATAGTCTTTATAAAAATAATTGAAGTAGAAGTATTAAAATTTATACTTGAAACGAGTATTAAATAACCAAAGATATACTTATATGAAAGTATTATCTTTATTTGAATAATCGAAAATAAGTTTGATTATTAACACCTTATTCTTTAATAAAATACAGAATATATCTCAGCAAATAATCGGAGTCATAGATCCTCAAATGAATATTCAAATAATATTCATTAAATAATATAAAAGGAGTCATAAGTCCTCGAATAATATTCAAATAATATTCAGATAAATAAATAAAAGGAGTCATAAGTCCTCGAATGAATATTCAAAATAATATTCATTAATAAAATAAAAGGAGTCATAAGTCCTCGAATGAATATTCAAAATAATATTCATTAATAAAATAAAGTGAGTCATACATCCTCAATCAACCCAAATCAACCTCAAATCCAACATACAACCATCCTCCATCCTTATCACATCATAACCACCCCAACCAATTCAATTTAATCTTTCATACTTATGCTTAAACTTAACTTTAATCATTCTTAAGTTCTTTTAAATCAAAACCACAATAATTACCATTCCATTCACTACCATACCAAATCTCAAACTCTAAATCATAACAACAAGATACAATATCAACCCACTACTCAAAATCACCTTATAATATATATGAACCTAGGGTTTGGAAATGGTATACCTTCCTTGAAGTGGTGGGTGGAGCTAAGAAGCCTTAAGAAGCTTTGAGAAGCCTTAGGAAAGCTTGGATCTTCAAGAAAAACAAGAAAAAGTTCAAGTTAAAAACTTGAAAACACTATTCATTGTCTTCTTCCTTGATTAAATGAAGAAGTTAGAGAAAGAATTAATGGCTTAAACTCATGATATAGCCATAACTAAGCATAAAGATGATTAGGGAATTTTCTTACCAATTTAGGATGCTTGGATCTTGATTTTGAAAAAATCTTGCCTTTAAAAATGTAAAAAGCCGAGAGCTAAGATGAAGAACAAATGCCTTGGTTGTTTTTTGATTTTTGATGAAATGATTTTGCTAGCTTGGTTGGCTTGATTTGTATTTGATTTAGTAAATTACTACCTTGCCCTTGAATTTGTGTGGTCCTTATTCAACCACACCTCCTTCCTTCCCATGTCATGCTTACCTCATCCTCATGATGTCATCCTTCCTTCCTTGTCTTCTTTCTATTGGTTGGATGACATCATTCCCATTAATCCCTTTGATTAACTTCCTAATCGTTTGCCTAATGACCGCTGATCTGTTATACGGTTCGCTTAACTTTCGTTCTCGTTTATCGTTTGAAGGATCATACCCGGGATCTTATTACTTAGGTTCCCTTAACCTTTCTCAATACATTATATTCCTTTTTATGATCCTCTATCATAATCCTTTAATTTAAATCCTTTTTATCCTGTTACCTTATACTCAATTCTCTCCGTATCTTGTGGATTTCCGGGAAAAACCAAAGTGTTCGGAATTGGATTCTGACGATATTTACATACACTTATATACTTCATAGAGTACTAATAATATCCCAGAATATCCATAACAGAACCCCTACATAGTGTGGCGTGAAAAGTTTTCTCATTCAGCTAAAACACTATTCACAAGGGTTACAAAAAGTTGAAAAATTTTGGGGTTATTACAGGTGACCTACACTTTCGTCCATACAAAGCTTCATAAGGTGGCATCCCAATACTGGCATGGTAGCTGTTATTATACGAGAACCCAATCAAAGGTAGGTGTTCATCCCAATTACCCTTAAAATCCAGAACACAGACTCTTAACATATCCTCGATGGTCTGAATCGTCCTCTCACTTTGGCCATCCATCTGAGGATGATAGGCGGTGCTCATATTCAATTTCGTTCCTAGGCACTCTTGGAATTTAGTCCAGAACCTGGAATTAAATCTCGGGTCTCGATCCGACACTATAGAAACAGGCACTCCATGTTTGGTAACTATCTCATCCAAGTATAACTTAACTAGCCTTTCCAACAATTACCTTTCATTAATCGGAAGGAAATGCGCCGACTTAGTCAACCTATCAATGATTACCCAAATAGCATCATGATTTGCTCTCGTCTTTGGCAGTCCCACTAAAAAATCCAGAGCAATCTCTTCCCATTTCCACTGGGGAATCTCCAAAGGTTGTAACAATCCACTTTGTCGTTGATGTTCTGCTTTCACCGTTTGACACACGTGACACTTACTTACCCAATTGGCAATATCCTTCTTCATTCCTGGCCACCAACAAATTCTCTTCAAATCCTGTTCCATAACTCCTTCTTGGCACCTTTTGATCTTTTCCATCAATGCCGACTGGAAAGTAACTTCATATAGTTGTTCCTGACTTTCATTAAGTACTCACACTTTAATTTCCATTCTTTCCAAGTATCGTGCCAATTCCTCCGCAATCTTAACCATATTCAGCCTTTCCTTCCTACTCAAGGCATCAACCACTACATTGGCTTTACCTGGGTGATAATTAATCGAACAATCATAATCCTTAATCAACTCCAACCACCTTCTTTGTCTCATGTTCAGATCTTTCTACGTGAATATGTACTTCAGGCTCTTATGATCTGTGTAAATATCGCATTTCTCTCCATACAAGTAGTGACGCCATAACTTTAAAGCAAATACTATAGCCGCCAATTCAAGGTCATGAACTGGATATTTTTGCTCGTGAGGCTTTAGCTGTCTGGAGGCATAAGCAATCACTTTGTCATGCTACATTAACACACAACCCAATCCTTTCAAAGAAGCATCACTGTAGATTACAAAATTTCTCGTTTCATCTGGAAATGCTAACACTAGAGCCGTCACTAATCATCATTTTAATACCTGGAAACTTTCTTCACACTTTTTCGTCCAAACGAATTTCTCATTCTTCCTGGTCAACTTGGTTAATGGGGATGCAATCTTCGAGAAATCTTTCACAAATCTTTGATAATATCCTGCTAATCCAAGAAAACTTCTTATTTCTGTTGGTGTCTTTGGTTGCTCCCACCTTGATACGGCTTCGATCTTTACCGGGTCTACTTTGATACCTTCCTTACTTATTATATGACCAAGAAACTGTACTTCCGTCAGCCAAAACTCACACTTAGAAAACTTCGCATACAATTGCTTTTCTCTTAACTTCTGTAGGGCAATCTTTAGATGCACTGCGTGATCTTCTGGGTTCTTCGAATATATAAGAATGTCATAAATAAATATAATAACAAACTTATCCAGATATTCCTTGTATACCCTATTCATCAAATCCATGAAAGTCGCTGATGCATTCGTCAATCCAAACGACATCACTAGAAACTCATAATGGCCATACCTTGTTTTTAGAATGCAATATTGGGGATATCCTCGGTCTTTATCTTCAGTTGGTGGTAGCCAGATCTTAAGTCAATCTTTGAAAAGTAACATGCTCCCTTAAGCTGATCAAACAAATCATCGATTCGCGACAAAGGATACTTATTCTTTATCGTCAACTTGTTCAGCTCTCTGTAATCAATACACAATCTCATACTTCCATCCTTTTTCTTCACAAATAACACTGGAGCACCCCACGGGGAAGCACTGGGTCAAATAACTCCCTTATCCAATAATTCCTGAAGTTGCTTAGCCAATTCTTTCATTTCCATCGAGGCCATCCTGTATGGAGCCTTAGAAACTGGTTCAGCTCCAGGTATCAAATCAATGGAAAACTCTATCTCTCGATCAGGTGGCAATCCTGATAACTCTTCTGGGAAAACATCAGGGAATTCTCTTACTATAGGGATCTCATCCAAAATAGGGGTCTCTTTCTTCGTATCCACTACCTGAGCCAAGTGCGCTTCACATCCTTGCCTCGACAATCTTCTTGCTTGCATCACTGAGAGGAACTTCCTATCTTGCCTCTGCCCTTGGTAACTTGTCCTTTTATTATCTGGGGTGTACATAACAACTCTCTTTTTCTTACAGTCTATATTCGCCTTATGTAAAGATAACCAATCCATGCCTAAAATAACATCAAAGTCGCCCAACTCGAAAGGTATTAAGTCAACAGGGAACATGTACCCTGAAATCTCGAGGGAACATCTAGGACAAAATTGTTTTACAGGTACTTTATCTTTATTAGCCACTTCTGTGGTTAGAGGTTCGTCTAAGTCTTCTAACATTAATTGCATTTTATTCACACAATTCATAAATATAAATGATTTGGACGCTCCGGAATCAAATAAAACGTTAACAGGTACGGAATTAAGAGTAAGCGTACCTGCAACCATATCAGAGTCATGAACTGGAGACTTCTGGGTCCTCTTAAAAGTCCTAGCTCTCGCAGTACTGGTTGCTGGTCCTTGAGACACACTCCTTCCCGCATTTCCTTGGGTCACTGACTTGGAATTCCTAGCTATGTGTCCCACTTTTCCGCAACTAAAACAAGTAACTCCTTGAATCTCAGACTTACATTCCGTGGAATAGTGACCTTTCTGTCCACACTTAAAACAATTAACATTCTCTCGGCATTGTCCACTGTGCTTTTTCCCACACATCCTACAATCAGTCACTGGCTTACTCATTCTCGTCGGGGCAGAGTTAACTGAAGTAGTACTAGGTTTAGCCTGGGGAAAATCCTGCCTCTTGAACCTTTTATTCTTATTCCTTCCAAACCAACGCTGGAACTTCCGACTCGCTATTCCTGCTTCTGATCTAGCGGGTCCACTTTCAAGTTTTCTTTTCTTCTCACCCTACTCCTTTGCAGCTAATTTCTGATCACTTTCTATCACTAGGGCAGCCTGAACTACCGAAGTATATGTTTTGAGTTGTAAGGCTACAACTCCACTCCTTATTTCTGGCTTCAACCCTTGCTGAAACCGCTTTGCTCGTTGGGCTTCTGAACTCACATATTCTAGTGCTATACGGGCCAACTCCGTAAACTTTGCTTCATATTCCATGACACTTTTATCCCCTTGTTTCAGTTCCAAAAATTCCACTTCCATTTTACTATGGAGACAGTCCGGAAAATATTTCTCCAAAAATAACTCTGTAAATCTAGCCCATGGAACTGGACCTTCTCCTTCTTGGGCTCGCGTAGATTCCCACCAATAATTCGAGTCATTCTTTAGGAAATAACTAGCATAATCAGTCTTTAAGTTCTCACTCACCTTGGTGAGCAAGAACACCTTTTCCATCTCCTTTAACCATATCCTGGTAGCAACAGGATCTACCTCTCCTTTAAACTCTGGGGGTTTCACTGCTTGAAAAGACTTAAAACTAACATCCTGATTTGCCCCTCTTATCTCATGCTGCTGCTGGATTTGTAGTTGCTGCTGTTGGATTTGCTGTTGTTGTTGTTGTATGAGCTGTTGTTGCTGTTGTTGTTGTTGCAATTGTTGCTGTTGCTGCCGGAATTGTTGTTGCTGTTGGGCCAGCTGTATAGACTACTGACGTAACAAGTTCATCATGTCACTCACGGAAGGATCCCCAGCAGATCCGTTATTGGGCTGAGAATTTCTCTTTGGTGGCATCTCCTGAAACATAACAATCATATATAAGAAAAATGAGTTGCTCCAACAATTGATATTTATGCATCAGGACAGCGTTGCCACTAAGACAATATTCTCATCCCCATTTTAATTTAATTGGATCCGTCCTGAGTGAATGATTATAATCTAAAAATACCAGCAACAGAAACAACAATAATAATAACAACAATAATAGCAATGCACAATATATAAAAACTGAACAACAAAATAAAGCAGCTGAAATACAATAACCAACAGAATCCAACCAGTACAACTGAAAATCCAACTGAAAAGAACCATCTGAATATACACCAAAATTGGCTGTCATAGCAGCCTCGCCTACTACAAACTATCACAACATAATGCACACATATAAGATAAACAACTACAGAACTCATAGAAGTCACTCTGAGCTCTGCATCTCTCTGCTGCAACTCTGCCTAGCCACTACCACTGCCACCAATGGAACCTAGCTCAAACACTAGCCAGTTCACTAGGTCCTGATACTGCACAGCTCTGAACTCTGAACTAATGAAACGGTCAACAGATCTAGCCCTCTCTACAGCCATCTGGGTCAATGCTCGCACCTCAGGGGAAGGGGCAGAAATACCTTGAAATGGTGCAATAGGTATCTGGTCTAACTGAGCAGCAAACTCCGGACTCTGCTCTCTGATAAAGGAAGTATTCACCGCCCTATGGACATGGTAAGGGATCGGTGAAGAAGTACCACTAGGGGCCACAGGAGGTACCGGAGGCCTCATCATGGAAGAACTGGGATCGCAGCAGGGAGGGAAATCCCTGACAGCAGACACAGACCTGCGCACCCAACAGGGACGAGGACCAGATCCAGGGATGTCTCTCGGCACAAAGGAAGGGACTGGTAGAGGAGGCATGGGGGTCTCCTCAGTAACAACATCCGGGGGTCTCTCAGAATCTGAGCAATCTGAATCAGAAGGATCCTCCCGAGATGGAGAACTAGAAATTGCAATAGGCCACTGCCAACATAATAAATATACAGGCAAGACACAACCAGGTCAAGGCAATTCTATCAAAATATTTAATAGATGCCAGGGTAACGCCGTCGGAACCCTCGACTGACTCTAAAGGTTTGCTCCTCTATATGAGTTGTTGACTCACACTTAAAGACTCACGTTATCACCTACTTGACACAATCCCTAACCTGAATCAGGGACTTGAACCTGTGGCTCTGATACCAACCGTGACGGCCTCAACCCTAGGGTCAGGAGTTGACGTCACTAAACATAATTACCAAAAATATAAACAACAGAAATATTATTAAAATATACCAACTTGACCCCAAACCAAGATCCGATCCAGGTTCAAGTATAATTCAGGTTCTCAATACTACAAACTCTTTATTCAACATCTAACATATTCTAACTTTATTCAGCAACTCCTCAGACCTCATGGTCTGATACAAACTACCTCAGAGGAGCCGGGTCCAGTAGGGGCGAAAATATAGGCCGGTCTGACTGATCTTCTAGGCATCTGCGAAATATACATAACATTTTGTAAGGGTGAGCATAATCGCTCAGTAGTACTAAAATATGAATAACAGAATAAAACAGTAATGTAAAAATAATAGGAACAGAACTGTAATCATGATATCAACATTAAGCAACAAAATCAGAGAAAACTGGATATCACTAACTAGCATGCTTCATCAAAACAATATAGCAGTGTGCTGTAAAAACACCAGAGTCCAATTTTAGCATGCTAGTCACTCTTGTAAAATTACTGTATCAAATATTCGTACCCTTACGGGAATCACAAAACCAAATCAGATACGTAACGGATACGTGAAGACGGCTGATCAGGCTATCAACACCAGACGGCTCCAACTGCCATCTCATTTATGGCTCCAACTGTCATCTCATTTATCTTTTCCGGAACTCAGAGACTAGCTAGGTTTCTGACCTGCTGGACTAATCGGTTATACAGTGCGCGCAACCGAATTAGCCTCTTATGCCACCTCAATAGGCCTACTCTGGCCCCAACGTATCCCATATCTGATCGTTTTAATCCAGTTTTCAAAATCACTTTTACCTATCTCTTTTTCAAAACCAATTATGTCACAACACACTATTCAAATTCTCTTTTCATTTAAATCATGTTTAGAGATAGGTGTTTTCAGAAGTTACTTTTCCCCAAAACATAATTTTAACAACATTTTCAAATACGGGGGATACGTAACTTAAAACATTTCTGTTCCATTACGAAAGTAAAACATTTAGTTATTCACATACACTGAACCATAAAAGAATGGTCAGGGTACTTGCCTTGCAACGCTTTACAAAACTCTAAGTAGCTTTCACGCTGACTTTAATCCTGGGAAAACTCGATCGGAATCTACAAATACAGAATACCCTAATCAGTTACACCGACATGCTTGATATCCTCAAATTCTAACAACTCAATCCGATAGACCGACTCGTATCAATATTATACAGATAAACCCGTAATCACATATCCCGAACATAAATAGAGATAACACGTAGAATATAATTATGTCATTTACAATATATTTTTAGAAACATTTTGGTAGCACCTTATTTGTTTATAAAACTACCCGTCGATTACGATCGACGTCAATAATCAAAACAATCCACAATATTACTCCACCATTTATACATTGTACATCCCAACACCAATCAAAGTTAATTATTTGAGTCCGAAAAATATTTTACATAATCATTTTATTTATTTATAAAATTTAGGACTCAGAACATCGTCATCACCGTCCACCGTCCACCGTCCGCTCGTAACGAGTCATCGCGGTACGGCGACAAAATTTATTGGTGCCCGAAAATATTCGGGTATCCAAATAAATTCTACCGATTATTCGAAAATATTTCCTGCACGAATTATTAATAATATCACGGATATTAATCAAACAATTCCTGCATAAAAAGGGAATAAAATTAATTAGTAAAATAATAACAAAATTTCACACAGACTGTGCACAAACACACTCAACCGCGCGTGTAAACCACGCGCCACCAGAACCACCAGAAAGGAACAGAGCAACACAACAGGAAACAAAGTAACCACTACACACAACTCAAACATACACATACAACTTTGTATGTATATATATGCATCCACAGAGATGAAACTAGGAAACTCGCCGGAATAACCGGCTGGAAGCTCTCTGGAAAGCGGTGGAAAATGGAAGAACAGGGGGGCGAAAGAACAAGAGGGAGGAGAGAAGAGAGACTGTGAGTGGAGAAGAAAGGAAGAGAAACGAAGATGAGAGATAACGAGAGAGACAATTGAGATATGGTGGAGTGAAGCCGGGGAGAAACAGGGGGTGGGGGGTGTCTTATTCTTTTTTTTCCCTCTCCTTTACTCCAATTGCAACACGTAGTACTAATTTACTGAAATGCTGACACGTAGAATTTGGGATAAATATGAAGGTTTGATAGTCTGTTTTGCCCCGAAACTCGAAATTAAACGAAATAAGGTGCGAATAAAATAACCTCCGAAAATTACGAAAATAGCTTTAAAATATTATAAATATCCCGAAGTAAATAAAAACGTAACTTTCGAAATTTTAAACTAATTTTTAAAACACAATTTATACCCGCTTTTAACAAATAAACGAATCAACACGCGGGTAAAATAAATCCCAAAAATTCCCGAAATAATTTTAAAATTCTCAGAATAATACGAACCTAATAAAATATAATTTTCATAATTTTTAAAGATTTCCATAATTAAATATGGATTTTAGCATTAAACACACTCAGAAAATCATTTAAAAATAAATAATTGATGAAATGTTGATGTCTCAATTTTAGAAAGTCCTAAAAATGATTACTGAAATTATAAAATTAGAGATCCAATTTTAAAGACAACCCAAATATTTATGGAATTAAAACTACAATAAAATCACTTTTACAAGCGAACTAAAATCATATAACTCACCAATAAATCACACAATTCCAATCCCACATACCAACATATCATAAATAATTAAATAACAATCAGTAACCGCTGCCAAAATCAATAGACACATTTTATTTATTTACTTAAACCTTTATTACACTTCCAAATATTAGAAATAAAATAAAAATATGTGAGTCATTATATCCTTTCCCCCTTAAAAAGATTCTGTCCCCAGAATCTGACTTAATTTAAACAGATGAGGATATTTATCAAGCATGTCTGACTCTAATTCCCAATTAGACTCTTCTACTCGAGGATTTCTCCACAAAAATTTTACTATAGGAATCGATTTATTCCTAAGGACTCGTTCCTTACGATCTAGGAATTGGACCGGTTGTTCCACATAGGAGAAATCTGGTTGAAGCTCAATCGGTTCGTATTCTATGACTTGATTCGAATTACGGACATAGGGCTTCAACATAGACACGTGGAACACATTATGAATGTGCTGCCACTGCGGTGGTAACGCTATCTCATAAGCGACTTTTCCCACTTTCTTCAAAACCTCAAAGGGTCCTATGAATCTAGGGCTAAGTTTACCCTTTTGACCAAATCGTACTAACCCTTTCCAAGGTGATACTTTTAGTAACACCAGAGCTCCTATCTCAAAATCCATATTTTTCCTATGCAAATCTGCGTATTTTCTTTGTCTATCTTGAGCTGCTTCCAACCTTTTCCGAATCAACACTATGGCATCTTTGGTCTGCTGAACCAACTCAGGACCTAACACTTTCTTTTCTCCTACTTCATCCCAGTACAACGGTGACCTACACTTTCATCTATACAAAGCTTCGTAAGGTGGCATCCCAATACTGGCATGGTAGCTGTTATTATATGAGAACCCAATCAAAGGTAGGTGTTCATCCCAATTACCCTTAAAATCCAGAACACAGACTCTTAACATATCCTCGATGGTCTGAACCGTCCTCTCACTTTGGCCATCTTTCTGAGGATGATAGGCGGTGCTCATATTCAATTGCGTTCCTAGGCACTCTTGGAATTTAGTCCAGAACCTGGAATTAAATCTTGGGTCTCGATCCGACACTATAGAAATAGGCACTCCATGTTTGGTAACTATCTCATCCAAGTATAACTTAACTAGCCTTTCCAACGAATGCCTTTCATTAATCGGAAGGAAATGCGCCGACTTAGTCAACCTATCAATTTTTACCCAAATAGCATCATGATTCGCTCTCGTCTTTGGCAGTCCCACTATAAAATCCATAGCAATCTCTTCCCATTTCCACTGGGGAATCTCCAAAGGTTGTAACAATCCACTCGGTCGTTGATGCTCTGCTTTCACCATTTGACACAGGTGACACTTACTTACCCAATTGGCAATATCCTTCTTCATTCATGGCCACAAAATTTTTTTCTTCAAATCCTGGTACATCTTGGTACTACCAGGGTGGATAGAAAACCTAGAGTTATGCACTTCCTGCAATACTTCGTTCTTCAATTCCGTTACATTAGGAATCCAAACTCTGGACGAAAATCTATACAAACCTTGACTATCTTTTTGAGTACACAACTCTTCTCCCATCAACATATACGATTCTTATTCCATAACTCCTTCTTGACACCTTTTGATCTTTTCCATCAATGTCGGCTGGAAAGTAACTTCATATAGTTGTTCCTGACTTTCATTAAGTACTTCTACTTTAATTTCCATTTTTTCCAAGTCTCGTGCCAATTCCTCCGCAATCTTAACCATATTCAGCCTTTCCTTCCTACTCAAGGCATCAGCCACTACATTGGCTTTACCTGGGTTATAATTAATCGAACAATCATAATCCTTAATCAACTTCAACCACCTTCTCTGTCTCATGTTCAGATCTTTCTGCGTGAATATGTACTTCAGGCTCTTATGATCTGTGTAAATATCGCATTTCTCTCCATACAAGTAGTGACGCCATAACTTTAAAGCAAATACTATAGCCGCCAATTCAAGGTCATGAACTGGATATTTTTGCTCGTGAGGCTTTAGCTGTCTGGAGGCATAAGCAATCACTTTGTCATGCTGCATTAACACACAACCCAATCCTTTCAAAGAAGCGTCACTGTAGATTACAAAATTTCCCGTCTCATCTGGCAATGCTAACGCTAGAGCCGTCACTAATCTTCGTTTTAATTCCTGGAAACTTTCTTCACACTTTTCCGTCCAAACGAATTTCTCATTCTTCCTGGTCAACTTGGTTAATGGGGATGCAATCTTCGAGAAATCTTTCATAAATCTTCGATAATTTCCTGCTAATCCAAGAAAACTTCTTATTTCTGTTGGTGTCTTTGGTTGCTCCCACCTTGATACGGCTTCGATCTTTATCAGGTCTACTTTGATACCTTCCTTACTTATTATATGACCAAGAAACTGTACTTCCGTTAGCCAAAACTCACACTTAGAAAACTTCGCATACAATTGCTTTTCTCTTAACTTCTGTAGGGCAATCTTTAGATGCACTGCGTGATCTTCTGGGTTCTTCGAATAAATAAGAATTTCATCAATAAATACAATAACAAACTTATCCTAATATTCCTTGTATACCCTATTCATCAAATCCATGAAAGCCACTGGTGCATTCGTCAATCCAAACGACATCACTAGAAACTCATAATGGCCATACCTTGTTCTACATGCAGTCTTGGGGATATCCTCGGGCTTTATCTTCAGTTGGTGGTAGCCAGATCTTAAGTCAATCTTTGAAAAGTAACATGCTCCCTTAAGCTAATCAAACAAATCATCGATTCGCGGCAAATGATACTTATTATTTATCGTCAACTTGTTCAGCTCTCTGTAATCAATACACAATCTCATACTTCCATCCTTTTTCTTCACAAATAACACTGGAGCACCCCACGGGGAAGCACTGGGTCAAATAACTCCCTTATCCAATAATTCCTGAAGTTGCTTAGCCAATTCTTTCATTTCCATCGGGGCCATCCTGTATGGAGCCTTAGAAACTGGTTCAGCTCCAGGTATCAAATCAATGGAAAACTCTATCTCTCGATCAGGTGGCAATCCTGATAACTCTTCTGGGCAAACATCAGGGAATTCTCTTACTATAGGGATCTCATCCAAAATAGGGGTCTCTTTCTTCGTATCCACTACCTGAGCCAAGTGCGCTTCACATCCTTACCTCTGCAATCTTCTTGCTTGTATCACTGAGAGGAACTTCCTATCTTGCCTCTGCCCTAGGTAACTTGTCCTTTTATTATCTAGGGTGTATATAACAACTCTCTTTTTCTTACAGTCTATATTAGCCTTATGTAAAGATAACCAATCCATGCCTAAAATAACATCAAAGTCGCCCAACTCGAAAGGTATTAAGTCAACAGGGAACATGTACCCTGAAATCTCGAGGGAACATCTAGGACAAAATTGTTTTACAGGTACTTTATCTTTATCAGCCACTTTTATGGTTAGAGGTTCGTCTAAGTCTTCTAACATCAATTGCATTTTATTCACACAATTCACAGATATAAAAGATTTGGACGCTCCCGAATCAAACAAAACGTTAACAGGTCCACACTTACATTCCGTGGAATAGTGACCTTTATGTCCACACTTAAAACAATTAACATTCTCTCGGCACTGTCCACTGTGCTTTTTCCCACACATCCTACAATCAGTCACTGGCTTACTCATTCTCGTCGAGGCAGAGTCAACTGAAGTAGTTTTGGGTTTAGCCTGGGGAAAATATAATTTTCATAATTTTTAAAGATTTCCATAATTAAATATGGATTTTAGCATTAAACACACTCAGGAAATCATTTAAAAATAAATAATTGATGAAATGTTGATTTCTCAATTTTAGAAAGTCCTAAAAATGATTATTGAAATTATAAAATTAAAAATCCAATTTTAAAGACAACCCAAATATTTATGGAATTAAAACTACAATAAAATCACTTTTACAAGCGAAATAAAATCATATAACTCACCAATAAATCACAAAATTCCAATCCCACATACCAACATATCATAAATAATTAAATAACAATCAGTAACCGCTGCCAAAATTAATAGACACATTTTATTTATTTACTTAAACCTTTATTACACTTCTAAATATTAGAAATAATATAAAAATACACGAGTCGTTATATATATCATATCAATATACTCCAATATATCGCATGACTTGCTAATAACAACCATGCACTTATCACAAGATAATGCATATACATATATATACATCACAAAAATAGTTATACGGGTAGAAAACTTGCCTGAGTGTCCTGAGGGTAGACTTAAACTTAGAGTGGGTCCGGTAACCTATGAACAACAACATAAACCACAATTAAACCACGGTCTCTTAAGAAACTATACTTTATCCACTTAGACCCTAATGCTCGCTTTTTGTGCTTAACGATTTATATTAGTCGCTCGAGTACCCTTGACTTCACCAGTTTTATAAAATTAACCACTAAATGTTTTAAGCCTAATCTTTCTCTAGTACTTTACCAACTGCCTAATCCACCTTACATAATTGTTGCGTATTCCAATAAGTGTCTTAAGGTCCTTAAAAAAGGTCTCAAAATTACTCCAGGGGTTTGGATTTGTTCACGAAATACCGTTACTTAAAACGGTCGTTTCTTCTAAACCGTACATCGGATCTAAGCGAACCACATACCAAAAAGAAGCTTACGACACCATCTAGCTAAACATAGAAAAGTTACAGTTTGGTCAGTGAGTTCTCTGGTCCTAAAGTCATGCACAAACAGTCTATATACAAATAGGCGTTACGACGACTATGTTTACGTGATTTTCCAAAATTACCAATCTAACCAACCACCAAATCCTCACCCAAAACATGAACAAACATCAAAAACACAAGATCTTACCTAAACTACCAATTCAAGTCAAAACCCTTCAAAATCATAAATCATTACAAGTACTAACATAGATCCATCAACAAACATCTTTTAAACCACCAAAAGTAACTAATACACATAGATCTTACTTATACAAACATGGATCTAACTTATAAAAACAGCGATCTAACTTTAATTTCACCAAATCATCCAAAAACTCATTAAAAATCAAAGTCAAAGCTTGGTTTTGAGAGATTATACCTTCCTTGGAGTGAACTAAGTTGCTAGGGAGTCTTATGACCTTGATCTATCCTTAAACAAGCTTGGATCTCACAACCAATCAAGAAAAAACAAAGTTAGTTTCTTGAAGATACTATTCCTCAAGAACTTGGATAAATTGATTAGCTTAGTAAACCTTGGAATCTAGATCTCCAAATCATACCATAACTAAGTTTAGAAATATAGAATCCATGGAAACAAACCTCTTAATTTTTTAAGGTGTGGAGCTTGGACTTTGAAAATTAAATCTTTGTATTTTCATGAAAAAGTCAAGCCTAAACAATGGGGAGAGAATAAGATGAAGTGGTTTGGTGTCTGTGAATGATTTTACTTGGTTGTTATTCAATTTTGCTAAAAATATTTTGGTTAACTTACCTTAGTTAATCAAGGATAAAATTACTTGGTCCATAATCAATCTTGCAAAATATCTTGCTAATCATGTTCGCATCATCATGCTTACTTCATTCCCTTTCCACTTGTCAACTCCCTATGGCTTGATGACGTCATAATCCCTGGCTTCTTGTACAAGCTTGTCTCTTGGTCGCTTGTTTATTTTATGTTTCGGTTAACTGTCATTCTCGTTAATCATTTGAGGGATCATATCCAGGATCTTATTACTTGGGCTTCCCTAAAACTTTCTTAATATTTTATACTCCTTTATTGATCCTCTCTTATAATCCGTGAATTTAAATCCTTTTAATCATGTTACCTTATACTCAATTCTTTCGGTATCTGGTGGATTTTCGGGAAAAAATAAGAGTGTCCGAACTCGAATTCTGACAACCTTTACATAGACTTATATACTTTATGGAATACTAATATGATCTCAAATTTCCATAATAGTGCTCCTACATAGTATGGTCTGATAATTTTACTCAATCAGTAAAATCAACAAAGGTTACTATTCATGTGGGTTTTAAAAATTCCCAAATTTGGGGTTATTACAGTCTCCCCTCCTTAAAAGGATTCCGTCCCGGAATTAGATAGAAAATAGTTGGGGATGCTTTTCTAGCATTTCTCTTTCTAACTCTCAAGTCAATTCTTCCCATATTGTGGTTTTACCATAAAACTCTGACTAGTTTGATAACTCTGTTCCTAAGCACTTGCTTCTTTCAATCTATAACCCTTACTGGTTGCTGCATATAGGTCAATCCTGGTGGCATGTCTATGCACTCGTATTCTCCTATATGTCCCACATTCAGATTAAACGTCCTTAACATTGATACGTGGAACACGTTATGAACTTGCTACAGGTTCGGGTAGGGCTAGTTCATTTGATAACTTCCCAATACATCTTAATATATCCAAGGGTCCAACAAATTGTGAACTTAGCATTCCATTCTTTCCGAACTTAATCAATCCTTTCTAAGAGGATACCTTTAACAACACTAGGTCCCCTACTTCATACTCCTTTCCCATTTCGGGTCAAATCAGCATACTTCTTTTATCCATCTTGGGTTGCTACCAGTCATCCTCTGATTAGATTTATCATGTCCTTGGTTCTTTGGGTCACTGATGGCCCGAGAATCTTGCACTCTCCAACTTCATCTTGATACAAGGGAGATCGGCATTGTCTTCCCTAAAGGGTCTCATAAGGCGTCATCCTGGTACTAACACAAGATCTATTGTCGTAAGAAAACTTGATCCGTGTTAAGTGATCATTCCAAATTTCTTTCAAGTCTATTGAACAGACCTTCAACATATCTTCTAGCGCTATAGCTTTTTGCTTCTCAATACCCACTCTTTTCCAGTCCATAATCATTACTATCTTCTGTGCATAATATTTATTCTGGCTATACTTTTACTCGCTAGCGTTCTATAACCTTCAAATAATATCGTCGACCTTAGTACAACAAACACGTTTCGATTTCGGAGACAAACATACTTACAGTACTCCTTTTCTAGCTGCATCTATCTTTGGAAGCTTGATCAATCATATAAAAGAAAATAATTTATTGAGAGATCACTATGATAATGTACACTTGTTACATTGCATTAGTTAGTATAAAGGAGGCCAGCCTCCCGTACTTGACAAGCAATTAAATAATAGGTGGTATCCTACTAGGCTTCTATCACACAGATAGATAGTCATCCGATAATACCTCCCCTTCTGGAAGGGTTGTTCTTCTCAGCTTACACGAAATAAAAAGGAGAGAAAAAGAACGAATTTAAGGGCATTATATAAAAATTACTACCACAAAATATTTGGCTTGGAATCCACCTCTGAACTATAGAGGTTTATCAAAGGAGAATGAAACATATGTATATATATAGCAATATCAAGTATTATCGCATTGTAATTCACATGCTTGAATATTCACTATTCCGTCCATCGTTCTATGGACCCATGCTCTTGCTCGAGCTTATAAACGATCACCTTTGAAACTCCCTTCACATCAAAAAACGAATATGGGATTTCATTCTAGACATCATCGTTACTAGAATTCTATGCTTTCCCTACAACCTTTCTCGTATAGTAATACGACTCTCTGTCGATAAATAGGAATAAATATTCAATAGTTCGATAATCGACTAGTTAGTCTATCAATGATAACTTATACATCACCACGACCTGATTAGTGGTACTTAATCCTAACATCCATTATAATACAACTCTCACGGCTGTTATCGTCTCATTATTCAAAGAATCGTGTATGCATTACTATAGTCCACCGCGGACCTACGGTAGTCATGTTGGATTTTTAACGCAGCGGGGGCATGGCAAAACACTTTTACACATACAAAATCCAAATAAAAGCATATAAATCGTGAATAAAAATTCGAGGGATCGAATCTAACCTTTTAAAATTAATTCGGAGACAACGATCAGAGATCCTTAGCAGTTGCTCCTCAAGTGTGAAGCACTCCACCGGTATCCACCAAGAAAACGACTTTTAGGAGGAGGAGGAGGTGGAGAGAATTTGGTTTTCTGAAACTTTTGGGTTTCTGGGGTTAGAATAAAAATAGGGTCTATAATAGTGTATTTATAGGCAAAATTTTCAGCTGAAATTTTCCCATAAATATTATTATTATTATCCCATTTATTATTCTCATTAATAATTAAAACACCTTTTAATTATTAATCCTTTTTCTAAACACTTTAGAAATAATTCTCTCTCTTGATTTAATTTCCAAAAATTAAATCCTTAATTAATAATATTAAGAACTTTTCTTAATTAATTTATAATCAATTAAATCTCATTTAATCAATTATTAAATTTGCCAATTAATTATTTATTTCAAAAATAAATAATTATTAGCCATTATTAATTAATTCCTCCACCATAAAATCATTCTCTTTTTATGGTGTGACCCTATAGGTTCAATATTAAGCCGGTAGTAGAAATAAATAATAATAAAACTATTTTATCATTATTTATATAAATTCTCTAATTTATTAAATATGATTAATTAATTAATCACATTTATTCTACATCGTGAGTGATGCTTCTCAACATATCGCGACTATCCGGATAATATGAATTCACTGCTTAGAATACCAAGAACCTGTCAGTGAATAGTTACCGTACAATAAACTCCTTCTATCCTACAATGTCCCGATTAAATACAAGGCATGGATCTCGTGTCAAGCCTATCTAATTCAATCACTTGCTTACCATTTACTATGCATAGTTCTATGCAAATTAGAAACTCCTTTCTAATTTCATTTACTCTGGCCAGAGATTCCTGAACTAGCATAAGTGGATCAGCCTTGAACATTCGCTTCCTTCACTGGAAGGGGTAGATCCTTTATTGATCATACACTATCTTCGTGTACAAATTCCTATACCCAGAAGAGCCCTAATAATTGTCCCTGGAGACTAAGAACTAAACCAAAGCATAGTTCAGTGTACACAAGATGACTATGATGACCTCAAGTCTAAGGATACTTGTACAACTATCACTAAGTGAACAACTGCTGACACGTGAGTGAACTCCATCAGTTGTTTAGCTGGGCGAGTCATGTTCAGTGAACTTATTCCATAATAAGCACCTACATACTAGCTATAGTGTCACCACACAAATGTCTATGAGAACAGACATCCTTCATAATGAAGCAAGCATAGTATGTACCGATCTTTGCGGATTATTAATTACCAGTTAGTAATCCTATGACCAGGAACTACTTAAGTTTAGAGTTATCATCTTTTTAGGTCTCACTATTATGATCTCATCATAATCCATAAAAAGCTTTACTCTAAACTATGGTATATGTTATTTAAACACTTAAATAGATAAAGCCCATAATAAAAACAAAACAAGTCTTTATTAATATCAATGAAATCAAAACAGATTACATAAAAGTTATTCCTAAATCCTAATACATGATTGGACTTAGGACATATTTCTTTCAATCTCCCACTTGTACTATAGCCAATCACTCTGGTATCTAATACCCATCTCATCTTTATGACGATCAAAGTGACTTTCAAAAAGTAGCTTTGTGAGTGGGTCTGCTATGTTGTTGTGTGTGTCAACTCTAATTCAATACAATATAATAAATGTTACCGCGCTCCCACTAACCCTTTTGTAGACGCATGGTTCATCCACATTTTTGATAAAATCAAACTCTTTGATTGTCTCATCAAAACGGATGTTCCATCTACGAGAAGCTTGCTTTAAACCACATTAATCGCAAGCAAAATCCGAACTGATTTTAACAGGGCTACATGTAAAAGTTTCATCAAAGTCAATCCATTGCCTTTGTTTGAATCCTTTTCCCAAAAGCCTGGCCTTATAGGTCTCCACCTGTCCATCTGCTATAATTTATCTTTTGTATACCGTATACGTAGATTCCATTCTGGATTTCATGGCACCATGCCATTTCTCTGAGTCAACACTACTCATAGCCTCATTATAGGTCACAGGGTCGTCATCATCAAATGATTGACAACTCATTTTCATTCTCAATGACAAGGCCATATTACCTCTCAGGTTGGCGAGACACTCTCCCTGATCTATGAATGGGCTGTTCCATAAAAGGTTGTTCAGTCAGAACAGGTGTTTCCACTTGATCCGTAGTAGTTTGTGCTTCTTGAACTTCATTAAGTTCAATTTTGCTCCCACTGTTTCCTTCAAGGATAAACTCCTTTTCCAAGAAGGTAGCATATCTGGAGACAAACACCCGATGATCGGTGCAAAAGTAATACCCTAAAGTCTCTTTAGGATATCCCACAAAACTACATTTTCCGGATCGATATTCCAGCTTATCTGGGTCAACTTTCTTGACATAAGCTGGACACCCCCAAATCTTAACGTGTTTAAGACTCGGTTTCCTTTCTTTTCATATCTCATACGAAGTTTGAGGAACAGATTTTGGAAATCACCTTATTCAGTAAATATGCTGAGGTTTCCAATGCATAACCCCATAGGAATACTGGAAGATTTGCATAGCTCATCATGGACCGAACTATGTCTAACAAAGTTCGATTTCTCCTTTCAGATACCAATCTGGAGGAGTCCACTGGGAGACTATACCATTTACTTTGAGATAATCTAGAAACACTCCATTAAAGTATTCACCACCTCGATCTGATCGAAGAGTTATAATACTATATTTGGTTGTTTCTCCACTTCATACTTATATTCTTTGAACTTTTCAAAGGCCTCAGACTTGTGTTTCATCAAACACATATCTGAATCCAGATCTATCATCTATGAAAGTAATGAAGTATGCAAAATCCACCCATGGCTTGCTTAGACATTGGTCCACATACATCTGTGTGTACCATTCCTAGCAAATTTGCAGCCCTCTCTCCATGTCCACTAAATGGAGACTGCAGTGCCACTTTAAAGTGAGATTTTCATCATCCCTTTTCTTTTATTAGTTTGTTCAATCTGAAATAAATTATGTCACATATATACAGACCATTATTTAAAGTACCACATCCATAAAGAATATTATCTCTAAGAATAGAACATTCATTATTCTCAATAATAAATGAAAATCCAGCCAAGTCTAACTTGGGAATAATATTCCTCACAATCGAGGGAACAAAATAACAATTATTTAAAACAATGGTCTTGCCCGTAGGCATATGTAAATGAAATGATTCTACATCTACAGCAGCAACTCTTGCTCCATTTCCCATCAGTAGAATCACCTCCTCTTCCTCAAGAGTCCTACTTCTCCTTGGTCCCTGCAACAATTGCAGATATGAGAACCACAGGCGGTATCTAATACCCAAGTAGAAATGACATATTCACTTCTATCATGAACATACCTGAATCAGAAGCGGTAGTCTCACTACCCTTCTTCTTCAATTCTGCAAGGTAAACCTTGCAGTTCCTCTTCCAGTGCCCCACCTTGTTACAGTGAAAGCAAACAACTTTGCTCTCGGGGTCTTCAGCTTTTGGTGGAACCGGCGTTTTCTCACCTACTTTCTTCTTCTTCGAAGGGTTCCTCTTCCTTTTCTTAGGATTGGAACCTTTACCAATTAGAAGAACAGAACTCTTCTTAGGGGCAAAATTCGATTCCGCAGTCTTCAACATGTTGTGGAGTTCAGGCAGGCTGACATCCAACTTATTCATGTGAAAGTTCACAACAAACTGCGAGAACGAACTCGGAAGCGATTGCAAGACCAAGTCTTGGCTCAGCTCCCCATCCATGGCAAAACCAAGTTGTCCAAGACGTTCAATCAAATTGATCATCTTAAGTACATGGTCATTCACAGATGATCCCTCAGACATCCTACAACCGAACAGCTCCTTCGATATCTCATATCGAGCTGTCCTCCCCGCCACATCATACAACTCTTGTAGATGCATGAGGATAGTGCGAGCATCCATATGCTCATGTTGCTTCTGTAGCTCAATGTTCATGGAAGCTAGCATGATGCATTGAGCAACATTTGCATCATCTATCCACTTACGATACAGAACATGTTCATCATTATGTGCATCACTAGCAGGTTCAGTAGGCTTAGGTGAGTCAATCACGTATTCCAGCTTCTCAATCCTGAGAACAATTCTCAAGTTTCGAAGCCAGTCAGCATAATTAGGACCAGTCAATTTGTAAGCATCTAGTATGCTCCTGAGTGATAGTGCAGAAGACATAACGTACAAAGTAAATCTGTAAATGATAAACACATAACAACACTTAGCAAATATTCGATTTCATTTTAAAACACTATATGAATCGGGTCTTTATTCATAAGTGGCTCCCACTAGTTTTCCTAATTTATTCAACCCCCTACGTGAAAAATTAAGCATTCATAATGCTAGTGGGAATAGGGATCCTACATTCCATTACACGACCCCGGCTGTAGCACGAACCGCCATGTAATGTTCAATAGGTAGACAACTCTTGTCAATTACATCTCATGTTATTCCCTAATCAAACTTTAGCCTCTTGAATATTTGAGTCTCGGCTGTAGCACGAAAAACTCAATATTCTAAGTCAAGTCTAACCCAACATTCCGTACAGTTGAATTAGTCCCCAAAGGCCCACGGCTGTAGCACGTACCGACCTTTAGATTCTTATTCAAAGTACACATCTCTATGTAATAGACAAGTATTTCTTATTTCGAAATCAAAGCCCTCGGCTGTAGCACGAACCGACAATGATTCAAAAATAAGAACTACTTTTCTATCATGTTGGAAGGCTATGACCGACACAAGCCCGTTGTATCATTGGCCAATTACTACTTGATATTATTTAATTTTAGAGGGATTATATTACGTTACAATCATAATCATATTATAAAGAAATTCTTCCTTTTAAATTAAATATTTCAAATCAATAATTAATAATCAGATGATTCCCAGATCGGGTGGAGCATTGTCAAGAGGCGTCACTTAATAACCCTTTCTTATAGATAGAAATCTGTTGTTGACAGAATCATCCTTTCTCTCATATCGAAAATTCATATTCAATTACGTGTTTTATAAACACAAGAATCTCATGATTGTATTCATAATATTATTATAAAGGTTATGAAACAATTTCACTATACTAGGTTGTCTAACAAACGCCTTATGTTCATTCAAGTTCACCTAAATCTATCATCGCATGATAAACTAAGCATATATCACATATATAAACATGAATAAACATCAAGGTAGGCATGTTACATCATTTAGCACATTCGTCTAAGCAATATACATCTCTATGTATCACATGAAGTATTTAAAAGCAATTTAAACAGTTAAAAACAGCTTAAAAACACTTCTGTTAGCTATAAACAGTTTGAAACAATTTCATAAAATATCATATAATATACCATTACAAGCGTCTCGAAAAGACGAATCCAACGGCACCAAAATCACCCAATTCTGAGCTGCCACGCGCTCTCACGCGCCCCGAGAAGGTGTCCCATGCGCCGCCACGTGCACACGCGCTGTCAGGCGCGTGTCAGACCTCCCCCACGCGCGCCCACACGCCTCACGCGCCCCTAACCCCTATGCTGACGTCACCAGCGCGTGTCTTCCACGTGCCGCGCGTGGTACGCCAGCGCGTGAGCCCCACGCGCGCGTGGTCGACGCGCGGTCCTTCGCCTGTTTACGTCAGTCGCCGCCTTTTCCTCGGATTTTGTGCCACTTGTCTGACAGTCTCTTTTCTTGTTTGTCTCCATGCAGCAGCAGTAGATCACAGCAGATGCATATGATAGATATATACATACAAACAATTATATATATATATATGATTATTTAATACGAATTTAATTTCAACAACTTCAAAAATTCATAATAAAAAATCTATACATCCTAAAATTATGAAAAAAATACCCAGACGATCTACAACACTTGTAGAACCCAGATCAACATTCAAAATTATTCTGCGAAACGATTTCTCATCAGACAAAATTAATCCATGATATAACTTGTAAAAATCATAATTAATTCATACAAGCACATAAAATTCTGAAATTTTTACCACCAATCTATATGCATACAACCTATGCTCTGATACCATTGTTGGATTTTTAACGCAGCGGGGGCATGGAAAAACACTTTTACACATACAAAATCCAAATAAAAGCATATAAATCGTGAATAAAAATTCGAGGGATCGAATCTAACCTTTTAAAATTAATTCAGAGACAACGATCAGAGATCCTTAGCAGTTGCTCCTCATGTGTGAAGCACTCCACAGATATCCACCAAGAAAACGACTTTTAGGAGGAGGAGGAGGTGGAGAGAATTTGGTTTTCTGAAACTTTTGGGTTTCTGGGGTTAGAATAAAAATAGGGTCTATAATAGTGTATTTATAGGCAAAATTTTCGGCTGAAATTTTCTCATAAATATTATTATTATTATCCCATTTATTATTCTCATTAATAATTAAAACACCTTTTAATTTTTAATCCTTTTTCTAAATACTTTAGAAATAATTCTCTCTTTTGATTTAATTTCCAAAAATTAAATCCTTAATTAATAATATTAAGAACTTTTCTTAATTAATTTATAATCAATTAAATCTCATTTAATCAATTATTAAATTTGCCAATTAATTATTTATTTCACAAATAAATAATTATTAGCCATTATTAATTAATTCCTCCACCATAAAATCATTCTCTTTTTATGGTGTGACCCTGTAGGTTCAATATTAAGCCGGTAGTAGAAATAAATAATAATAAAACTATTTTATCATTATTTATATAAATTCTCTAATTTATTAAATATGATTAATTAATTAATCACATTTATTCTACATCGTGAGTGATGCTTCTCAACATATCGCGACTATCCGGATAATATGAATTCACTGCTTAGAATACCAAGAACCTGTCAGTGAATAGTTACCGTACAATAAACTCCTTCTACCCTACAATGTCCCGATTAAATACAAGGCATGGATCTCGTGTCAAGCCTATCTAATTTAATCACTTGCTTACCATTTACTATGCATAGTTCTATGAAAATTAGAAACTCCTTTCTAATTTCATTTACTCTGGCCAGAGATTCCTGAACTAGCATAAGTGGATCAGCCTTGAACATTCGCTTCCTTCACTGGAAGGGGTAGATCCTTTATTGATCATACACTATCTTCGTGTACAAATTCCTATACCCAGAAGAGCCCTAATAATTGTCCCTGGAGACTAAGAACTAAACCAAAGCATAGTTCAGTGTACACAAGATGACTATGATGACCTCAAGTCTAAGGATACTTGTACAACTATCACTAAGCGAACAACTGTTGACACGTGAGTGAACTCCATCAGTTGTTCAGCTGGCCGAGTCATGTTCAGTGAACTTATTCCATAATAAGCACCTACATACTAGCTATAGTGTCACCACACAAATGTCTATGAGAACAGACATCCTTCATAATGAAGCAAGCATAGTATGTACCGATCTTTGCGGATTATTAATTACCAGTTAGTAATCCTATGACCAGGAACTATTTAAATTTAGAGTTATCATCTTTTTAGGTCTCACTATTATGATCCCATCATAATCCATAAAAAGCTTTACTCTAAACTATGGTATATGTTATTTAAACACTTAAATAGATAAAGCCCGTAATAAAAACAAAACAAGTCTTTATTAATATCAATGAAATCAAAACAGATTACATAAAAGTTATTCCTAAATCCTAATACATGATTGGACTTAGGACATATTCCTTTCAAGTCATTCATTTTCCTTGGAATCTTAATGGCTAACCATACGGAGTCCATACCTGTCGTATCGAAATCTTATAAGATAAAATAATCACCAATTGTGGTCCATGAAGGACATCTCCTGAACTTGATGTATATATGATATAAAGCAAATAAAATTGCAGAAGACTTTCAATCAAAGCAACGATAGCAGTTTAATATCATTATTAACCATATGTCTTTATTATGAGACATGAAGGTCCAAATTTCATTTAGTCCTTTCGTAACATGGTCCTCGCTTATCTCAAGATTGGACCTTCTAAGATCGGTAGCCCGCTCACAACGATAACATAAATTAAATCTCCACCAACCTACTATTATGGTTGAGTATTTCACAGTCATCAGAAAGAATGTCAATCTTCCACATTCTAATACAACCTTCGTGGCTGTAACAAGCATTAATGTATTCCCTTGGCACGAGCGTCTATAATTGCTCTCTTACACTTAGAGTGTTGGCCACCTCATTGGCCTTTCCTGATAGTAATAGTTCCTTATAATCAATGTCATTTGAACCACCTTCAACTAAATTTTCTACCTCATTTCCGGTCATTGTTTATGTGAAAATGCTCTTTTTAAGTTCTGTTGAGAGAAAAAAAAAAATCACCCTTTTTTCTTAAGTTATTGCCTTAGTCTTTAAATGTGAACATTTTCACGACTGACTCTCGATTATACTTAGGACGTCTCTTATCTTGGGTCTTTCTTGTTTACACCAATCTCGACCCTCATTAGATCGATCTACACTTTCTTATGGTTCAACACGTGCCCCACCTAGCATTATTATAATAATGTCATATTTCCTTTATCAAAATTTCTATTCTTTAGAACTTTGAATATTACCTTTCTCCTTATAAAATCTCTAAGGTTATCCGTAAATCCATCATCCTGTACTCCCTAGGTACAGGGCATATCAAGACACCATTTACTAATACTAGAACCATTCTCTATATAGTTATGAAAACTTTCTTCACTGATCTTTAAATGTTGTTATAGCCTTAGTCCTTCATTCCGTACAACCCAAACTCATAATGTCCCAATTAAAGGTAAAATGCCAACATTTATGCATTCCCCCCATAGGTCATCTCAAGTTATCGAGGTTTTATCCATAATTCCACATTTAAAAAGTTACTTGCATCTTTCCATGGATAAATCAAGTCATATATCCCTGATAAGGGTATCTTATTCAATTATTCCCACCTCGATACTCTATACCTAATTTCACAATAGCATCCTTATTCAAACTGAGGTCAATCCATATGGCCTCCAAAAGATAACAATGGTTATCCACTTTTCTTTCCTGATTTGGTAATGATAACAGGGATGTTCTAGAAGATATTAATCGTGTTCAACGTGAACTTCTTCTTACTAAATCCTCATTTACTTTTGTTGTTTATCTCAACAGTCATCTCAATGTTGGGATATCTTCTATACTTGGTGTCTCCCATTTGGGCATCAAGTCACATGTGTTACATACACTTTCACATTTTTTAAGGTTACTTCCCTCATCCAATTTCTTAATTTCTTGCTTTCACGTCTCCTCGGTCCATCCGTGTTCCCTTAGTAATCCATCGATCTATCTCAGAGTTTCATCAAATACTCCCAACTTAAAGGGGATTAATTATATGTATCATTTACGCCTTCAAACCTTGACTTTATCTCATGATCAGTCACCATCACGCTGATGATGACACACTTCTCTATTTATTGCTATGGTTTCTTAGGGTTTCACATACCTAACTCCCTTATCGCTTCTTAACTCTATTTCCTTTATATCCCTTTATACTCCTTCCCCTTTCAGTCTTTTATTTTTGTTTCTATTACAACCATTTCATGAACCAACACAACATAAGCATTGCTTTCAAACATCTCGTCATTCTGGATTCGTGTCCTTCAGATGAACCTCGACGACTTTCACAACCTAGATTCATGATACATCATACTCATCCGCCTTTGGTCTGTCTCTTAATCCTCTATACTATCTTCATTTATTTCTAAGCCTCTCACCAGCATTGGCCTTTCTCTTTGGAATGTAAGTGGAAAAAAAAGTCTCTTGCGCTTTATCAATCATTTAGATCTCAAATGATTCCTTTATTTCCTTTAACCAGGCTCTCACCTCGACTGGGTCAGCTTGTTCCTTGGAACTTTGAGAGCTTAGCGACTTAAATGTCCTAAAATAATTTCACACCGCATAGTTTCCTCATGGTGGGGGCTAGGGATAACATTCTAAGTTCTGTTTAGGCAGGTCCATAAATTGCCTCTTAGGAGTACCATCTTGGTGCTCCCTTCCTTGCTCGACTTATGTTTTCTTAGTATAGAATATTTCATCCTACTATCCATAATCAGGGTTATCTTATACGTTAAAATTATTGATTTCCACTTCATTATGTTATGGGTTCCTTCTATCTTGATGGCGACCCCCCCTGATTATCACATTCAGGGTTTGCCCTAAATCTTATTCCTCGAACTATGGCTTTTGTTTAAGTTCTCATCCTTAGATCTTGAATACTGTGGACCTAAATTTTGTTGGAATACCTCATTATTCCCTTATCGTCCTTCTCAGTACTAATTTCTTCTCCGTTCATTAAGTCACTGCCTTCATTCATCACTATTCTTGGCACAACCTGATCTTTTCCAATAATTCTTGTTGTATTACGAACTCAAACACCTTTTCGGTACCAGCTCCGGTTACCTTCACTTCTATTTCCATTTTCTCGAAATCTCTCATCAACTCTTCCGAAGACATTATCATCTTGAGTCTCTCCTTTCTACTAAGGGTGTTAGACACTATATTGCCTTTTCTTGGATGATAAAGAATCTCACAATCATAATCCTTGATTAGCTTTAACCACCTCCTCTGGCGCATGTTGAGCTCTTTCTGCATGAAAGTGTACTAGAGCTCTTATGGTTTGTGTAAATCTCGCACTTCTCTTCATACAAGTAGTGCCTCCAATCTTTAGGGCAAAAGTATTGCCACGAGCCCCAGATCATGGGTAGGATATCGGATTTCATATTCTTTAATTATCTTGATGCGTACGCGATTACCTTGTCGTGATGTATAAGAACGCACCCTAATTCCTTGTGTGAAGTGTCACTACAAATCACAAAATCTCACTCTCCATCCGGCAACTCCAACATAGGGGCCGTCACCAATCTTTTCTTCAGTTCTTGGAAGCTATTCACGCATTCCTCTATCTATTTAAACTTCTCAGTCTTATGAGCAAGCCGCGTTAAAGGGGCTGCTATCTTTGTAAACTTGAGCGAACCTACGGTAGTAACCAGCCAATCCCATCTCTGGTAGTCACCCTGATTACGGTCATCAATCCTCAGTGGCCCTTTCTTCATTCTTGTCAGGATCCTCCACTATATCCTCTTCAACAACAATCCCTTCCGGGATAACATCCTCAACCGCTACATCCTTAATATGAACATCATCTGGTCCCTCATTAGGGTGTTCCATTGGATCCACAATCTGATCCCCAAATATGTAGTAAAACATCACGTGTTGTTGCTCTTGAACTTCAGGGTTCGGTGCCCCACTACCTTATACGATAATGATCTATGTTACTATCATAATATTTATAAGGGTTCCCATAAGGGTTTTAACTTTCAGTATTATGTTAGGTAGCCCGACTATGAACTTGACAAGAGTTCTTATTATCTTACTGAACTTATCATTTTAACGACGCATCATCTCTGAGGTTTATAACGCTTAGCTCTGATACCATTTCTGTAACACCCTGAAATCCGGGGTTGGGTATCCGGGTTGTCACGAGTTCCATTTCCCTTAATAACACTTAATCTTAATAAACAACCAACTACTACGTACTATGACCCCACAATATACACACACGCACACCACAAGTTATAGTCTCAGAGATGAATACCAAAAATAACACAAGTCATTTTATTCCACAATTGTAAGTCATTACACCTCAAAAGGGTTTCTGAATGAATTACATATTATTTGCCATTATTACACTTCATAAATATACATAAGTCAGGTACATTAAAGGTTGAAATCCTAGCGTATTGGCAGTTCCTACCTCAGCTATAGTGGATTCAACGCCTACAGGAAACTGCGAAACGTTTCCTATCTGCTCACGAATTGGGAGCTTGGTCTTGTTCATCTTGCCTAGCTGTTGTTGTGTGATGAAAGAATAAAGCAAGGGTGAGAAACAAGCCCACCGAAATAACATACATAATAGTTAATAATATATGAGCATTCCCATATTACTCATGAAAGTCTTGGTCAAGCAGAAATGAATCAAGTTTGATATCTTATCGTGACAAAGTCGCAAAATATTCTATATATGTATATATACTTTTCAAAATATTTGAAATCCTCTTCCTTGCATAATATACACAGAGTTCCAGTTTATAACTGTATAAAATATCGTTGCAAGGTGATCTCATATATATAACCTTGTCTCAACATTTTTTTGAAACTCTTTGTCATGTGTAAGATAATCATTTACTAGATATATGTTTTAGAAGATGTAGTTACGAGATACTTCCAAATACTATATATCTTTTACGAAGATTACTTGAACTACTACCGTTCAAGGTATAATAAGTGTCAAAAGTTCATCACATAGATGAGACTACAAGATAAGACTTGAATGGAATCAATCTTTGAAATATCATATAAAAGAAATAAAGTTACGAGATACTTTATTAATTCCCGATATATATACCTATATACCTATTTATATATATATATCTCATACACTCCTTGAAAACCTCTGTTATGAAAAGTATAAACAGATTTGTAATACCCAATGAATTTGGAAAGAAAAAAACTTTGGCATAAACCCGATATCTTGATGATCATGCAAAGATACCAATTAAGTAACCTTTTCTACTAGTAGATGGATGAATCCCCCACCGGTCATAACCCTGGCTGCATTAGGACCTTGTGCTGGACCGCCACCCGGCCTCTTACGCGTTGATGGACTGCCACCCAGCTACTTACACTTTGATAGGCCGTACCCCGGTCTGTCGCTTATGCCGACTCATTTAGATGGACTTACTTCCCGAATGTTGGGCAAGTAATCAAAAGCTCTTTTATTAAATCAGCAACTTCGTTGCGAATACTCCACAGAGCCGGATCCCTCAGATTTTTAAGTGAGTATTTAAATCCCCTTCGAAAGGAAGATCTTAAATTTAAAAACGGGTTTTGGAATCTGCTCTAGCTTTTAAAATCATTTTGAAGACTCGAAAATATTTTTGAAAGTGTTTGGAATGAGGATGATTTGATAGAATAAATTAATTCCAAAATAATCAAAGAATATCTGAATATTATTCTATAAATAATATTCTAATAATGAATAGATTTTATCAAAGCAAATGAAACAAAAGTTTTGAAAATAACTTTCTGAAAATATTTAAGGTAAGAATGATTGATGATATCAATCATTTCTTGAATACTTGGCGAATAACGAAACATTATTCTTTAAGAAAATAAAGAATATTATTTAGTAAAATAAACCGAGTTAGAAGTCCTCAAATGAATATTCAAACTAATATTCACTTGTAATTTAAAACTATCGAATAAACATTATTCGATTAACATTTTAAAAAAATATATATATATAATATACTCGGGAACATCGCATCCCGGTTTAGAAAAATGTTAAACTTTGGTCCCCTATACTAAGGGTATATACAAATAATGACTATCTCTAGCATAGGTATTATGCAGTTTATAAAACAATTGAATCAACAATGAGATATAAAGATTATGAAACATGCATTCATATATATATATATCATATTAATATGCTCCAATATATCGCAAGACTTGCTAATAACAACCATGCACTTATCACAAGATAATGCATATACATATATATACATCACAACAACAGTTATACGGGTAGAAAACTTGCCTGAGTGTTCCGGTGGTAGACTTAAGCTTATAGTGGGTCCGGTAACCTATGAACAACAACATAAGCCGCAATTAAACCATGGTCACTTAAGAAACTATACTTTATCTACTTAGACCCTAACGCTCCCTTTTTGCGCTTAACGATTTACATTAGTCCCTCGAGTACCCTCAGCTCCACCATTTTTATAAAATTAACCATTAAATGTTTTAAGGCTAATCTATGACGAGTACTTTACCAACTGCCTTATCCACCTTACATCATTGTTTCGTATTCCAATTAGTGTTTTAAGGTCCTTAAACAAGCTCTTAAAGTTACTCGAGGGGTTTGGGTTCGTTCACGAAACGCCGTTACTTAAAACAGTCATTTCTTCTAAACTATACATCGGATCTAATAGAACCATATACCAAAACGAAGCTTACGACACTATCTAGCTAAACATGGAAAAGTTACAGTTTGGTCAGTGAGTTCTCTGGTCTGAAAGTCATGCACAAAAAGTTTATATACAAACGGGCACTACGACGGCTATGTTTACGTGATTTTTCAAAATTACCAATCCAAACAACCACCAAATCCTCACCCAAAACATCAACCAACATCAAAAACACAAGATCTTACCTAATCTACCAATTCAAGTCAAAACCCTTCAAAATCATAACTCATTACAAGTACTATCATAGATCCATCAACAAACATCTTTTAAACCACCAAAACTAACTAATACACATGGATCTTAGTTATACAAACATGGATCTAACTTATAAAAACATCGATCTAACTTTAATTTCACCAAATCATCCAAAAACTCATTAAAAATCAAAGTCGAAGCTTGGTTTTGATAGATTATACCTTCCTTGGAGTGAACGAAGTTGCTAGGGAGCCTTATGACCTTGATCTATCCTTAAACAAGCTTGGATCTCACAAACAATCAAGAAAACACAAAGTTAGTTTCTTGAAGATACTATTCATCATGAACTTGAATGAATTCATTAGCTTAGTAAACCTTGGAATCTAGATCTCAAAATCATACCATAACTAAGTTTAGAAATATAGAATCCATGGAAACAAACCTCATAATTTTTGAAGGTGTGGAGTTTGGACTTTTGAAAATAAAATCCTTGTATTTTTATGAAAAAGTCAAGCCTAAACAATAGGGAGAGAATAAGATGAAGTGGTTTGGTGTTTGTGAATGATTTTACTTGGTTGTTATTCAATTTTGCTAAAAATATCTTGGTTAACTTAACCTTAGTTTATCAAGGGTTAAAATACTTGGTCCATAATCAATCTTACAAAATATCTTTCTAATCATGCTTGCATCATCATGCTTACTTCATTCCCTTGCCACTTGTCAACTCTCTATGGCTTGATGATGTCATAATCCCTGCCTTCTGGTACAAGCTTGTCTCTTGGTCACTTATTTGTTTTACGGTTCGCTTAACTCGCGTTCTAGTTAATCGTTTGAGGGATCATATCTAGGATCTTGTTACTTAGGCTTCCCTAAACCTTTCTTAATATTTTATACTCCTTTATTGATCCTCTCTTATAATCCTTGAATTAAAACCTTTTAATCATGTTACCTTATACTCAATTAATTCGGTATCTGGTGGATTTTCGGGAAAAAATAAGAGTGTCCGAACTCGAACTCTGACAACCTTTACATAAACTTATATACTTTTTAGAATACAAAGATGATCTCAAAATTTCCATAATGGTGCTCCTACATAGTATGGTCTGATTATTTTACTCAATCAACAAAATCAACAAAAGTTACTATTCATCTGTGTTTTAAAAATTCCAAAAGTTGGGATTATTACATAAATTAACAGTAAACCCCGAAAACATATACAATATATGCAAAGGCACACAAGACGAGACATAATAGGTACCACAATAAAAACGCTAATAAACACGCGTCTGAAAAGCGTATACTTTCATATGATTGCATTTTAAAGACGCAACAAAGAATAAAAAAAAATTTGGTCCTTACTGGACAATAAATAATAACTATCGCATGACATGATATGGCTGTAAAAATTTTAACTTAAATAAACACATAATATTTATTTACTTATCACAAAATAGTTACAGAATTTTCCCAGATATTACAGTCTCTCAACATCATTTAAAAGTCACTCATTAATTCGATTTAGCAAATATATCTGTCATTTTATTGCTTTTTCCTCAAAGACCTTACTCCGCATTATTCCAAAAGCATCTGTTAAGCTGATAGGGTCCTACTACAGACATCCGACGTGAAATACAAGTGGCTAATTCACCCCAGGAATAGATCAAAGAGATCTCTCAGAGATCTCAACAGTCCATACGTTCAATGACATGTGTGTATATGTGAACATATGTTACGGAATATATGGAGGTCTATGAGTATATATACATAGTTTCTAAATCCATTTTATACTAAATAATTTCACTCTAGACTCATTGGTCCAACCTTTTGATAAGTGTTGAGATCGCTGCATTGCTCGGTTTAACTATATGTGATTCCATTACAAACATGTCATTAATTCTCAATGTCCTTGATCTCGGAGTTAAACCATCCTGGCCATATGTGCGAAGCATATGCATAGTATCATGTAGTGTTCTCGTCTTACGATAACATTCTTATATAATATGTAAATCTTCCTTAAGAGAAATAACATCCTCGAGGTTATAGTGGGTACTATCTCTAGGGAATTTGTTGTTCATAGGGTATTGGATCCTTGTAATAAAACAATACCTCCAACTATTCCAGGTAACTCATTAACCTCAAATGTGTAATTATAATGAGACTTTATGGTTCTCATATATGACGCCCCTTCATGGGCAACTTATAAATAACTACGAGTAACAAGATTCGTGTTGTCCAAATCAACCTATGGCGTTGGTAATACCATATTTACCTCAAATGCACTGGAGACTCAGCTCCAAATTTCTATATGACATATTTCCTAAATCATATTCAATTCCAAAATCTTTCCTCCTCATTTTATCCCTAATGATTCCATTGGTCTTTGTGGCGCCCCCAAATCCAAGGTCAGATATTCCGGAGGTCACACCATCTTGAATCCTATTTCAACATTTATCTTGTACAACAATATAATTAACTCAAGCATCTACGACCCCACACATACTATTACACATAATTATAGGTTATTATATTGGAAACAAAATCAATGCATTACTAGAGTTTTAAATCCACCGAGTGATAGTTATTACAATCCAAAAGTAATTAAGTTATGTCGTGGGTATAACCTCTATTTAAGATTAGACCAGCGGTCCAATAAATGTTTGTTCATGAATACCTTACATAAGTCTTACTTATTTATGAGCCGAACAGATGAAACCGAACACTGAACCAGCTCATACGTTCTACCTGTGGCATCACCCTCAAACAGTCTACAGAAAAGCCGTGCGTTTCCAACGCTCTTTCAGGCTGTCAACTTTCGGATCGCCATTTTGGTTAATCAATATAATGGTACATGTTTAAAAGTAGTTTTCTTGGTGATACACACCTCTTTTCAAAACAATGTATATTATTAACTCAATTATTCTACGAATACCCTTTTAGTAAACCAGCACCTAGGCTCGGGTTATAGTTTTGCATATCAATTCCTATTGCAATAATATGACATTTGTTGGATCCACCGCTATACGATGATCAGTCATATATCTAAAAATCTGTAAACCTTTTCTATTAGTAGAAGGAGGACACATTTCTATCCCGGTTATCACCCTTGCCGCATACGGGCTATGTGTCCCATTTTGGGTATACACACACTTCACAGGTTTCTGAGTACATGTAGTACCTTCACCTGTGGTACCTTTGGTAGTCTCCCCAGTACCCGTAGTACTAGAGTTTACCCCTCCTAGTCCTTTTAAAGATTCATATCCTATACTTAGAACATTTATTCGTTCTCCAAGCGTAATGCTTGTTGATAGGTACATATCGATATGTATATATATATATATATACCTCCAGAAATTTCTGGAGGATGTTTTATAAAAATATGAGTGATCGTTGTCAATAGATGAATAATTAAGGGGGTTTCTTTTGACATTGTCATCAAATTATTTAAAATAAGTCGAAATAATATTTTTCGAAGATTGGAAGGTACTAGAATGATTTTCTAAAATTCAGAAAATCTTGTAAAATAGGGATTATGATTTTTAATAATATAAAATCCTTTATTAAATATTTCATAATTAAATAATAATTATGAAATAATTTAACCTAAAATGATTCTATTTTAAATGAATGTTTGAAATAATATTCCTGAACTAATTAATGTTTAAAAAAATAAAGTAAATATTTAATAAACATTAAATGTTTGAAATTAATAATTAAATAATCATTTATCAATACTTTGTTTTTTAAATGAATATTTGAAATAATATTCAACGGTTAAAGAATATATAAGTAGAGGGAATACGATTTTTAGAAATCGTTTAATAAAAGTTTGAGGTATTTAATAAACCGCAAGAGGACATCGAGTCCCTTAGAATATTTACTTTAATAATAAAATTAGAGACAAACAGATTAATACCAAATATTTCCGGAATACTTCCGTGTTTTTAAATAAGTTATACCGACCAACTTATGGCCTAAAACATATATACTACGCTACTCACTGGCATTAAAATACACTACGATACTTATTATAACACAATCAATCTCATCTCATAATATTTTGTAACTAAAATTCACGGTAATTATGGCATCATACATAAATACAGTAATTCATTTCCACAACACAACAGTAATCATTAGTAAGGTTCGTAAATTTTCCTGGTGGTTTCGAGGTAGAGGGTGCACGAGAGTTTGTCCGGAAATCTATAAACAAGAATATTATCATTTCACTAGTTTTTAATCGTACTTAACTTCTCTTTCTTAAATCAACAAATGTGACTTGTAATGCTCACAAATCTGGCGTCAGGAATCTGGGTCATTGATAAGTGGCATTTATATCCACTTAGAACGCTTCGTAAAGGCTCGAATTGGTGTTTTGTACTCAAGTTATTTGTGTTTTAATGTGTTTTTGTAGTGTTTTGCATTTTAAGGTATATTTGGAAGAAGGAATAAATTTTGCATGTTTTATGCTTAAAAGAGTGTTAGGATAGAACCTTGGTCGATTACGCGTAAGAAACCAGCATGAGAAGGTCAAGAAAGCAGAAAAATCAATTTTTTCAGAAGGTCGGGGTGGCCGGGCATTTCTTGGGAGCGGCCGCGCCCATTTGACAGAAACTCAGGAATCCTGATTCTATTATAAGATTGATTTGCTGCACTCCTGATCTGTTGGTCTAGTATTTAAAGACTTTTAAAATATGTTTTTCATTTAGAAGAGGAAGGAAAGAGCAGCAAGAAGACCTAATAGCACAATACAATGAAGAAGAATAAGATCTTATTTTTACTTGTGATTCTTTGCTTAAGTTGTAAAGTTGGATGCCCGTTTTCTTTATTTTTTGAACCTAATACTCTTGTTAACGTACTTTGTTATTATTATTCATTTTATAAAGACCTAGTTTATCTTAGTTATTTACCATGCTTTCATTGGAACCCATGGTGAAGATGAGTTCGGTTATGAACTAATCGTTGTCATGGGGTTCTAACGGATTTACTTATGGATTTCTATAGTCAATTATTTTGACACCTAAGTGTATGGTGATTGATGATATCCTAGTATTGGTTGTGCGTATTCGTCTTATGTGCATCGCGAACATATAAGATATTTTATTAATCTATATTGAAGCGAAAGTGAATATAGAGATTTAGAACTTGCCAAGCTAGCATAGGTTCATGTATTTATTATACATGATTCATAGGTAATTTTAACCATCTTACTTGCACTATGTAATCACGATAGATAACTTGTTCATTAAACCTTTATGATGTCAAATTCTATAGACATATAGGGTCTCAACATAATTGGTGTCTATTCAGCTTCTATCTCTTTTGTGGATGTCTAGAAGTAGGGTATTCGTACAATGAAAGTTGGCGTTTACTAGTTTCGTGTTATCTGATTAGTTATCATCACCATTGCATGCTAAGGTTAAGAACAATGACTTTGAATGAAGTTAGAATCCCATGTTTGTCTCATATTGTTATTTCAATCACTTTTATTCTTAGTTAATTGCATGTAAGTTAAATCTTAGTTATAAACATCTCAACTTGTTATTGTCATAGCATTGAGCGATAGCCATACCATTGTTGCATAGGTGCATAATCTTAAGTTAACTAAAAAGAGACTATGTGGGTACAAATCTAATTTATGTCTTATACTACTTGCGAATGCGTATGCTTGCGTGTAATTTTAGCACATGTTTTCTCCCTAACAAGTTTTTGGCGCCGCTGCCGGGGACTCGATGTTAAATTTAGTTTATGTTCTTGACATCAGTGGTCGTTAAAGTTCACTGACTTGGATATTTTACTTACTTGTTGGCTTGTTGGTGTTTCAGGTACTCTAGAGGGCGTGTATGCGAACGTGTTCTCAATCTCGTAAAGAAATACGGGAAGAAGTAGAAGTCAATGAAGAAGTTTTTGAAGAAGTTGAGAAACTTGAAAAAGAAACGATTATTGCAATGGGAGAACCAGTAGCAAATCTGTAAGTTTTAATAGATTATTCTCAACTGAAGATCAATGACATTCAGTCTAGCATTATCAGACCATCCATCATGGCTAATACTTTTGAAATCGAAGCTAGCAGAATTCAGATTTGTGCAAATTTCAGTCCAGTTTGGGGATTCTCCAACGGAAGATCCCAACATGCATATTAGAGATTTCATCGAGATCTGCGACACTTTCAAATTCAACAATATTTCTGAACATGCTCTTAAGCTGAGGCTTTTCCCATTCTATCCGAGGGATAAAGCTAAGTGTTGGTAGCATTCTCTACCAGCAGGTTCTATCACTACTTGGGAAGATCTTGCTCAAAATTTTCTTACTAAATTCTTCCCTATGGCAAAGATAACTGCAATCATGAACACTCTTACTCAATTTGCGCATCAATTGGGAGAGTCTTTATGTGACGCTTGGAAGCATTATAAGGACATGCTTAGGAAGTATCCTCATTATGGGATGCCTGACTGGATGATCATCAACTGCTTTTATAATAGGTAGGGAGCATAATCAAGACCCATGCTTGATGCAGCATCGGGTGGAACCTTGTGGGCTAAGAGCTACGATGAAGCTTATGAGTTGATTGAACTGATGGCTTCTAAGGAATATCAGAACCCAACTCAGAGACTATCTCAAGGCAAGATAGCAGAAATTCTGGAGGTGTATGCAGCTATTGCTAAAGCTGCTCAGCTTAAGGCTTTAATGATGAAGGTGGATTTTTTGGCTAATTATGGAGTTAATATAATCACAAGTGTGTATGAGCTTTGTACAGGTGCACATAAAATTGAGCAGTGTGCTACTTCTAGTGAATCAACTCAGTTTGTAAGCAACCTTCAGAGATCGCAGCAACCAGTTCCAGCCACTTATCATCCCAATAATCACAATCATCCTATTTTCAGCTGGAGCAACAATCAGAATACTGTACAGCAGCCTTATCAGCAGTATGCAGCAAAGCAATTGAACCCTCATGATTTTTAATAACTGCAATATGCACCAAGACAACAACTCCAACTTCAACAACAACCGCATGGAAGTACAGTCAATCTAATGAAAAATCTGAATTAGAGGAGTTAAGGCTCATGTGCAAGAGCCAAGCGGTTTCTATCAAGACTCTGGAGAATCAAATTGGGTAGATTGCCAATACTTTATTGAATCAACATCCTAGTACACTCCCTAGTGATACGGAAGTTCCAGTCAAGAGGGAAGCAAAAGACCAGGTTAAGGCAATTACGTTGAGGTCTGTGAAGGTTGCAAGCCCTGAAAAATCTTAAGTTTCAGAAATTGAAGTTGTGGCTGAAGAAGAGGTGCTGAAGGATGCCGAGGTAGAACCAAGGAAGAAAGTTGTTGTCAACACTCCTCTTGAGGGTAATACAGGGGAAAAACAGGTCTATCCTCCACCTCCTTTTTTTAAAAGGCTGCAGAAGCAGAAGTTGGATAAGCAATTTGCTAACACTACTAGAAATAGTGCCTACGACATCACCCATTTAATATCGGTTAGAAATGTCACGGATGATAAAAACAGTTCTAATATCGGTTACTTTAAAACCGATGTTAAAGGTATTGTAAGACATCAGTATCTAAACCAACCGATGTCTATAATCGTTTTAAAAAAAAATGCCCGCTTCTTTCTTTCCCCCGTAAATACACCAAAAAATTCCCTGTTAACCAAATTTTTTTATTTTCAGTTTCCCCCATTACCAAAACAGTTTCCCTCTCTCTCTCAGCTCTCTCATTCTCTCTTCTCTCTTCTTTCTTATCTCTTGTCTCTTCTCTCTCACTGTCTTGTCTCTCTTCTCTCTTCTCTCTTCTCTCTCATCTCTCACTATCTCTCTTCTCACTCACTCTCTTTAACCTAAAACCCCTAAAATTTATATGAATTAATAAACTCGATTAATTTATAAATCAAGGTCGATTGGTGCTGAAGAGCCTTGAAGGAAGTCTGGACTACTCGATTAGTGTGTGAAAAGTATTTTTTTGAATTTAATTTTAAATTTTTTGTTTTGATTTTAATCGAGTTTGTTTTTCCATTTTATGTTTTTTCGAGTTTGATTTTAGGTCTCTGGAGCTGGGTTTGGTTAATCTTTAAGTGGGTTTCGATTAGGTAAGATTTCATATGCATTTGTACGTTTTGTTACTTTAATAGATGCATGTGTTCCTCTTTGTTCTTGTTTAATTTTAATAGATGCATGTGTATGGATCCTATTTAGTTTATGTTGTGTATGTTCTTTTTCCTGTTCTGTTTAGTTTATGTTGTTTATGTTGTGTTCCTCATTGTATGTTCTTGTTCTTGTTCTTGCTTATGTTCTTGTTTATGTTCTTGTTTAGTTTAGGTGTGGAATTGTATATATGTAAACATGTGTAGTTGTAATAAGTAATTTATATGTTTAATTATGCGTGTTACAAGCATTCATATTACAAGCTTGATAGGGACGATATGTATTATGTTTTACTGTTATATATCTGATTTGGCATACATCATTTGACAAATTTTGTGTGACAGGAGTGCTTACTGGGTCTTCTGGAGTCGAAGACAGTGATTTATGTAACTCATCACGTTGAGTTTCTACCTGCTGTAGACCTCATCCTGGTGAGCTAGACTTTTTCTTTGTCTCCTTCATCATTATATGTGATGATACATTTTGAGATAATTCCATCTTATTAGGTTATGAAAGATGGTCGGATTACATAATCCGTAAAATATGGCAAATTACTTGATTCAGGGAATGACTTTATTGAACTTGTGGGTGCACATAAGACAGCTTTATCTGCACTCATCTCTTAAGATGCTGGGCCAGCTTCTAAATCTTCTAATCTCGGTGAGAATAGCAGTACAGGGAGTTTTTAGGCCTCGTAACAGACCGTAGATGTTCAGAGCGTTGAACCACCGGATGAAACAGTAGGAACGAAAGGACAGCTTATTAACGAAGAATAAAGGGAGAAAGGGAGAGTCGGTTTCTTAGTCTACTGGAAATATGTGACAACAGCATATCGCGGTGCACTCATACCCGTTATTCTGTTATCACAAGTTTTTTTTCAATTATTTCAGATTGGAAGTAATTACTGGAAGGCCTGGGCAACTCCTGTGTCAAGGAGTGTGGCTGCTGCAGTTAAAGTTTCAACTTTAATAATATTTTATGTAGCTTTGGCAATCGGAAGTTCTTTTTACATACTTGGAAGATACCTATCTCTTGCAATCGTTGGATACAAGACAGCAACACTGCTTTTCTACAAAATGCATGCTTGCATTTTTCGTGCTCCAATGTCTTTCTTTGATTCTACTCCAAGTGGACGCATCATAAATAGAGTAAGTGCATTGAACGGATGGTACATTTAATAGAAAAAAAGGATGTCTGTATAATTAACTTTTTTTTCAGGCATCTACAGACCAGAGCATGGTTAATTTGGACATGCCCAATCAAGTTGGTACATTTGCCTTTTCAGTTATACAACTTCTGGGGATTATTGCAGTAATGTCGCAGGTGGCATGGCAGGTCTTCCTAATTTTCTTTCACGTTATTGCAATTTGAATTCGGTTACAAGTACATTTATATCCCTTTTCTTAGTACTTGTTATTCGTTATTGCTGTAAGGATATTTGGTTGAGCGTTCTAAAAGAAAGAAAAATAAAATGATGTGAGCAATTCACCTCTACTCGTAGTTCTAAGTTTTTCATATCTCCTTGTGTAAACTTCAGTGTTGGTATAGAAAATATTCAGAAGCATACAAGTTTCGAGCATAGTTGTATTTTCCATAGTAACATGTCCTTTATCCTGAGCTGAATGTCATATTTTTATATTGCAGCAATATTATCTACATTCAGCACGTGAGCTGGCTCGTTTGGTTGGAGTGCGTCAAGCTCCAGTTATACAAAATTTTTCCGAAACAATCTCAGGATCAACCATGATTATGAGTTTTGATCAATAAAGCAGATTTCGGAAAAACAAATATAAAACTAATCGATGGAAGCTCTCGGCCAAAGTTTCACAGTTTTAGTGTAAGGGAGTGGCTGACCTTTCACTTGGATATATTGTCTTCTTTAACATTTGCATTCTCGTTAGTTTTCCTGATCTATGTTCCTCATGGAACAATAGATCCAAGTATGTGATTTGATTCTTGGTACTTCTCCATAGCATATAGTTCTTATTTTGCATCTGATTTTGCTCCTCCACATTCTAACTTTTTTTGCCAACGTTTGTGACATATCGGTTTGCAGGCATAGCAGTTACTTATGGCCTCAACCTAAACCAGTTACAAGCTTGGGTAATATGGAGCCTCTGTAATCTCGAGAATAAAATTATATCAGTTGAAAGGATGTTCCAATACACTTCAATCCCAAGTGAGCCTCCTCTTATCTTAGAATCAAATAGGCTAACTGATCACTGGCCATTGTATGGTAAAGTTGATGTCTATAACATACAGGTGTTTTTTTAATCTTTTACACCAACTTTTATGAATGCAATATGTGCATAATGGGTCTTTTTAAAAGTAATGGTCTTTTCATGGTTACAGGTTCGATATGCTCCTCATATGCCCCTCATTTTGAGAAGTCTTACTTGCACCTTTGAAGGAGGGATGAAGACTGGAATTGTAGGGAGAACCGGAAGTGATATCAACATATGTTTGATCGGATTACATGATATACGATCTAGATTAAGCATCATTCCTCAAGATCCAACTATGTTTGAGGGGACACTACGGAGCAACCTGGATCCTCTTAGAGACTATACCGATGAACAAATTTGGGAGGTGGGTTGGTGGCAAGTATTAATGTATTTCTAGCGTGGTGTACGTTGAAAATTCGATTATGTACAATACAATGCATATTAATTTCTGTAGTTCATTAAAAATTTCAGGTTCTCAACAAGTGCCAATTAGGAGATGAAGTAAGCAAGAAGGAAGGCAAGCTTGACTCTACAGGTCAGCTTCATATGACCCCTACAACATTATTTTTTCGAACTCATAAGCAAGCATAAATTGATAATGATTATTAGCCCAATGCTTGCAGTTTCGGAAAATGGGGAGAACTGGAGTGTAGGTCAGAGGCAGTTGGTATGTCTTGGTCATGTTCTAATTAAGAAAAGAAAAGTATTAGTTCTTGATGAGGCTATTGCATCAGTTGATACATCTACTGATAATATGATTCAGCAAACCCTGAGGGAACACTTCTCAGATTCTACAGTCTTAGCTATAGCACATAGAATAACATCGGTGCTTGAGAGTGATATGGTCCTTGTGTTAAGTAATGGTTAGTTTGATTTGCACTACTAAAAATAGTGGGTGACCAAGATCTGTTTGTTTTATATGACGGAAGAGCTTGACGAGGTGCGAATGGAGGCTGCAGAATATATCCAGGATTGATATGAAGTTTTTATTGACTTGATTTTTGCAAACTAGTAAGGGAACCATATGTTTTTGCAAACTTTATTGGTCTCTTATATTGGTAAATTTTATACGTATATTAAGTTGTATAAATTTTAGTTGGAATAAGGAGATGAATATGGATGGGTGGATTGGTTTTTGGTTGTAGATATGGATGTTGGTTGTTTGTTGGATGTCGGAATGGTTAGATGTAGTTATCGAAGAATGCGGTTGGATTTTGATTGTAGACATGCAAGTTGATTTAGTATATAATTTGGTTGTTTGTTGGATGTTCATTTGGTATTTTTGCTTTTTCTGGGTTTATGCACAAATGGACTGGCTTATTTTAAAAAAAATAAGAACTCAAACATCGGTTCTTGGTTCAACTAAAAACACATCACCAACTCAAACTAAAAATGATGTTTAAACCAACAAAACAAATTGAATTATTAAAAAGAAAATGATGTCTAAAATGTTAAAACACATCGTTTTGTGCAAGTATTTAAAAGTAAAACTATAGAAAATGATGTTAAAGTAGAAGTTTCACATCGCTTCCTCAAACAGAACTGATGTTATAATAAATGTCTAACATCGGTTTAGCAAATGAACCAATGTAAAATACAGACTAAGACTTCGATTTGTTTAAGCATCTAATGTCTATCAATTAAAAGTGCTTCCCTGTTATATGTTTAAAGTGCTATTTAACCTCCTAAATACCATTTTTGACAATCTAGTTTTAAAATTTTATTCAAAAAAAGGGCTAATTATACATCAGTTTGATAAAAAAACCGATGACTGTGTACATCTTTAACATCGGCTAAAAACCGATGTTAAAGACCCCTACCTTTCTCTACACATGCGAAGACATCTGTTTTTTTAAAAAGTCATCGGTTATTTTATAACCGATGTCTAAGGGCATTTTTCTAGTAGTGTAAGTTCTTGGAAGTTTTCAATAAACTTCACATCAACATACCTTTCGCTGAAGCTCTTGAACAGATGCCTAGCTATGCGAAATTTATGAAAGGTATTCTCTCAAGGAAAGTGAAGCTTGATGACTTAAAGACCATTGCGCTTACGGAGGAATGCAGTGTTATGCTGCAACAGAAGTTACCTCTGAAGCTTAAAGATCCTGGATGCTTCATTATTCCTTGCACCATCGGAAACTTATCCTTCGATAAGTGTTTATGTGATTTGAGAGCTAGCATCAATCTGATTCCTTAGTCTATCTTCAAGATGTTGGGTCTACTTGATCCAAAGCCTACATATATGTCCTTGCAGTTGGCCGATCATTTTATTACATATCCACGAGGAATTGTGGAGGATTGTTAAGCACAAAACACGCGCTAATAATTCACGCAAGTATACGCATTCGCAAGTAATATAGAATAAATTCTAGTTCATTCCCACAGAGACTCAGACTAATTATGTTCAATTAACACTTACTCACCAATGTATGATTACTTCTCAATGTCAAGACAATAACACTTAGATTTGATTAACTAATTATTAACTACAATTAACTATGAGAATTAAACACTTAATTGACACTTGAATTAATAATATTAAACACACATGAGATCATAAATTCATTAATACTTCCTTCAATAGTTATCTTTATTACCCTTAGCATGTAACGGTGATGATTGATAAGTGGATTTTATATCCACTTGGAATGCTTTATTACAAGCTTAAATTGGTGTTTTGGACTCAAGTTGTTGGTATTTTGATGTGTTTTTGTGTTAATGCATTTCAGGTATCAGTTAAATGAAGAAAAGAGCTTTTAAAGGAAATATGATTAAAAGTGATCAGAATTGGAAGCCAAGCCATTGTCAAGTTGTAGAGAATCTCAATAGCTTTGCATGGGCAGTTGAATCGCCTAATTCTGAGGAGTAGAACTCAAGTTATGGCCAAAACAAGATTCATTAGAATATTTTTCCCAGTCAGTAGCTGAGCGCCCGCTCAGCAGAGCTGAGCGCCCGCTCAGGAGAGCTGAGCGGCCGCTCAGGGCGTGCCTGGTCACTGATTTCGCTGAAAAAGCCTTTTTTGAGTGGAATTTGACGATTTTAAGGGTCCAGGTCCACTAGGGGCTTATATATACATAAAAAAAAGGGTTTTCATCATCCGGGAAGACTGGGATACCAAGGAGAAGACCTAGAAGCACAGAACAACTCCGAAAAAGAAGATCTTGTTTTCAACTTGTGATTCTTTGAATTAGTTGTAACTTTGGATGCTCGTTTTCCTTCTTGTTGAACCTAGATCTCGTTTATTCGTACTTTGATTATTATTTAGTTTATTAAGACCTTATTTATACCATGCTTTCATTGGAACCCATGGTGACGATGAGTTCGATTATGGGCTAATCGTTATCAGGATTCTAGCGGATTTACTTATGGATTTTAATAATTAAATTGTTTCGATATCTTGGTGTGTGGTGATTGATTGATATCCTAGTATTGGTTGTGCTTATTCGTCTTATGTGCGTAGCTAACATATAAGATAGAGTGTTAATGTCTATTGAAGCGAAAGTGAATATAGAGGTTTAGAACATGCCTTGCTAGCATAGGTTCATGTATGTGTATGCATGATTCGTAGGTAACTCTAACCGTTTTACTTGCCCTCTGTAATCATGATAGATAACTTGTTCTTAAACCGTTATGTTGTCAAATTCTATAGACATATAGGGTCTCAATATAATTGGTGCCTATTCAGCTTCTATCTCTTTTGTGGATGTCTGGTAGAATGGTACTCGTGCAACGAAAGTTGGCGTTTATCAGTTTCGTGTTATCTGATTAGTGTCATCACCATCACATGCTAAGGTTAAAAACAATAAGGCTATTGAATGAAGTATTTAATGAAGTTAGGATCTCATGTTTATAATATATAGTAATTCAACCTCAATTCTCTTAGTTAATGTTATTTAGTATAATCTCTTAGTTTAATAAAAACCCAATTTGTTACTTGTCTTAGCATTGAGCGATAACCATACATTGTTGCATAGGTGCATAAATTGAACTTAACCTAAACCAGTCTCTGTGGGAACGAATCTGATTTATATCTTATACTACTTGTGAACGCGTATACTTGCGTGAATATTAGCGCGTGTTTTCGCCCTAACAAGTTTTTGGCGCCGCTGCCGGGGACTCGGTGTTAATTTTTAGTTTATGTGCTTGTCATCAGTGGTCGTTAAAGTTCACTGACTCGGATTCTTTTACTTTCACAGTTTATTTGTTTGTGTTTCAGGTACTCATTACAATGGGAGATCCAGCAGCACGAACGAAAGCCTTGATGGACTTTTCTCAACCCAAGTGCAATGACATTCAATCTAGCATTGTTCGGCCAGTTATCACAGCTAATACCTTTGAGATCAAGCCTGGCATAATTCAATGGGTGCAGAATTCAATCCAGTTTGGGGGTTCTCCAACTGAAGATCCTAATATGCACATTAGGGACTTTATTGAGATCTGTGACACCTTCAGGTTCAATGGCATTTCCGAAGATGCTATTAAGCTAAGACTGTTTCCATTCTCTCTGAGGGACAAGGCTAAGAGCTGGTTACACTCTCTACCAGCTGGTTCGATTACTACTTGGGAGGATCTTGCTCAGAAATTCCTTACTAAATTCTTCCCTATGGCGAAGACAACTGCAATGAGGAACGCTATTACTCAATTTGTGTAGCAAACGGGAGAATCACTATGTGAAGCTTGGGAGTGCTATAAGGAGATGCTTAGGAAGTGTCCTCATCATGGAATTCCTGATTGGATGATCATCACTTGTTTTTACAATGGGTTGGGAGCACAGTCCAGACCCATGCTTGATGCAGCATCAGGCGGAGCATTATGTGCAAAGAGCTATGAGGAAGCTTATGATCTAATTGAACTGATGGCTACTAATGAATATCAGTATCCAACCCAGAGATGTCCACAGGGCAAGGTAGCAGGAGTTCTTGAGGTGGATACAGCTACGGCTATCACTGCTCAACTAAAGGCGTTGTCTATGAAGATCGATTATCTGGCTAACTATGGTGTTAAGCAGATAACCAGTGTTTGTGAGCTGTGTGCAGGTCCGCATGCAACAAAGCAATGCGCTATATCTAGTGACTCAGCTCAGTTTGTGAGCAACTTTCAGAGATCGCAACAGCCAGTTCCTGCCACTTATTATCCTGACAACTGGAATCATCCTAACTTCAGCTGGAGCAAAAATCAGAATGCGATGCAACAGCCATTCCAGCAGTTTGCAAATAAGCTATTTAACCCTCCTGGTTTTCAGCAACAATTTACACCAAGACAATAACTCCAACTTCAACAACAAACTAATGATGCAGGTCTATCTTCGAATGAAAAATCTGAATTGGAGGAGTTGAGGCTTATGTGCAAAAACCATGCTCTTATATGCCAAAGCCAGGCTGTTTCTATCCAGAATCTGGAGAACCAAATAGGGAAAATTGCTAATGCCTTATTGAATCGACCACCAGGAACGCTTCCTAGTGATACAAAAACAAATCCAGGCAAGAGGGAAGTTGGAGAACAGGTGAACGCCATCACCTTAAGGTCTGGAAAGGTCGCAAGCCCCCAAGTTCAGCAAGACGAAGAGCCTGAAAAGTCTCAAGTTCCAGAATCTGAAGTTTTGGCTGAAAAAGATGTGCAGAAGGAAGTAGAGGTGGAACCAAGGAAGACTACTGTGGAACACACTCCTCCTGAGGGTAATATAGGGGAGAAAAAGATCTATCCTCCACCTCCTTTTCCTAAAAGGCTGCAGAAGAAAAAGCTGGATAAGCAGTTTGAGAAGTTTCTGGAGGTGTTCAAGAAACTTCATATCAACATACCTTTCGCTGAAGCTCTTGAACAGATGCCTAGCTATGCGAGGTTTATGAAAGGTATTGTCACTCGAAAATTGAAGCTCGATGACTTAGAGACCGTTGCTCTAACGGAGGAATGCAGTGCTGTGCTGCAACAGAAGTTGCCTCCGAAGCTTAAAGATCCTGGGAGTTTCACTATTCCTTGCACCATCGGAAACTTGTTGTTCGACAAGTGTTTATGTGATTTAGGAGCTAGCATCAATCTGATGCCCTTATCTATCTTCAAGAAGCTTGGTCTGCCTGGTCCGAAACCAACATACATGTCATTGCAACTAGCTGACCGTTCCATCGCTTATCCACGAGGTATAGTAGAGGATGTCTTGGTCAAGGTGGATAAACTCTTCTTCCCTGCTGACTTTGTAATTCTTGATTTCGAGGAAGATAAGAAGATTCCAATTATCTTGGGAAGACCATTCTTGGCTACAGGCCGAACTATGATTGATGTGCAAAAAGGAGAGCTTTCGATGAAGGTTTATGATCAAAAGGTCACTTTTAATGTGTTCAAGGCAATAAAGTTACCCACAGAAACAGAATAGTGCTTTAAAATAGAGCGGGTCGACTCAGTTTTTGAAGATGAAGGAGGAGTAGAGCAACTGCAGGTTTTGAATGCACCTCCGTGGGAGAAGAAGTTGGATATGCCATTCGATTCTCTTGGGTTAGCAGAGCTGAAAATTTCTCAGGACCGTTTTGAACCATTTACTCAAGAAGCTCCCATACTTGAGCTCAACCGACAGCCAGATCACTTGAGTTATTCATTCTTAGGTGCACCCCCTGACAAGGGGTTGGGATATATCTTTGATTATGTAGAGGGTAGCCGAACGGATCCTCCAGTGCCTATAGAGGGTTCTTCTCATGTGCAGCAGGTAGTTGATAGGACTGGTGTTGGTGATGAGCAGTACATGCGAGTAATTAGGCGTATGGAGGCCATGCACGACATTCACCGTCATTTTGCTGAAGATTTGACACACGCTTTCGGTACTATTTTCCGAGACACTAGTGGCGAGGTTGATTGGCCACCTGATCCTCCACCCGACGAGGGTGAATCTCCCGCTAATTAGGTATGCCTGAAATCCTTATTATTACCTTCAATGAGGACATTGAAAATTTTAAGTTTGGGGGTGATAATGTATGGATTAGTAGTGTGTGTCCATATAGATTCATATAGATTCATGTTGCATGTTTAGTTGTAGTTCATTCATATTTTTATATGATTGTTCATTTAGGACATATTTGTTTATTTTTATGTAATTTAATATAGTTGCATTTGCATGCATATTTAGCATGATCCCTTAAGATGAACTATGATATTTGATAAGTTGATGTTGATTTCAGTGTGGTGATGACGAATAGAGGGATGTTTAAGTCCTAATGAATTGATTTGCATGCCAGAAACAAATATTTTTACAAAGTCTTATAGGGTTGCTTTTGAACTAGATCATGATCATACTTGTTTGTTGTTGAGATTTAATCACTTGGTTATATTTAGAATTTGTGATATTCTCGTAGTGACGTAAAAACACTGATTCTTTTTATCTGGAGAAAAACTTGGATTTCATTGCTAGTTGTTGTAAGGCTAGGTGTCAAATGGCTAGTAGCCGGCTCATATTTTTATGAGTAATCTAGGGTTGAATTAGATGGAGCGAAACACACTCATTTAGAAATTGTTGAAAAAAAAAGAAAAAAAAAGAAAAAGAGAAAAAAAAAAGAAAAAAAAGAAAGAAAAAAGTATGTGTTTATGCATAATTGATTAAGAGTGAGCTCTTTAATACTCGAGTTATTAAGTTTTAGTGGACTTTGTGCCTAGTGACCTAAGGCTTTTATAATCTGGGATCCACTAACCTAACGCTCACTACATGGGTATTATTGTATAAGTCTTTGTGACCTCATTCATTGCACGATCAAATAAGCATCTTTGTTATGTGTTCAATAATAGTGTGAATCCTTGTATAACTCTAGTAGAAAGGAGGTGTTGTGAGTCATAATGTGTTTATTGTCTATTCTGTTTATAAACTTTTGATTGTTTCGATGATAGATAAATTATGGTTATTGATCTAGTATCGAGAGTATATCTGTTAAGCATCCACACGCACACGTTTCTGGTTTATGAGTTAGTTTGTGGGATTTATTCGAGCTCTGTTTAAAGTCATTGCATTTTTAGAGGCATTGGCTTATTCATTTGGTTATGGTTATTCTGACGGGATCGATTACATTATCATTTAGTTGCATTCACGTAGTTGTATTCATGCATTAGGTTTGTTCTGTAGTTTTGAGTCTGTTTATGCTTGAGGACAAGCATCGATTCAAGTTTGGGGGTGTGATAAGTGGATTTTATATCCACTTGGAATACTCTATTACAAGTTTAAATTGGTGTTTTGCACTCAAGTTGTTGGTATTTTGATGTGTTTTTGTGTTAATGCATTTCAGGTATCAGTTAAATGAAGAAAAGAGATTTTAAAGGAAATATGATTAAAAGTGATCAGAATTGGAAGCCAAGGCCATTGTAAAGTTGTAGAGAATCTCAATAGCTTCGCGTGGGCAGTTGAATCGCCTAATTCTGACGAGTAGAACTCAAGTTATGGCCAAAACAAGATTCATGAGAATATTTTTCCCAGTCAGTAGCTGAGCGCCCGCTCAGCAGAGCTGAGCGCCCGCTTAGAGAGCTGAGCGCCCGCTCAGAGAGCTGAGCGCCCGCTCAGGAGAGCTGAGCGGCCGCTCAGGGCGCAGCTGGTCGCTGATTTCGCTGAAAAAACCTTTTTTGAGTGGAATTTGACGATTTTAAGGGTCCAGGTGCACTAGGGGCGTATATATACTTAAAAAAAAGGGTTTTCATCATCCGAGAAGACTGGAATACCAAGGAGAAGACCTAGAAGCATAGAACAACTCCGAAAAAGAAGATCTTGTTTTCAACTTGTGATTCTTTGAATTAGTTGTAACTTTGGATGCTCGTTTTCCTTCTTGTTGAACCTAGATCTCGTTTATTCATACTTTGATTATTATTTAGTTTATTAAGACCTTATTTATACCATGCTTTCATTGGAACCCATGGTGACGATGAGTTCGATTATGGGCTAATCGTTATCATGGGATTCTAGCGGATTTACTTATGGATTTCAATAATTAAATTGTTTCGATATCTTGGTGTGTGGTGATTGATTGATATCCTAGTATTGGTTGTGCTTATTCGTCTTATGTGCGTAGCTAACATATAAGATAGAGTGTTAATCTCTATTGAAGCGACAGTGAATATAGAGGTTTAGAACATGCCATGCTAGCATAGGTTCATGTATGTGTATGCATGATTCGTAGGTAACTCTAACCATTTTACTTGCCCTATGTAATCATGATAGATAACTTGTTCTTAAACCGTTATGTTATCAAATTCTATAGACATATAGGGTCTCAATATAATTGGTGCCTATTCAGCTTCTATCTCTTTTGTGGATGTCTGGTAGAATGGTACTCGTGCAACGAAAGTTGGCGTTTATCAGTTTCGTGTTATCTGATTAGTGTCATCACCATCACATGCTAAGGTTAAAAACAATAAGGCTATTGAATGAAGTATTTAATGAAGTTAGGATCTCATGTTTGTCATATATAGTAATTCAACCTCAATTCTCTTAGTTAATGTTATTTAGTATAATCTCTTAGTTTAATAAAAACCCAATTTGTTATTTGTCTTAGCATTGAGCGATAACCATACATTGTTGCATAGGTGCATAAATTGAACTTAACCTAAACCAGTCTCTGTGGGAACGAATCTGATTTATATCTTATACTACTTGCGAACGCGTATACTTGCGTGAATATTTGCGCGTGTTTTCGCCCTAACAATGATATTAATCGAACAACACGAAACTGATAAAAGCCAACTTTCGTTGTACTAATACCATTCTACCAAACATCCACAATTAAGATAGAAGTTGAATATGCATCAATTATGTTGAGACCCTATATGTCTACAGAATTTGACAACATAACGATTTAAGCACAAGTTATTCTTTATGATTACACAGGGCAAGTAAAACGGTTAGAGTTACCCACTAATCATGCATACACATACATGAACCTATGCTAGCATGGCAAGTTCTAAACCTCTAGATCTAGCGTCGCTTCACAGGATATTAACAGACTATCTTATATGTTCGCGACACACATAAGACGAATAAGCACAACCTATGCTAGATATCATACAATCATCACACACTGAGGTATTAAACACCTAACTAAAGAAATCCATAGTAAATCCGTTATGACCCCATGATCACGATTAGCCCATGATAAAACTCATCGTCACCATGGGTTCATATGAAGAAATGATAATAACACACAATATAAACTAATAAAAACACTTATTAAAACAAGAGTACGTCACAAGAGTAATAATGTTCAAAGTAAAGAAAACTAGCATCCACTGATACAACGAATAAAAGAATCACAAGAAAACGTATGCTTCCTCTTCTTCATTGTGATGTGCTAAAACGGTCTTCTTCCTTCTCTCCTTGATCCTTGCTTGATACCACCCCCTTTGTGAAACGTCTCTGAGAACTACTTATATAGAAGCCCACAAGAACCAGCCGTCTCAGAGGTCCATCAGAATAAGGATTATAAAATTCAGTATTAAAATTCTCGTCCCTGAGCGGGCGCCCAAGCTCCCAAGCGGCCGCCCAGCATCCTGAGCGGGCGCCCAAGCACCTTCTGGAAAATTCTGAATTATGCTCCTGATTTTGCTGGGTTCTGCCCCCAACTTTCCACAACCAATGCCGAGCAGTTCCCTAGGCTTATTTCTGATGAATTCTTCCTACATACGCAAGTTATACCCTAAAATGCAAAAAAACTAGAAAAACGCATCAAATACACAAAATACCTGATTTCAAGACATCAATTCAAGCCATTATAAGACGTTCTAAGTGGTATAAAATGCCACTTATCACACCCCCAAACTTAAACGATGCTTGTCCTCAAGCGTCACAGACTCAAAAACAAAAGAAAAACATGCATGAATGCAATTTACATGAAATGCAGCGATCCCCCCCCCCACAATGACTAAACCAACCAACTCATGACATCTCAACAAATGCAATTAGCGAATAAAGATCAATCAAATCATGCAAACTAACATACAACCAGAAACGTGGTGTGTGCGCATGCTTAACAGATATGCTTCGAAACTAGATTAATTATCATAACTCAATTATCCTCATGGAAATCACATGATTATACGAAAAATAAATTCTAGGCACAAAATGACTTATAACACTTCAAGATCACTGGAGCTTAATACGAAATCATGCTTTTATTCAATACAACAACAAATGCTTATTTGACCGTGCAATGAGTGAGGTCCACAAAAGACTTATGTATTGGCATCCATTTAGCGAGCGTTAGGTTAGCGGATCCCAGACTATAAAAGCCTTAGGTCACTAGGCACAAAGTCCCCTAAGAACTTAATAACTCGAATACCAAATAGCCCACTCGTGATCAATTATGCATTAACTTTTTTTTTCTTTCCTTTTTTTTCTTTTTTTCTTTTTTTTCTATTTTTTCAAATTTCTGAGCCAGTGCGTTTCGCTCCATCTTGCTTAACCCTAGACTACTCGCATAAAAATACGAGTCGTCTACTAGCCATTTGACGCCTAGCCATAATTAGCAATGAATTCCAATTTTTACTCCAATTTTTTTCTTTTCATGCCTTTTATCATTAAGACCCTATCATAAATTCTAAGCATAATCAATAGATTAACCTCAAAAACCATCAAACCATGACAACAATCTAGTCCTTAAGCATAATGTAAGACTTAGTGAGATTACAGGTGTTTCTAGCATGCATGTCAACCTACAATACTCAATCATCACTCAAACGCTATCACTACACTTGCATCAATATCACAAATCAATCGGTAAAGTAACGCAAAAGGGATCATGGTATATGCATGAGCTAAATGACATGATAAATAAAGCTATAAAATAAAAAAAAACTATATATGGAAAAAATATGCCATTATATGAACTAAACTATCATGAATATGCAACTACATGACATATACACAAAAATATTCCTTAACTACCACCCCCAAACTAAAAATCTTCACTGTCCCCAGTGAAGGTAGTAGAAAGGAACACAGGGTATACCTACTCAGAGAAATCATCATCATCACCCTCAGAGGGTGGAGTGTCAAGAGGCAGATAAGCAGAGTCCTCACCAAAAATAGACCACTGGATGTTAGCTCCAAGGCCTCTAAAAGCAGTCCCAAGTGCAAGGGTGAGCTCCTGAGCGAACCTACTCTACGACTCATACATCACATCCATCCTCCTCGACAGCCTCCTATATTGGGCATCAGCCATCCCAGCACCTTCCTGGGCTCTATAAGAGCCTGCCTCATCACGAACCTAACTGGGCCTAGCCATGGTCGCACCAGCTGTTGGACGTCATCCTAGAAGACGATATCCCAAACCATGCTGTAAGTCATATGTCATAGCCTATTTGTATATTCGAGGATTCAACTCAACCCAAATAAGAATGTAATAAGTAAATAGTGGATCTACCGTCAGAGAGATCTCGCAAAGTAACATCTGTCAGAGGATTCAGAAACAAGGTTCATCTACAGACTTGAGGAGTTAATTCACTGGAAGAAGTTCAATAAATTGATCAAGCCTCAGTGATATAAATCAAGATCGTGGATTTAATCAAGTGACAGAGATCTCGTCAGAGTATCATTAATTACAAGGATTTAATCTGAAGAAAATCAAAGTGTCAACGTCAAGACATGAAGAAACGTCACGGAAGTTAGTCACTCATGAACCAGACAGTACATCGAGTGTCAACATTGAAGTGGTGGAATTGATTCATAATTGACAGTGATTTTCAGAAGATTTTCAGAAGAATGGTTGCTGCTCAAGATTAGTATTAATTCTCTATTAATTAATTAAGTCATATAATTTAATTAAGAAAATAAATTATATCTGCAAAGATTAATTTATTGATTAATTGAATTAATTGATTAATTAATTCTAAATTAATATTAAGGTTTTTCAGAATTTTAATTGGATTAAAATCTGCATTAAATCAGCAAGACAATTGAAAATGAACTAGCATGACAATCAGGATTGTCATACTGATTGTCATGCCAGGCCATTTTCAATAGTCTCACCGAAAGTTACATTGGGAGGAGGATTGTCTTGCTAGTTCATTCTGATAGTCTTGCTAGTTCATTTGATTGTCATACCGAAAGTCTTGCTAGCTGTTGAGATTGTCTTGCTAGTTCAAAGGATAGTCTCACCGAAAGTCCTATCAGCTATGGGATTGTCATTCCAGTTCATTCCATTATGTTGATTGATTAAAAAGACAGAAGTAGCCATTCAAGAATTTACAATCCAACAGAAAAGAAGTCAAGAACATACAGAGAGAAAAAGCAGCCAAATATTTCATCTTATCTGCTAATTCAAGATCACAATTTCTAGTTTCCAAGTTAAATCCAAACCACTAGAAATCATTCTCTTGTTCTTGTGTAAGAATCTAGCGGATCAAAATCCCTAGAACTTAATCTCAAATTGCGTTTAGCATTTGAATCTTTTTATTACAAAAATAGAAAAAGTTCATGTCGAATTTATTCTAGATTTGTGATAATTAATTTGAGATTAATTCCTTGTAATCGATACAGTTGTTGTAACACCTTTCAAGTTTAATAATATTCTTATTTAACTTGAATTTTGTTTCACATTTTTTATTCCGTATTTAATTCGATTATTCGGTACTGTTTGTATTCAACCCCCCTTCTACAAACATATTGGGACTTAACAATTGGTATCAGAGCCTTCTGATTAACGAACAAATCAAGATCCTAGACTTTTGTGATTTTTCAACTCCTTGAATTTTTATTCATTCAAAAATTCATAATGACTTCACAAAAAGTTGGAACCGTTAAAATTCCACAATTTGATAAAGAGAATTATATTATGTGGAAGAAGAAGATGCTCTTGTTTTTATAAGTGGCAAATCCCAAATATTCAAACTTGTTAAAGAAGGGGATAAAAACTCCGATGGTTATTGAACCGGAGGTGATAGTAGATGATGTTGTGATCACCAAAGCCAGAACCTATCCTAAAGATCCTGAAGATTTTACTCCTGATGAAAAGGAAGAAGCCTCCTTGGATGCCAGCCTTCAATTAATTTTAATTGATTCCCTTGATCCCTTGATGAATAGACATGTGATGAACTGTAAAAATTCCAAACACATGTGGGAAACTATTGAGGTGATCAATGAAGGCACAGAGGAAGTTAGGGAGAACAAGTTGGAGATCCTAACCTCTGAGTATGAACATTTCAAATCAAATCCAGGAGAAGGAATTACTGAAGTGTTTGAGAGGTACAATGCGTTGATTAACAACCTGAACATCAATGGAAAATTTTATTCAATCAGGGAGGTCAACAAAAAGTTCCTTTTAACACTGCCAACTCATCTTGAACATAGAATCACTGCCATTAGAGAAGCTAGATATCTGAGTGAGATTTCTTTGGACAGGCTCTATGGAGTGTTAAAAACCTATGAGTTGGAGCAGATTCAACAGAAGGAAGTCTACGGGAAGGATAGAATGGTCAGCACATCTACTGCACTTGTAGCTGAAGGTCAACAACAACAGCAATCTCAACAATTGGAGAGAATGGTACAGTGTTCCAAGGCTGAGGAAAATATGTTAGTAGCAGAATATGATCCTCCTACTACAAATCAATCAAGTGATGATTTTTATTCCTTGGAAGAGCTGGAGCAATTGGAAGACGAGTCAATGGCCCAAATTGTCAAGAGATTCTCCCATATCAGATTCAAGAGGAATCCCAAGCTTAAGTACAAGTCCAACTACAACAAATTCCAGAAATGTGGATCTTCATCCTCTAACACCAGTAGTGGTGGATACAAAACAGGGTTGGTTGATCGGAGCACCATTAGATGCTATAACTGTAATGAGTTGGGACACTTTGCCACAGAATGTAGGAAGCCAAAGCAAGTAAGAAAGAACTCTGAAAGGGCTTATCTGGCAAAAGGAAGAAGCTGGGATGATACTGACAGTAAAGATGAAGAAGAAGGAAATCTTGCTCTTATGGCTATTGATGGAAAAGCTTCATCGTCAAGAATAGAGGTAAAACTTTCTGATGCTGAAATGGTTTATCATCTAAGAGGCAACTTAGATAATGCACGTACTGATAATGAACTGTTAAGTTTACAGATCAAAGACCTTGAGAAAGAGGTCAATGAATTAAGACTTGTGCATATTAATCAAGACAAATTAAAAGAACAAGTATCTTTTCTAGAGAATAGAGTTAACTGTTACAGAAAACTCGAAACTATTCTCAAAGACAAGATCACCGGTCTTGAGACTAAGGTTAGAGCCTACTTCAATTCTTGTTCGAAGGCTAAAGAGTTCTACAGTAAGCAAGCTGTTAATCAAACATCTGGAATAGGTTATGATTATAATGCTGCTATTGGAAAATTAGGCATAAACTCCCCTCCTCGTGTCTGTGCTAAAAGGAGGGAAGTACCACATGTGCTTAAGGGTGTTGATGAACCCCTCTATAAGCCATCAATTGCTGAACCATTTGATGCAACCTCTTCTATTATTCAGGAAGAAATACGTGCTGAAGATCATGCTAATGAGAAGGTTGTTTCCAAGTCAAGTGTGTCGAAAGTTCCGGTCAAAGTTGTGAAAGTAACTGAGACTAACTCAGACACACATGAGTTGGATAACAAAAATGCCATGTCTGCCATGCATAAATTGCCTACTATTAATCACTCTCATAAAGCATGTGGTGTTTCTAATTGTATGTCTTGTGCTTTTAATATGATGTATGCTTATTTTAATGGTAAGCATGTTTCTAATGATAAGACTACTCCTCGTCAGAATGTGAATAACAAGAAGCATGATAGGTCTAAGACTGCTAGTCCTTCTAAGGCTAGAAAGGAGACATTTGTGCCTAAGCTTAAACAGAAATTTGTTAAGGCTGTTTACAAGGTCAAATGTTCAGTCATTGAGAAAGTTGAGGCAATTAAAATTAAAAATGTTGTTTTGCCTGACAAAGGACAGTTCTACAAGTATGATGGGCCCAACCAAGTTTGGGTTCCGAAGAAGGTCTAATCCATTTGTAGTGCAGGGCATTAAACAGGTGTAACCGGTAGTGTGGATTCTTGACAGTGGATCATCAAGACATATGACCGGAGATAGAGCCCTGCTATCAAATGTGGATTGAGAAAGCTGGCCCCCTGGTTACCTTTGGAGATAACAGCAAAGGTTTATCTGAGGGATATGGCTATTTGCAAGCTGGATATATTATCAGTGATATTTTTGTATATTGTGCTAGGTTATTATCAGGAAGCAGTATCTAACATATAGCACCAGTGACGAGACTTGAGAATATTATGACATATTAGGCACCTGATGCACATTACACTTGGAATTGGACTCTAGTAAGATGTGTACAAGTGTACTCCTGGTTGGTGAGTCAAAAGAGGAAGTCAATGCACCTCAGTTCATGGACTTTGCAGTTGCAGATCTATTGGACTATGCAATCTCTTCTTCACAATCTCACTTCAGGTTGGTATGAACTAGTGTACTGCTCAAACAATCATAATATTTATAACTCTCTTATCACTAGGCACAAACATATTGTTTTATATGTGCAGTCAGTTTTAGGAGAAAATCAAACTTCTTTCTACATTATTGATTTCTTATTTCATGTAAAATCCTTTGAAATCACTATTGTACATCATCTCTCTCAAAAGATTAAATGTATAATTTTCATTCATTATATATCTTAAGTACATTTTATCTCTCTATTTCCATATGTTCTATGATACAGGTTCAGTCTCCAATGACTTTCTTTCATTGACAGTCATGAGGTTGAAAACCCACAACGTCTATCCCAGACTGTAAAGACAAACACAAAAACAGAACCAACCAACACTCTCTTACCACTAAATGTAGTATGAATGAGCATGAGGGAGATAGTGCCTTAAGTGCACCACATAAGGAAGGTTCTGTAGTCAACCCAGTAGTTATGTCTCCTACATATATGAGTAGTATTTAAACCGAGACAACTGCTAACCCCCATACATCTTCTCAAAAAGATGTAATGGTTGAAAAGGCACAAAAACAGTTACTAGATTCATTCTCTCAAAAGGGTGCGTCTATTGAAATTTGCATGTCGGCCAAGGTATCCGATGTAGTGTCACCACCTCAAATATAAACAATTCTTAATGCACAAGGAGAGGTTACACACACAAAGGATGAGTTGTTGGAAACAAGAGTTTTGACCATTTTAAGGTCAGATTCGATTGTTCAAGGTTCGTTAATGGACCAATTGCCTTTACAGATGTTAGGAGAGGATACTGATCCAAAAGCCATATGTCACTGGTCAGTGTCTACCTCCCCAGGCTTAAATCCCCTGGATGCATCTGCGGATAGTGGATCTGACATAGGCGCAGATCGGCAACTTGTTGACAATGATTCAGATATTACCTGATGAGTCACAAGGAAATGTCTTTACAGACATTAGAAGGGAACTTTGATCTTTATGCTAAATTCGTTGGATCATTGTTTACCTTCCCAGAATTCAAATCTGGAACCCTACAAGGGAAACTAGCAACTTGTAGATTATGACTCAGATTCATCTAACGAGTTTAACAAGGATGGGGATTTGCGAACTCCCATTGCATCACCTGTGACCTCCTTAAGGATGGCTAAGGTGATTTTCCTTGCAGGTACAGCTGGATTATGGAGCTATGAGAGAAGAGTGATACACTTGTGAGAATGAGTGTAAACACGAGTGGAGAGAAGAGTGAAACACATGTGAGGTACACTAAACAGAATCACACACTCAGAGTGAGGAAGAAAGAGAAACTTCTTGTTATTTCTTTTCCAACCAAGTGAAATATGAGAACTCCTTCAGACGACGGCATACATTCCTTCTTTAAGGGGGAGATAAAAGCTTAAGTAATAGTTTGGAGGATTCCTCAACTAAGGGGGAGAAATAGCAAGGAGGAAGAAAAAGATCATATGTACACTACACCACACCATTGTTGTTTGTAACTACGGATCCTATTGTACGGGAGAGGTGGTAAATACAAGGTGATTTTCTAGTAAGGGGAGAAGCTGTTTTCAAAGGGGAGTACCATTGGTTTTATCTGCGGATCCTATTGTACGGGAGAGGTGGTAAACGAAGGTGATCTTCTTTAATCAGTTGATTCTCATAGGGGGAGAAGTAAGAGAGATATGGGCTTCTCAACAGGAAATGTGGTTGTACCAAATGAAGATGGAACTACTTGAAGATATGTTCAGTCTAGAGGAACATCTACTTGTAATCTGGAAAATGTTAAATCTAGTCCAGAACTTTTCTACTATTTACTTTGCATTTCTTTTTATATCTTTTTCTTATTTGTTAGTTGAGTTATCCTCTAGGTATTTGTGTGTTATTGTCTAACAAACAAATAGGGGAGATTGTAAGTCATATGTCATAGCCTATTTGTATATTCGAGGATTCAACTCAACTCAAATAAGAATGTAATAAGTAAATAGTGGATCTACCGTCAGAGAGATCTCGCAAAGTAACATCTGTCAGAGGATTCAGAAACAAGGTTCATCTACAGACTTGAGGAGTTAATTCACTGGAAGAAGTTCAATAAATTGATCAAGCCTCAGTGATATAAATCAAGATCGTGGATTTAATCAAGTGACAGAGATCTCGTCAGAGTATCATTAATTACAAGGATTTAATCTGAAGAAAATCAAAGTGTCAACGTCAAGACATGAAGAAACGTCACGGAAGTTAGTCACTCATGAACCAGACAGTACATCGAGTGTCAACATTGAAGTGGTGGAATTGATTCATAATTGACAGTGATTTTCAGAAGATTTTCAGAAGAATGGTTGCTGCTCAAGATTAGTATTAATTCTCTATTAATTAATTAAGTCATATAATTTAATTAAGAAAATAAATTATATCTGCAAAGATTAATTTATTGATTAATTGAATTAATTGATTAATTAATTCTAAATTAATATTAAGGTTTTTCAGAATTTTAATTGGATTAAAATCTGTATTAAATCAGCAAGACAAATGAAAATGAACTAGCATGACAATCAGGATTGTCATACCGATTGTCATGCCAGGCCATTTTCAATAGTCTCACCGAAAGTTACACTGGGAGGAGGATTGTCTTGCTAGTTCATTCTGATAGTCTTGCTAGTTCATTTGATTGTCATACCGAAAGTCTTGCTAGCTGTTGAGATTGTCTTGCTAGTTCAAAGGATAGTCTCACCGAAAGTCCTACCAGCTATGGGATTGTCATTCCAGTTCATTCCATTCTATTGATTGATTAAAAAGACAGAAGCAGCCATTCAAGAATTTACAATCCAACAGAAAAGAAGTCAAGAACATACAGAGAAAAAAAGCAGCCAAATATTTCATCTTATCTGCTAATTCAAGATCACAATTTCTAGTTTCCAAGTTAAATCCAAACCACTAGAAATCATTCTCTTGTTCTTGTGTAACAATCTAGCGGATCAAAATCCCTAGAACTTAATCTCAAATTGCATTTAGCATTGGAATCTTTTTATTACAAAAATAGAAAAAGTTCATGTCGAATTTATTCTAGATTTGTGATAATTAATTTGAGATTAATTCCTTGTAATCGATACAGTTGTTGTAACACCTTTCAAGTTTAATAATATTCTTATTTAACTTGAATTTTGTTTCACATTTTTTATTCCGCATTTAATTCGATTATTCGGTACTATTTGTATTCAACCCCCCTTCTACAAACATATTGGGACCTAACACATGCTCCTCGGGCTCTCCACCCGTCCACTCCTGCATCTCATTCAGAGTCGCTGAGTCAATAGGAGTGGCCGGCAACTGCAGCTGCTCGTGAGAAGGCCAATGAACTCCCACTGCTCTACACAACTTCATGACTGTAGATGCATAAGGGACGTTGTTGTGTTTCGCCCCCCTCAAAAACTTCAAAATCCCTAGGTAGATGAACTCACCAAGGTCCACATAATACTCCTCATTCAAGATCCCCCATAACGACCTTGCTCTCTCGATTGTAACCTCATGTGCATGCGAAGTAGGAAAATATTAGCACGAATAAAGGCATTCCATGGATGGGCATACCTATTCATCGCACCCTCCAGAAAAGAATGATACTCGTTAGATCCCGTCTTGAACTTTCACACCGTGCCCGACTGACAGAGGGTAGCCACAATCAAATCCAAATCAAAATCCTCGGGGGTCTTCTTATTCCAATTCCCCTCCGTGGGCTTCCGTTGTCGCTACCCAATAACACGGTGAATCGCCTCCGGCTGATAATCCACAATAAGCCCACGAACAACAGTATACCCATTCTTTTCAGCCTTGGCGTTCCCATAAAACTCACGAACCATACTCATTGGAACCGCCTCCGGTGACTCACAAAAAGAAATCCACCCTTTCTCCACAATCATCGGTAACAACTCACCATCCCTCCCCGATGGTAAAAATCCCCTCTCCTTCAAAATTAACTTAGTCAGAAGCCTAGTATACTCCTCCTCGGTAGCTCTATCCATCAAACGAGGTCTCGCAGCAGTTCCCCTCGAAGAATCAGCAGTAGAAACGGTGCCGCTCCTATCAATAGTACGGGATCTCTTAGGTGCCTTTGAAACTGAGAAAAAATGTTTAAGAGTTATGTTTTGAGTGTAGGAGAGAGTTTTAAAGTTGAAAGTATATGGGAGTGTATATGGAGGGGTTGTGTGTATATATAGGGTAGAATTTAGGGTTAGAATTAGAGTAGGAGTGGGGTTTGTGGGATAGAAAACGTGGAATTATAGGAGAGAAATCGTGGGTTTTTATGTTTTTTAGGTTTTTCCGATTTTTTTGTGGTTTTTTATAAGGCAAAAAAAATCTAGCAGAAGGGTCCTGAGCGGCCGCCTAGGACTTCCAAGCGGGCGCCCCAGACTCCGAGCGGCCGCCAAGGATTCCCGAGCGGGCGCCCAAGGGGTTTCTGGAAAAAACTTTTTTTTCTGCCCAATTTTCTGATTTTTTTTGGGTTTTTTTGGATATGGTACTAATTTCTAAAGGTTCCTAAAGGTTAAAGTCTTGGGTTGCCCCCCAAGAAGCACTTCTTTTACGTCATTAGCTCGACATTGAGGAGTTCGATCAAGTTGACAATAAAACGGCACTAACCACTTCCCGGTTTGCCGTGTCCCCATAGTAATGCTTCAATCTCTGACCATTAACCTTGAATGCTTGGCCCAGATTATTCTAAAAAATCTCCACCGCTCCATGTGGAAACACAATTTTGACAATAAAAAGTCCAGACCACCTTGATTTCAAATTTCCAGGAAACAGTCGGAGACGAGAGTTGAATAGAAAAACTTGATGCCCTGACATGAATGACTTAGGAGAAAGCTTCCTGTCTTGCCACCTTTTTACTTTTTCCTTGTACATTTTGTTGTTCTCGTACGCTTAAAGTTGAAATTCATCAAGTTCATTTAACTGAAGCATCCGCTTCTTCCCAGCTACATCTAGATCAAGGTTCAACTTCTTCAACGCCCAATAAGCCTTATGCTCAAGCTCCACAGGTAAATGACATCCCTTACCATAAACAAGTTGAAACGGGGACATCCCAAGTGGAGTCTTGTATGCTGTTCTATAAGCCCAAACAACTTCATCGAGCTTTAAAGACCAATCCTTCCTTGAGGGACAAACAATTTTCTCCAGAATGCGCTTGATCTCTCTATTAGACACTTCAGCTTGACCATTCGTTTACGGATGATAGGCAGTAGCAACACGATGATTCACATTATAGCGCTGCATCATAGAAGTGAACTTTCGATTGCAGAAATGCGATCCCTCATCACTTATGATTACCCGTGGCATTCCAAACCTTGTGAATATCTGCTTATGGAGAAAATTCAACACTACTTTTGCATCATTCGTCGGTAGAGCCTTGACTTCTACCCATTTCGAGACATAATCGACTACTAGCAAGATGTACTGATTATTGCAGGATGAGATAAATGGTCCCATGAAATCGATTCCCCAAACATCAAAGACCTTGACTTCAAGCATTACATTTAAAGGCATCTCATCCTTTCTAGTAAGGTTCCCCACTCTTTGGCAATGATCACACCTTAAAATGAACTAATGTGCATCCCTAAACAACGTAGGCCAGAAAAAACCTGCTTGCAAAATATGAGCTGCCGTCTTTTCACCACCATAATGTCCACCATAAACTGTGGAATGGCAGTCTCGTAATATCCCCTCTGTCTCACAGAATGGGATACATCTCCTGATGATCTGGTCAGCTCCCTGTCTAAACAAATATTGTTGATCCCACATGTACCACTTCACCTCATGCAAAAACTTCTTCTTTTTAGCTGTATTCATATTATGAGGCATTATATTGCTGACAAGATAGTTCACAATATCTGCAAACCATGGCTCTTCCTCCTAAACTGCGAACAACTGCTCATCCGAAAATGATTCGTTGATCAATGTCTTATCATATGAAGTCAAACCGGGATTCTCCAATCTAGAGAGATGGTCAGCTACTTGATTCTCAGTATCTTTTCGATCATTGATCTCTAACTCAAATTCATGTAGCAAGAGCACCCAATGAATAAGTCTAGGCTTCGAATCCTTCTTTGAGACCAAATAGCGAATGGCAGCATGAACAACGAATACTGTCACCTTTGTCCCAAGCAGATAAGCTCAAAATTTTTCAAAACCAAAGACTATAGACAAGAGCTCCTTCTCATTAGTGGTGTAGTTCATTTGAGCTCCATTTAGAGTCTTACTAGCATAGAAGACCACATGAAAAATATTATTCTTGCGCTGCCTAAGAACTGCTCCTACTGCATAATCACTCGCATCACACATCATCTCAAAAGGTTATGTCCAATCAGGTGCCGTAATAACTAGTGCAGTTATCAAACCCTTCTTGAGAGTCTCGAATGCCGCCAAACATTCATCATCAAATTGGAAAGGCACATCTTTCTCGAGCAAGTTGCACAACGGCTTAGATATCTTCGAGTAGTCCTTGATGAAACGCCAATAAAAACCTGCATGACCAAGAAAACTACGGATTCCTTTCACAGAAATAGGTGGTGGAAGATTTTCAATGACTCCCACCTTGGCTTTTTCCACCTCAAGACCCTTGCTAGAGACTTTATGCCCAAGAATAATGCCTTCACGCACCATAAAGTGACATTTTTCCCAATTGAGCACCAAATTAGTTTCCACACACCTTTTGAGCACCGAACGAAGATTATTCGAACATTCATCATACGAATATCCAAAGATGGAGAAGTCATCCATGAACACTTTGACATTATTTCCAATCATATCAGAGAATGTAGCCATCATACATCTCTGAAAAGTGGCAGGTGCACCACATAAGCCAAATGAAACTCTCCGAAAAGCAAACGTGCCAAATGGACAAGTGAAGATAGTCTTTTCTTGATCTTCTGGTGTAATGCAAATCTGATTATACCCCGAATAGCCATCCAGAAGACAATAATACTCATGACCAGCCAAGCTGTCAAGCATCTGATCAATAAATGGAAGAGGGAAGTGATCCTTTCTCGTGGCTTTGTTCAACTTTATGTAATCCATGCATACCCTCCATCCTGTGAGTGTTCGAGTAGAGATGAGCTCGTTCTTCTCATTTGCTACCACAGTTATACCTCCTTTCTTAGTTACATATTGCACGGGGCTCACCTAAGAATTGTCAGAAATAGGATATATGATTCTTGCATCTAGCCACTTCAAAATTTCTTTCTTCACCACTTCTTTCATGATAGGATTAAGTCTCCGCTGTTTCTCAACAGTCGGCTTACTACCTTCCTCTAGCAGAATTTTTTGCATATAGTACGAATGGCTGATCCCTTTTATATTTGCTATAGTCCATCCGATGGCCGATTTGAATTCTCTTAAAATCCTCAAGAGCTTGTCTTCCTCACTACCTGAAAGGTCAGATGCAATAATAACAGGTAAAGTAGATGTATCACCTTAAAAAGCATACCTCAAGTGTTCAGGCAATGGTTTAAGCTCCAAAGTAGGTGCTTCTCAATAGATGGTTTGAGCTTTCCTTCAGCATTCTTGAAATCAGTAGTACCAAGAGATTCAAATAGCATGTCTAGCTTTCGCCTCTGAGGAGAAGCATTTAGATATTGCAGTTCCTCATTGCCATCCTCATCATCACTGTCAAATTCCCCCAATAAGGCTTTCTCTAAGACATCATACATTAGCATATGATCAAGTTTTGAAGTAACCGCAGAATCAATCAAATCCACCTTTAAACACTCCTCGTCTTCTGTAGGGAATTTCATTTCCTTGAATACATTGAATGTCACATCCTGATCCTGCACCCTCATAGTAAGTTCACCTTTCTGCACATCTATCAAGGTACGGCCTGTAGCCAAGAAAGGTCTTCCCAAGATTATGGGAATCTTCTTATCTTCCTCGAATTCCAAAATGACAAAGTCTGCAGGGAAGAAGAGCTTATGCACCTTTACTAAAACGTCTTCCACGATGCCTCGTAGGTATGTAATAGAATGATCAGCCAATTGTAGAGACATGTAGGTGGGCTTTGGATCATGTAAATTCACCTTTTTGAAGATAATCAATGGCATCAGATTGATACTTACTCCTAAATTGCACAGGCACTTGTCGAAAGACAACTTGCCAATGGTGCAAGGAATGGTGAAGCAACCTGGATCTTTAAGCTTTGGAGGTAATTTTTGTTGCAGCACAACACTGCACTCTTCCGTTAGAGCCACGGTATCAAGGTCATCCAGTTTCACCTTCCTTGAAAGAATACTCTTCATGAATTTTGCATAACAAGGCATTTGCTCTAGAGCCTCAGCGAAAGGTATGTTGATGTGAAGTTTCTTGAACACCTCCAGAAACTTAACGAACGCTTATCCAATTTTTGTTGTTGTAATCTCTTAGGGAAATGTGGTGGAGGATAGAGATGTTTCTCCCCTGTCTTACCCTCAGGAAGAGTGTGTTCAACAGTTGTCTTCCTTGGTTTCTCCGCTTTCTCCTTTTGCTTCTCTTCTTCATCAACAACTTCAGCTTCTCCATCTTTCGCTTTTTCAGCATCAGCAACTTTTCCAGACCTTAAGGTGATAGCCTTTACTTACTCCTTAGCTTCCTTCCTGCCTGGCACTTCAGTATCGCTGGGAAGTATGCCAGGTTGATGATTGAGCACAACATTGGCTAATTAACTGATTTGATTTTCCAAGGTCTTGATAGAAACAGCCTGACTTTTGCACAATAGCTTGAGCTCCTCGAAATTAGCACTAGAAGGTGGAGCAACACCTCCTTGTTGAGGATATGATTGCCTTTGAGCATAATGCTGCGGTTGCTGGAATCCAGGTGGATTAAACTGCTTAGTGATAGGCTACTGATATTGTTTCTGAACAGCATTCTAATTATTACTCCAGCTGAAATTGGGATGATTTCTGTTGTTAGGATGATAAGTAGCTGTATAGGCTGCTGCAGTCGCTGATAATTGTTCACATACTGAACAGATTCATTAACAAGAGAACACTACTCTGTAGCATGAGAACCTGCACAAAGCTCACAGACCATAGCTATCTGATTGACTTCATAGTTGGCTAAAGAATCGACCTTCAAAGACAGCGCTTGGAGCTGTAGCTACATCGACTTCCAGAATACCTGCTACCTTCCCAGACATCATCCTTTGAGTTGGGTTTTGATGCTCATTTGTAACCATAGTTTCAATAAGATGGTAAGCCTCGGTATAGCTTTTGGCCCACAAGGCGCCTCCAGCTGCCGCATCGAGCATGGGCCGAGATTGGGCCCCCAAACCATTATAGAAACCAGTGATCACCATCCAGTCAGGCATACCATGATGTGGATACTTTCTCAACATCTCCTTATAGCGCTCCCAAGCTTCGCACATAGATTCTGTTGGTTGCTGCGCAAACTGAGTAAGAGCACTCCTCATAGCTGTAGTCTTCGCCATTGGATAGAACTTCACCAGAAACTTTTGTGCAAGATCTTGCCAAGTAGTGATGGACCCAGCTGGCTCAGAATGTAACCATTCCTTAGCTTTATCCCTCAGAGAGAATGGGAAAAGCCTCAGCTTGATAGCCTCATCAGTCACACCATTATATTTGAAAGTACTACAGATCTCGACAAAATTCCTAATATGCATGTTGGGGTCTTCAGTCGCAGCACCTCCGAAAGAAACGGAATTCTGCACCATCTGAATAGTGCCCAACTTCATTTCAAAAGTATTAGCCTGAATAGCCGGATGAAGGATGCTAGACTGAATGTCATCAATTTTAGGCCGAGAAAAGTCCATAAGAGCTGGATCTGCTGCTGGAACTATACGATCACCCATGATTACTAGTTCTTTCTGCTCACTCTCTTTATCCGAATCCACAAAATCTATCTTCATCAGAATATCAAGAACTGAGTCTATCTCCTCAGCCGTATCTAGATTTCTCTTGCGAGTGCGAGAACATGTTTGTATAAATGCTTGCTAGAGTACCTGAAACACAACCGGTAACAATAAGTCACACGTCTTAATCAATGAGTCCTAATGACCACTGATGGCAAGTACATAAACTAAACAAATACGCCGAGTCCCCGGCAGCGGCGCCAAAAACTTGTTAAGAACAAAACACGCGCTAATAATTCACGCAAGTATACGCGTTCACAAGTAATATAGAATAAATTCTAGTTCGTTCCTACAGAGACTTAGACTAATTATGTTCAATTAACACTTACTCACCAATGTATGATTACTTCTCAATGTCAAGATAATAACACTTAGATTTGATTAAGTAATTATTAATTACAATTAACTATGAGAATTATACACTTAATTGACACTTGAATTAACAATATTAAACACACTAAGATCATAACTTCATTACTAGTTCCTTCAATAGTTATCGTTATTACCCTTAACATGTAACAGTGATGATATTAATCGAACAACACGAAACTGACAAAAACCAACTTTCGTTGTACTAATACCATTCTACCAAACATCCACAATTAAGATAGAATTTGAATAGGCATCAATTATGTTGAGACCCTATATGTCTACAGAATTTGACAACATAAAGATTTAAGCACAAGTTTTTCTTTATGATTCCACAGGGCAAGTAAAACGGTTAGAGTTACCCACTAATCATGCATACACATACATGAACCTATGCTAGAATGGCAAGTTCTAAACCTCGAGATCCACCGTCGCTTCACAGGAGATTAACAGACTATCTTATATATTTGCGATGCACATAAGACGAATAAGCACAACCTATGCCAGATATCATACAATCATCACACACTAAGGTATTAAACAACTAACTAAAGAAATCCATTGTGTATTCCGTTATGACCCCATGATCATGATTAGCCCATGATAAAACTCATCGTCACCATGGGTTCATATGAAAACATGATAATAACACACAATATAAACTAATAAAAACACTTATTAAAACCAGAGTACGTCACAAGAGTAATAAGGTTCAAAGTAAAGAAAACTAGCATCCACTGATATAACGAATAAAAGAATCACAAGAAAATGTATGCTTCCTCTTCTTCCCTGTGATGTGCTAAAATGGTCTTCTACCTTCTCTCCTTGTTCCTTGCTTGATACCACCTCCTCTGTGAAACGTCTCTGAGAACTACTTATATAGAAGCCCACAAGAACCAGCATACTGAGCGGGCGCCCAAGCACCTTCTGGAAAATTCTGAATTCTGCTCCTAATTTTGCTGCGTTCTGCCCCCAACTTTCCACAACCAATGCCAAGCACTTCCCTAGGCTTATTTCTGATGAATTCTTCCTACATACGCAAGTTATACCCTGAAATGCAAAAACACTAGAAAAACGCATCAAATACACAAAATACTTGATTTCAAAACATCAATTCAAGCCATTATAAGATGTTCTAAGTGGTATAAAATGCCACATATCAAGGATGTCTTGGTCAAAGTGGAAAAATTCATCTTTCCTGCCGACTTTGTAATTCTTGATGTCCAGGAGAATAAAAAGATTCCAATAATATTGGGAAGACCATTCTTGGCTACTAGTCGAACCTTGATTGATGTGCAGAAGGGTGAGCTCACTATGCGAGTACCAGATCAGGATGTGACCTTTACTGTTTTCAATGCCATGAAATTCCCTACTGATAAAGAGGAGTGCTTAAATATGAAATTGGTCGAATCTGTGGTTACTTCAGAGCTTGATCAAATGCTTAGGTCTGATGCCTTAAAGAAAGCCTTGATGGGGGATTCAGATAGTGTAGAGGATGAAGGTGATGAACAGTTACAGTATTTGAATGCTTCTCCTTGGAAGTGAAGGCTGGATATGCCTTTTAAATCTCTTGGATTGTCAGAACTCAAAAATTCTTAGGGGTGTCTCAAGCCATCTATCGAGGAAGTTACTACACTCGGCTTAAACTTTTGTCTGAATACTTGAGGTATGCATTTTTAGGTGATGCATCTACTTTTCCTGTTATTATTACATCTGACCTTTCAGGTAGTGGTGAGGAAAAGCTTTTGAGAATTTTGAGAGAGTTCAAGTCGGCAATTGGGTGGACTATAGCACATATCAAGGGAATCAGTCCTTCTTATTGCATGCATAAAATTCTTCTATAAGAAGGAAGAGAGCCGAATGTTGAGCAACAAAAAAGGCTAAATCTGATCATGAAGGAGGTCGTGAAGAAGGAAATTCTCAAGTGGCTAGATGCAGGGATCATCTATCCTATTTCTAACAGTTCTTGGGTAAGCCAAGTTTAGTGTGTGCCGAAGAAAGGAGGCATCACCGTGGTTGCTAATGAAAAGAATGAGCTCATTCCTACTCGAACAGTCACGGGGTGGAGAGTTTGCATGGATTATAAGAAGCTGAACAAAGCCATGAGGAAAGATCACTTCCCTCTTCCTTTTATTGATCAGATGCTTGACAGGTTGGCTGGGCATGACTAATACTGTCTTCTAGATGGCTATTCGGGTTATAATCATATTTGCATCGCTCTAGAAGATCAGGAAAAACTACCTTCACTTATCCGTTTGGTACTTTTGTCTTCAAAAGAATTTCTTTTGGGTTATGTGGTGCACCTGCCAGATTTCAGAGATGCATGATGGTTGTCTTCTCTGACATGATTGTTCATAATGTGGAGGTGTTTATGGACGATTTTTCTGTGTTTGAGGATTCTTTTGACGAGTGATTTCAAAATCTTGGCGCAGTTCTTAAAAGGTGTGTGGAGACCAATCTGGTTCTAAACTTGGAGAAATTTCACTTTATGGTGAAATAGGGCATCATTCTTGGGCGCAAGGTCTCTAGTAAAGGCCTTGATATGGACAAAGCCAAGGTGGGGGTCATTGAAAACCCTCCTCCACCAATTTTTGTTAAGGGAATCCGCGGTTTTCTTGGTCATACGGGTTTCTATTGGCGGTTCATCAAGGATTTCTCTAAAATCTCTAAACCATTGTGCAATCTATTAGAGAAAGATATCTCTTTCAAGTTTGATGATGAGTGTCTAGCTGCTTTTGAGAGCTTAAAGAAGAGCTTGATCATGGCACCTATCATAACTACACTAGATTGGAATGAGCATTTGAAATATTGTGCAATGCGAGTGGCTATGCAGTTGGAGCGGTTCTTGGCCAAAGGAAAAACACTGTATTTCATGTGGTCTATTATGCTAGCAAGACCCTCAATGGTGCTCAACTGAGCTACACCACAACTGAGAAAGAGCTATTGGCCATTGTCTATGATTTTGAGAAGTTTAGATCTTATTTTCTTGGGTCGAAGGTGACAGTCTTCACTAATCACGTTGTTATTGGCTATCTCGTCTCGAAGAAGGACCCGAAGCCTAGATTGATTAGATGGGTTCTTTTACTACAAGAGTTTGAACTGGAGATTAAGGATAGAAAAGGTACTGAGAATCAGGTTGTTGATCATCTCTCTCGTTTAGAAGATCCAGGTACAATTTAACATGACAAGACATTGATAAATGAGTCTTTTCCTGATGAGCAGTTGTTTGGGGCGCAAGAAGAAGAATCGTGGTTCGCAGACATTGTAAACTATCTTGTGAGCAACATTATGCCCTCGGACTTAACTTATGCTCAAAGGAAGAAGTTTCCTCATGACGTGAAGTGGTACATGTGGGACGAGCCATTCTTATTTCAGCAATGAGCTGACCAAATTGTCAGGAGATGTATTCCGTACAGTGAGACGGAGGGTCTCTTGCGAGACTGCCATTTAACTGTTCATGGAGGCCACTATATTAGAGAAAAGACAGCAGCTCGTATCCTTCAAGCAGGATTCTTCTGGACTACATTGTTTAAGGATTCGCATTGGTTCATTTTGAAGTGTGATCGCTGCCAGCGTGTTGGTAATGTGTCAAAGAAGGATGAGATGCCTCTTAATGTGCTTCTCGAGGTAGAGGTCTTCGATGTTTGCGGAATTGACTTCATGGGGCCATTTGTCTGATCGTGCAACAATCAGTATATCTTGCTGGTAGCAGATTATATTTAAAAATGGGTGAAAGTTATAGCTTTGCCAATAAATGATGTGAAGGTAGTGCTCAATTTTCTTCACAAGCAGATATTCACAAGATTCGGAACTCCAAGAGTCAAAATCAGTGACGAGGGGTCGCATTTATGCAATCACAAGTTCACTGCTATGATGCAGAGATATATGTGAATCATCACATTACTACACCTTACCATCGTCAGACTAATGGTCAAGCTGATGTGTCTAACAGAGAGATCAAGCGAATTCTGGAGAAAGTTGTATGTCCATCAAGAAAGGCTTGGATTTTGAAGTTAGATTAAGCTGTATGGGCATTTCGAACAACATTCAAGACTTCGCTAAGAATATCACTATTTTCATTGGTTTATGGTAAAGGATGTCATTTGCCTGTGGAGCTAGAGTACAAGGCATATTGGGATTTGAAGAAACTAAACCTTGATCTTACTGCAACTGGTAAGAAAAGGATGCTTCAATCGAATGAACTGGACGAGTTCCAACTTCAAGCGTGTGAGAACAATAAAATCTACAAGGAGAAAGTAAAGAGATGGCACTATAGGGGTCTAGTGCTCAAATCATTTGTGTCGGGGCAACAAGTTCTTTTATTCAACTCTCGTCTCAGTCTTTTTCCTAGAAAATTGAATTCGAGATGGTCAGAGCCGTTTGGTGTCAAAACCATGTTTCCACATGGAGCGGTGGAAATTTTTAAGAATGATCCGGGCCAGGCCTTCAAGGTGAATGGACAGCGTTTGAAGCGTTACTATGGAGATATGGAAAACCGTGAGGTCGTTAGTGTCGTTTTATTATCAAATTGATCTCGGAATTCTACATCAAGATAGCGACGTAAGCCAAACGCTTCTTGGAAGGCAACCCATATTCGTTGTACATTAGTAGTTGAGAAAAAAAGAAGGAAGGAAAAGAATTAGAAGAAATTACAAAAAAAATCATAAAAACAGGGCAAATTTTCCTGGAGCACGGCGCGCCCGCGCCGAAATAGCAGGAAGTGAGCGCGCCCGCGTTCCCAAGTGGGGTTGTCGCGCTGGTGCCCAGAAAAAGAAAAAAAATAGAAAATTTGAAAAAAACACAAAAAGTAGTTTATACCTCTTTCTCAACCCCGATTTTTAACCCTAATTTTCCCGTACTCTAATACTTCCACTAACCTACAATCACTACCCTATAACCCTAATCTAATTATAATTCTCTATATATACATACACCTATATACATCCATTTCCACTTTACTTTAATTCTATCAAACCCTAAATCTCTCTACACATCTCTTTTATCTCAATTAACTTATTCCAATGGCATCAAAGAGAGTCTGCACTCAAGGAAGCAGTAGCATTAACCCCGCCTCTACCGATACTTTGAATGTTGGGGGTACAAGGCCTAAGCAGATAGCGAAAGAGAGGGGTTTTCTACCTTCTGGTAAGGATGGTAAGCTTCTCGAGATGATCTTGGAGATGGGATGGGTTTCGTTTTGTGAAGCACCCGAGGCTGTGCCGATGAGTATCGTTCATGATATATATGTGAACATAAAAGCTGATAAGAATGGGTATTCAGTGGTGCGTGGGTTGTTAGTGGACTACAACCTGGAGGCTATTCGTACGGTTATCAACCAACCTGTGAGGAAGCCAATTCAGGAGGAGTGGGTTAATAAGACGGGGGAGGACTTTGATTTGGATTTGATTGTGGCTACGCTGTGTATCCCCAAGACACAATGGAAGTTCAAGAGGGGATCGAACGAGTATCACAATTATCCTGCTTCATGCATGAACAGGTTTTCTCGTACTTGTAATGCCTTTATTTGTGCGAATATCATGCCTTCTTTACATGTACATGATGTGACTGTAGATCGTGCGAAGTTGTTGTGGGAGATTTTGCAGGGAGATTATGTAGATCTCGGTTCTGTTATTCATCAGGGTATTTTGCGGTTATTGCGTGGAGGCACTATAGGTTTTATCCCTTATGCCTTGATTGTGACCAAGCTTTGTGTTGTGGTGGGTGATCATTGGCCCGCACACGAGCAACGTCAGTTACAGAGCACCCCCATCGACAGTTCTACGATCTTAAGCATACAGGAGTAGTTTTGTGGGAAGGCTAACGAAAAAGGACTTGGGTACACCTATGATCATTTATCGGGTGGCCAGCCAGCCGATCAGATGAATGCTGGTGGTTCGACTGAAGTATACAGAGCAGCGTGGAGATATCAGATTGGGGAGGCTAGTTCTTTGTAGCAGCAGCAGCCGCAGGAGACAAAGAATAGTGTTGGTTTAGGTTCGACGTAGTATAGGCATTTGACGAGGCAGATGGATGCGATGTATGAGTCGCATAGCAGGTTTGCGCATGATCTTACTCAGGCATTGGGTACAACTTTTCGAGCCACGAAGGTTGACATACAGTGGCCAGTTTTTGGAGAGGATTCCGTGTACCCGCCTTTTGACACTCCACCCGCGGAGGGTGATGATCCTTCTTCTTCCGAGTAGGTATGCATTGATTCCTTATTATTACCCTCACTAAGGAAAGTGAAATATTTAAGTTTGCGGGTGATAGGTAAGGAATATTTATGTGTGAGTCCATATAGATACATATTCATGATAGTTTAGTTCATATAGTCTGCATATTTTTCATGTAGTTAATTTTTTTGTGCTTTTGTTTTTTGTATTTATTATCATGTTAGTATGTTGCATATAGTTGCATTGCATTATATCATGATCCCTTAGGTTGCTTTTCCGATTAATTTATGATGTTGATTCGAGTGTAGTGATGCCGTATAGAGGAATGTTATGTCCTAACAAATTGATTTGCATGCTCGAAACAAGAAAATTTTCACTAAGTCTTATAGGTTGCTTGAGTTCTAGATCATGATCATGAATTGTTTTTTTGTCGAGGTTTAATCACTTGTTTATGTCTATAATATATGCTATTCTCTTAGTGACAAAATAACATGGATTATTTTTAGATTGGAGAAAAATATTGGATATCAATGCTAGTTATGGGTAGGTGTCAAATGGCTAGTAGCCGACTCATATTTATATGAGTAGTCTAAGGTTGAGCGAGATGGAGCGAAACACACTCGTTCAGAACATGAAAAAAGAAAAAAAAGAAAAGAAAAAGAAAAAGAAAAAAAAACATGTGTTATGCATAATTGATCACGGGTGGGCTCTTTAATACTCGAGTTATTAAGTTCTAGGGGACCTTGTGCCTGGTAACATAAGGCTTTTATAGTCTGGAATCCGCTAACCTAATGCTCGCTACATGGGTATTATTGCATATGTCTTTTGTGGACCTCACTCATTACACGATCAAATAAGCATATATGTGTTTTGTTATGTGTTAGCAATAAAAGTATGAATCCTTATATGACTATGATAAAATTGAAGTGTTGTCAGTCATTTTGTGTTTATCGTTTATTTTGTTTATAAACTCGTGATTGTTTCGATGATACGATAAGTTATGGTTATTGATCTAGTTTCGAGAGTATATATGTTAAGCAATTGCACACACACGTTTCTGGCTTGTGAGTTGATTTGTAAGATTTGATTGAGCTTTTTGCGAATAATTGTATTCATTGAGATGTTGCTTATTGATTGGTTTAGTTATTCTGAGGGGATCATTGCATTCATGTTAGTTGCATTCACGCAATTTTTATTTCTTGTTTTGAGTCTGTTATGCTTGAGGACAAGCATCGATTCAAGTTTGGGGGTGTGATAAGTGGCATTTATATCCACTTAGAACTCTTCATAAAGGCTCGAATTGGTGTTTTATACTCAAGTTATTTGTGTTTTTGATGTGTTTTTGTAGTGTTTTACATTTCAGGGTATATTTGGAAGAAGGAATAGATTTTGCATGTTTTATGCTTAAAAGAGTGTTAGGATGGAACCTTGGTCGATAGCGCGCAAGAAACCAGCCGCGCTTGTCTTGGGAGCGGCCACGCCCATTTGGAAGAAACTCCGGTCAGTCGCGCTGGTCTTGAGGGCGGTCGTGCCAGGTTGATTTTGAGGAATCCTGATTCTATTATAAGATTGATTTGCTGGCTCCTGATCTGTTGGGATGGTATTTAAAGATTTTTAAAAGACGTTACTCATATAGAAGAGGAAGGAGAGAGCAGCAAGAAGACCTAATGGCACAATACAACAAAGGAGAAGAAGATCTTTATTTTACTTGTGATTTTTTGCTTAAGTTGTAACGTTGGATGCTTGTTTTCTTTGTTGTTTGAACCTAATACTCTTGTTAACATACTTTGTTATTACTATTCAGTTTATAAAGACCTAGTTTATCTTACTTATTTACCATGCTTTCATTGGAACCCATGGTGAGGATGAGTTCGTTTATGAACTATCATTGTCATGGGGTTCTAACGGATTTACTTATGGATTTCTATAGTTAATTGTTTTGACACCTAAGTGTGTGGTGATTGTATGATATCCTAGTATTGGTTGTGCGTATTCGTCTTATGTGCATCGCGAAGATATAAGATAGTCTATTAATTTCTATTGAAGAGAAAGTCAAAAATAGAGATTTAGAACTTGCCATCCTAGCATAGGTTCATGTATTTATTATGCATGATTCGTAGGTCATTTTAACCATCTTACTTGCCCTATGTAATCATGATAGATAACTTGTTCATTAAACTTTTATGTTGTCAAATTCTATAGACATATAGGGTCTTACAATAATTGATGTCTATTCAGCTTCTATCTCTTTTGTGGATGTCTGGTAGTAGGGTGTTCGTACAATAAAAGTTGACGTTTACTAGTTTCATGTTATCTGATTAGTTGTTATCACCATTGCATGCTAAGGTTAAGAACAATGACTTTGAATGAAGTATTTAATTAAGTTAGAATCCCATATTTGTCTTATATAGTTATTTCAATCACTTTTATTCTTAGTTAATTGCATGTTAGTTAAATCTTAGTTATAACATCTTAACTTGTTATTGTCTTAGCATTGAGCGATAGTCATACCATTGTTGCATAGGTGCATAATCTTACGTGAACTAAAAAGAGTCTTTGTGGGTACGAATATGATTTATATTTTGTACTACTTGTGAATGTGTGTACTTGCATGTAATTTTAACGCGTGTTTTCGCCCTAAAAGTCATCACACAATCATCCAATCATCTGAAACCTATATTAACTCGATAATCCAATAAACCACATTATAGATCCCAACATTCTTACAAACAAAAGTTATAGGATTAGAAACGATATACAATGTGTAACATCTGTTATTATAAACCAAATGTACATTTCAGGACCTTACACAACAACTCACAACCTCTACATAAAGTTGTAGTGATTTATAATAATAAATGGAACCTATCTAAATACTATGTCCCACCTGAGATAAAGTTGCGAGGAGTTCACAGAAAGCTTATGTGTTTTTCATGAGTTGTAGTCTGGTCATATGTTCTGTTATGACATTTAAAAGAAAGTAATAGTGAGAAGTAACGCTTAGCAATAATAGAAAATAGTTGAAAGTGACTGTTAATGTAAATAATACTTCCATAGTTTTTTGTATAATAGAAAGTTTGAAATCTAAGTGGTATACACATTTCTCTTTAGATCAATTATGATATGAATGTATATCAAAATATCTTTCCGAAACTCTCTATAGTATTATATACTCAAAAGAATAGCTTACTTGGTGATATACACCTTGTAACACCCCCAGATCCGGGGTCGGGGATCCGGGTCGTCACGGTCTTTCTTTCCACAATATCACTTCACTTAATTAATAATAATAACCTTATGTTGTGACCCCACACTAACACACACCACAACCCGTTATAGTCTCAGAGATGAAATTTAAATAAGTACAAGTCTTTGAATCCACAATTTAAAAGTTATTACAACCCAAAATGATTACTTGATAAATTTATAGTTAATTGCCATTATCTGCCACAAGTTATAATTATACATAATTTGATTCTCAAAAATAGAATGCCTGATCTACCAATAGATCTACCTCTGCAGCTATAGCAGCCACAACATCATCGGGAAGACGCGGGATGCTTCCCACGCGCTTGCGCTGGGTCTGCTGGAGTCTGGCCATCTTTCCTAACTGTTGTTGTGTGATGAAGAAATAAAGCAAGAGTGAGCCTTACAGCTCGCAAGATAATACATAGTGATAACAATAATATAAGTATCTAAATGGATACTTACTAGAATCTTTATCGTGAGTAAGGTAATTACTTACTGGATATAAGTTTTAAAAGAAGATGAAGTTACCAATTACTTCACTATACTTATACCATTTTTAGAAATCTACTTGAACTACTACTGTTCGAAGTATAATAAGATTCACGAGGTCATCCCATAGATGAGACCACAAATAAAACTTGAAAATATTTGATCTTTGAAATATTTTGAAAAGAGATGAAGTTACGAGATACTTCATTCAATGGATACACCAGTAAAAATGTTTGACCCTGTCAATGCTTCGGCAACCACCCATTAGTAGCCTTTCAATCGAAATGCTACGGGTAGTGTTGCAGAATTATCCAAATGGATGATGAACTCATTACGGGAGTTTACCGCGCCAGGAAGACCACTTACGATGATCAGTCGTAGTAGTACAACCCCACCATTTTCTAGATGTAGAGGAGAACCTGTCGGATTTACTTGTCAACCGAACACTGAACTCCTAAGGAATGGACCGCCTTAGCGGAACTTCCAGGCCATTTGGGCCAATATAATAAGGCTGGGCCGGCGCTACTCGACCACTTACGCCACTCCTAGTTCAGATGAAATCCATGACTCTGAAACGTAAAGCTCGTTTCCCCCTTTCCCCAAGTAGAAACTTGTTGATACGGCTCCACCAAGAAGTCGTATCTAGTTGGAAAGGAAAACTCACCGATATTTCCCAGGCGATGCCTGTTAATGGATTAACTTGTTCCAAGAATTTTACTTCCCGAATATTGGGTAAGTAATCAAAAACTCTTTTACCAAGACAGCAACCTTGTTGCGAATATAAAACACACCACCGAGCCGGATCCCCCATGTTTTGAGCGAGTATTTAAATCCCCTTTTTAAAAAGGAAGATCTTAAATATAAAAATAGTTTTGGGATCCGCTCTCACTTTTGAAAATCATTTTAAAGACTCGAAAACACTTTAAAGAGTGTTTGGAGTAAAACTGATTTAATGAAGTAAATCAGTCCCCAGAATATTTAGAAAATGACTGAATATTATTATTTAAATAATATTCCCATAAAGAATAATCTTTATAAAAATAATTGAAGTAGAAGTATTAAAACTTATACTTAAAACGAGTATTAAATAACCAAAGATATACTTATATGAAAGTATTATCTTTATTTGAATAATCGAAAATAAGTTTGATTATTAACACCTTATTCTTTAATAAAATAAAGAATATATTTCAGCAAATAATCGGAGTCATAGATCCTCAAATGAATATTCAAATAATATTCATTAAATAATATAAACTGAGTCATAAGCCTTCGAATGAATATTCAAATAATATTCAATAATAACATAAAGAGTCATAAGCCCTCGAATGAATATTCAAATAATATTCAGATAAATAAATAAAAGGAGTCATACGCCCTCGAATGAATATTCAAAATAATATTCAATAATAAAATAAAGGAGTCATACGCCCTCGAATGAATATTCAAAATAATATTCAATAATAAAATAAAGTTAAAGATATCGAATAAACCTTATTCGATTAATAGTTTTGAAAACTATGACCATATATATATATAAATATATATATATATATATCCATATCCATATATACAAAATCTACTCGAGATCCTCGACTCCCGGTTTTAGAAAATATTTTCACCTTTGGGTCCCTATACTAAGGGTATATGCAAGTTACCGCTATCCTCTAGCATAGGTATTATCAACTGAACCAACAGATATATATTTCAAGAATATGAAACAGGCATGCATATATACCATATCACATGCTACAATATATCGCATCATTTGCTAATTATCCAACATGCATCTATCGCAAGATAATGCAAATACATATATTCATCACAACAACAGTATAACGGATAGAATACTTGCCTGAGCGACTGGGGGTTACGAATGGCTCGGGACGAGTCTGGTAACCTATAAGCAACAAGTAAGTTGGAATTAATACCAAAGTCACTTGTAAATCTATACTTTAACTAACTTAGACTCTAACGCTTGTTTTGCGCTCACTGATTCGCTTAAGTCACTCGGGTACCCTCGGCTCCACCATTTTTAATAATTTAACCTTTACGAGTTTTAAAGCGATTCCTTCGCGAGTGACTTACCAACTGCCTAAAACACTTACCATAAATGTTTCATGCATTAATTAACCCTTTTCGGTCTTTAACCTACATTTCAAAGTAAGGCGAGGGGAAAAAGTTTCGTCCGCGAAATGCCGTTACTTGAAACGGTCGTTTCTCCTAAACCGTTCATCGGAATCAAACGAACCACATATCAAAACGAAGCTCGTAACATGAACTATCTAAACATGACAATGGTCAAAACCTAGCAGTGAGTTCAAGGGTTCTGATGTTAAGAACAAAAACAGTCTACGGTAAATCGGACATTACGACGGCTATGTTTACGCGATTTCCCAAATTTAAACCACTCGATACCAACCACAAATCAACCCCAAATCAATCATACAACCAATATCCATCCTTATCACATCATAACAACCCCAACAAATCCATATTAACCATTTATACTTATTCCTCACATGAACTAAAAGCTTTACTTAGGTTCTTTAACTAATTACCAAGATTTACAACTCCAACAATACAACAAAACCAACTAATCTCTACAAACTCAACCAAACTTCAACCAATCAAGCATCATGCCTCACATATGCTATATCAAACACATTCAATCCTAATTACTCAAAACTAAAGCTAGGGTTTGTAGTTTATACCTTCCTTGGAGAGTGGAGAATCAAGAGAATGGCTTGGAATCACCCTTAAAGTCCTTATCCAAGCTTAATCTAAACAAAACTTCAAGAACACAAATTTTAGTTCTTGAAAACACTATTCACCATCTTCTTTCATGATTTATAGAAAAAGATTGGCTTGGAATTAGAAGCTTAAACTTATAGGAAGTATGTAACTATCCATGGGGAAGCTTAGATAATTACCTTGCTAAATAGTAAGTGGAGGAGCTTGGACTTCCATTTTCTAAGAAAAGCACCCGAGAGCTTCAAGGAGAAGAAGAGAGATTTTTTTGTGTTTTGTGATTTGTTTTGCTTGGTTGCTAGATTTTTGTTTTGTTTTAGGCCAATTACCCATTTACCCTTGATTTTGTGTGGTTAACAATCCACCACATTTCCTTCCCTTCTATGTCATGCTTGCATCACTTTGCTATGTCATCCTCCCTTCCTTGTCCTCTTCTCATTGGTTGGGTGACATCACTTCCTCTAATCCCTTTGCTTAACTTCCTAATTGTTTGCCTAATGACCGCTGATCTGTTATACGGTTCGCTTAACTTTCGTTTTCATTTATCGTTTGAAGGATCATACCCGGGATCTTATTACTTAGGTTCCCTTAACCTTTCTCAATACATTGTATTCCTTTTATGATCCTCTCTTATAATCCTTTAATTTAAATCCTTTTTATCCTGTTACCTTATACTCAATTCTCTCCGTATCTAGTGGATTTCCGGGAAAAATCAAAGTGTTCGGAATTGGATTCTGACGATCTTTACATACACTTATATCCCATATAAAGTACTAATAAAATCTCAGAATATCCATATCAGACTCCCTACATAGTGTGGCATGAAAAGTTTTCTCGTTCAGCAAAAACACTATTCATAAGGGTTTCAAAATTTCTCAAAAATTGGGGTTATTACAGTCTCCCCTCCTTAAAAGGATTCCGTCCCGGAATCAGATAGAAAACAAATGGGGATACTTTCTTAGCATTACACTTTCTAACTCTCGAGTCAATTTTCCCACATTGTGGTTCTACCACCAAACTCTGCCTAGTTTGATAATCCTTCTCCTAAGCACTTGTTCCTTTTCACTCTATAACCCTTCCTGGTTGCTCCATATAGGTTACGTCGGGTTGCATATCTATGCGCTCATATGCCTCTATTTATCTGGCATCTGAATTACACTTCCTTAACATTGATACGTGAAACACGTTACGACCTGCTACATGTTCGGGGTTAGGGCTAGCTCATATGCTAACTTCCCAAACGTCTTAATATATCCAAGGGTCCAACAAATTGTAGTCTTAGCTTTCCTTTCTTTCTGAACCTCATCAATCCTTTTTCAAGGGTTTCCAAGGGGATACCTATAACATTACTAGGCCCCCTATTTCATACTCTTTGTCCTTTTTGAGTCAAATCAGCATACCTCTTATGTCCATCTTGGGTTACTACCAGCCGTCCTCCGATTAGATCTATTATATCCCTGGTCCTTTGGACTACTGCGGGTCCGAGCATCTTGCGCTCTACAACTTCATCCTAACATAAGGGAGATCGACATTATCTTCCCTCAAGGATCTCATAAGGTGACACCTCGATAATGACATATGATCTATTGTCGTAAGATAACTCAATCCGAATTAAGTGATCATTCCAAATTCTTTCAAGTTTATTGCACAGACTCTCATCATAGCTTCCAATCATTAGAACTTTTGCTTCTCAATACCCATTCTTTTCCAGTTCGTAATCGCTACTACCTTCCGTTCCTAATATTGTACGGGTTATACTTTTGCTTGTTAGCGTTCTATAACCTTTTAATAACCACGTCAACCTTAGTATCACGAATGTGTTCCCATTCCGCATACTACCACCACTTTATTACTCCTTTTTCAGTTGTTTCTGTTTTCCAAAGTTTGATTAATCATATAGAAGTAAAGGAATTTGTTGAGAGATCACTATGATCATGAACACTTGTTATATCGCATAGTTAGTACAGAAGGTGGCCAGCCTTCAGTACTTGACAAGCAATTAAACAATAGCTGGTATCCTACTCGGCTTCTATCACACAGATAGATAGTCATTCGGCAATACCTCCCCTTCTGGAAGGGTTGTTCTTCTCAGCTTATATGAAATGAAAAGAAGAGAAAAGAACAAATTGAAGAGAATTGTATATATGAAAAGAAAAAAAAATATATACTGTCACCAAATATCTGGCTTGGAACCTACCTCTGAACTATAGAGGTCTGTCATAGGAGAACGAAACATATATATTTATATCAACATCAAGTGTTATAGCATCGTATTTCACATGCCTAAATATTTTTGCCATTCCGTCCATCATTCTATGGACCCATGCTCTTCCTCGAGCTTAAACACAATCACCTTTGAAACTCCCTCGACATCGAAAATCGAATTTGGGATCTCATTCTATATATCACCGTTACTAGAATTCTATGCTTGCACCGCAACCTTCCTCATATAGTAATACGACTCTCTTTTCATAAGAAGGAATAAATATTCAATTGGTAGATACTCTACTTAATTAGTCTATCAATGATAACTTATACATTACCACGACCCGATTAGTGGTACTCAATCTCAACATCCATTCCAATACAACTCTCATGGTTGTAATCAGCTCATTACTCACAGAATCATTGCTGCCTTACTATGGTCCACCACTGACCCACTGTAGTCATTTATTTTCCATGAAGTCTTAATAGCTAACCATACGGAGTCCATACATCTCGTATCAAATCCTTCTAAGGAGGTAACATAATCACCATTCCTGATTCATGAAGAACACTCATGATCCTGACATACATACATGACATGAAGCAGATAAAAGTGCAGAAGAGTTTCAATCAAAGCAACGATAGCAGGTTAATACCATTCTTAATCATACGCCCTAAATAGAAGAATTAACTCAAGGGTTCATCTAGTCCTTTTTGAAACATGGTCCTGGATTATTCTCAAGATAGGACCTTCTAAGATAAATAGCCTGTTCATGGCGATTACACGAATTAAACCTTTACCAACTACTATTACGGTTGGGTATTGCACAGTCATCAGAAGGAATGTCAATCTTCCAAACCATAATTCAACCTTCACATTTTTAACCATCATCACTGTATTCTTTTGGCACACGCGCCTATAATTATCCACTTGCCTTTAAAGTGTCGGCCACCTCTTTGGCCTTTCCTGATAGTAAAATTTCCTTACAGTCAATGTCACATTAACCACCTCCAAATAAATTTCTACCTTATTTCAATCACAGCTTATGTGAAAATGCTTTCCTTAAAATCTGATGAGTAAAAAAAAAATTCACCATTTTTCCATAAGTTATTGCCTCAGTCTTTAGAGGCTAATCACTTGTCATGACTGACTCTCAATCATACTTAGAACATCTTTTATCTTAGGTCCTAATTGCCCTGAACAATTTCGACCTTTACTGGTTCGATCCATACTTTCTCATGGTTTAACACGTGCCCCACTTGGCAACATTATAATTACGTCATATTTCCTTTATCAACATTTCTATTCTTGAGAATTTTGAATATTACCTTTCTCCTTGTAAAACCTCTAAGGTTATCCTTGAATCGTTCCTCCTGTATTCCCTAGATACAGGGCATATCAAAATACCATATACTAATACTAGAATCATTGTCTATATACTTTTGAAAAAAAAAATTCTCCACTGATTCTTTAAAGGTTGTTATTACCTTAATCCTTTCCAATTCATACTGTCAAATTTCATACTATCCCTATTAAGGGTGAAATGCCAACCTTTATGCATTCCCCTCGGATTCATTTTAAGTTACCGATGTTCTATCCTTAATTCCACCTTTGAAAAGGTACATGCATCCATCCATGGATAAATAAAGTCATATATCCCTGATAAGGGTATCTTATTCAATCATTCCCACCTCGATAGTATATTCCTAATTTCACAATAACATCTGTATACAAAATGAGGTTAATCAAAATGGCCTCCAAAAGATAACAACGGTTATCCGCTTTTCTTGCCTAATCTGGTAACGATGACATGGATGTTCTGGAATATATTGGTCGTGTTCAACGTGAACCTCTTCTTAATAATTCCTTATTTACTTTTGTTGTTTATCTCAACAGTCATCTCAATGTTGGGATATCTTTTATACCTGGCGTCTCCCTTTCTGGGTATCATGCCACCGGTCTTAGACTTCACATTCTTGAAGGTCACTTCCTTCATCCAATTTTCCTAGTTTCTTACTTTCTTGTCTCCTCAGTCTATCCGCGTCTCATTATCTATCCTTCGAATTATCTCAAGGTTTCCTCGAATCTTTCCAACTTACAGGGGATAAAATATATGTATCTCTTATACCTTCAACCATCAATTTAACTCATGGTGAATCACTCTCATCCGGACGATTACATACTTTTCTATTTCTATTTCTACGAGTCTTTAGGGTTTCCTCATACCCAACTCCCTTATCATTCCTCAAACTCTCTTGCCTTTATATTCCTTTCTCTTATCGTTATTTCATGAACCAACACAACATAAGCATTGATTTCAAACATCCCGTCATTCTGGATTCGTGTCTTCAGAATGAATCTTGATAACTTTTACAACTTAGATTTCATAATTCATCATACTCGTCTGCCTTTGTTCTGGCTCTTAAGCTTTTACACTATCTCCATAACCTTGGGAAGTACTTTCCTGAAAACAATTGACTGAACTTAAATCAGTTTATCATAACCTCTGGCTCCGTGCCTTTCTTGGTCTTTCACCAGCGGGTGGTCTCTCTCTTAGGAGGGTAAGTGACAAAACAGTCCTTTTGAGATTCGTCAATCATTTAGAATCTCAAATAATTCCTATATTTCCTTTAGCCAGGCTCTTGCCTCGATTGGGCCAGCTTGTTCCTTGGAACTCTGAGAGCTTAGCGACTTAGAGGTCCTGAAAGAATTTCACACCACATTGTTTCCTCAAGGTGGTGGTTGGGGATAATAGTCTAAGTTCTGTCTAGACAGGTCCATGAATTGCCGTATAGGAGTACCGTCTCGGGTCTCCTTTCCTTACTTGCCTTTCTATTTCCTTAGTATGAAATGTTTCATCCTACTCCCCATAATTGGGGTCATCTTATACGTTAAAATCCTCATTTTCCACTTCATTATGTTATGGGTTCCTTCTATCTTGATGGCGTCCTCCCTGACTATCACATTCAGGGTTTGCCCTTAATCTTATTCCTTGAACTATGACTTTCATCTAAGATCTCATCTTTAAGCTCTTGAACATTTAGAATCCAAATTCTATAGGAATACCTCATTATTCCCTTATCATCTTTCTCGGTATTAATCTCATATTTAATTGTTGGCTCTCTGCCTTCATTCATCACCTTTCTCTGGCACCGTATGCTCTTTTCCAATAATTCGGTCTCTATTGCAATCTCAAACAGCTTTTCGGTACCGGCTTCGGTTACCTTCACTACTATTTCCATTTTCTCAAAATCTCTTATAAACTCTCCAAAAGACATCATCATCTTGAGTCTCTCCTTTTTACTAAGGGCATCAGCCACCACATTGGCTTTCCCCGAATGATAAAGAATCTCCCAATCATTATTCTTGATTAGCTCTAACTGCCTCCTCTGGCATATGTTGAGCTCTTTCTACGTGAAAATGTACTAGAGCACTTATGGTTTGTGTAAATCTCGCACTTCTATCCATACAAGTAGTGCCTCCAATATTTAGGGCAAACCTATTGCCACGAGCCCAAGCTCATGGGTGGGGATATCGAATTTTATATTCCCTTAATTGTCTTGATGCAGATGCGATTATCTTGCTGTGCTAAGAAGCACCCTAATTCCTTACGCGAAGCGTCACTTACACATCACAAAATCTCCTTTTTCCATCCGGCAATGCCAGCATAGGGGCCATCACCAACCTCTGCTTCAGTTCTTGAAAGCTGTTCTCGCATTTCTCTGTCCATTCGAACTTCTCAGTCTTACGAGTAAGCCGCGTTAAAGGGGCTACTATCTTTACAAACTTGAACGAACCTCCGGTAGTGACCGGCCAATCCTACCTCTGGTAGTCGACCTAACCATGGTCATCAATTCATCAGTGGTCCTTTATCCAATCCTGTCAGGATCCTCCTTGGGATCCTCCTCAACAACTATCCCTTCTAGGACAACCTCCTCAACCGCTACATCTTCAATATCAGCATCATCCGGTCCTGCATTAGGACGCTCTATTGGATCCACAATCTGATCTCCGGTTAGTAATAAAACATCATCGCGCTGTTGCTCCTCAACCTCAGGGTTCGGAGTCCCGCTACCATCTACGATAACGAACTACGCTTCTATCACGATATTTATAAGGGTTCCCATAAGGGTTTTAACTGTCAGTGCTACGTTAGGTAGCCCGACTATAAACTTGGCAAGAGTTCTTATTATCTTAGTTAACTTATTATCTTAACGTCCCATCATCTCTGAGGTTTATAACGCTTAGCTCTGATACCATTTCTGTAACACCCCCAGATCCGGGGTCGGGGATCCGGGTCGTCACGGTCTTTCTTTCCACAATATCACTTCACTTAATTAATAATAATAACCTTATGCTGTGACCCCACACTAACACACACCACAACCCGTTATAGTCTCAGAGATGAAATTTAAATAAGTACAAGTCTTTGAATCCACAATTTAAAAGTTATTACAACCCAAAATGATTACTTGATAAATTTACAGTTAATTGCCATTATCTGCCATAAGTTATAATTATACATAATTTGATTCTCAAAAATAGAATGCCTGATCTACCAATAGATCTACCTCTGCAGCTATAGCAGCCACAACATCATCGGGAAGACGCGGGATGCTTCCCACGCGCTTGCGCTGGGTCTGCTGGAGTCTGGCCATCTTTCCTAACTGTTGTTGTGTGATGAAGAAATAAAGCAAGAGTGAGCCTTACAGCTCGCAAGATAATACATAGTGATAACAATAATATAAGTATCTAAATGGATACTTACTAGAATCTTTATCGTGAGTAAGGTAATTACTTACTGGATATAAGTTTTAAAAGAAGATGAAGTTACCAATTACTTCACTATACTTATACCATTTTTAGAAATCTACTTGAACTACTACTGTTCGAAGTATAATAAGATTCACGAGGTCATCCCATAGATGAGACCACAAATAAAACTTGAAAATATTTGATCTTTGAAATATTTTGAAAAGAGATGAAGTTACGAGATACTTCATTCAATGGATACACCAGTAAAAATGTTTGACCCTGTCAATGCTTCGGCAACCACCCATTAGTAGCCTTTCAATCGAAATGCTACGGGTAGTGTTGCAGAATTATCCAAATGGATGATGAACTCATTACGGGAGTTTACCGCGCCAGGAAGACCACTTACGATGATCAGTCGTAGTAGTACAACCCCACCATTTTCTACATGTAGAGGAGAACCTGTCGGATTTACTTGTCAACCGAACACTGAACTCCTAAGGAATGGACCGCCTTAGCGGAACTTCCAGGCCATTTGGGCCAATATAATAAGGCTGGGCTGGCGCTACTCGACCACTTACGCCACTCCTAGTTCAGATGAAATCCATGACTCTGAAACGTAAAGCTCGTTTCCCCCCTTTCCCCAAGTAGAAACTTGTTGATACGGCTCCACCAAGAAGTCGTATCTAGTTGGAAAGGAAAACTCACCGATATTTCCCAGGCGATGCCTGTTAATGGATTAACTTGTTCCAAGAATTTTACTTCCCGAATATTGGGTAAGTAATCAAAAACTCTTTTACCAAGACAGCAACCTTGTTGCGAATATAAAACACACCACCGAGCCGGATCCCCCATGTTTTGAGCGAGTATTTAAATCCCCTTTTTAAAAAGGAAGATCTTAAATATAAAAATAGTTTTGGGATCCGCTCTCACTTTTGAAAATCATTTTAAAGACTCGAAAACACTTTAAAGAGTGTTTGGAGTAAAACTGATTTAATGAAGTAAATCAGTCCCCAGAATATTTAGAAAATGACTGAATATTATTATTTAAATAATATTCCCATAAAGAATAATCTTTATAAAAATAATTGAAGTAGAAGTATTAAAACTTATACTTGAAACGAGTATTAAATAACCAAAGATATACTTATATGAAAGTATTATCTTTATTTGAATAATCGAAAATAAGTTTGATTATTAACACCTTATTCTTTAATAAAATAAAGAATATATTTCAGCAAATAATCGGAGTCATAGATCCTCAAATGAATATTCAAATAATATTCATTAAATAATATAAACTGAGTCATAAGCCTTCGAATGAATATTCAAATAATATTCAATAATAACATAAAGAGTCATAAGCCCTCGAATGAATATTCAAATAATATTCAGATAAATAAATAAAAGGAGTCATACGCCCTCGAATGAATATTCAAAATAATATTCAATAATAAAATAAAGGAGTCATACGCCCTCGAATGAATATTCAATAATAAAATAAAGTTAAAGCTATCGAATAAACCTTATTCGATTAATAGTTTTGAAAACTATGACCATATATATATAAATATATATATATATATCCATATCCATATATACAAAATCTACTCGGGATCCTCGACTCCCGGTTTTAGAAAATATTTTCACCTTTGGGTCCCTATACTAAGGGTATATGCAAGTTACCGCTATCCTCTAGCATAGGTATTATCAACTGAACCAACAGATATATATTTCAAGAATATGAAACAGGCATGCATATATACCATATCACATGCTACAATATATCGCATCATTTGCTAATTATCCAACATGCATCTATCGCAAGATAATGCAAATACATATATTCATCACAACAACAGTATAACGGATAGAATACTTGCCTGAGCGACTGGGGGTTACGAATGGCTCGGGACGAGTCTGGTAACCTATAAGCAACAAGTAAGTTGGAATTAATACCAAAGTCACTTGTAAATCTATACTTTAACTAACTTAGACTCTAACGCTTGTTTTGCGCTCACTGATTCGCTTAAGTCACTCAGGTACCCTCGGCTCCACCATTTTTAATAATTTAACCTTTACGAGTTTTAAAGCGATTCCTTCGCGAGTGACTTACCAACTGCCTAAAACACTTACCATAAATGTTTCATGCATTAATTAACCCTTTTCGGTCTTTAACCTACATTTCAAAGTAAGGCGAGGGGAAAAAGTTTCGTCCGCGAAACGCCGTTACTCGAAACGGTCGTTTCTCCTAAACCGTTCATCGGAATCAAACGAACCACATATCAAAACGAAGCTCGTAACATGAACTATCTAAACATGACAATGGTCAAAACCTAGCAGTGAGTTCAAGGGTTCTGATGTTAAGAACAAAAACAGTCTACGGTAAATCGAACATTACGACGGCTATGTTTACGCGATTTCCCAAATTTAAACCACTCGATACCAACCACAAATCAACCCCAAATCAATCATACAACCAATATCCATCCTTATCACATCATAACAACCCCAACAAATCCATATTAACCATTTATACTTATTCCTCACATGAACTAAAAGCTTTACTTAGGTTCTTTAACTAATTACCAAGATTTACAACTCCAACAATACAACAAAACCAACTAATCTCTACAAACTCAACCAAACTTCAACCAATCAAGCATCATGCCTCACATATGCTATATCAAACACATTCAATCCTAATTACTCAAAACTAAAGCTAGGGTTTGTAGTTTATACCTTCCTTGGAGAGTGGAGAATCAAGAGAATGGCTTGGAATCACCCTTAAAGTCCTTATCCAAGCTTAATCTAAACAAAACTTCAAGAACACAAATTTTAGTTCTTGAAAACACTATTCACCATCTTCTTTCATGATTTATAGAAAAAGATTGGCTTGGAATTAGAAGCTTAAACTTATAGGAAGTATGTAACTATCCATGGGGAAGCTTAGATAATTACCTTGCTAAATAGTAAGTGGAGGAGCTTGGACTTCCATTTTCTAAGAAAAGCACCCGAGAGCTTCAAGGAGAAGAAGAGAGATTTTTTTGTGTTTTGTGATTTGTTTTGCTTGGTTGCTAGATTTTTGTTTTGTTTTAGGCCAATTACCCATTTACCCTTGATTTTGTGTGGTTAACAATCCACCACATTTCCTTCCCTTCTATGTCATGCTTGCATCACTTTGCTATGTCATCCTCCCTTCCTTGTCCTCTTCTCATTGGTTGGGTGACATCACTTCCTCTAATCCCTTTGCTTAACTTCCTAATTGTTTGCCTAATGACCGCTGATCTGTTATACGGTTCGCTTAACTTTCGTTTTCATTTATCGTTTGAAGGATCATACCCGGGATCTTATTACTTAGGTTCCCTTAACCTTTCTCAATACATTGTATTCCTTTTATGATCCTCTCTTATAATCCTTTAATTTAAATCCTTTTTATCCTGTTACCTTATACTCAATTCTCTCCGTATCTAGTAGATTTCCGGGAAAAATCAAAGTGTTCGGAATTGGATTCTGACGATCTTTACATACACTTATATCCCATATAAAGTACTAATAAAATCTCAGAATATCTATATCAGAACCCCTACATAGTGTGGCATGAAAAGTTTTCTCGTTCAGCAAAAACACTATTCATAAGGGTTTCAAAATTTCTCAAAAATTGGGGTTATTACACACCTTCTCATTTTAATTCATATCAAAAAAAATTTATATAAAAATATATTGATAATACTCTCGATAAAGAAGCGCCTTGGATTTAGTTACAGTATTGCATAACAATTTCAATTGGAAGAATATTATATTCAATGGAGCCCTTTCTAAGCGATGAACAATCATATAACAGAAATATCTATAGTTTTCTACTAGTAGAGGGACGACTTCCTTACTCTCGGTTGTCACGCTGGCCGCATTCAGGATTTATATGCTTCCCCTTTCTCCTGGGTATACTTTGCATACTTCGCATGTCCATCAGTATACATGGTACCTTCTCATGCGAAAATAATTAGAAATCTCCCCAGTACATAAAGTACTAGATTCTACCCCTCATTGTCCCTTAAAAATCCTATCATATATCTGGAGCTTATATTGTTCCTCCAGCATTCTGCATTTTGTTATGTATTTACCGATATATATACATACTTCCGAGAATTTTTGGAGGAAGTATTATCATAATGTGAGTTGACCGTTGTCAATAGATAAATATTTAAGGGTGGCTTTCTTTTGACACTATAGTCAAAATAAGTGAAATACGTCGAAATAATATTTTTCGAACTTTTGTAGATATTAGATTAATTTTTTAAAACTCGTAAAAATTTTCGAAATAATATTTTTTGGTTTCTAAATCAATTAAAAACCTTTATTAAATATTTTGATATTTAAAGTAGTTATTAAATAATAATGCTAGAATAATTTCCCTTTAAATGAATATTTAAAATAATATTCCTCAGTAAAATAATATTTGATAATGAATAACGTTTGTTTCCCGAAATAATATTTTTGGTAAACCTTTGATAAAATAACTTAGTATTATTTATTAAATCGTAAAGGAACATCGAGTCCTTGAAAATATTTAAATTATTATTCAAAATAGGTATAAATAAGTATAATAACCTCTGTATTTTTAATAACCTTTATCGATCGACTCTCAGTCTAAAATCTAATGTAGTACGCTACTCGCTAGCGTTATTCATTTTTACAGCCGGTATAACTCTTATACCAAATAATCAACATTCGACTAAAGCATTTTACCTTAACTCGTAAACCAAAATATCTCTTATACAAAAATCATTAACATAATGTATGATTAATTATATATCACAATTTATAAAACATCATAATTGTTATTCCCAAATAATCTAACAAAGAATTACATAAGGGGGGTTGAATGTAATTCTGGCTACTTTTTCAATTTTAAGAACAATTCTACTATGACTATATAATTGTGTTTGATTTAGCTATGGTGCGGAACGAAAGTATTGATGAAATCAAAATATAAAGTAATCAAATACAAGTATTTAAAAACTTTTTATAAGATTAAACTTTTCCATTAGAGATATATATTAAGTAGAGAACTCTGTGTTACAATATTGTACACAGCTGCTTACAAGTTGAACTACAAGAACATAGAAATTCTTTACAGATTTTGCTTTTTCTATTTCTCTGTTAATATCTTACTAACTTGGATGAAGTTCTACATGCTACATTTGGTGTATATATCACCAAGTTACATGATAAAAAGACAAACAAATAAGACAAAAATGTTTATAGTATAATTCTCATGCTACTTCATTTCTCAATCCGGCATCTTTGAATATCTTCAGTTTTGCATGGAAATGGAAATGCTTCTTTGTTCTCTAAAACCTGTAATTAGGCTGCCACATTCCATTTGCATACAATCAACGCATGTGACTGTCAAGTCACTATCAACTGCTCTTTTGAATTTATTCATCCGTTGAAACTCAGATTGATCATCCGTTGAAACTTTGTGGGATCATCAGTTGAGAGTCTAGTTGATCATCCATTGAGACTTTAGCTGATCATCCGTTGAAGCTTAGTGAAACATCCGTTGAGACTGTCTTCATGGAAGTTAACTTTACTTCATTTATACAAGATTACAAGGCATCTAATATTTACAATTAACCCAACTATCTTGCATATCAATCTAGTAGTCAACATGACTTAAACATTCTATAACATCTAGTTCACTAAGGCATTATAATATGCAGAAATGTGCTACTAATCTTATTGTGACATAAGATACTCTTTCAACGGATGTTGAAGTGATCATCCGTTCAAAGCTACAAATACACTAAATAATATCTACTAAGTGTTTTGTTTAACTTATCATCAAGTTCACAACATATTCTTAACAATCTCCCCTAATTTATGTCTACTGGATTTGTAGACATAAATTAAGAGAAACTTGATGATAACAAAACACCCTTTGAATACAGGTTGAATTATAGTAGAGAGTCTCACATGCCATTTTCAAGGTGCTCCTCTAGAATGAGCAAATTTAGCTTATTTCCTTGACTGTATGAACTTCTTTCCCAACTTCACATTGTTTTCCTAAATCTGGAATTTGAGTTACCTGCAGAACTCAGATTCAGCTTCATTTTTCTGATTGGATCAATTCTTGCATCTCCATGAGAGTTTCATTGCTTGAAATCTTTAGCTGATCTTTCAATCTGAAGAATCTTCTGATGCATTTTTCATCTTTGAATTCCAATATCCAGTAAGGCCTCAAATGCACCCTATCTCCTGTAAAAGGAATTGTTAATACTCTTGGGAGTGCATTTGGTCCTCTCCAGCTATTCCTTATCTCCTAAATTTTCTTTAGTACCATTGTCTTGGCAACTATGTTAAACCCAAATTTCTTCTTGATTGAGTAGAAGATAGTCACCAAAGTAGAATAGCCTTCATTAAAAATTATATGAAGGGGCCAAGTCATCTCTCTTCCACCCTTGTACCTGAAGACTAATCTTTCTGGAAGATGTCAGTAAGCATTAATGGCTCTAACTTCATCTATCTCTTCCAGATAAAAATTTATGTCTGAGAATTCTTTAATGTCAGAAATGAAGAGTTGATCTTTCTTGTTGACAGTTGGTTTAGGTGTGGTCACTGATTTGGATTAAAGTTTGACAAGCTTGTCCTTCTTGATAGCTCTTTTCTTTGTCTTTCTTGGCTTCATAAGGATTGGAATGTTTAGATCAGGAAGAGGCAGGTTGTCCTAGTCTATAGGTTCATCCTTGGGAATCTACAGGTTCACCATGGAAAGTTATGTTAGGATCAACCTTGAATTAAACCTCCTTCAATATAGGTCTGGTTGGTTGACTTGAAGTAGTAGATTATATTGGCATGTATTCTTCCTTATCATCATTGATGTGACGCCCCCGACCTCGGGATGACCTCAAGAACCCGACACGGGGATGCCAACAAACTACAAACTCAATATATGTTTACGTAATCATAAACTTAATTAATATTCGTACAACATTTTCAATCTATAACAAATGTTTACGATACATCATAAGACCCTAACTGGGTACAAACATAAGTATATTACACTAATTTTATTCATTATCATACTACATACTTCTCGTCATCCACTAAAGTCTTAGTTCATCATATTTTTATCCTTTCCTGGACATCCATCTCTGAAATTCTTTCCTGTGAAAGCTAGTAACATAAAAGAGTGAGCTCATAAAGTTCAGTAAGCATATATCGTACATTTCAACTGAGTTTTATCTAGAAACCAGAGTTTAAAATCATCAAATAAAATAAATCAACTTTAAACAAGAGAGTCATCAAATCATCTTCTGCCAAATGGGCGCGGCCGCGTGCTAGATTAGCGTGGACGTGCTTGGTTTCTGGAATTCCACCGCGGCCGCACGCTAGATCAACGCAGGCGCGCTCAGCTTCTGAAGTTGGCCCTGCTATTTTCTGTTTTTCTGATTTTTTTTATGTTTTTCTCTTTTCTTCTTGCTTCCTCTACCTACTAATGTACAACATACTTGGGTTGCCTCCCAAGAAGCGCTTGTTTTACATCGTTAGCTCGACGTAGAAATGCGAGATCAAACGAACAATAAAATGGCACTAACCACCTCTCGGTTTGCCGTGTCACCATAGTAATGCTTCAACCTCTGACCATTTACCTTGAATGCTTGGCCCGGATCATTCTCAAATATCTCCACCGCTCCATGTGGAAACACAATTTTGATAACAAACGGCCCTGACCACCTTGACTTCAACTTTCCAGGAAAAAGATGGAGACAAGACTTAAATAAAAGAACTTGTTGCCCCGACATAAATGATTTGAGCACTAGACCCCTATCGTGCCAACTCTTGACTTTCTCCTTATACATTTTATTGTTTTCATAAGCTTGAAGTCGAAACTCGCCGAGTTCATTCAATTGAAGCATCCTCTTCTTTCCAGCTACATCCAAGTCCATATTCAACTTCTTCAAAGCCCAATACGCTTTATGCTCTTGCTCAACTGGCAAATGACACCCCTTACCATAAACCAACTGAAATGGAGACATTCCCAATGGAGTCTTGTATGCTGTTCTATACGCTCAAACAGGTTCATCAAGCTTCAAAGACCAATATTTCCATGATGGACACACAACCTTCTCTAAAATGTGCTTGTTCTCTGTTAGATACCTCGGCTTGACCACTAGTCTGAGGATGATAAGCCGTAGCAATGAAATGATTCACATTATACCTCTGCATCATACCAGTGAACTTGCGATTGCAAAAATACGACCCCTCGTCATTGATTATGACTCTTGGAGTTTCAAATCTTGTGAATATCTGCTTGTGAAGAAAATTAAGCACTAATTTCGCATCATTCGTTGGCAACGCCTTAACTTTAACCCATTTTGACACATAATCAACCGCCAACAAGATATACTGATTGTTACAAGATGAGACAAATGACCCCATGAAGTCAATTCCCCAAACATTGAAGACTTCAACCTCGAGAAGCACATTAAGAGGCATCTCATCCCTCTTGGACATATTACCCACACGTTGACATCGATCACATTTCAAAACGAACTAATGAACATATTTAAACAAAGTCGGCCAAAAGAAACCTTCTTGAAGAATACGAGGTGTCGTCTTATCTCCACCATAATGTCCTCCATAAGCTGTTGAGTGGCAATCTCGCAAGATCCCCCCCCCCCCGTCTCGCTGTAAGGAATACATCTCCTGATGATTTTGTCAACTTCTTGTCAAAAAAGAAATGGCTCATCCCACATATACCACTTCACTTTATACAGAAACTTCTTCCTTTGAGCGTATGATAAGTCGGGAGGCATGATATTACTCACAAGGTAGTTCACAATGTCTGCAAACCATGGTTCTTCCTCTTGCACTCCAAATAGCTGCTTATCGGGAAAAGACTAATTGATTAATGTCTTTTTTAGTGAAGTTGCACTTGGATCCTCTAAACGCGAAAGATGATCAACGAATTGATTTTCAGTCCCTTTTCTGTCCTTGATCTCTAATTTAAATTCCTAGAGCAAAAGAACCAATCTGATCAATCTAGGCTTCGAGTCTTTCTTTGAGACGAGATATCGAATGGCAGCGTGATCAGTGAAAACTGTCACCTTCATCCCAAGCAGATAAGATCGAAATTTCTCAAAACCATAGACAATAGCCAAAAGTTCTTTCTCTGTAGTAGTGTAGTTCAGTTAAGTACCACTAAGAGTCTTACTAGCATAGTAGATTACATGAAATATGTTATTCTTTCTCTGCCCAAGAACTGCTCCAACTGTATAGTCACTTTCATCGCACATCATCTCAAAAGGTTCACTCCAATCGGGTTCAATTATGATAGGTGTCGTGATTAAACTCTTCATTAAGAACTCAAAAGCAACCACGCACTCATCATCAAACTTAAACGAGACATCCTTTTCTAGAAGATTGCTTAAGAACTCAAAAGCAACCACGCACTCATCATCAAACTTAAACGAGACATCCTTTTCTAGAAGATTGCACAAAAGTTTAAATTTTTTTGAAAAGTCCTTGATGAACCTCCTGTAGAAGCCCGCATGACCATGAAAACTGCGAACCCCCTTAACAGAAATTGGTGGGGGAAGATTTTTGATGACCCCCAGTTTGGATTTGTCCACCTCAAGACCCTTACTAGAGACCTTGTGCCCAAGAATAATGCCTTATCACACCATAAAGTGACATTTCTCCCAATTGAGAGCCAAATTGGTCTCAACATACCTTTTGAGAACATCGCCTAGATTCTGTAAGCACTCATCAAATGAATAACCAAACACAGAGAAATCGTCCATAAACACCTCCATATTCTAACCAATCATACTAGAGAAGATAGCCATCATGCATCTCTGAAATGTGGCTGGTGCTCCACATAGTCCAAAAGAAACTCTCTGAAAGGCGAAAGTACCAAATGGACAAGTAAAAGTAGTTTTCTCCTAATCTTCTGGAGCAATGCAGATTTGATTATAACCAGAATAACCATACAGAAGACAGTTGTACTCATGCCCAACCAATCTGTTAAGCATCTGATCAATAAATGGCAGAGGGAAGTGATCTTTTCTTGTGGCCTTGTTCAGCTTCCTGTAATCCATGTAAACTGTGGCGCCCTCCAAACCCGGGTAAAAATTTTGGGGGTCCACAGACACACCTTATTAATAACCTGCTTATAACAATGATAAAGATAATAATAATATGCAGTGACCCTACTTACCAACTACCACGGACCGCAACAGGTTAAAGTATGCACACAAGCCAAACACACCTACTTATATTATAAACGTTCAAATCCCAACTATTCCAAACTCAGAACTGAGTATTAAACATTATTACAAACTTTTACAAACTCAAATTATCCCAAAAGAAGCTTACTAGCTTAGCTCGATCAACCTGAACCCCTAGCTCTCACGCTGGACTGGGGATCCTCGGTACCTACCGGTTCCTTCTTAATTGGAAAAGAACATAAACAATATCGCACAATTGAGCTAACTAGCTCAGCAAGTCACAATGACAAAACTAAGAATAATGATCATCAGGTAAATATGGTTATGATATCAAGTGAACAATGGATTATGATTTAGAATTGGATATTATATTTTAATTTTAAAAACCAAGGTTAGGCTGCTGATCAGTCACGCACTAACCCCGAGCAAAGCACATAGCACTGCTCTAACTACTGGATCCAAGGCACACATTGGCCTAACTTGACCATTATATGGTCTGACCACGAATCTGGTCCACAATTTTATAAAAACAATCCAAGTCTAACAGAATAAGCAATAATAAACAATAAACAGAATCATTAACAACATTGGACGTTCAATAATGAAATGGTTTCAATCTGCATAAGGGTCAAAAGAGCATTTTCAAAGCTTGGATGCTAGGTATGAAAGAATTGGATAACAATGAATCAATGTTTCAGGGTTTCAAGGATTTGGTCTTTCAAAGCATAAGATACAATGGTTTGAATGTTTAAGCAATCTGGTTCAGTGTTTGATATTTAGTTTGTATGTATTTATGGAGTAGTATCGTATATTTGATGTTCATATTTGGGTATACAACAATCGATGGTCTAAAAAGAATCAGGTTTACGGCTCAAGATCAATAACTGGAATCAGGGTTTAGGATTCAGTGCTTCAAAGCACTTGCAATATAAAAAAGGACTATCAATTACTACAATATCTCGAGAAAGTTCAGAACACTTTCCTGGTACTAGCTTACTATACTGCACTCGCTTTCAATCACCACTATCTTACTCCTCGACTACCTATTTTCCTTTTCTATGCCTTGCCTCTTCTGCTCACATATCATAAGCATCTATCAATATTTAACTCATACGATTCTATTCGAAACATACTTCTATCTACCCCTCGTTTCACCCAAATCCGATTAACGGATTGAAAGTTATGCAATAAACAAGTAAACATCGAATATATAGACCGACAGTTATCCAACAAGTCACATATAACACATAACACGTCACATAATCAATGATATATCATTTATAAAGAAGTCTCGGGTCATAAACAGGATTTCAGGTATTTAAAAATGATTTTTAAAATATTTTTCGGAATTAAAACGGGTCGTTGGATCAATTTTGGAGTAATAAACAGGGTTCGGTTGGCCAATTCTGGCTTCGAAACAATTTTATAATAATTATTGAGCCTTGAAAACAATTTTAAATAATATTTTAAAGCTCGAAACTATTTTTCGGAATTTTTAAATCATTTTTAAATAATTAAATCTAATTAAATAATTAATTAAAATTAAATAATAATTAATTAAGTTAATTAATCAATTAATTTTTGAATTAATTGACCAATTAATTAATTAATTATTAACTAAAATTAATTAACTAATTAATTCAGATTTATTTTTGAATTAAAAATAATTTTCGGAAATAAAATAATTATTTTTTAAATTTTCAAAAATTAAAAAACAATTTTGGAAACGAATTTATAAAAGAAATCTGATTTTTAAAAGTTTTTGAAACAGAAATCCCATTTCTGCAAAGCTGGGAAACCTTGGGGGACTAAACTGTAAAAACAGAAGTTAGAAATTAATTTTACAAAATTTTGGATCAAAACCGGGTCAAACTGGGTCAGAACTCCGGGTCACCAAGAACAGAAACGGGTTCTTCATGAACCCAGATTCCGGTGACCGGAATACGGCTCCAGTGAGCCCCGATTCAAGCGAAAACAGGATGGTTTGACATGATTCAAGTGGGGTTTTCGTTCTAAATTAGTTCGAATCAAATAACAAATGGACCAAACGACATCTGGAAATGAAAATCCGGCCAAAAGCTTTAAGAACACCGGTGAAACATTCAAGAGATTGATTCGCACAAACCAGGAACCGTTCGTTGCTATACTATATACGAATCGATTCCATATTCAACCATGAACACATATCAACCATCAAATTCGACAGATAACCCCTAACAAAGATTCCTTTAAATCAAATTGAAAACATTCAAGATAATATAAACCCTAATTTTTAATTACGAGAATCAAACCCAAAATTAAACACGTTATTGAACTCCAAATCTAGCGTATAATATACCAAAATCTTCAGAATGAAAAGCTCTACCACATGCAAGCATCAAAACATACAAACAATAGCTCGAACAAAAATTCATAATTTTATTTTTAAGAAATTCGAATATAAGTAATTAAATCAGAAAATACCTTTGAAATCTGCAGTGAAACGGTGAAAGATTTGGATTCTAGATTTCGGTAGCTTCATTTTGAGTATATGTACGCCAAAATCGGATATCGATAACGCCTCCGAATTTGTATTTGATTACGAAGAACAGTTTATAATTATAGTATTTTCTCTATAAAAACTCTGTAAATACTGTTTGCAAATGATTTCTGGTACGAAATAAAATACAGTAAAGGCTATTTATAATTACGGAAAATTAGTATCTCGTTGGATCATTCCAGATATAAAACAGTACGTTTATTTATAAAAAATGATCCAAACGGTATCGGTTTTCGGTATAATTATCCAGATCAGTACAATTTGTACAGCGGTCTTGGTCTCAGTGCCGGGTTACACGTATTACGAGGTGATAATTGGGATAGTTTAATAAAAAGCTCTCGTTTCTCGAAAATACGAGTTTTATTGATTTACCGAAACGAATATTGTATCAAAAATGTTGCACCGGGACCCGCGCAGGACAAACCGTCCGCCGGATCGAAAAAGTCAAAACATGGAAAATGCTCAGAATATTACAATTCGGTTAGGAAGGAGTTCTCGGAAGAGTTTCAGGTTCCAAAAACGTAACAACGGATGACGTCAGTTGGTTCCCGTTTTTATAAAATAGATTTTAAATACCCGGATTTTTTTTTATAAATTTCATATGATTCTTATAAATTCATAAATCAACATAAAAATAATTAGGAAGATATGAAAATTATCTATATTTTATTTTGGACCTATAAAAATTAAAATACTCAACTAATAATATTTTTAAACATGCAAACACATTTAACACTTAACAAATATTTCACAGAATAGATACTGAACTAATATAATAATTATTTATTAGCAAAAATAATTACACGATATGTCCCGGATATTACATCCTTCCCCCTTAAAAGGATTCTGTCCTCAGAATCTCCTAAGAAAACAAACGAGGGTACTTTTCTCTAATATCACTTTCTAACTCCCAAGTTGACTCTTCAACCTTTGGGTTTCTCCATAATACTCTTACTAGCTTTACCACTTTATTTCTCAATACCTTCTCTCTTTCCTCTAGAACCTCTATCGGATTCTCTACATATGACAAATCTGCCTGAAGCTTTATTGGCTCATATTCTATTACATATCTGGAGTCTGAATTTTACTTCTTAAGCATTGATACGTGAAAAACATTGTGAATGTGCTCCATGTGCGGAGGTAACGCCAACTCGTAAGCTAATTTGCCAACGTGCTTTAGGATCTCAAAAGGACCGACATATCTTGGGCTCAGCTTTCCTTTCTTTCCAAACTTCGTTAGTCCCTTCCACGGTGATACTTTCAGTAATACCAAGCTTCCTTCTTTGAATTTCATGTCTTTCCTTGACTGGTCTGCATATTTCCTTTGATGGTCCTGTGCTGCTATTAATCTTTTTTGGATAACTTCAACAACTTCTTTTGTCTGCTGCACTAAATCAGGTCCAAGTATTTTGCATTCTCCTACGTCGTCCCATATACTGGAGATCTACATTTACTTCCATAAAGGGCTTCATAGGGTGGCATCCCAATACTGGCGTGATAACTGTTGTTATAAGCAAACTCTACCAGAGGTAAATGCTCGTCCCAACTTCCTTTGAAATCAATAGCACAAACACGTAACATGTCCTCGATTGTCTGAATCGTTCTTTCACTTTGGTCGTCCGTCTGTGGGTGGTAAGTCGTACTCATATTCAGTCTCGTTCCTAAACATTCTTGGAAACTCTTCCAAAATCTTGAATTAAATCTTGGATCTCGATCAGATACGATAGACACAGGAACTCCATGATGAACTATGATTTCCCTCAGGTACATATGGACTAACTTGTCGAGCAAAAATATTTCATTTATAGGCAGAAAATGAGCTGACTCGGTAAGTCTATCCACTATAACCCAAATGGCATCATGATTAGCCCTTTTCCTTGGTAATCCAACGATGAAATCCATGGCAATATGTTCCCACTTCCATTCTGGAATCTCCAAAGGCTGTAACAATCCACTTGGTCTTTGATGTTCGGCTTTAACTCTCTAACATGTATAACATCTTCTAACCCATTCCGCAATTTCCCTTTTAATATCTGGCCACCAATAATTCTTCTTTAAATCTTTGTACATTTGGTACTCCCTGGATGGATTGAATACCTGGAATTATGTGCTTCCTGTAAAATTTCATTCTTCAGCTCCGTCACCGGTATAATCCAAATTCTTGAAGAAAACCTAAGAATACCTTGATCGTCCTTTTGTGTGCACAATTCTTCACCTACCAAATGATTTATATCTTGATCCATTATATCTTCCTGACACTTCTTTATCTTTTCTAACAACTCCGGCTGGAAAGTCATACTATACACTTTTGCTTCCTCAGGCTTGCAAACTCTAATCTCCAATTCCAGTTTCTGAAATTCCTTATATATTTCTTCAGGTACTGAAAACACCTTTAACTTTTCCTTCCGACTCAACGCGTCTGCTACAACATTCGCTTTACCGGGATGATAATTAATCGTACAGTCGTAATCTTTGATTAATTCTTACCATCTTCTATGCCTCATAGTAAGCTCATTCTGTGTGAATATGTACTTTAAACTTTTGTGATCCGTATAAATCTCGCACTTTTCTCCATACAGATAATGTCTCCAAATTTTCAAAGTGAAAACTATGGCTGCTAGCTCCAAATCATAAGTAGGATATTTATGTTCGTGTGGTTTCAATTGCCTTGACGCATACGCAATCACCTTATCGTGCTGCATTAGAACGCATCCTAGTCCTTTATGAGAAGCATCGCTATAAATTACAAAATTCCCTTGATCTTCTGGAAGTGACAAAACAGGTACTGTGATTAATCGTTGCTTCAATTTCTGAAAACTTTCTTCGCACTTGTCGTTCCATATAAACTTTTCATTCTTCTGTGTAAGCTTTGTCAATGGTGTTGCAATCCTTGAAATTTTTTGAACGAAACGACAATAATATCCCGCTAATCCCAAAAAACTTCTTATCTCGGTGGGTGTTCTCGGTCTTTCCCAATTTGTAATGGCCTCAATCTTTCCTGGGTCCACCTTGATCCCTTCATTGCTACCTGTATGTCCTAAGAACTGAACCTCCTGTAACCAAAACTCACACTTCGAGAATTTAGCATATAACTTCTTTTTCCATAAAATCTCCAAAGCTATTTTTAAATGTTCCGCATGATCCTCCTCCGTCTTTGAATAAATCAAAATAATATCTATAAGCACAATAACGAACTTGTCCAAGTATTCTTTGAAAATTCTGTTCATCAAGTCCATAAATGCTGTCAGGACATTCGTCAATCCAAAAGACATCACTAAAAATTCATAATGTCCATACCTTGTTCTAAAAGCTGTCTTCGGTACATCTTCTGGTTTAATCTTCAGTTGATGATATCCCGATCTTAAATCAATCTTGGAGAAGTACTTGGCTCCCTTCAATTGATCAAACAAATCGTCAATTCTGGGTAACGGATACTTGTTCTTGATTGTAAGCTTGTTGAGCTCCCTATAGTCGATGCACAGTCTCATACTTCCATCTTTCTTCTTGATAAATAATACTGGGGCTCCCCACGGGGATACACTGGGTCTGATTACTCCCTTCTCTAATAATTCTTGAAATTGCTTCGCTAGCTCCTTCATTTCAATGGGCGCCATTCTGTACGGGGCCTTGGATACTGGTTTTGTTCCAGGTGCTAAGTCGATTGCAAACTCAATTTCTCTATCCGGAGGAAGTCCTGGTAACTCATCGGGAAACACGTCTGGAAATTCATTCACTACTGGAATATCTTCAAGTTTTGCTGGCTCCTGACTTCTGTCAATCACATATGCCACGAAATGCTCGCATCCTTGCCATAGTAACTTCTTGGCTTGAATCATCGTTAAGAATTTCTTTACCTGCTTCTGGCCCTTGAACGTTACTATCTTTTCGTCTGGCGTCTTCACCATTACCTTCTTATTCTGACAATCTATCTGGGCATCGTGCTTAGATAACCAATCCATCCCTAAGATAACGTCAAATTCTCCTAACTTAAATGGTATCAAATCTACACAAAACTTACTACCAGAAATCTCAATCTCACAATTCCCACAAACTTGATTAACAGATACTCGTTCTTGATTTGCTAATTCCACAGTCATTACTTCATTTAAATACTCAACTGGACAATTTAACTTACTAACAAAATCTTGTGAAACAAATGATCGAGTTGCTCCCGAATCTATTAACACTTTGGCACATAAAGAATTCACATTAAGCGTACCTGCCACGACATTCGTATCCTGGATAGCATCCTTCACAGACATGTCAAAAACTCTGGCCCTTGGAGTCTCATTCACTGCTGGAGTAGATCTCATGATCCTTAATGCATTACTGATTGGGGCTGATGTCTTGCAATCCCTGGCTATATGTGCTGGCTTTCCATATTTAAAGCACGTAAATCCAATGGCTGGAACCTTTACTGCTGGATTCCGGATAGGCTGATCCTTATTTGTTGGCTCTCTTGCTGGCTGATTTCGGCACTCCCTTGAATAGTGTCCTTTCTAATTGCACTTGAAAAAACTACATTCAACTTATTACAAACTCTTCTATGGTTCTTCCCACATACTTGAAAATCTGGAAAAGTTAATCTCAACTGATTTGGCTGATTCGCACTAACTGGACGGTTGCCCTGGCCTCCGTCGCTTGCATTTTGTCTCCTGAAATTAAAATTCCTCCCCGGCTGAAACTTGCCCTTCTTAAAATTTGGAAACTTCCCTGGTTGTGACTGACCTTCATTCCCTTCAAATTTCCTTTTATTATTTTTTTTCTCCTTTTGTGACATCTCACTCTCTGTCTCTGCAATCATAGCCTTCTGTACAACTCCTGCATAGGTATCCAATTCAAAAATGGCTACCTTTCCTCTGATCTATGGCTTCAAACTTTGCTGGAATCTCTTAGCTTTCTTCCTGTCAATATTCACATACGACGGCACATACCTTGACAATTCCTCAAACTTACTCTCATAATCCGCCACCGACATATTTCCTTGCTTTAATTCTAAAAATTTCAGCTCCATCTGATTCTGGACAAACTGGGGAAAATACTTATCCAAAACCAATTCCTTAAACCTCTCCCAAGTAATAACATCTGTACCTTCCAATGTCTTCACCATCTCCCACCAATAGGTGCCCTCATTCTTTAAATAGTAACTTGCAAACTCAACCTTCTATTCTTCCTTTACTTTCACCAAAGCAAATGCCTTCTCTATTTCCTTTAACCAAACATTTGCTTCAATCGGCTCTAAGGATCCCTTGAATTCTGGTGGGTTCACCGCCTGAAAAGTTTTGAAAGTTACCTGGGGATTGGTCTGTCTTTGTTGGTGTTGTGCCAGGTGAACTGTTTGTTGGACCAAGATTTGGAGAATCTGGGCTATTGCTGGGTCTATAGGTCCCGGGTTCACATTCTGGTTTGTATCATCTTGGTTGTTATTGTTGTTGTTGTTGGTTTCTTCATTCTGGGTGTTGGTGCGGGTATTTCTTCTGGGAGGCATTTTTCTGTAAAGAATCAAACAATTTATTTAGCTTTTAAATCAGATCCTTTGCATAAAAGAAAAGTTTTGTAAAACAGAAATATCTCTTTTTAAAAACAGTTGTAACTAAGTAAATTGCATGCTTCTTTACAGAATATAAACAGTTATGGAAAATAGGGTACATGGTATCACAGGGGTATAACTGGTGCAATAAATAAGGTAAAGTAAAACAGGTGCAATAAAGTAAATGATAGTCCTGGAAAGGAAAAGGTACTAATATATATAGATCAAAAGTTTTGGGTAGTACAAGCGTAAAGACACTTCGAAAGTAAAAGCAAAAGGTTACAACAAACTACTCACTAGTCAACATGGCTAGTCTATAAATATAACTCAAAAGTCTACTGATACATAATACACATTACTATACATACTACACAACCATACCAACACTGCTCAGTATCTCTGTCTCTGGATCTCTGACTCATGGCAAGTCTGGACCTCCAATCTCCTCTAGAACCCACTTAGCGCATTCCACTAGGAAATCAGGGGTGATGTCCTCACGTGTAGCCTCAGCAATCCTCACTGCAGCTGCTCTATGAAATGCCTGGAGCCTCTCTCTGAGTCGCCTCTCACCCCTCCCAACCTCTCTAGTACGTAAAATATGCAATAACTCCTGAATCTGACCCTGTAGGAATCGCTGCTCCATAAGGCAAGCCTCAAACTTATGATATGGGACAGGATAGAAAGAGAATTGGAAAGGTACTCATGTAACTGAGTGACTAGTAAAGCCTGAGTCAGTAGGTGGGGGTCCTCTGATAGGTGGCCTCATGCCTGGAGGTGGAATAGCCTGCAATGGTACGGGCTGCAAAACAGGTGGAGGTAGTATAGCCAACACTGGTGGAACAACAGGACGTGGATCCGAAGACGGTATTCCAACTGAAGGCTCTGAGTGATCAACTGATACGGGAATAAAAGAGTCGGCCATCGCTGCTATCTGAAATCATATCGCAATATAAGAATCTCGAACCACAACGCGAATCATACTAATACCTGTTATACGGAAGCACTCAACCTCTCGACGTTTTATCTTTCTATTCCTTACTTCTAATCCTAACCCTCTACCCATTCCCGTCAACCTAGGCTTGTGTCAGTGACTTATAACCTGTAGCTCTGATACCAAACCTGTGGCGCCCTCCAAACCCGGGTTAGAATTTTGGGGGTCCACACACACACCTTATTAATAACCTGCTTATAACAATGATAAAGATAATAATAATATGCAGTGACCCTACTTACCAACTACCATGGACCGCAACAGGTTAAAGTATGCACACAAGCCAAACACACCTACTTATATTATAAACGTTCAAATCCCAACTATTTCAAACTCAGAACTGAGTATTAAACATTATTACAAACTTTTACAAACTCAAATTATCCCAAAAGAAGCTTACTAGCTTAGCTCGATCAACCTGAACCCCTAGCTCTCGCGCTGGACTGGGAATCCTCGGTACCTACCGGTTCCTTCTTAACTGGAAAAGAACATAAACAATATCGCACAATTGAGCTAACTAGCTCAGCAAGTCACAATGACAAAACTGAGAATAATGATCATCAGGTAAATATGGTTATGATATCAAGTGAACAATGGATTATGATTTAGAATTGAATATTATATTTTCATTTTAAAAACCAAGGTTAGGCTGCTGATCAGTCACGCACTAACCCCGAGCAAAGCACACAGCACTGCTCTAACTACTGGATCCAAGGCACACATTGGCCTAACTTGACCATTATATGGTCTGACCATAAATCTGGTCCATAATTTTATAAAAACAATCCAATTCTAACATAATAACAGAATAAGCAATAATAAACAATAAAGAGAATCATTAACAACATTGGACGTTCAATAATGAAATGGTTTCAATCTGCATAAGGGTCAAAAGAGCATTTTCAAAGCTTGGATGCTAGGTAATGAAAGAATTGGATAACAATGAATCAATGTTTCAGGGTTTCAAGGATTTGGTCTTTCAAAGCATAAGATACAATGGTTTGAATGTGTAAGCAATCTGGTTCAGTGTTTGATATTTAGTTTGTATGTATTTGTGGAGTAGTATCGTATATTTGAGGTTCATATTTGGGTATACAACAATCGATGGTCTAAAAAGAATCAGGTTTACGGCTCAAGATCAATAACTGGAATCAGGGTTTAGGATTCAGTGCTTCAAAGCACTTGCAATATAAAACAGGACTATCAATTACTACAATATCTCGAGAAAAGTTCAGAAAACTTGCCCGGTACTAGCTTAATATACTGCACTCACTTTCAATCACCACTGTCTTACTCCTCGAATACATGTTTTCCTTTTCTACACCTTGCCTCTTCTGCTCACATATCATAAGCATCTATCAATATTTAACTCATACAATTCTATTCGAAACATACTTCTATCTACCCCTCGTTTCACCCAAATCCGATTAACGGATTGAAAGTTATGTAATAAACAAGTAAACATCGAATATATAGACCGACAGTTAACCAACAAGCCACATATAACATATAACACGTCACATAATCAATGATATATCATTTATAAAGAAGTTTCGGGTCATAAACAGGCTTTCAGGTATTTAAAAATGATTTTTAAAACATTTTTCAGAATTAAAACGGGTCGTTGGATCAATTTTGGAGTAATAAACAGGGTTCGGTTGTGACGATCTCAACCCCGGGGTCAGGAGTTAACGTCACCGACAACAAATAATAACAATCATAATTCAGACCAACTCATTAATAATACATAACTACGACCCCTTTACCAAGACCTTTTCCAGGTTTAAGTATGACTTAGGTTACTCAACTAACACAACTCAAATCACCTTACACAATTCCGACCACTAATTTAATGCAGCAACTCAACAGACCTCATCTGGTCTGAGCACAACTATCCCAGAGGAGACTGACACAAGAGGAGCTGGAACTTTGCCCTGATTACCACACAAGAATCTTCTAGGTATTTGCAATACATATAAAATATTCTGCAAGGGTGAGCAATTGCTTGCTCAGCAGCACCACTATATGAATAACAAGTAAAACAGTTTAAAGTAAAGCTGTTATAAGAACAGAATTCATATCTTGCCAGAAACGTGTAAAACAGATATAAACTGGTTATCAAACTAGCATGCTCTGTAAAACCAAAATCAACAGTCGTGTGCTGTGTATAAATACCAGAGTTCAATTTTAGCATGCTATTTTCATTTTCAAACCTTATGTTCCCTTACAGGAACCGTAAAACCATTTGTCCCGTTACGGGGACCCAAAAAACCACTTTTTCCATTACTGGAACCACAAAATCATCTGTTTCGTTACGGGAACCACTAAATCACAATCAGATATATATTGGATGTTATCTAGGGATGCCTGATCAGGCCTCCACACAAATTATCTAGGATAGTTGGCCGGGCTATCACACAAAATGTCTAGGAAAGCTGATCGGGCTTTCACACAAAATCACCGGATCCGCAGAGACTAGCTAGGTCTCTGATTAACAATGCTGGACTAATCGGTTATGTAGTGCGCACAACCGAATTAGCCACTTACGCAACGTTATCCAATATCTGATTCGTTTTATCCAGTTTCAAATTCACTTTTACCTATCTCTTGTTAAAAATTAATTCTATCACAGCACACTATTCAAAACCTCTTTTCCATTTTTAATCACACTTTAGAGATAGGTATTTCCAGAAGTTATTTTTCCCCAAAACACATATTTAACACCATTTTCAAACACGGGGAAATACGTAACTTAAAACGTTTCTGTTCCATTACAAAAGTAAAACATTTAGTTATTCACATATACTGAACCATAAAAGAGTGGTTAGGGGTACTTGCCTTGCAAAGCTTTACAACTAATACCGATCGACCTTGGACTGACTTGGATGCTCAGGCTTTAACGTCTAACCACTAGATTACCATGGCTTCGACTTCAACATTCAGGTCCTTCGATTGGAACCTTACTGAGCTCGTCGACTGTCCACTAGGCTATCCAACGCCAACTCTTGGGCTTTCCGACTAGCACCTACAAAGTCGAAACGCCCTAACTTAGACCTTCGACTATGCTTGGCAAATCATCGCTAACAATTTACCCGAACGTTAACAAAACCCGACTCGTAACATATTCAATATTATAATACACGTATCAATTAGGGTTCACATCTTTGAAAGTCGGTTCGGTGTTCGTTTTCAGAAAATAGGTATATTTATCCTTTTATGAAATTAGGGTTATCGATTTTCGTAAAGTATTTCATCACAACACATAATTAGATTTCGTATAAGGTACGTATATATAACCGATCGATGTTCCGATAGTCATTGGGTACGGCCCCGTATTTCCGTAATTAAATTTTCTAGAAATCGGGTAGCACTTCCTTTGATTATCGGCTAACCCGTCGAACATCCCGACGTCAAATCAATCACAACAACAACCCAACCCAATCCAAATTCTAACCACCAACTTCAGTCAACAACAACAATTCGCAAGTTCACCAATACCACTTAAATACAATTATTAATTATCAGTCTCATTTTATAATTTTAATCGCATTTTATATTTTTTATTCGCAATTCGTATTTTAAATCATATTTTGCATTTTCAATTGTAGGACTCAGAATTAATCATCACAGTCCACCGTCGACTCGCCGAAGCTCATTGCCGACGGCGGCAAAATTTTCGGGGCACCCAATTATTCGAGTTCCATCACAAAAATTTCACCAATAAATTTGTAAATCAACGCCGCACGAAATTTTATTACGAATATCCAACTTAATAATTTATGTAAAAAGAATAAAGAATTCAAATCAGAATTTAACCGAACTAACAAGTCGGAATAAGCAACCAGAAAAACCAAAGAAAGTCGAACCCCAACCATCACCATCTCCCCAAATCGCACACATCATAAAGATTCACACACGCACACTGTATACATACATACATACATATGGTATATACATACACATACATACAACGCACACACACATATATTGCACACACACGCACAGTATATATACACATATCAATAGCAATTGCAGAACCAGCCAAGCCGAACAGAAACCCAGCGGCGGCTCACCGGAATTAAGAACGGTGGCGAACACAGCGACGGGGGAGGTGGAGAAATCGGAGAGAAGAAGTAGAGAAGGAGAAGAGAAGAAAATGGAGAGAGAGAGAGGAAGAGAAATCGAGAGATAGAGAGAGAGCGGATGAAAGTGGGAGATTGAGAGGAGAGATTTAGTTGAAAAAAATTTATTCAGGAATGAACTTGTGAATTAATCCGGTGACTACACGTATAACTGGAAGAGATACGTGTCAATTCTTTTTATAAGAGTTTGACACGTGTCTAGGTAATATCAGGGAACCTGATTCCAGTACTCAAATAATACATTTTAACGAACCAATTGCGCGTCAAAACAAAATAAATTTAAAAATAAAATACCCAAAATTCTCGGGATATTCTAAAGTTAATAAAATAAAAGTTTCACAATTAAATACAAATTTTTCAAACCCATAATATACTCGGTTTTTATCAAATTAACGAATAAACGTGCGGGTGAATTTAAATACGAAAAATTTTGAAATAATTTTAAAATTCTTGAAATATTCCAAACTTAGTAAATTATAAATTTCATAATTTTTTATTGAATTTTGGAATTAAATACGGATTTACAAATAATTACAACCAGAAAATCATATATGGCTAAATAATGGATGAAATATTGATTTCTCAATTTTAAAAATGCCTAAAAAAATAATTAATGAATTAGGAAGCCATAAAATGATTTTTGAGATAACCCTAGTATTTATGGAAATAAATCCTGTATGAAATCACCTTTAAATATAAAAGTAACACAACACGGCTTCACAACGAAATTCACAATTAATACACGAACACCACAATCACATATAATTTATAAAAATATTAACAAAAATAATATCCAGCTGACTGAACCCATACACATATTTTATTTATGTAATTATTTAATAATTACACATTTAAACAATATAAAAATATACGAGTTGTTATAATCTTCCCCCCTTAAAAAGATTCTGTCATCAGAATCTGATTTAACTAAACAAGTGAGGATATTTGTCAAGCATATCTGACTGTAACTCCCAAGTGGACTCTTCCACTCGAGGATTCATTCAAAGCATACCCACTATAGACATAAATTCATTACTAAGGACTCACTCTTAACGACCTAGAATTTGGATCGATTATTTCACGCAGAGCAAATTTGGATGAGAGCCCGTTGCCTCCTAATCAACGATTTGATTCGAATCAAGAACATATCGCTTTAATAATGACACGCAAAACACATTATAAATATCTGCAACTGTAATGGCAATGCTAACTCATAAGCACTTCATCTATCTTCCTCGATACCCCACGGTACCTATATTTAGGGCTCAACTCGCCCCTTCTAACTAAACCTAACCAATTTCTTTCAAGGTGAAATTTTATCAACACCCACGATCCTACTTTTATATCCATACTCTTTCAATGCAAATCTGTCTTTCTAATCTTCATAGGGAAGTCCGTAAGCGCTCTATACCGACTTTCTCATTCTTTAGATAGCTGAGGATGTTATCAATAAATACAATTTGCTTGTCCAAGTACTCCTCATACACCATGTTCTTTAAATTCTTAAAAACAACTCTTACACCTGTTACTTCACATGATATCATCAAATTTGCAACGCTCATAACTCGTTCACATCGCAATCTTTGACATGTTCTCAGGCTGGATCTCGAGTAAATTCCCGAGAAGTTACACCTTTTTTTAAAATAAGTTACATAAGTAATCAATTCCTGATAGAAGTTATTTATTCTTGTTCGTCGCTTTGTTAAACTTCCGATAACCGGTACACAATCTCGTAATTCTGTCCCTTTTCTTTTTCCAACAATATCCCTAACTTATTTCTTCTTTTCTCGCATGATTGAAAGAACTTCTTATATTGCTTCTGTACACTTACAATTCGCTTCTTCTAAAAACCACTCATTACCTTACCCCAGGACAACCAGCCCGATCCTAAAATCACATCAGACTTTGCTAGTTCGAAGGGTGTTAAATCAGGTGCAACTACATCCGAATTCTAAATGCTCAATCTTTTAGTCCTTTTAAAATTTCTACCTCTAGCTATGCTGGATGTTGGCCCTTGAAATGTAGTATCTCGAGTAACCGTTCTACAACTCCTTGCAATATGCCCCACTTTTCCACAATTATAACACGTAACTCCTGGATTTTCTGGATTACATTCCGATGCGTAATGACACTTATGTCCACATTTAAAACATTGCACAATCTTTTTGCACGAGCCACTGTGTCCCTTTCACAGGACTTACAATCCACTGCTGACTTGGCTGACTGAGCTGGAGTGGAAGTAATTGAAGTAGCACTTGACGTAGCCTGAAATAAACTCTGTCTCCGAAATCCCTTGCTCCTGTTTCGGCCAAACCGATTCTCAAATTCCTGACTGGATCCTCCTTGGTCTGCCTTTTTCATAACGCCTTCAAACTTTCTTTCCTTATCACTTTCTTCCTTAACAACCAGCTTCTGGTCACTTTCCACTACCAGGGCAGCCTGAACCACAGATGAGTATGTTTTAAGTTGCAATGCCACAACTCTTCTGCGAATTTCAGGCTTCAACCCTTGTTGAAACCTCCTTGCCTTCTGAATCTCCGTACTTACATACTCAGGAACTAATCGGGCCAATTCTGTAAACTTGGCCTCATACTCCAACACACTTCTTTCACCTTGTTTTATTTCCAAAAACTCGACTTCCAACTGATTCCTTAAACCATCAGGAAAATACTTCTCTAAGAATAATTCTGTAAATCTTGCCCAAGAAACATGGCTTTCTCCTTCTAACGCTCGAGCTGACTCCCACCTATAATTTGCTTCATTCTTGAGAAAGTAACTCGTATAATCGGTCTTAAGATCATCATTTACTTGCGTGAGGGTAAATGCCTTTTCCATTTCCTTTAGCCAATTCCTGGAAACAACAGGATCCACTTCGCCCTTGAATTCTGGGGATTTAACAGACTGAAAGGATTTAAATCGGGTAGTTTGGTTTAGCTCTCCTTATTGATATTGTTGCTGCTGAACCTGTTGGATTAACCGCAGCTGTTGTTGCTGTTGCTAGCGTAACAAATCTAGAATTTTATTTATAGTTGGACCCTCCGCAAAACTACTACTGTTTTCTTTAGACTGGGTAGCTTTCTTGGGTGGCATCTTCCTGAAATATATAAATGAGTTTATTCAATAACAAAAATATTTGACAAAAAGGTATCGCCGTTTAAATGGTGCACCTGTATCAGGAAAATGCTGCCCAATCATAGTACCCATGTCTTTAATATCGGGGTCCATTTATAAAAGAAATTTAGATTAGCAGCATTAGCAACAATAGCAGTAACAGAATCAACAATATTTCAAGAAATCTAAAATACAAAGAAACTAAATGTCGTAGCACAGTTCCTCAATATAACAGCAACTAACCAACTTCCCATCACTACTCAAGTACAACATTTAAATTTCTCCAACATACCACAAAAATTGGCTGAATATATTAGTCACACACTATGTAGAACAAGCCAATAAATCGAGTCAAGCTTAAGGGACACTAACTCCACTAAGCGTCATCGTCCATGTTCCAACCAATCATTCTTCTAAGGATGATTTCTTGTCACCCAAAAGTAACCCATCAACCATTGATTTACTTTTCCTGAAGCTATAATTCCATCATTAGGTCCTGAACTCTCACGATTCCCACTACTCCAAAGTAATATCTTAATATAGGACTCTCGTTCTTTTCAACAGTCGCTCTTACTTGCTTTCCATAACGAGAACCATCTAATCGCAAAATTCATTTTCATAAAATATCCAATGAAATTTCCGGCTCAAGGAGAGCGAATAAGAAGAAACAATAAAGAAGAAAATATAGGTATGACTGAGAGCAACCATACAAGTACATAAGATGGCCAGTCTCAGTACCATACGGTCACAATACATAACTCGGTTGCGTCCTACCAGACCCTTTTGTCACAAAGACAAATGGTCAATTCATATGCATTGTTTGCCCCAATCAACCGAAAAGTCACCAAGAAAAGGAACAATATTCAGGTACACAAATAGAAAAGAAAGAATCTGATTTATAAGGAGATCAACAAGACCCTAAGTAGCTTACCTCGGGTTCACAACTTCCTCACAAGAAAGATAAACAACTTATGGAATAGGAAACAATTACTCTGGAGATAAAATACATTTCAAGGAAGAAATAAAAGAGTTCAAAGATATCACCTCCCGTTCTAATCCACATTCACTACCAAACTTAGTCGTTATAATAGCCCTAACTATTATCACGCTATCTGAACTCACCAAGGTCACACAATCAATCCAATAACATTCCTCGACATAAAAAATGTGATATTTAGAAATAACGTTGGCGTCTCTTCAGCTGACATATCAAAGGTCTGCTCAGAAGCTGAATTCGCCCAATCAGACTCGAATTCTTGAGAGGGAATCTAGAAATCTCTATCGAACATTACTAATAATATATATAAGAAGGATACGTACTCTAGGTTAGGGCAGTTCCGGTCAATCCTTAATAAACGTCAGGGTTACGTCTCCGAAACCCTTGACTAATCTCACAGACTCACTCCTCTGATTGAGTTGCTGACTTACATCTATCTACAAACCTTCCTTCACTCTTTTGACTTCCTTCTTAACCTAAATCAGGGAATCAAACCTATAGCTCTGATACCAACTGTGACGACCTCAACCCCGGGGTCAGGAGTTGACGTCACCAACAACAAATAATAACAATCATAATTCAGACCAACTCATTAAAAATACATAACTACGACCCATTTACCAAGACCTTTTCCAGGTTTAAGTATGACTTAGGTTACTCAACTAACACAACTCAAATCACCTTACACAATTTTGACCACTAATTTAATGCAGCAACTCAATTAGCCACTTACGCAACGTTATCCAATATCTGATTCGTTTTATCCAGTTTCAAAATCACTTTTACCTATCTCTTGTTAAAAATCAATTCTATCACAGCACACTATTCAAAACCTCTTTTCCATTTTTAATTATCGGCTAACCCGTCGAACATCCCGACGTCAAATCAATCACAACAACAACCCAACCCAATCCAAATTCCAACCACCAACTTCAGTCAACAACAACAATTCGCAAGTTCACCAATACCACTTAAATACAATTTATTAATTATCAGTCTCGTTTTATAATTTTAATCGCATTTTATATTTTTTATTCGCAATTCGTATTTTAAATCATATTTTGCATTTTAAATTGTAGGACTCAGAATTAATCATCATAGTCCACCGTCAACTCGCCGAAACTCATTGCCGACGGCGGCAAAATTTTCGGGGCACCCGATTATTCGAGTTCTATCACAAAAATTTCACCAATAAATTTGTAAATCAACCCCGCACGAAATTTTATTACGAATATCCAACTTAATAATTTCTGTAAAAAGAATAAAGAATTCAAATCAAAATTTAACCGAACTAACAAGTCAGAATAAGCAACCAAAAAAACCAAAACACAGTCGAACCCCAACCATCACCATCTCCCCAAATCGCACACATCATAAAGATGCACACACGCACACTGTATACATACATACATATGGTATATACATACACATACATACAATGCACACACACGTATATTGCACACACACGCACAGTATATATACACATATCAATAGCAATTGCAGAACCAGCCAAGCCGGACAGAAACCTAGCGGCGGCTCACCGGAATTAAGAACGGTGGCGAACACAGCGACGGGGGAGGTGGAGAAATCGGAGAGAAGAAGTAGAGAAGGAGAAGAGAAGAAAACGGAGAGAGAGAGAGGGGAAGAGAAATCGAGAGATAGAGAGAGAGCAGATGAAAGTGGGAGATTGAGAGGTGAGATTTAGTTGAAAAAAAATTATTCAGGAATGAACTTGTGAATTAATCCGGTGACTACACGTATAACTGGAAGAGATACGTGTCAATTATTTTTATAAGAGTTTGACACGTGTCTAGGTAATATCAGGGAACATGATTCCAGTACTCAAATAATACATTTTAACGAACCAATTGCGCGTCGAAAGAAAATAAATTTAAAAATAAAATACTCAAAATTCTCGGGATATTCTAAAGTTAATAAAATAAAAGTTTCACAATTAAATACAAATTTTTCAAACCCGCAATATACTCGGTTTTTATCAAATTAATGAATAAACGTGCGTGTGAATTTAAATACGAAAAATCCCGAAATAATTTTAAAATTCTTGAAATATTCCAAACTTAGTAAAATATAAATTTCATAATTTTTTAAAGAATTTTGGAATTAAATACGGATTTACAAATAATTACAACCAAAAAATCATATATGGCTAAATAATGGATGAAATATTGATTTCTCAATTTTAAAAACACCTAAAAAAATAATTAATGAATTAGGAAGCCGTAAAATGATTTTTGAGATAACCCTAGTATTTAAATACAAAAGTAACACAACACGGCTTCACAACGAAATTCACAATTAATACACGAACACCACAATCACATATAATTTATTAAAATATTAACAAAAATAATATCCAGCTGACTGAACCCATACACATATTTTATTTATGTAATTAATTAATAATTACACATTTAAACAATATAAAAATATACGAGTCGTTATATCGGTTGGCCAATTTTGGCTTCGAAACAATTTTATAATTATTATTGAGCCTTAAAAATAATTTTAAATAATATTTTAAAGCTCGAAACTATTTTTTGGAATTTTGAAATCATTTTTAAATAATTAAATCTAATTAAATAATTAATTAAAATCAATTAATAATTAATTAAGTCAATTAATCAATTAATTTTTGAATTAATTGACCAATTAATTAATTAATTATTAACTAAAATTAATTAACTAATTAATTCAGATATTTTTTTGAATTAAATTAATTTTCGGAATTAAAATAATTATTTTTGAAATTTTCAGAAATTAAAAACCAATTTTGGAAATGAATTTATAAAAGAAATCTGATTTTTAAAAGTTTTTGAAACAGAAATCCCAATCTGCAAAGCTGGGAAACCTTAGGGGACTAAACTGTAAAAACAGAAGTTAGAAATTAATTTTACAAAATTTTGGATCAAAACCGGGTCAAACCGGGTCAGAACTTCGGGTCACCAAGAACAGAAACGGGTTCTTCATGAACCCAGATTCCGGTGACCGGAATACGGCTCTGGTGAGCCCCGATTCAAGCGAAAACATGATGGTTTGACATGATTCAAGTTGGGTTTTCATTCTAAATCACTTCAGGAGTTCGAATCAAATAACAAATGGACCAAACGACATCTGGAAACGAAAATCCGGCCAAAAGCTTCAAGAACACCGGAGAAACATTCAAGAGATCGATTCGCACAAACCAGGAACCGTCCGTTGCTATACTATATACGAATCGATCCCATATTCAACCAGGAACACATATCAACCATCAAATTCGATAGATAACCCCTAACAAAGATTCCCTTAAATCGAATTGAAAACATTCAAGATAATATAAACCCTAATTTTTAATTCCGAGAATCAAACCCAAAATTAAACACGTTATTGAACTCCAAATCAAGCGTATAATATACCAAAATCTTCATAATAAAAAGCACTACCACATGCAAGCATCAAAACATACAAAAAATAGCTCGAACAAAAATTCATAATTTTATTTTTAACAAATTCGAATATAAGTAATTAAATCAGAAAATACCTTTGAAATCTGCAGTGAAACGGATGAAAGATTTGGATTCTAGATTTCAGTAGCTTCATTTTGAGTATATGTACACCAAAATCGGATATCGATAACGCCTCCGAATTTGTATTTGATTTCGAAGAACAGTTTATAATTATAGTATTTTCTATGTAAAAACTCTGTAAATACTGTTTGCAAATGATTTCTGGTACGAAATTAAATATGGTAAAGGCTATTTATAATTACGGAAAATTAGTATCTCGTTGGATCATTCCAGATATAAAACGGTACGTTTATTTATAAAAACTGATCCAAACGGTATCGGTTTTCGGGATAATTATCAAGATCAGTATAATTTGTACTACGGTCTTGGTCTCAGCGCCGGGTTACACGTATTACGAGGTGATAATTGGGATAGTTTAATAAAATGCTCCCGTTTCTCAAAAATACGAGTTTTATTGATTTACCGAAACGAATATTGTATCGAAAATGTTGCGTCGGGACCCGCGCAGGACAAACCGTACGCCGGATCGAAAAAGTCAAAACATGGAAAATGCTCGGAATATTACAATTAGGTTAGGAAGGAGTTCTCGGAAGAGTTTCGGGTTCCAAAAACGTAACAACGGATGACGTCGGTTGGTTTCCCGTTTTTATAAAATAGATTTTAAATACCCGGAATTTTTTTTTATAAATTTCATATGATTCTTATAAATTCATAAATCAACATAAAAATAATTAGGAAGATATGACAATTATTTATATTTTATTTTAAATATATAAAAATTAAAATACTCAATTAATAATATTTTTAAACATCCAAACACATTTAACACTTAACAAATAATTCACAGAATAGATACTGAACACATATAATAATTATTTATTAGCAAAAATAATTACACGATATATCCCGGATATTACATAAACTCTCCACCCCGTGACTGTTTGAGTAGGAATGAGCTCATTCTTATCATTAGCAACCACAGTGATACCTCATTTCTTAGGCACACACTGAACTGGGCTCACCCATGAACTGTCAGAAATAGGATAGATGATCCCTGCATCCATCCACTTAAGAATTTCCTTCTTCACCACCTCTTTAATGATCGGATTTAGCCTTCTCTGTTGCTCAGCAGTAGGCTTGCTTCCTTCCTCTAGCAGAATTTTATACATGCAATACGAAGGGTTGATTCCCTTGATATCTGTTATAGTCCAGCCAATTGCCGATTTGAATTCTCTAAGAATTCTCAAAATCTTTTGCTCATCGCTACCTGAAACTTTAGATGTAGTAATAACAGGAAAAGTAGATGCATCACCTAAAAATGCATACCTCAAATGTTTAGGTAAAGGCTTAAGCTCAAGAGTAGGAGCTTCCTCAATAGATGGCTTGAGGCGCTTAGGATCTTTGTTCAACTCCTCCAGTCCCAGAGATTCAAAAGGCATATAAATCTTCATCTTCTAGGGAGAAGCATTCAGAAATTGCAACAGTTCATCCCCTTCATCATCTTTACTATCGAAATTCCCCAACAAGGCCTACTCTAAGGCATCACATCTTACCAATTGATCAAGTTCTGAAGTAACCACATAATCAACCAACTCCACTTTTAAGCACTCCTCATTTTCCGTAGGGAACTTCATGGCATTGAACACATTAAAAGTTACATCCTGATCCATCACTCGCATGGTGAGCTTACCCTTTTGCACATCTATTAATGTTCGGCTAGAAGCCAAGAAAGGTCTTCCCAAGGTTATGGGAATCTTCTTATCTTCCTCGAAATCAAGAATTACAATATCAGCAGGTAAGGTGAGTTTATCCACCTTGACCAAGACATCCTCCACAATACCTCACGGATATGTAATAGAACGGTCGGCCAACTGCAAAGTCATATAAGTAGGCTTTGGATCAGGCAAGTTCAACTTCTTGAAGATTGAAAAAGGAATCAGATTGATGCTAGCTCCCAAGTCACATAGACACTTGTTAAATGACACCTTTCCAATGGTACATGGAATAGTGAAGCTTCTAGGATCTTTAAGCTTCGGAGACAACTTCTGTTGTAGCACAACACTGCATTCCTCCGTGAGAGCAACAATCTCTAAGTCATCAAGATTCACCTTCCTAGAGAGAATACCTTTCATAAACTTCACGTAACTAGGCATTTGTTCAAGAGCTTCATCGAAAGGTATGTTTTATGTGAAGTTCCTTGAACACCTCCAGAAACTTCTCAAACTGCTTATCTAGCTTTTTCTTCTGCAGCCTCTTAGAAAAAGGAGGTGGAGGATAGATCTGTTTCTCCCTTATATTACTCTCAGGAGAAGTGTGCTCAATAGTAGTCTTCATTGGTTCCACTTTTGCTTCCTTTTGTACTTCTTCTTCTTTAGCCTCAACTTCAGATTCTAAAGTCTTTGCTTTTTCAGGATTCGCCACCTTACCAGACCTCAATGTAATTGCCTTCACATGCTCCTTAGCTTCCTTCTTTCTTGGCACTTCAGTATCGCTCAGAAGCGTTCCAGGTTGATGATTCAGTAATGCATTAGCAATTTGCCCAATCTGATTCTCCAAGGTCTTGGTCGAAACAGCTTGGCTCTTGCACATGAGCCTCAACTCCTCCAATTAAGATTTTTCATTAGCTTTCGGTAGCTGCTGAAGTTGAAGTTGTTGCTTAGGGGCATATTGCGGTTACTGAAAATCAGGAGGGTTATACTGCCTTGCTGTGTATTGATGATAAGATTGTTGCACCGCATTCTGATTATTACTCCAGCTGAAGTTAGGATGATTGCGGTAATTTGGATGATAAGTGGCTGGAGCTTGTTATTGTGATCTTTGAAAGTTGCTCACAAATTGAGCTGATTCGCTAGAAATAGCGCACTCGTCAGTTTCATGCGCCCCCGCACAAAGCTCACAAAGACTAGATATTTGATTAACTCCATAATTTGCCAAAGAGTCCACTTTCATCGGTAATGCTTTTAATTGGGCAGCTATAGCAGTTGCTGCATCCAACTCTAGAATTCTTGCTACCTTGCCCTGAGTTAGCCTTTGAGAAGGATTCTGGTATTCATTAACAGCCATCACTTCGATCAATTCATAAGATCCATTGTAGCTCTTAGCCCACAGGGCTCTTCCCCATGCTGCATCGAGCATAGGTCTAGACTGAGCGCCTAAACCATTGTAGAAACAGTTTATAATCATCCAATCAGGCATGCCATGATGTTGGCACTTCCTTAGCATCTCCTTATATCGATCCCAACCCTCACACAGTGATTCTCCAGTTTGCTAAGCAAACAGAGTAAGAGCATTCCTGATTGCAGCAGTCTTCGCCATAGGAAATAATTTAGTGAGAAATTTTTGAGCAAGATCTTCCCATGTGGTAATAGACCCTGGTGGTAGAGAATGTAACCAGCACTTTCCTTTATCCCTCAGAGAGAATGGGAAGATTCACAGCTTAATAACATCTTTAGTCACCCCATTGAACTTGAAAGTGTTGCAGATCTCGATGAAATCCCTGATGTGCATGTTGGGGTCTTCTGTAGGAGAACCCCCAAACTGAACTGTGTTCTGTATCATCTGAATCATGCTCGACTTGATCTCAATAGTGTTAGCCGAGATGGCTGGTATGATGATGCTCGACTGGAATATCATCGATCTTAGGCTGAGAATAGTCCATCAGAGCCTTAGGATTTTCAGCTTGATCTCCCATCACTACTAGAGCTGGTTCCTCGACTTTCTCTTCTTCTACTACTTTCTCTTCATCCTCAAAAACTTCCCTTCGAATCACTACAGCTTCTTCCTCGGCTTAATCCAGAGTTCTCTTACAAGCCCGCGAACACGTATGCATAAATGCTCGCTAGAGTACTTGAAACACGACAAAGAAAAGAGTAGGTAAGTAACAATGTCCGAGTCAATGAACTTTAAGGATCCCTGATGACAAACACATAAACTAAAAGTTAACACTGCAGTCCCCGGCAGCGGTGCCAAAAACCTTTTAGTCGCTAAACACGCGCTAAAATTCACGCAAGTATACGCGTTCGCAAGTAATATAGAATTATTTCTAGTTCGATCCCACATAGACTGATTTAGGTTAACCTTGTGATTTATTCACCTATGCAACCATGATATGGCTATTATTCAATGCTAAGACGAATAACAGATTGAGTTTTGATTATACTATGATTAACTAATGAGAATCATACTAGAGAACGTTAACTAAAGAGAGTAAATAAAGTTAAATAATATATGACACAAACATGGGATTCTAACTTCATTAAGTACGTCATTCAATAGCCTTTTCATTCTTAACCTTAGCATGTAATGGTGATGACACTAATCAGATAACACGAAACTGATAAACACCAACTTTCATTGTACAAATACCATACTACCAGACATCCATAAAAGAGATAAAAACTGAATAGACATCAATTATATTGAGACCCTATATGTCTATAGGATTTTACAACATAACGGTTTAATGCACAAGTTATCTATCGTGATTACATACGGCAAGTAAGATGGTTAAAATTACCTACAAATCATGCATAACAATAATACATGAACCTATGCTAGCATGGCAAGTTCTAAATCCTTAAATTCACTTTCACTGCATTGGTAATTAACACACTATCTTATAAGTTCGCGATGCTCATAAGACGAATAAGCACAACCAATACTAGGTTATCATACAATCACCACACACTAAGGCATCAAAACAAATTAACTAAAGAAATCCATAAATAAATCCGCTAGAACCCCACGATAATGATTAGCCCATAATCGGACTCATCATCAACGTGGGTTCTGATGAAAGCATGGTATAATAAACGTAGTCTTTATACTTAAATAAACCAAGTATGAAACAAAAGTAAAGGTTCAAGAATAAAAAAACTAGCATCCAAAGTTAAAACTTAAAACAAAAAATCACAAGAATAAACTAGATCTTCTTCGCCTTGGTTGAATTATGCTCTCCGGTCTTCTTTCCTCTTTCTCATTGGTTTTGGTATGTCTCCCCTTATGAAAAACGTCTTTATTTATGTATATATATGTTGTAGAATTTACCAGGGCATCAAACTCTCAAAATCCTAGTAGAAACAAAATTCTGCTACCCCGACCTGGCGCAGGCACGCACTTGACCAGCGCGGGTGCGCTGAGTTTCTGTTCATTGGGCACGGGCGCGCGCTTGACCAGCACGGGCGCGCCGTCCTCCTGAATAAAATTCTGAATTCTTTTCTTTTCCTTACTGATTTGAGCCGGTCTTTCCACGAGCCTTTATTCCAACAGCATCCACACACCAAATTAGCACCACAACCATGTTAATTTACCTGATTACCTGGAAAATTCCTGCAATGCAAAAACACTACAAAAACACGTAAAAACACCCACAACTTGAGTACAAATATACCAATTCAAAGCTTTACGGAGTGTAATAAAGTGTCATAAATGCCACTCAACAACGTTCCTTGTGTGTATGTGTTATGTGAATTGTGAGTCCACGTGTCGATTAAAGTTTATATGATTAAAGATGATCCTTATATGTTATTATCGGGTGGGTAGATGATAGGGATAAACGTATAGACTAGACAATTATATATTGTCAGTTAATTGAATGGTATCTTTTATGATAGATACACATAGTTCGAGCCTTGCAAAGCCAGACATAGATTGTAAAAGTAAAGCCTGATTACGTGTAGTAATGAAATGAATGGATTCAGAATAGAGATAAACCTGAAAAGGTGATTGACAAGAAAGGTCAGGTAGCCTATCAATGGAAATATAGATACATCAGGACTGAGTGATATGGAAAATATTTAAAGATCAGAGGATTATCAATTGAGGCAAGTATTCCTAAACTTTCTTTTGATATACTGCAAATATTTCTTTCCTATTCCAAGTTCAGAATAGTCAAATATTTTATATTTCGCTACAATTACTCTTAATTATGCAAGTACTCTTCATTATTGTTCCATTATTATCGATTGATCTCTTAAGCACTTCCGGGTTATTTGCGAACCCTAAATCAAGATGTTTTGAAATCAAAGTGATTTGACATCAAAATACTCTATGGACTGGATGGTTATGATGAGGGCGCTCGACCCTAAGGGCCAGAGATGGCTGGACCCTTTATATATGAAGGCCAGAAATGGGCCTAAGTACCCTATATGTTGGTGGGTCTATACAGATGGGTATAGATCCGCACTATACCCTGACTGATCAGTAGGTTATACTGCATATTTTGGTTCTAGTGTCTAGTCTAATTTATTGTTGATTACCATTAAAGACATTCCTTCTTGGAAAGTTTATGATTACAAAAACAAACAAAGATTTGATTCAAAGAGATGAATCAGTGAAACGTTCACTGTTCTTTTACAGAGAAATGTGATTTATAATTAAAGGCCAATGAGGGCCGATGTTTTTATTGGCTCAACTGTTTTAAATAAAAAAAGTGTTTTGAAATCATTTAAAGATTATTTCCAGAAGTTTCTTTGATCTAATACCTGGAAACCAATTATGACACTTGCTGGGCATTTTTGGCTCACTTTTGCTTTGTGAATTCTTATTTCTTTCAGTATCAAATGAGGACAAGAATGAATAACTCTTAATAGATAGCAAAAGTGAAGATATCCCAGCTGAAGGAATTTGGAGGTGTCAGGGTGAATAATATGAGGAAGTTAGTAAAGAGGTAATGGAATTGTATTTGGTTATTGTAGTTTTAAAAGGTTAGATTCCTGTTTCATACCATAACCTGTAAGCGATCCGGAATAATGAGGGGTAATATGTATATTTAGTTTAATATACATGATTATATTATTGAAAGTTATTTAGTGACACCCAATCCTGACCCCAGATTTGGGGATGTTATAGTTGGCATCAGAGCCACAGGTAATTGGTCCCTGAAATAAGAATAAGTGGAAAGAAGATAGGATTGAAAAGTCATATAAGATAAGGAAAACCTTAAGTATACTCATTTTGAGTTCGAGTTGAATGTGAATTAAGATTAGCAGATCTGACATGGGTTAGTAAGATATGATATTGTTAAGATAAGTGGAAGGCAAAAATATTGACACTATAGATATATTGAGTTCCTAGATCCTATAGTTGTGAAGAGTCGGCAGCTCGACAGAGAATGGGTAAATTACCCTGCTTTTTATGTGGTTTTAAACAAAAAGGAGATTGATTCGTGAGAACTTCGTATAAGGAAAGATAGATGAGTTTTGGTATGATCCAACTTAGAATTATGTAGTTGGACAAGGTTCAAACTGGAGGTAACGAGTTGATTGAAGATGAAGAAGAGCCAGCGTTGCAAATTTCAAAGGCACCATCATTGCGAGAAGTTTATTGTCACTTTTCGGGCGCCGCGCAAGGAATGATATCTACCATATTAGATATACTTAATACTAGCAAGGGGATACAACCTTATCTATGGATAAAATACTGAATTACGTTAATTGTTTGTACATATGACATCAGGGACGATGATGAGAATATCAAAGATAGCATTAGATGTCTGTATTGGAGATAGGAACATGAAGAAGATAGTATGCGACGGTAAATGAAGATTTTGTTGACTAATGAATGAGAAATGAACCTGAGGAGGAATATAAGATATGCCAAGGTGAATGGACCCTTATGTGGTCATTTTTTAAATTAGGTACCTCACTAGCGGACTATGAGAATAACAAATAACTTATATAGTGATGACGACCATGTGTGCGATTTTCAAAATCTTAAAACAAGTTTTCGAAAAAGGTTTTTGAACATAATTTATAAAAGATCTTTACACGAAATGAGTTTTGAAATTATGGTTGTCAAATTACTACTTGATTCCTTGTTGTTATAAATATTAGATTACCCGAAAGAATACTTGATCGGACTCAGTATTATAAGTTTAGAGGGCTACGTAGACCCGCTAATATGGAGAAGTTTAAAAAAATTTTGGAAGAAGAGTGCAAACCTTTTTAATAGTATCAACAATCGAATCAACGTGGGGAAACATTATTTATCCAATTTATGAAATTATTAAAGTTTAAAATGGGTTCGTTGATCCAAAAGAAGCCCGAGGATGATTGAAGAAAATGAAGGAATCTTCCAGACGATTGAAGAAGAATAATATTCTTATCAATGGAGTCGAGGTGTTACATAATCAATGGTTACGCTACGCGGCATAGAAGAAATTAGAAATTATGATTATAAATTACGTAAGAACGCGATTATGGTCGAATTATTAAAGTAGCAAACATGGAAGCATGACGCTAAAAATACAAGACTTACTTGGCAGGGATGAAGCAAGAAGTTATGATGGAAGATCCAACGAGAAGATAATTATGCTCAGATTATTAAAATATTAAAGGTATTTCAAGAAGATATTTTGAATCTATCACCGGACGTGGATCTGAAATCTGTTACTCGAACGAGTCCTGAAATAATGAATAAGTGAAACGTAGATGGTAACCAACGGTGTCATTCTTTTACACGACTGCATATACTCTTCTTGATTCTGGAATACGCGTGAGCTTCTTTCAGTGATAAATATATGAGACAAGAAGGAAAGAAAATTTATTGTATTCCTTCCAAATTATTTCTTTTCTCAGAATATTTCTTTCTGATCAAGACAAGCGGTGTTATGATGTGACTCTTTGTCAAAATGACGAAGAGTCGGGTGGGACGCCACCTAATCATGTGTTGTATGTCATATAGTATTAAAGATTGGCCATCTTGAGTACAAATATGGTTGTCTCATTTATATTCAAATCATTCATTTATTTTTTTCTTTTTTCAAATCATGATCATGAACCTTTGGATTCTTCCAATTGTTTTGTTGCACTTATGTTCTATACAAAGCTTTCAATCAAAATCATATACACAAATTCTTTTCTTGTGTAAGGTCTATTCTTTCAGTGTTTTAAAAGAAGTGAAATGACCTCGTGTAGAAGATGGAGTTATATGTTGGGTATGAATAATTACAAGCCAATAAATGGTGGACATTTTCGTGCAAAAAATAATCACTATGCCAATAACGTGGTTGTTACGAAGACATCAAATCAGAAGCGGAAATCTGTATACATGATACGTTTCAAGTCTGGGATTTTGGCATAAATTGGAGTAGTTAGCGAACCATGTGAGGTAAATCAACCATAGAAATAAGAAAATAAGGTTGCGTACACCAGACAAGGCAAACGATTGACGGGACAATAGAAGTAGATGAAGGAATTCTCAATAATGACCCAGACAAGCGATTAGTACGTAAAAAGGTGAAACACACTTTAATCTGGTGAGAAATACTTGTCATAAAGATTCAGAATCGAAGAAATTTTAATTATGAATGAATTTAGAATATATTCATCAAGTAGTTGTTAGGATTCCCAACTCGAGTAAATGAGTTATGGTGAATTTGACGCTCATGAATGAGCCAGCGACGAAAGTTCCGTATAGGAAAATATAAATAGAAATAAAGAACTGGTGATCCAACTGCGTCAAATCTTCTAAGAAGTAAAACTTTAGAACCAAATGAGTTTTCATAGAATATGATAGTGTGGATTGGGACCATGTGTTGGTTATCAGAAATTAGAGAAGTTAACTAATGAGAAGAAGCGTATATTTTCAAGGGTAGAGGATTTGTTTGATCGGTTGAAAGATGCAGTATAGGTTCTTAAAAGTATCCATATACAAGTATGAGCTTGGGAAATAAGATCAAAAGATTTCTTTAGAATGGATTTATGAACAGGTATAAGTAATATGAATTGTTAATTAGAGAGCTTGAAAAAAAATGAACTAGAAAAATCCTGGAATAAAGTTTTTGAGAAACAGTAGAATAATTTTATATTCATTAGTGGAGTTCCGATATATTTTGAAGGAATAAATGAAAGGTATGGTTATGTCCCTAGTTTGATAAACAAATGTATGCTATGTTAGTTAGTAGTATATGTAGGTATCAATATGAAATGTACTGAAGTATGGTGAAATGATGAGTTCATGGTGGTGGATTGATATGGTTGATTGGTTGTTTGATTGATTGTTGGTGTCGGCTTGAGTCCGACTGATAGTCTATAATATAGAGGAGATGCTGCCCAAATTTTTAGAAATACCCTACTTTTAAAGGCAAAAGTATACTTCCGTGTGTTATTAATATTCATGTTGATACTCCAAATGATTGCGATCTTGGTTCTTAAAAGAAGTGGTTGTAGCCAAACTAACTTTATATGACCGGTCTCTGATCTCATTTAGCTAGTCATCACTTGGTTCGATTGATCAATTAAAAGAGTTAATTGGTTAATTTTACCAACTTATGGTCAGTTACATGGAAATCGGTTCCTATTAGATTAAGTCAAATTTTGATGTGATTTTCAGATCTGAAATCAAAGCAATGAGGAATTTGGAGGAAGTAAGGACACCAGTAGAATTCATAAGTTTAGCAGAATTAGCATGTTATTACTACAAGTGTGCGAGGCTTAATTGGATGAATATGACCTTTGCAATAAATAAGAAAATTAAAAAGTTATTTGCACATGCGAGTGAGAAGAACGTTTTTAAGAACTAAAGGGTCAAGATAAGAGCCAAGAGAAGGAAGGAAGAGAATGAAGAAGAGAGGTTGAATAAAGAAGAGATTGGAAACTACACCAAAATGGATGTTGTTAGAAGATTAAAGAAATTTTATCATTTGCAATAAATATTTATTAAAGGATTTGAAGGTATGCCAATATAGAACGACAATGTAATAAGAATTATTCCAAAATACCGGAGAACTCGCGAATATGAGTATTTTGATGTATGATATAAGCTGATAATGTTAGCATGTGAACTAAAGAAGGAGATGTCTTGATTATGCAGGAAATGTGATGTATAGCGGGCATAGACTTCAATAATTTGAAACATATCTTCAATGCGAAGAAGCCAAAGATGTGACAGATGATAGTTGAAGTTGATTAAAAATGAAAGTCGTGCGATTAGTGATTATGTGAGTAAGGCTAAGGAATTAGCTATCAATGGATTTTGATAGTTCTGTTAACAAGAATTCAAATATTTATTAATAGAAAGCTTTCATTCCAGTATTAGCCATAGAGTGGCTTATCTAATGATAACCAAATTAACATAATTAGAAAGAAGGAATCACTTATGTTAAGGAGAGACAAATGAGTCATGAGAATAGAGAACTTAACTAGAAAGAGAAGTGGAATCAAAAGGATGATAAAGAAATTTTATAAGATTGTCCAGGATATAAGTAATTTATGAACGTCAGGGTGCTAGAGCTAATGTAAGGAATGGAGTGAAATGTCTATAATTGGAGATATGAAATTCATTCTGAGAGTACGATTAGATATGGAAATTTAAACGAAGGTATTGATTGACATGACATAAGAATGGAAATAGAAGGATATATAAGTAAATGTCATATTTATTGAAGAATTAAAGCTAGCATCAGAGGGTGAACCTATTATCGTAACATATTCAAAAATGAGTATAGCTCGTTAAGGAGCGATATCGAGAATCACTTGAAAACCAGAGATGAAGCAAACGTTATTTAAATCATTAAGGATAGGTTAACTAAACCTAATAATTCTTTTATTAACACATACTTTACCTGAGGAATAAGTTGCTACAAAGAGATTAAGGTGTGCTATCAGGTTCAGGTATGGATTGGAATTGATCGATATATTACTTAATCTAATATTTTTGGACATGTGTAAAGTAAAGAATTTGATGAAACATTGGTAAATTGAGATAGGGAATGCATCCCAGAAGTACGATTATGTACCGAGGGCTAAAAGAAAATATCAAGAGACTAGGTATGAAAAGAAAATAGGGGAAAGCGTTAATTGAATCATTACTAATAGGTTATCCCAAACCTAGTCATTCTCTTTTACTAATAAACAGTTTATCCAATAAGTGGGGTAGTTGTTGCTTGAAGAAATGGTGGTACATCATCAGATCCTGGAATTGATTGTAAATGATCAATACTATTTGATGGTAGATTTGACATAATTATTTAGAATACGGTGAATTATGTCGAACCAGAATAGTATATACCACTCTTAGATGAACGAACATTAAGTATAACAGAACTAAAAGAGAAGAATTTGGCTAAACATCGATAACTTAATAAATTCCGGTTATTCCAAAAATATAATACATGACATAGATGTAAAAGGGAACTTTTGGATAATATGGCATAAAGAAGAGAATGAACGTTATAAGTAGTAGAACATCAGGGATGAACCTTGTAATGGATTTTATATCGGGATTTCTTGTTACCGAAATAAATGACAATATGGGTTTAGAATATGTGGGTAATATGTGACGCCCCCAAATCCGGGGTCAGGATTGGGTGCAACTACACAACTTTACATAATAATAAAAACCTGTATATTAAAATAAATATACAGATAACCCCTCATATTCAGGACCGTTTATAGGTTATAGTATGAAACATGAATCTAACCTTCTAAAATTACATTGTCTAGATACAATTTCATTACCTCGTTACTAATTTCCTTGTATTGGTCACTCTGACATCTCCAAATTTCTTCAGCTGGAATCTCACCTCTTTTGCTGTCTATTAAAATCTATTCACTTTGCCCTCATTTGATACTGAAAGAAATAAAAGTACACAAAGCAAGAGTAAGCGAAAAATGCCCAGCAAGTATCATAAATGGTTTCCAGATATCAGATCAGAAAAATCCCGGAAACGATTGTTGAATGATTTTAAAAACGTCTTTACATATATAAATAGTTGAGCGAACAAAATATCGGCCCTCATTGGCCTTTAATCATAAATCACATTTCTCCGTAAAGGACAGTAATTGTTTCATTATTTCATCCTTTTGAATTAAATCTTTGTGGGAGTTTGTAATTATGAACTATTCGGAAAGGAATGCCGTTATTGCCGATCAACAATAAATTAGACTGGACACTAAAAACCAACATATGCACTATAACCTGCTGATCAGTCAGGAGATAGTGCGGATCTATACCCAACTACATAGACCCAACCAATATATGGGGCACCCAGGCCACTATGGCCTAAAGGATCTGGTCCAACCCTGAGCCATAGGATCCATCTCATCACTGGTTCTCATAAGAACCGTCCAGCCCGTAGAGTATTTTAATATCAAATTATTTTAAATTCAAAATATCCCAAATCAGGGTTCGCAAATAACCCTAATGAATGGGTATTTGCTCAAGAGAGCAATCAATAACATAGGAAAAATAATGAAAAGAACTGGAATAATAAGAGTAATTGCAGTGAAATATAAAATAGTTATCTATTCTGAACTTAGAATAGGAGCGAATAAATATTTGCAGTATTTAAAGAGAAAGGTTAGGAATACTTGCCCCAATTGGTGACCCTCTGATCTTTAACTATTGTCCCTATCACTCAGTCCTTCTGTGTCTATATTTCCATTGACATGCCACTTGACCTTTCTTAACAATCGCTATTTCAAGTTCATCTCTATTCTGAATTCACTCGTCTCCTTACGATCAATCAGGCTTTACTTTCACAATCTCTGTCTGTTTTTGAATGCCTCGTACTATGTGCATCTAACATAAATAATACTATTCAATGAACTGACAATATATATAATTGTCTAGTCTATACGTTTATTCTTATTATCTACCCGCCCGATAATAACAGATAAAGATCACATCTCAATCAGATAACATTTAAAAGACATGTTGATTCACAATTCACATAACACATATACATAAGTCTCATAATTATGTTATTCATATAACACGTAGTCACATAATTCATGCAATATATAAGTTGAATCAATAAAAGATAGGTCTTAATACGTTTAGAATTGAAATTGGGTCCAAAAAGAATATTTTATCGATCAATAACCGACTCATAATGATCTATAAAACAAACATCAATTAGATACAAAGTAATTTAGGCCTCTAAATTTTTTTTAATAGAAACAAAATATTTTTCTGAGTCTAGAGGCGTTCGTTTCGTATTAAATGGACGAACGGTTGATTTATTATGAATTTTTGAACATTTTTCGGAATTAAAACGGTCTCCAAATCATTTAATAATTAAATAATAGGGTTCGAATACCTAAATATGACTTTAAAATAATTTTATATTAATTATCGAGCCTTGAAAATAATTTAAAATAATATTTTAAAGCTTGAAACTATTTTTTTGAAATTTTTAAATCAATATTAAATAATTAAATCTAATTAAATAATCAATTAAAATTAATTAATTAATTAATAATTAAATTAATTAATCAATTAACATTAAAATTAATTAACTAATTAAATAATTAATTATTAACTAAAATTAATTAATTAAATAATTAGGATTTATTTTGTAATTAAAATAATTTTCGGAATAAATAAATAAAGAATTTTGGAAATTAAAAACAATTTAAAAATGAATTTTGATTTTAAAATAAAAAGAAAACTCAGAAACACTCTTTCAGTTTCAGTCATCTTCTCCAACCGATCGAGTGGCGGAGTTAGCAGGCGGCCGGAGGAAGGAAGAAACGCCGGAATCTGCAAAACGTTTCCAGAAACCGGTGAGTTCTTCGAACTCCGGTCTCTTTCCGGCGAGCCACAGAATCTCCAATCCTGATCCAAATCACTCGGTCTTTAGCTCAAAACGCTCCACTGACACCCGCGAATCCAGAAACAACAACGACCATCAAAAACAATAAACAGGACCCCAACTCCGATCAAAATCGAAGCAAAGTCGGGGTTAATCCGGCCAAAAACCGATCCCGACCATTTCTCAACCAAAATTCAAGTTTAAAATACCAAAATAAAGTTTAGATAACGTACAATTTATTCGACACAATCAGAGCAACAACAAGTACATCTATAGTCCAGGAAATTAAAATTAAAAATGAATAAAATAATTAAAAAAACAAAAACACAATCTAATAGATTTAGCAATCGTTTGGTGAAATAAAACACATGAATCGATCCTAAAATTCAATATGAAGCTATTCATATCATTTTATTCAGCTGATGACCCCAGAATCGAAAACCCCCAAATTTTCAATTCAAGAACATTCCAGAACCCTAATTTTTAATTTTCAGAAAAATCAAACCTCAATTTCTATATGTTATTGAACTCGGTTTTTGACATATAATATATCAAATTGACCAGAAAAATATTATCTACAAGATGGAATCATCAAATCATATCAACAACATCAAGAACAATTTTTCATAATTTAATCTTTAAATAATTCGAATATAAATAAATAAATAAGAAAATTACCTTAATTGTTGCACTAAAATGGTTGATTGATTCAGAAAGTACTATTCGAGAGCTTCATTTTTATATATTACAAGCTTAAATCGGAGTTCGGTAACGCCTTCGTTCGTGCGTTTGATTATCAGGAACATATCGGTTTCTAGGGTTTTTCTCTGTATTTACTGTATTTATACTGGTTGTAAATGAATAAACTAATAAAATGAAATAAGAAATATGCTATTTATATTTACGGAATATTGGTTCGTTCTGGATCATTTTGGATCTTTAAATTAGTTGCTTAGCCGCTAAGTAACTGCAATAACGATCCGATTTGATATTAGTATTGAATAATTATCTAAACCGGGCTTTTTATAAAATACTTAATACGAAAATAATGTAAAAATATCCCGTCTTTGATTTACCGAAATGATTGTCATATCGAAAATCTTGCGCCGGGCCGCGCACGGGTCAAACTGTAATCCGAATCGAAAAAGTCAAAACACAGAAAATGTCCGGAATTACCAGATTAGGTTAGGAAGGAGTTTTCAGTAGAGTTTCGGGTTGTAAAAATATAAAAACGGTTGAAGTCGGACGATTCCCGGCTTTATAAATAATTTTATAATTATTCAAAAAATAATTAATAATTTATAATTTATTATAAAATCATCTAACACTGCAAAAATTACCAGAAAAATACCTTAATTATCTATATCTTATTCTGGACATATTAAAATTAACATACTCACCTTTTATTACATACAAACATCTAAATATTATTATCAATCATCAGATAATTCACCAAAAATTCATATAATATTCATATAATAATCATATATTGATTCAAATAATTATACGATATTTCCCGGATGTTACATCCTTCCCCCCTTAAAAGGATTCTGTCCTCAGAATCACGCTAAGGAATAATACTAATACTTTTCAAGTATATAACTTTCATTTTCTCAAGTAACTTTAATGTATAATATCAATCTTTCCTTAATAGCCTCTCGCTAACATCATATTCTATTTGTTGCTTGCATAACTCAATTCAACTCTTCATCTCCTATATATAATGGAGCTTACTTACTCCTTCTGGATATATACATATAAACGCCCTATGGATTCGTTATATAGGTAGCAATGAAGCCAACTCTCTTCTTTTTATCCTGTCTATTTTACTATGTAGGAGGGACCAGCATTACACCACTTAATTCTCTTTTTCTTTCTAATTCTAGTAACTCGTGCTTATGTGCGTTTCCAATTGTTACTCGGTGTTAAATCTCGTCCTCATATGCTTCTTCGTTCAAATAATCTAATTTGTAATCACTTCACATCGCATTGGAGGCTTTCATTATGCCTGTAACAACAGGGTCAACTCATTCGTAACCGTTCTATCTATCTCATTGTCTTGATGGACTAACCTGATTTATACCAATATGATTATCTTTCTAATTTTAATAATTTGCGATTATGCACCTTCCATTTTCCTGACTGTTCTACTTTACTTCTTGCATCTCCTTCTGTTTGGTTAGTCTGGCCTATAATCATTTTTAATCGTATTCGAGAACCTTTAGCTGATCTCTTGAATTTCCCATCCGTGTGCGCCCGATATACTGAGCTCATGGCATCTGATGCTTCGAAATGTTCTAAATCTATTCAAAACTAAAATTTAAAGGAAGATCTTGACAATTGTATTTAACTCACCAGTTTGTAGTATTTTTCAATTTCTTTTCAATCACTAACACGTATATTCACTAAGCGAGAATACTTTACTATTGGAAAGGAAATATTAGTTTGATATAGAATGAACCATAACTTTATTCAAAGCCGAACTCTTGGTACTAATACCAATTTTGTTGTCATATCAAATTAGATATCAATATGAACTTTGATGCTAACAATATTCCATACGGAAGTCAACATCAATCATCTATATTAATACCACCTTTGATATCTAACAACAAAATAAGTATCAGTATAATCCAGAAGTCGAATCAAAACCTGCTCTCAATTTCTAACTTTTCCAATTCCTTTATCCACTCCCCAGCAATCTTAGTGATATTTACTCTTTCTTTTCTACTCAAGACATCTGTCTCTGAATGAATTTTACTTGGTTGGTAATTAACCATACTTCTGTAGCTCATAATTAATTATAACCAGAGTTTATACCTTTGTAGCTTAGAACGCAGTTGCTAATCTTCCACCTTTCGCATACATATCTCCAGGTTTTCAACTTGGTCTTACTTAATTCTTGAATGGGCGAGGATGTTATAAATACAATTACAGTATCCAATTACTTCTTATACATTATGTTCATTTAATCTTCAGACTTACAAATTCTGATAAGCAATGCGCGACTTTATACCTCCCTTCTCTTTTTTCCATGATCACTTTTGTGTATAGCGCGAAGTACCCATTTATTTCATTATTCTTGAATTCCACATTTCTGAAGTTTTCCTTCACTAAATATCGCATTTCTACTGGGTTGTACGATACAAGGCTTTTGACACCAGCTCGACTCGTACAGTAACTGATGGAAATTCTTACCTCATTTCCCGAGGTAATCTTGGTAAATCATTTATTAGAATTTTTGGGACTTCACTTTAATTAGGGAGAATTCCGATATAATATTCATTGTATGGTTCCTCTCTAGTAATTTGTCACAAATACTGTTGTTTGATCTCCCCTGCTTACGCGCATCCTTTGAATGAAGTTCTTGTCTTTAATTGCCGGTGTTTTACTTCATCCCCTATTAGTTCTGGTATATTTGATGTTCACAACTTGCATATATCCTGGATTACTTTATAACATTTCCTTATCATCCTTTTGATTACACTTCTTTTCTTATTTAGTTCTTCATTCTCATTACTCATTAACTCTTCTAACATAAGGAATATCTTTTTCTTGACAACCTTAATATGTGCGATATTAGATAAACCAGTTCTGAAGTTAATAAAAAGACTTGTATTTATAATATTTAAGTTCTTATTGACAGAATTATCAAATTCATCGATGGTTACTTTCTTAGCCTTACTTAAATCATCATTGATCGCATATTTGGCATTTTTCCAATTGATCAATATTCGTTTTTCCTGAGTTTCCATGCGGACTTCGTTAGTCTTCGTCTTACATCGGATACTTGGATTCTCGAGCTTTCGAAAACTTTTACGCAATCGTCATTCGATATGGGTATACTTTCAAGTCCTTCCTGGAATGCTATTAAAGATGATAGAATCTCTTTGCTTTATCTTGAACCTTCAGTTCTTGAAAATTTTCTTCTAACTAGCATGTACCAACTACTTTGTGTTCCTCTTGTTAATCGAAAAGAGCATATTCATCTAGATAAAGTCTCGCACATGTTTGTGGTAACATCACGTTAATTCTACTAAACTTTCGATTCCTGCTAATGCCATCACTTCCTTCAACTTGCTAACCGCTTTGATTTTGAATCTGAAAATCATGTTAGAGCTTGACTCAATCTAATTGGAATCGATCTCCATTTAGCTAACCATTAGTTGGTAAAGTTGATCAATTAACTCTTTTAACCGATCACTTAAACAAAGTGAAGACTAACTAACTAGGATCAAAGACTAATTACATAAAGTCAGTTTCATCATAACATTCTTTCTCAAGAACCGAAATCACAACCGTTTGGAGTACAACTGGGAGTGAGAATATACTCCTTTATCCTTACATGTAGGGTAATTTCTGAAAATTTGGACAACACCTCCCCTATACTATCGACAACCAGTCGGACTCAAGCTGACACCATCCATCTACCAAATCGTATACAGTCACATCCATCCATTTCCATCAACTAAATTCATCCATCCACCATAGTTCGAAAACGTAAATTTAAATCTTAAAAAAAAACGAAACCCTCCGCAGGATCCATGCGAAAAATAATATTTAATTCGTAGTTCAGTATGTTTACCTTAAGAGGCTTTACGTTAATGGAAAGATGGAGGTCTTTAATGGCTATCCAAGAACAACGAGCGGAGATCCTTAGCAGCTACTCCTCAAGTGTGAAGCACTCCACCGGTATCCACCAAGAAAATGATGTAATGAAGGAGGAGGAGATGGAGAGAATTAGGGTTTTGTAAATCTTTTTGGTTGAGGCAAAAATAGGGTCTATAATAGAATATTTATAGGCAAAATTTTCAACTGAAAATTTTCCCATAAAATATTATTATTATTAACCCTTTATTATTCTCATTAATAATTAAAACACCTTTTAATTATTAATCCTTTTTCTAAACTCTTTAGAAATAATTCTCTCACTTGATTTAATTTCCAAAAATTAAATTCTTAATTAATAATATTAAGAACTTTTCTTAATTAATTTATAATCAATTAAATCTCATTTAATCAATTATTAAATTTACCAATTAATTATTTATTTCATAAATAATTAATTATCAGCCATTATTAATTAATTCCTCCACCATTAAATCATTCTCTTTTATGGTGTGACCCTGTAGGTTCAATATTAAGCCAGTAGTAGAAATAAATAATAATAAAACTATTTTATCATTATTTATATAAATTCTCTAATTCATTAAATATGATTAATTAATTAATCATATTTATTATACATCGTGAGGGATACTCCTCAGCATATCGCGACTATCTGGATAATACGAATTCACTGCTTAGAATACCAAGAACCTATTCAGTGAATAGTTACCGTATAATTAATTCCTTCTACCCTGCAATGTCACGATTAAATACAAGGCATGGAACTTGTGTCATGCCTATCTTATTTAATCACTTGTTTTCCCATTCACTATGCTTAGTTCTATTTAATGTAAATTAGAAACTCCTTTCTAATTTCATTCACTCTGGCCAGAGATTCCTGAACTAATATAAGTGGATCAACATTGAACATTCTCTTCCATCACTGGAAGGGGTAGATCCTTTATTGATCATACACTATCTTCGTGTACAAATTCCTATACCCAGTAGAGCCCTTATAATTGTCCCTTGAGACTAAGAACTAAACCAAAACATAGTTCAGTGTACACAAGATGACAATAATGACCTCAAGTCTAAGGATACTTGTACAACTATCACTATGTGAACAACTGCTGACACGTGAGTGAACTCCATCAGTTGTTCAGCTGTGTGAGTCATGTTCAGTGAACTTATTCTATAATAAGCACGTACATACTAGCTATAGTGTCACCACACAAATGTCTATGAGAACATACATCCTTCATAATGAAGCAAGCATAGTATGTACCGATCTTTGCGGATTATTAATTACCAGTTAGTAATTCTACGACCAGGAACTATTTAAGTTTAGAGTTATCATCTTTTAGGTCTCATTATTATGATCTCATCACAATCCATAAAAAACTTTACTCTAAACTGTGGTATATCTTATTTAAACATTTAAATAGATAGAGCCCGCAATAAAAACAAAACAAGTCTTTTATTAATATCAATGAAATCAAAACGGATTACATAAAAGTTATTCCTAAATCCTCATACATGATTGAACTTAGGACATATCTCTTTCACGAACTATATCACTCTGATTTAGTATATGTATGATTAATTGGCATAACATATATCTTTTGAAATGAGACTTAAGGTCTTAAATTAACAAGGATTGATATAACCACTCCCTTCTTAGCTTTTCAAGAATATTGCAAAATTTTATCAATAAGCTTTAAAATTTATCTCGTGTCTCAAAATTTTTATTTCGCGAGTATTTTGATTTATTTATTGTCGTTACTAATTGTGTATAGTTACTTTTATAATAATACCACATCCTTACACTGGTCACACCAATCATCTATTGTTGACGATACGCACTTAATTTCATTACCTAATTCGTTTATCTTTTAATAATTACGCATGGTTTTCATTATTATCGCCACAGTCTGGTGAAAACTCAATTGCCAAATCATTATTTCTGAAAAGGTTTCACAGTCGAGTCACCATTGATTCATCTCCACTTATGTTCCCGTATCGAACCTTCATCTCTGGCCCGCTTATGGGTATTAAATTCACCATAACTTATTTATTCATGGTAGATAACTTCCCAATTTCTTGAAGAACATGTTCAAAATTTGTTTGCAATTAAGATTTCTTTGAACTTGAATCTTTATGACAAATATCTTTCCGCGATGAAGGAATGCTTTACGTATGAATTGCCTGTCTTAGTCAGTGTTCAGAATTCCCTTAAGCTCCGATTGTTGTCCCGACATTCGTTCGCTTGCATACAGCCTTACTTCCTTAGTTTATAACTAATTTATTCATTACGGTTCGCTAACCATTCATTTCACGTCGAGATCCTCTGATTTGATGCGCATCATGTTACCGCAATCTCTCGTACTGATGAGATCCTCATAACACGAACCACTGTCTGACTTGATGTCTTCGCCACGTCTATGTTATCAATGAATTCCTTCTTCCTTACCCGCAGATTGTGACGACTGAGAATTTTGTGTCGTAATTAAGTAAATAAAGAATGTGTTATGTGATGTGATTATTATGTGACTAAGTGATGATTATTTGTCTTATCTGTATACTAGAGTTAAGGAGCGTGGATAAAAACGTTCCAATTTAAAGAGTCAGCTTAGAAGTTAAGCTGTGGTGTCGGGCCGTCAGGTAGAACGGAACCCGTCCTAATATGGAATTAAAGAATATAAAATATGAATCATGTTTGATTGAATGAATGAATGAGTAAATAAAGTATTTCGTCCTAAGTGACGTGTTGATTGGTAAAGATATTGAGAAGCGTAATCAAAACGCTGAGTGTCGGGCCGTCAGGTTGAACGTGACCCGGTACGCGTAAAAGATGATAAAGATTAAAAAGGGATAGAATCTATGATCAGACCTGAGTCGTTATGTGACTATATATGTGTGATTGTTTGACTGAGTGCATGACTATGTGTTCTGTGTCAATTTTGTGAATTTTAAAGGAATTAAGTGATTTAAATAAAGGTTTAATTAACCTTCGCGCATTTTTATAAAATCATCCGAGAAGGATAAAAACATGGAATCTGTTCTGTTATCTTCGTAGTGGTCCTAGAGACCTTTTAAAAATGATGAGTGAATTTAATTGTTGGTCTTTGCATTTTTAAATTGATTTTATGTGGAAAATGTAATTATTAAAGCAAGTTTGCAAAATTCATATAAAATCAACCGTTTGCTCAATTTCTTATTATGAGTAATGGATAAAAAGCTAATTTCGAGGCCTACGTGTTAAAAATGTCATTTTCGATAATTCTTGACTTCCCGAGAGAGATATATTTTATATTTAGTCCTTGTTTTATTTTAGTAAAAAGATGGACAAGTAAGAATGAAAAAGGAATTAGAAGTTTACCAAAGTGCCCTTATTTTTGAGTGCTATATAACCTCACTCCCTTCTTTTTCTTTCTTCTTCTTGCTCCCGTGACATCATTTCTCTCTTTTATCTTTTCTCTCCTTCTCTCACTCGAACCCCCTCACTCTCTCTCTCGGCTTTCTTCAATCTCTCTCGGTATACCTCTCTTTTCTTTGATCAAACACACCAATCATCCCTAAATCTTCTTGTTAAACACTTATTTGTAGGTAGAAGTATGTGCATGTGTGTATACCCACTTGCATGTCGATGTGTGTGTGTTGTGGGTGCTCGGTGTGTGTGTTAACCCGAGAACCACATGGTTCTTGCTATTTGTTGTTGATGTCATCTTGATAAGCTTGATTCTTTGTAAACAAATGATAGAGAAGATGTGCATGATAGTTCTTTTTGTGTAATTGATGGAATCGGGGGCTTCATGGTTGGACACCCTCGAATGAGGGCACCACCGAGATGCCACCGCCACCGGTGATGAACTCCGGTGAACCGGTGGTGAGCTATGATGTTAAAAACTGAGCTTTACTATACCAAACACTTATTTCGATTATTGCATGCGTTATTCTTGAAAAACCCAAATGGTTTTGATCTTTGAAGATATTGATTTGATTTAACTTGTTTAAAGTGATTATGGATAGTTATTAGATTAAAAAGGAATGGAATGGTTGATGCATGCTAAGTTAGGTTCGGATTTTTGTATTAATAAGAAAGGAAATTGATTTTGTGAGAATCTTGGTAAACACTAAGTTTATATGGCCTAAAAGTGATTGCATGCTAGTTTTAAAAGAAGTTCAAGATGTGCATGTCATTGATTTGTCTTTGAGATGAAAGTTTGAGTTTTTCCGAATGAAATTGAGTTAATAAGGGATTAATTTGATGAATAAGTGGATGCATGTTGAGATTTAGGTGAAATTCTGGGATTGTGTTAAGAAAATTTAGTTGGTGTTGTGAATATGTTGAGCACTTGTTGATTACCTAAAAAAACATCTAAGTAGATTTTACTTAGTGAAATAATGTAGCACTCGACGGATAAGAATTATAGTCCCGACGGATAACTCATTATAGTCCCGACGGATGATTAACTTATTATCCATCGAGTGAGTAGCTTATGTAATAATAAGTTTGTAGCACAGTGTTGTATGCACCTTTGTATAGAATCTGAAGTAGCATATAAGTCATGTTGACTTTAACTAGATATGCAGAATAGGTTGATTAACTGTACATAAGCAATGTCTTGTAATTCTGTATAAGTGAAATGAAGTCAAGTGCCAAAATAGCTACCAACGGATGATTAACAAAGCTTCGACGGATGACCAAAATAGCTACCAACGGATGCTTATCAAAGCTTCGACGGATGATCAAATGACTATCAACGGATGTTTAACATAGCAGTCGACGGATGATCAATTAAGTCATCGACGGATGATCTGAAAGTCGACAGATGATCATATCAAGATTCAAACATCAGTTGAATAGTGAAAGCTGACACACAGCCATTGAGTTGGATACAAGTACACTGTGGAAGCCCATTAACTGGGTAATAGAGGACGAAAAGCAGCAAAGATCAAGACTGTTAGATTTTATATTTGTTCAGTTCTTTTGACTTTGTAATCTTGGTAATATATAAACCAAGAGAGTAGCAAATAGAAAAATAACTGAGATAGCTAAGAAACAACAACAGAGAAATCTTTGTAAGCACTATCTTTAGCATTTCCTGTGTTCTTAGCAGTTCTATTTGTGTAAGCAGCTGTGAGCATTTCTGCACACAGAGTCCTCTCGATATATTAAATATATCTCTGGTGGAATTGTTTAAATCCACCAGAAAGTTTTCTAAAGACTCTTGTTTTTAATTACTTATGTTTTGATTCATTCAAGTTTACATTCCGCATTGTGCTAATCAAAAAAATATATCCATAATTGAGTTGAACATTTTTATTTCAAGAAAAAGGTTCAAGAATTCCATTCAACCCCCCTTCTGTAATTCTTGCTATATTGTTAAGGGAATAACAATTTGAGGTGTCTTTGGTAAAATAAGTAATAGCTATTCAGCAGGCCCTTTAGGAAGCTTCAGATGCTGGTACCAAGGCTGTTCTTCAAGCTCACCTAGACTCTTTACATTTAATGAAGATCCAACACTCAAGACAGAATCTCGGTGTGGATGAATTGAAAAAGGATATAGCTGACTTAAAGACATATAACTCTGAGAAGCTGGATTCAATAATGCCATATGGTACCATGCATGATCTATTACTAAGATTAAGGAGAGAATCAGATTCTGACAAGAAGATAGCCAAGCTGGAGAACAGAGTTCAGGTTATTGAGAATTCAGTGGCTCTACTTCTTCAAAATCAACAGACGCAGGCAAATCTTCTTATGCAACTGGCTAAAGCACAAGGCCTAACTCCTCCACTTGATGATAACAAAAAGGGGGAGAGAGAATCAAGTAAGGGGGAGAAAGGACCAACTGAGGGGGAGAAACTTCTAGTTCAAATCAGCAAAGTAATTGTACCTTCAATTACTATCTCCAAGCCACCAGTTGCAGATGGTATAGATCTTATAAATGCAGCAGCAGCAAATTTGAAAGATGCTGACAAAGGAGAGTTGACTCTGATCAACTGGAAAAAGATTGACAAGGAAATACAGAAAAAGTTTCAATTAGTCAAGGAACTAGATCAGTCAGCCATCCATCATTCTCATGTCAAGCCAATCATTGTGAATGAGATGAGCATGAACTATCTGGAGAAAGGACAATCTTCCTGCATCAAGACTACAAAGGCTGAGATAATTCTTAAACCAAGGGCAAACTATCCAAAGTTATCTTTGAAGAACCCTATGGATTCTGTGTATGAGACACCCAAGCCTGATGAAAAGAAGCTTCTGTTAAGATCTATTCTCCTCTATAAAGATCCAGCTAATTCAGCCTCAAGAAAGAGAATTGCAAAGATATTCAGAAATGGGAAGGAAATTTGTGTGGTAGTTGGACATCCACAATTTGCTCATGCAAAGGAAGAAGAAAAAGCCATATTGAAGCAGGAAAGGAGGCAAGCTGCTCTAGATGCAAAGAAGTCTAAACAAAAGAAAGAACAGTTTGATATCTTGGCCAAGCTACAGGCTGTGAATTCTTCTCAACAAATTCCCTCTCAGCCATCTCAAGCTACTGAATCAGAGAAGAAGATTGAAGAACAGAAGAAATCCCTAAGAAAGAAAGAACTGGCTAAAAGAACAAAAAGAAAGTTGGATGTTGTTGACAAGGAATTGGAAGATCAATTTCCAAAGGAATCTACTCAAGCTGAAACTCAAGCATCAAAGCCCTCTGTGGTGTTTGAAGACATAAGGGTGGTGGACCCCTACAGGAACATACATGGAGAGCCTATTGTGCCAAAGGATAAGCCAATAGAGTGGGATAAATTACCAATTCCTGACTTCAACTTGCCAATTCTTACTAAGCTAAGAAGGACAAAATCAAGGGCAGTCAAGAAAGTGAAGCTGTCACCTCTCAAATCCGAGTCAGTAGTCAAAGCTCAACCCAAGGTCAACAGGGGAGACTACTTGTACTTGTGTGACATCAAAGAATTCTTAGATCTAAACCTTTATCTGGAGGAGCTGGATGAGGTAAGGGCAATTGATGCATACAGAAACCTACCTGAAAGGTTGGTGTTCAAGTACAAAGGGGGAAGGGAGATTCAGTGGCCTCTTCACAGGATACTTCAAGAAAGCCAAGCTGTGTTCATCAAAGTCTATTCATCCTTCAAGAAAAACTTTGGGTTCAATGTAACTGCAAGAAGATTAGTATTGAAGAAGATTGAAGAGCTAAGGAGTGTTAGAGCCAAAGATGCACTACCCAAAATTCTTATCATCCCATACACAGGGAGAAGAGTGCATCTAAGGCCCTACTGGCTGATGGAATTCATGGATGACAAGGGTGTGAGAAGATTCTTCAGATTAGAAGACCAATTGAGTATCTCTAGCAATGAGACTCTCTTGGAAATGCAAGAAATGTTAGATCTCTCAGAATCTGATGAATTAGAATTCCACAGACAGCTCCAGAATCAAATTGAAGGAAACAACAGAAAGCTTGGAAGAAGATCCAGGCCTTCAAGAATCTAGAAAAATCTGCTCAGACTAGAGGAGCATCTTGAACTGACTGTGAGCCAAACCTTGTACATTTTTGTTTAAATTTGAAGCACTTTCAGTTCTATCTACTTATCTTTAAAAATACATGTTTAGGATGTTTTGTTATCATCAAGTATCTCTTAATTTATGGCTACAATTCCAGTAGACATAAATTGGGGGAGATTGTTGTGAATATGTTGAGCACTTGATGATTACCTAAACAAAACATCTAAGTAGATTTTACTTAGTGAAATAATGTAGCACTCGACGGATAAGAATTATAGTCCCGACGGATAACTCATTATAGTCCCGACGGATGATTAACTTATTATTCATCGAGTGAGTAGCTTATGTAATAATAAGTTTGTAGCACAGTGTTGTATGCACCTTTGTATAGAATCTGAAGTAGCATATAAGTCATGTTGACTTTAACTAGATATGCAGAATAGGTTGATTAACTGTACATAAGCAATATCTTGTAATTCTGTATAAGTGAAATGAAGTCAAGTGCCAAAATAGCTACCAACGGATGATTAACAAAGCTTCGACAGATGACCAAAATAGCTACCAACGGATGCTTAACAAAGCTTCGACGGATGATCAAATGACTATCAACGGATGTTTAACATAGCAGTCGACGGATGATCAATTAAGTCATCGACGGATGATCTGAAAGTCGACAGATGATCATATCAAGATTCAAACATCAGTTGAACAGTGAAAGATGACACACAGCCGTTGAGTTGGATACAAGTACACTGTGGAAGCCCATTAACTGGGTAATAGAGGACGAAAAGCAGCAAAGATCAAGACTGTTACATTTTATATTTGTTCAGTTCTTTCGACTTTGTAATCTTGGTAATATATAAACCAAAAGAGTAGCAAATAGAAAAATAACTGAGATAGCTAAGAAACAACAACAGAGAAATCTTTGTAAGCACTATATTTAGCATTTCCTGTGTTCTTAGCAGTTCTATTTGTGTAAGCAGCTGTGAGCATTTCTGCATACAGAGTTCTCTCGATATATTAAATATATCTCTGGTGGAATTGTTTAAATCCACCAGAAATTTTTTTAAAGACTCTTGTTTTTAATTACTTATGTTTTGATTCATTCAAGTTTACATTCCAAATTATGCTAATCAAAACAAATATATCCATAATCGAGTTGAACATTTTTATTTCAAGGAAAAAGTTCAAGAATTCCATTCAACCCCCCTTCTGTAATTCTTCCTATATTGTTAAGGGAATAACAGTTGGTTTAATTGATAAGAATAAAGTGTTTGATATAATGATGAGTTGAAATCGAATTGCATGCGAGCATGTATGAATGATTTGGTTCGAATTATTGTTGATAAAAAAGAGATGTTAGTTTAATTGTTGGATTATGCTATGATTAAGGATGCATGGTGTAATTTTGAGAAATTTGATTGTATATATATATTTATGATTCGAATTTCTATGATTAAAAGAAAGGAGGATGATTCTTTAATGGTTTTGAATGAGTTACGTGTTTTAAAGTGAGTATTTGGTTAATTTTGTGTGATAAGGCCAAATAGGCCATAGGGAATGAAAGTCAAAATGTTTGGTTTTTATGATTAAAAGGATGATTGAAGGTGTATAAGTAAATATCTATGAATTTGGTTGCTTGATTATGATATGTGGTTCGAATTAAGGAACAAAAGAAAAGGGAACTAAGTTGATTGATTTTAAAGGATATAAGTGATAGCTATGAATGTAAATGTTTGGTTGTGATAGGTCTTGTACTCGTAAAAGAGTCGTGTTAGTGTGATTTGAGAAATAGCCAAGGTCAAGCGAGTGCGCTTTGATGGTTAAGTATATAAGGATATAAAAACTACGAGAAAGGGATATGCTATGTGCTATGTGCTATGTGCTATGTGCTATGTGCTATGTGCTATGTGCTTATATGTATAAGCTATATTCGTATGCTCGAGTCAAAGATATAATCGAGTTATCGTATAGAGTGATCGTTCCGGGAACGAGAGTTGGGAATCTAATTAAGATTTTTGGTTTTATTGTAGATTCGGAGCGTGAGGGCATTCAGGCTAGGAAAGGAAATGATTTACTAGGTGGCAGTAGTTCAACTTTCAGGAAAGCAAATTCAGGCAAGTAACTCTGATTACTTGTGTAAACGGTTATAAAGAGAATGTTGTTCATACCATGTAGAGTATTGAACTGTTAAAATATGAAACCCTTGCTTTATGAAACCCTGATATTGATTTGAAGTACCCTTGTTCTTGATAACCTGTTATTGATAATCCTATTGATTTCAACCTTTGATAATCTGTCTTTCTGTTCAAGTACCTATTAAGCCATGGATTTTATTGAACCTTTTGATTATCCTTGTTAACCCTGTTTAATGATACCCTGTTTCTCTTGATCACCCTATTGATCCCTAAATCAATGTTGATCCTTCTAATTTAGTGCCTTGTTATTCTTGATACAGAATTCTTGTGAATTGTTCATTGCGTACCTTTGAATCACTCCCTGAACTTTGTTTCCTAAAAATCTGATTTAAGAATGAGTTTTGACTTGAAAGAGTCCGAATGATTTCAAATGCTTGGTAATGATAAAATGAATTTTAGAAAACCTATTTGTTTTTCCAACTCAAGGTTTTCCAAATGAATTCTTGATGGATTGGATTGGGACGTAAGAGGCTAGTGGGACTAGTCCAGTCATGGTAAGAGGCTAGTGGGACTAGTCTAACTTAAGGCTGAAATTATGCCGATTGGTACCTTAAAGACCGGAATGGAGGTTGATACGGGCTGATCACCTGTATATAATGAAATGGAAAGATAAAGTGATCCAATCAAGGGTTCTAAGTGATTATTTAAAAATGGAACTATAACTTTTGTTCAGTAAATTAATTTTGAAAATGAAAATGGTTTATATTGCTTTGAAAAGAGTTTGATTATGTCATTGTGGAGCTTAAAGCTCGAGAACCCTGATTCTTGAAATTGTTGATCATATGATTGATTCTATATCTTGAAATACTGTTGCTTTCCTCTATCGAAACATCTATTTTGATCCTATAATGATTTGTGATGAATGTCGGCTGTCGTCCTGCTTTGAGCCTTGTTTCCTTGAAAGCCCCTACTATTCTTCAGAAACCTTTCCTTAACCCAAAAGATGGAAATCTGCCACCTAGATTAATTAAAGTAGAATGCCCTAGTTTGATAAAGCATATTGTGATTTGATATTGTAGAACTGCTATATAGTTACTTGCTGAGTTTTATACTCATTTGTTTTGTCTTAATCTAACCATGGCAGTTAAGCAAGAAGATGGGCAGGCTTAGGCGCACTGCTCGTAAGAGCGTACCTGGTGGTCCCTACCGTATTGAGGGCTTCCGGTTGCCAGAGCAGGTAGTGGTGTTTATGAGTGAGCTCGCGCCTAGAAAGAGGTGTATAAAGATATAATGGGTTATCTGTCGGTTCCCAGCCGGAATCGATATTGTTTATTTAATAATATTTCGGGTTTGTAAGTTATATTTTGTGATTGGTAGTTGTGATCTTGTCTCATACTTTATCCTGTTGATCCTGTTAGTGGTTAATCGGGGTTTATGCATATTTAATTATTAGATTAGAGGTGTGTGAGTCCTCATTTCCTAACCCCGAGATTGAGGGCGTCACAAGTTGGTATCAGAGCTACAGGATCTATTCCCTGAGATAAGTTAGGTTTTAAAAAGGGGTATTTTGGGAATATATCTATATCGCGAGAGAGTTCGACTCATATAGAGTTGAGTTAGACTATTAGGTATAGTCTAAGGAAAGTGTTGATTGGTAAAGCGGAAACTAGAGTTAGGGTGTGAGTTAGCTGGAAGCTTTATTTAACCCTAACATTGTTTCTTGGTTGTTGTTTTGTGTTTTCTCTCAGGATCCTAGTAGTGGTAGTGACTCAGACTCAGAGATTAGTTTGACTGGTACCCCTGTGGACCCCGTTGCACCCTCTCCAGAGGAGCCTGTGTATGTTAGTTCAGACCCAGAGGAGGACCCTTCTGAGAGAAGTGAGATCCCCATGCAGATTTCACCCTTGAGGCCAGATTCAGAGACCCCTGCCCCTGAGCCAGAGTCGGAGATGCCTAAGACCGTTCTTGTCAGTGTTGGTGGCAAGTTAGCCCAGGATCAAGACTTTGTGTACTCCCGCATTCCTGAGTTGGGAGCTTTGGTGGATAGACTAGCCAGAGAGTCTAGGCAGAGTGCTTCTGTTATGGATGATGAGTGGCGAGTTCGGGTGAAGATGGTGGAGCAGGTTGCCTGGAGGAGATTGGATGAGGGACCATTCACTAGTGATGCTGATGCTGAGGCCCGGAGGCTGCATAAGATCATTCGCTGGATGTTGGTTGTGTTGAAAGAGATTCTAGATGATTAGACGGGACTGTTGGTTGAGCCCGTAGATTGTTGTTGTTTTTCAGCGCCGGTAGGCTTTGGGATACTTGGTCAGATGCCGGGATCCCTTTTTCATTTATCTTGATGTATTTCAGACCAGTGTAGTAGTAGTAGTTGGAAGTTAGGGGTAGATAGGGGGATGTTTTCCAGTTTTTCCTCTGTTTAACCATGCTATTTATTGTACCCTGTTTCAGAACCTTAATATCCAGAATATTCCCTATGTAACCTTTGTTTAAATAAATCTATTATCTTGCTTTCCTTTTTGCACCTTGATTATCTTATAAACTGTTCTCAATTCCATGTTTTAATACAACCATATTTTCGTACAAACCATGTTTTAAAGATCATAAAACCCTATTCCGTGTCATGATAAAACAACACTGATATGAGAATTATGTAGTAATATGATTGCATGTGCAAATTGGGTAAAACTTAAAACCCACAAAAGAGATTTCATAGAACTATTGTTATATATATGCCATGTTATCGTATTGCTAAATAATTGCTCAATCAGGTTTGTAAGAAATGGCCAACTCACCAGATCACCAAGAAGAATAAATTCCCACCCAAGACCTAGAAATAAACCCAGAAACCACTATGATGAGTAGACTTGCTCAGGTTTTGCAACAACATGTGGCCCCTAAAGTTGGAAATTTCAAGCACTTTCAATCTGTTCATCCTCCAGAGTTCTTAGGTTTGCCAGACCCAATTAAAGCGCAGTCGTGGTTAAGAGAGATGGAAAAAGCCTTTGAGTTAGCAGAAGTTAAGGATGATAAGAAAGCTCAGTATGCAAGTTATTATCTGAAAGATGAAGCAAGTTTCTGGTGGGAGTTGTTAGGTCCCAATGTGTTTGTAGAAGGGGGGGTTGAATATAAACAATACCAAATAATCGAATTAAATGCGGAATTAAAAATGTGAAACAAAATTCAAGTTAAATAAGAATATTATTAAACTTGAAAGGTGTTACAACAACTATATCGATTACAAGGAATTAATCTCAAATTAATTATCACAAATTTAGAATAAATTCGACATGAACTTTTTCTATTTTTGCAATAATTAGAATCAAATGCTAAACGTGATTTGAGATTAAGTTCTAGGGATTTTGATCCGCTAGATTGTTACACAAGAACAAGATAAAGATTTCTAGTTGATTGGATTTAACTTTACAATCTAGAAATTGATCTTGAAGTTTGCAGAGAAGATGAAATATTGTTCTGCTTCTTTTTCTTTTGTTCTCGGGTTTTGTTGTTCTTGGATGTGTATTGTTGAATGGCTGCTTCTATCTTTAAATAATCAACCGAATAGAATAGAGTTGGCATGACAATCCTTTTGAACTAGCAAGACTTTCGGTGAGACAATCAGTTGAGCTAGTATGACTTTCGGTATAACTATCAAATGAACTAGCAAGACTATCTGATTGAAATAGCAAGACAATCCTCTTCCAGTGTAACTTTCGGCAAGACAATTATTTGTACTAGCATGACTTTCGGTATGACTATTGATTGTCATACCGATTGTCATATTAGTACAATCAGATTTGTCTTGCTGAATTTAAATGAATTTTAATCCAATTTAAATTCTGAAAATCCTTAATATTAATTCTGAATTAATTAATCAATTAATTCAATTAATCAATAAATTAATCTTTGCAGATATAATTTATTTTCTTAATTAAATTATATGACTTAATTAATTAATAGAGAATTAATACTAACCTTGAGCAGCAACCATTCTTCTGAATATCTTCTGAAAATCACTAAAAATTATGAATCAATTCCACCACTTCAATGTTGACAATCGATGTACTGTCTGGTTCATGAGTGACTAACTTCCATGACATTTCTTCATGTCTTGACTTTGATACTTGATTTTCTTCAAATTAAATCCTTGTAATTCTCTGATACCCTGACGAGATCTCTGTCATTTGATTAAATCCACAATCTTGATTTATATCACTGAGGCATGATTAATTTCTTGAACTTCTTCCAGTGAATAAATTCCTCAAGTCTGTAGATAAACCTTGTTTCTGAATCCTCTGACAAATATTACTCTATGAGATCTCTTTTGACGGTAGATCCACTATTTACTTATTACATTCTTATTTGAGTTGAGTTGAATCCTCGAATATACAAATAGGCTATGACATATGACTTACAATCTCCCCCTATTTGTTTGTTAGACAATAACACACAAATACCTAGAGGATAATTCAACTAACAAATAAGAAAAAGATATAAAAAGAAATGCAAAGTAAATAGTAGAAAAGTTCTGGACTAGATTTAACATTTTCCAGATTCCAAGTAGATGTTCCTCTAGACTGAACATATCTTCAAGTAGTTCCATCTTCATTTGTACAACCACATTTCTTGTTGAGAAGCCCATATCTCTCTTGCTTCTCCCCCTATGAGAATCAACTGATTAAAGAAGATCACCTTCGTTTACTACCTCTCCCGTACAATAGGATCCGCAGATAAAAGCCAATGGTACTCCCCTTTTGAAAACAGCTTCTTCCCTTAGAAAATCACCTTGTGTTTACCACCTCTCCCGTACAATAGGATCCGTAGTTACAAACAACAATGGTGTGGTGTAGTGTACATGTAGGATCTTTTTCTTACTCCCTGCTATTTCTCCCCCTTAGTTGAGGAATCCTCCAAACTATTACTTAAGTTTTTATCTCCCCCTTAGTGAAGGAATGTATGCCGTCGTCTGAAGAAGTTCTCATATTTCACTTGGTTGGAAAAGAAATAACAAGTAGTTTCTCTTTCTTCCTCACTGTGAGTGTGTGATTCTATTTAGTGTACCTCACATGTGTTTCACTCTTCTCTCCACTCGTGTTTACACTCATTCTCACAAGTGTATCACTCTTCTCTCATAGCTCCATAATCCAGCTGTACCTGCAAGGAAAATCACCTTAGCCATCCTTAAGGAGGTCATAGGTGGTACAATGGGAGTTCGCAAATCCCCATCCTTGTTAAACTCGTCAGATGAATCTGAGTCATAATCTACAAGTTGCTAGTTTCCCTTTTAGGGTTCCAGATTTGAATTCTGGGAAGGTAAACAATGATCCAAAGAATTTAGCATAAAGATCAAAGTTCCCTTCTAATGCCTGTGAAGACATTTCCTTGTGACTCATCAGGTAATATCTGAATCATTGTCAACAAGTTGCCGATCTGCACCTATGTCAGATCCACTATCCACAGATGCATCCAGGGGATTTAAGCCTGGGGAGGTAGACACTGACCACTGACATATGGCTTATGGATCAGTATCCTCTCCTAACACCTATAAAGGTAATTGGTCCATTAACGAACCTTGAAAAATCGAATATGACCTTAAAATGGTCGAAACTCTTGTTTCCATCAACTCATCCTTTGTGTGTGTAACCTCTCCTTGTGCATCAAGAATTGTTTATGTTTGAAGTGGTGACACTACATCGGATACCTTGGCGGACAGGCAAAATTCAATAGACGCACCCTGTTGAGAGAATGAATCTAGTAACTGTTTTTGTGCCTTTTCAGCCATTACATCTTTTTGAGAAGATGTATGGGGGCTAGCAGTTGTCTCGGTTTAAATACTACTCATCTATGTAGGAGACAGAGCTACTGGGTTGACTACGGAACCTTCCTTATGTGGTGCACTAAGGCACTATCTCCCTCACACTCATTCATACTACATTTAGTGGTAAGAGAGTGTTGGTTGGTTCTGTTTTTGTGATTGTCTTTACAGTCTGGGATAGACGTTGTGGGTTTTCAACCTCATGACTGTCAATGAAAGAAAGTCATTGGAGACTGAACCTGTAACACAGAACATATGGTAATAAAGAGAAAATGATTTACAATAGTGATTTCAAAAGATTTTACATGAAATAAGAAATCACTAATGTAGAAAGAAGTTTGATTTTGTTTTTCAATATGAATGAGTTTTTGATAAAACATTGATCACTTAGGGTAAAGTCTAAGTAATTCTCATTCATGTCAAAAGCTTACAAATATCTGCAACATAATGTTAACAACATATCATTGACCGATACTTGTCAAGTACTTTAGATACTAATTGTTATGTTGCATTATATTTAAAATAAAATAAAATAAAAATAAAATAATACAATACAAATATCAATGAATTAAATACCAAATATCTATCAACAAGATATCAGCATTCAATTTCATATATCATACAATATTTACAATTACAGAAAATACAAATAAAAACTTATATAAATATAGCAAAAATATAGAAACTATTTACAAGTTCAAGATAACATTACCAGCTTGCAAACAGCCATATCCCTCGGATAAACCTTTGCTGTTATCTCCAAAGGTAACCAGGGGGCCAGCTTTCTCAATCCACATTTGATAGCAGGGCTCTATCTCCGGTCATATGTCTTGATGATCCACTGTCAAGAATCCACACTCCCGGTTTCACCTGTTTTAATGCCCTGCAACACAAATGGATTAACCCTTATTCGGAACCCAAACTTGGTTGGGCCCGGCATTCTTGTAGAACTGTCCTTTGTCAGGCAAAACAACATTTTTAATTTTAATTGTCTCAACTTCCTCAATGACTGAACATTTGACCTTGTAAACAGCCTTAACAAATTTCTGTTTAAGCTTAGGCACAAATGTCTCCTTTCTAGCCTTAGAAGGACTAGCAGTCTTAGACCTATCATGCTTCTTGTTATTCACATGCTAACGAGGAGTAGTCTTATCATTAGAAACATGCTTACCATTAAAATAAGCATACATCATATTAAAAGCACAAGACATACAATTAGAAACACCACATGCTTTATGAGAGTGATTAATAGCAGGCAATTTATGCATGGCAGACATGGCATTTTTGTTATCCAACTCATGTGTGTCTGAGTTAGTCTCAGTTCCTTTCACAACTTTGACTGGAACTTTCGACACACTTGACTTGGAAACAACCTTCTCATTAGCATGATCTTCAGCACGTATTTCTTCCTGAATAACAGAAGAGGTCGCATCAAATGGTTCAGCAATTGATGGTTTATAGAGGGGTTCATCAACACCCTTAAGCACATGTGGTACTTCCCTCCCTTTAGCACAGACACGAGGAGGGGAGTTTATGCCTAATTCTCCAATAGCAGCATTATAATCATAACCTATTCCAGATGTTTGATTAACAGCTTGCTTACTGTAGAACTCTTTAGCCTTCGAATAAGAATTGAAGTAGGCTCTAACCTTAGTCTCAAGACCGGTGATCTTGTATTTTAGAATAGTTCTGTAACAGTCAACTCTATTCTCTAGAAAAGATACTTGTTCTTTTAATTTATCTTGATTAATATGCACAAGTCTTAATTCATTGACCTATTTCTCAAGGTCTTTGATCTGTAAACTTAACAGTTCATTATCACGATGTGCATTATTTAAGTTGCCTCTTAGATGATAAACCATTTCAGCATCAGAAAGTTTTACCTCTATTCTTGACGATGAAGCTTTTCCATCAATAGCCATAAGAGCAAAATTTCCTTCTTCTTCATCTTCACTGTCAGTATCATCCCAGCTTCTTCCCTTTGCCAGATAAGCCCTTTCAGAGTTCTTTCTTACTTGCTTTGGCTTCCTACATTCTGTGGCAAAGTGTCCCAACTCATTACAGTTATAGCATCTAATGGTGCTCCGATCAACCATCCCTGTTTTATATCCACCACTGCTAGTGTTAGAGGATGAAGATCCACCTTTCTGGAATTTGTTGTAGTTGGACTTGTACTTAAGCTTTGGATTCCTCTTGAATCTGACATGGGAGAATCTCTTGACAATTTGGGCCATTGACTCGTCTTCCAATTGCTCCAGCTCTTCCAAGGAATAAAAATCATCACTTGATTGATTTGTAGTAGGAGGATCATATTCTGCTACTAACATATTTTCCTCAGCCTTGGAACACTATACCATTCTCTCCAATTGTTGAGATTGCTGTTGTTGTTGACCTTCAGCTACAAGTGCAGAAGATGTGCTGACCATTCTATCCTTCCCATAGACTTCCTTCTGTTGAATCTGCTCCAACTTATAGGTTTTTAACACTCCATAGAGCCTGTCCAAAGAAATCTCACTCAGATCTCTAGCTTCTCTAATGGCAGTGATTCTATGTTCAAGATGAGTTGGCAGTGTTAAAAGGAACTTTTTGTTGACCTCCCTGATTGAATAAAATTTTCCATTGATGTTCAGGTTGTTGATCAACGCATTGTACCTCTCAAACACTTCAGTAATTCCTTCTCCTGGATTTGATTTGAAATGTTCATACTCAGAGGTTAGGATCTCCAACTTGTTCTCCCAAACTTCCTCTGTGCCTTCATTAATCACCTCAATAGTTTCCCACATGTGTTTGGAATTTTTACAGTTCATCACATGTCTGTTCATTAAGGGATCAAGGGAATCAATTAAAATTAATTGAAGGCTGGCATCCAAGGAGGCTTCTTCCTTTTCATTAGGAGTGAAATCTTCAGGATCTTTAGGATAGGTTCTGGCTTTGGTGATCACAACATCATCTACTATCACCTCCGGTTCAATAACCATCGGAGTTTTTATCCCCTTCTTTAACAAGTTTGAATATTTGGGATTTGCCACTTGTAAAAATAAGAGCATCTTCTTCTTCCACATAATATAATTCTCTTTATCAAATTGTGGAATTTTAACGGTTCCAACTTTTTGTGAAGTCATTATGAATTTTTGAATTAATAAAAAATTCAAGGAGTTGAAAAATCACAAAAGTCTAGGATCTTGATTTGTTCGTTAATCAGAAGGCTCTGATACCAATTGTTAGGTCCCAATGTGTTTGTAGAAGGGGGGGGTTGAATACAAATAATACCAAATAATCGAATTAAATGCGGAATAAAAAATGTGAAACAAAATTCAAGTTAAATAAGAATATTATTAAACTTGAAAGGTGTTACAACAACTGTATCGATTACAAGGAATTAATCTCAAATTAATTATCACAAATTTAGAATAAATTCGACATGACCTTTTTCTATTTTTGCAATAATTAGAATCAAATGCTAAACGCGATTTGAGATTAAGTTCTAGGGATTTTGATCCGCTAAATTGTTACACAAGAACAAGATAAAGATTTCTAGTTGATTGGATTTAACTTTACAATCTAGAAATTGATCTTGAAGTTTGTAGAGAAGATGAAATATTGTTCTGCTTCTTTTTCTTTTGTTCTCGGGTTCTGTTGTTCTTGGATGTGTATTGTTGAATGGCTGCTTCTGTCTTTAAATAATCAACCGAATAGAATAGAGTTGGCATGACAATCCTTTTGAACTAGCAAGACTTTCGGTGAGACAATCAGTTGAGCTAGTATGACTTTCGGTATAACTATCAAATGAACTAGCAAGACTATCTGATTGAACTAGCAAGACAATCCTCTTCCAGTGTAACTTTCGGCAAGACAATTATTTGTACTAGCATGACTTTCGGTATGACTATTGATTGTCATACCGATTGTCATATTAGTACAATCAGATTTGTCTTGCTGAATTTAAATGAATTTTAATCCAATTTATATTCTGAAAATCCTTAATATTAATTCTGAATTAATTAATCAATTAATTCAATTAATCAATAAATTAATCTTTGCAGATATAATTTATTTTCTTAATTAAATTATATGACTTAATTAATTAATAGAGAATTAATACTAACCTTGAGCAGCAACCATTCTTCTGAATATCTTCTGAAAATCACTGAAAATTATGAATCAATTCCACCACTTCAATGTTGACACTCGATGTACTGTCTGGTTCATGAGTGACTAACTTCCGTGACGTTTCTTCATGTCTTGACTTTGATACTTGATTTTCTTCAGATTAAATCCTTGTAATTCTCTGATACCCTGACGAGATCTCTGTCATTTGATTAAATCCACAATCTTGATTTATATCACTGAGGCATGATCAATTTCTTGAACTTCTTCCAGTGAATAAATTCCTCAAGTCTGTAGATGAACCTTGTTTCTGAATCCTCTGACAAATATTACTCTATGAGATCTCTTTTGACGGTAGATCCACTATTTACTTATTACATTCTTATTTTAGTTGAGTTGAATCCTCGAATATACAAATAGGCTATGACATATGACTTACAGGAGTCTTCTAAGGCGTTGTTGGAAGGCAAAGACTTATCTTGGGAGAACTTCACTGAGATATTTCTGGAAAAGTATTTGCCAAGTTATATGCAAGATCAGTTAGAGATGATCTTTCTGGATCTTAGACAGGAGGAAATGTCGATAGCAGAATATGAGGTGAAGTTTTCAGAATTGTCAAGGTTCGTACCTGAGTACGTGAATACGGAAGCGAAGAAGGCTAAGAGGTTCCAGCAGGGACTCAAGCTGTGGATTAGGAGTCAAATAGCAATGTTGGAGATTAAGAATTATGCTGCTTTGGTTCAGAAAGCAATGATAGTGGAAGGTGAGCGGGAAGCTTCCAGAAGAGAAAATGAAGGAAGAAAGAGGAAGTTTGAAAGCTCTGAGCAAGAGCAAGGAAGCTCAAAGTTCAAAGGGAAGTTTGGGAAGAATGGTGGAGGTCAGAACCAAAAGTTCCAGAAGTTTAGACCGGGAATGGAGCTCAGAAGAACCGTTTCCAGAAAGCTGGACAACCGGGGAAGGATAGCAGGCCCCAGATGCAAGAATGCATGAACTGTGGAAAGAGACACCCGGGGAGGTGTAATAAGCTGGATATAACATGTTTTAAGTGCAACCAGAATGGGCATTATTCTTCAGAATGTTCAAATGGAGTAAGGAAGCCTGATTTGGCTTATTTCAAGTGTGGCAAAGTGGGCCATATGGCCAGAAATTGCAAGGAGCCTGTGCAGAAGGCTAATGTTCTCAGAATTGCTGGACCTCCGTCTCTCCCAGCACCATCAGCTCAACCCAGAGCTAGAACCTTTAACATGACAATGAAAGATGCGGTGCAAGAGGTGGACGTGGTAGCAGGTATGCTTGTTATAAACTCAGTAGAAGTAAAAGTTTTGATGGATTCTGGAGCAACCAGATCTTTTATCTCTGAAAGTATTCTTGATAAGTTAAATTGTGCTGCGTACCCTCTAGAGCCTAATTTGATTATAGAGGTAGCAAATCAAGAGAAAGTTGTTGTTAATAAGATTTGTCCTGATTGTGATGTGTCTATAGAAGGTCGGCACTTTTCTGTTGACTTAATTCCTTTTAAGTTAGGAGAATTTGAGGTTATACTAGGAATGGATTGGTTGTCAAACCATGAGGCACAAATAGAATGTAAAAGTAAGAAGGTGAAGTTAAGAACCAAGGATGGTGAGGAAGTGATATTTAAAGGAAAGAGGCAAGAGAAGAAATTCCTAACGGCTATTGAGGCGAAAATATTAATACGTCAAGGATGTGAAGTTTATTTGGCTAATGTCGTGGACGTGGAGAAAGAATCTGTAAAGATCGAGGATATTCCGGTAGTAAGAGATTTTCCGGATGTATTTCCTGATGAATTTCCTGGACTACCTCCAGACAAAGAGATCGAGTTTATGATTGACTTGGCTCCTAGTACGGAACCAATGTCGAAAGCTCCTTATCGCAAGGCGCCGGTCGAAATGATGGAATTGGCAGCTCAGTTGCAAGAGTTGTTGGACAAAGGAGTGATCCGACCGAGTGTATCCCCGTGGGGCGTATCGGTGTTATTTGTAAAGAAAAAGGATGGAAGTATGCGATTGTGCATCGATTACCGTGAGCTAAATAAGTTGACAATCAAGAATAAGTATCCTCTACCGCGGATCGATGACTTGTTTGACCAGTTGAAAAGAGCTTCGTGTTTCTCAAAGATTGATTTAAGATTTGGGTATCATCAGTTACAGATTAAAGCGGAAGATATACCCAAGACAGCGTTCCGAACGAGATACGGACATTATGAGTTTTTGGTAATGGCATTTGGCTTGACGAATGCGCCAGCTGCATTTATGGATCTTATGAATAGAGTATTCAAGCAATATTTGGATAAGTTCGTTATTGTGTTTATCGACGATGTACTGATTTACTCCAAGACGGAAGAAGATCATAAGAAGCATTTGAGGATTTCCTTGGAAATTCTGCGAAAAGAGATGCTGTATGCGAAGTTTTCAAAGTGTGAATTTTGTCTAAAGGAAGTGCAATTTCTTGGTCATGTAGTTAATAAAGAAGGAATTAAAGTGGACCCATCCAAGATATAGGTCGTAATAAATTGGGAAAGACCCAAGACTCCGACGGAAGTTAGAAGTTTTCTGGGATTGGCCGGATACTATAGAAGATTTGTGCAAGATTTCTCAAAGATTACCGTTCCATTGACAAAATTGACAAGAAAGAACGAAAAGTCTGTTTGGACAGAAAAGTGCGAGGAAAGTTTTCAGGAGTTAAAGAAGAGATTGGTAACCGCCCAGTGTTGGTATTACCAGATGATAAAGGGGAATTTGTGATATTCAGTGATGCTTCATATAAAGGACATGGATGCGTGTTAATGCAACACGGGAAGGTAATAGCATATGCATCAAGGCAACTCAAGCCGCATGAGCAAAAGTATCCAACGCACGATTTGGAATTGGCAGCAATTGTGTTTGCCCTTAAGATTTGGAGGCATTATTTGTACGGGAAAAAGTGCGAGATTTATACGGACCATAAGAGTTTAAAGTATATCTTTACTCAGAAAGAATTAAATATGTGACAAAGAATGTGGTTGGAATTGATCAAAGATTATGATTGTGCGATAAACTATCATCCTGGAAAGGCAAATGTGGTAGCTGATGCCTTGAGTCGAAAGGAAAGATTGAATATGTTAACGTCATCGGAAGAATTAATCAAGAGTTTGACAAGATGGAAATAGAGGTGCAGACTCCAGAATATAGAGGTGAGGCTATGTATGCAATGTTGTCTCAACCTGAAATTTTGGAAAAGATTCGATGTTCTCAAGAGCAAATGATGAGTCGCGAAAAGGATAAATTGAAGGGAGAAGAAATTAAAGCTCAAAAGGATGGAAAAGGGATATACCGTGTTAACTCACGTATTTGGATGCCTAATGTCGTAGAACTAAAGCGCGAGATTTTGCAAGAAACGCATAACTCGAGATTTTCAATTCACCCTGGGAGTACGAAGATGTACCAGGATTTGAAAGAAAATTATTGGTGGCCAAACATGAAAAAGGAAATTGCGGAATGGATAAGTAAATGTTAAACGTGCCAAAGAGTTAAAGCGGAACATCAAAGGCCAAGCGGATTGCTTCAGCCATTGGACATACCTGAATGGAAATGGGAACATATAGCGATGGACTTCGTGGTAGGATTACATAAAAAACCAAGTCGAATCACGATGCGATTTGGGTG